>NC_141695.1:1672029014-1672776840 GCF_964263255.1 Lissotriton vulgaris
CTCAACATCCTGTGATTCTGGGCAAATCACTTAATCTCCCTCTGCCTACCAAAAATGAATGTGTTCTTAATTGGTGCTTAAGAAAGGCGCACCAATACCTTTGGGTCGAGTTCCTGCTAAATGGTGTTAACGATTAAGTGCCGGTCCCAAGACCGGAAACCACTGGCTCAAATTAAGCACCGTTCCCATCATTTTTCGTTGTACCAATGTTTATATGTTATATGTTTAGGTATCTCCAATCTCTGATAAATGGATAAAAACATGAACGACATGTCAAGCAATTTACATTAGAACAATGTTGACTTTAAAAACAACTCAAATGTTAGTAAACTGAAATGCATGACTGAGGGACCACGCCTCCTCACCTATTGGCCACTATAAAGAATGCCTGTAAGGCTGAGCAAAGGTCAGCCTGACAGACACTCTTTATTTTCAGGTCAGGCAGCCAGGAGCCAGACATGCCTAAATGCACAGGCTCCTGGCTCCCTGAGCTGAACTTTGCTGGGCTGAGGACGTCACAGCTCCTTTGGGTGATGTGGGGGCGCGTCACTGATGGCCTCGGACCTGGGCGCTTCAGTACTAAGCCCTGAAGTGCCCAGGTCAGAGTGTCAATCAGTGACACTTCATCACAGAGTGGTGGGGTGTCAGCAGTCTCACTGACCCCATCCCACTCAATGATGAGTAAGGGTCTGCTGCTCCCTGATTGGCTGATCTAAGGCCAGCCCATGAGGGAAGGCAGCAACCCCAATCCTCCTGGGACCTCCGAGACTTGGGACTGCTGTCATCCCTCAGTGACTGAATTTAGGTCAGCCAATGAGAGACAGCAGCAGTCCCAACCCTCCTTGGATCTCTGAGGCAGAGTTGCGCCAGTAAGTATGATTTTATTTTTAACATTTGGTGTATGCGTGCCGGCATAAATATATGGGAGTGAGTGTTGTTGATGGATGTGTGTATGTGCGTTCAACCACAGAAGCCACAGCTTCAACCAGGAACTCACCACTTTGTTTAACACCTCAATTACTACTTCAACGCTTCCAGATGCCTGGAAATATGCCAAAGTCAGATCACTATTTAATAAAAACTCCTCCGACTCCAGCAAACTCAAAAGCTACCGGCCAATCTTCTTGCTCCTGTTCCTGGCCATGGTACTGGAAAAGACTATCAACAGACAACTCACAAAACACCTGGAGCAGAACCAGCTATTCGCCCCCTCCAAGTCTGGTTTCTGCAGCAATCACAGCACCAATACTACCCTGATGGCAGCCACCGATGACATCTGAACCCTCCCTGACCAAGGAGAAACAGCAGCTATGATCCTCCTCAACCTCTCAGCAGCCTTTGACACCGTAACCCACCACACGCTGATCGAAAGACTCCCCCACATCAGCATCCAACAGGATGCACTCAGATGGATCCCTTCCTTCCTCACCGGAAGTACGCAGGGAGTCCACCTACCACCTTTCACCTCCCAACCCAAGGATATTGTCTGCAGTGTCCCCCAGGTCTCATCCCTCAGCCCTATGCTCTTCAATGCCTACATGACCCCACTGTCCAGCATCGTCAGAGAACATGGTCTCAACATAATATCCTACGCAGACGACACCCAACTCAAAGAAAACAAATGATGATGGCTTCAACCCAGATCTGTGACTGGAGGGGGTGAGTTTCTGAAAAATGTCAGTGCTCTGTGCATCAGCTCCTTGTGTTTGCCTAGTTTGCCCTAAGTTGGCAGGGGATGCCCAGAATTTGGTCCCTTGCTCACTTTGACACTGAATTCAAGCTAGCCTTTCTGATGAGGGGTGTTACCCCAAAACCGGTCCCTAGCTGCTTGTTGCCGGTTCAGGGAAGACCTGGCGTGGCAGTTCAGGATGGACTGTTCCCATGAGGCACAGGGTCACTGATTTGCATGTAGCTGGGTCTGAATTGAGGTGGCAAAGTGAGCTAAAGAACTATGATGGATTCAACCCAGATCTGTGACTGCGGGTGAGTGTCTGAAAAGTTTCAGTGCTCCGTCCATCATCTCCTTGTGTTTGCTTTGGACACCCAACTCATCCTCTCCCTCACAGATGACCCTACCACTACCAGGACCAACTTCCACAGCTGCATGACAAGGGTCGCCGACTGGATAAAGAACTACCTGAAGCTGATCACGGATAAGACGGAAGTACTGATCTTTGGCAAAAACAGAAACCCCTGGAACGACTCCTGGTGGCCCCCCTAACCTGCACCCACCCCCGCCGACCATGCCATAAACCTTGGAATCATCACTGATAACAAGCTCACCATGAAATCATAGATCAACTCTGATTCCTACGCCTGCTTCCTCAAGCTGCCCATGCTATAGAACATTTTCAAATGGCTACCCCTGCACACAAAACGCACTGTGACACAGGCCCTCATCACCAGATGACTGGACTATTTCACTGCTCTCTACATAGGAATCAGTGCACACCTCCTACAGAGACTTCAAACCATACAGAACGCCGCAGTCAGACTCGTCTTTGATCTCCCCCAATGAACCCACATCACACCTCACCTCAGGCAACTCCACTGGCTCCCTGTACAGAAGCGATGCCAATTCAAGCGGCACTGATCTTGTGTACAGAATACAAACATACCTATTTGTAACAGGGGCCTGCAGGATTCACACTTAATCCCACATTTGTCTTGTTACCCCACTGCGCTATCTCACACACGTTGAAACCTATGACGTGCAGTTTACATGCACAACTCTGCAATGGCTTTATTACTTCCATGTGGTATTTGTTTTGCATTTTAACCTGTTAGTAATTTTAAACCGTTTCAGCTAGAAAAAAAGTATTTTTGTTAAAATTTGCAAATTACTCAACAGATGATGGATTATGTAGCAAATGTGCAAAATCCATGATTATGCACAAAATACCACTACCACAGAAACTCGTGATTCCAGTGGCCCTGCATATACTTCTTTGCTCAGGTGAATATATATGCAGCTGGCCCTTAGTGACCATGAACCCTTACAGCCACAGCTTCTAGTGAATCTGTCTGCAGGCCTCAGTTACCTTACTTAGGGCCATATGTATTAAGCCTTTTGTGATTCACAAAGGCCGAAATTCACATAATTTCGGCCTTTGCGAATCGCAAACGGCCTTTTTGCATGTTTTCCCAAAATAAGGAATTACAAACTTGTGCGATTCCTTATTTTGCCATAGCATTTAGGGAATCGCAATTTTGCGATTCCTTAAATGCTATGTATGTAGCATTTTTGGCTAGCGAATTTGGGTTAAGGAATTGCAAATTACCACCAACTTGCAGTTGGTGGTAATTTGCGAATTCTTATAAATATGCACAATTGGGCATTTGTGAGGGTGGCATATGACGCACATACATGCCCATTGGGCATGTATGTGCGCCATATGCACACACATGTAATTTACAGGGGTGCAGCAGGGTGTCCTTGAGACACCCCTGCACCCTTGCACAAATTCTCAAATTGCGATTAGCAATTTGCGAATTCGCAATTTGAGAATTATTTGGAAATCATTCCTATGGGCCTCCTGGCCCATCGGAATGCATTGGAAAATATTCCTTAATTGCGAATTCGCAAAATGCGAATTCGCAATTAAGGAAGCTTAGGGAATCGCAAATTAAATGCGATTTTGTTCATACATACCATTTTGCATTTCCTAATAGCGATTCCTTAAAATTCGCTATTTAGGAAATGCAAAATAGATTGATGATACATATGGCCCAGACCCACATTTTTGTTCTAACACGTGCTTTTGGGTCCCTAGACCCCTTACAACTTTGTTTTATGTTTACCATTTTGCCATCCCTGTGCGCGGCAGAGGCAAGCATGTATTCTTGACTCACAATACATGGCCAAGTGTGTAGTAATGGTATAGCTATTCAATCCCTAGCAGCACATGACCGAGGATAATATGCTGCATGGCTAAACACTTATATGGTCCCAAAGGCGAGACCGTTTGCATTGCAAATGCTTGTTTTATTTGTGTTTAAGTGTTCTACCAGAGGCTGTCTTTTTGAGTCGTCGCCCTCATTTATTTACCAGCCCTCTGTGTTCCTTCTGCCTGCCGACCCTCAGCTGTTCGTCTACTTGCCCCAGCCCCTCCCTCCCCCCTCTTTGTTGTTGTCAGCTTACCCCTAATCCCTCCCAACCTCTGTTGTCAGTTTGCTTAGATCAGCTTTTTTTAAAATTTATTTCAGGGATAATGCTGTTAATGGCGCATAGTACATTTATGTAAAAATGTAAAAAGGCCTAAAAGCAAGAGGGCACTAATGTCCACAGCATCTGGTCAGATGTGACTTGGCTCTCAAGAGTTGAAAAAAGGTTTGCTCGTTTGTGGCTGTCATTAAAAACCGGCTACTTTTACGCGTAGACTCTGGACCAGAACCAGTGATGTCCTTAGGGCTAGTAGTGTTGAGATCAATCAATCAATCAAGGGTTTGTTGAGTAAGATACATAGAAGAAACCTTCTCAGTATGTTTTTTTTCATCCTGTTGAAAGCAGGAACACTCGCAAAGTCTTTTCTTTATAAGCAACTTTTGTTATTGGTTTCTATAAAAATCGAGCATTAGTCGAGCATTAATGGTTCTGAAAGGTTCCGCAGTATTCTTGCAGAGTTCTGTACAGATCCTCCCACTACAAGTCAAAGAGAATCCCTGGAATAGAGAATTCAATCACTCACTCTGAACATTCTACTCCTCATTCATGTTCACTGGTCAAAAACTAATTAACAACGTTCACAGACTTTTTTATAAAAATAAATTTACATTTATTATTAAAACACAATTCATTACATAATAAATTGAGAAACTCATTATAGAAACAGTATAATAAAAACAATAAAAAACCATTCAATATTAACGGAATGTGAGCTTATATTTATCTAGACGAAGCACAGTTGTAACATACCCTGTATCATTTAAAATTTCAAATCAAGCATATAACATATAGACTTAGGAGCCAACCCCAACACAAAAGTACATATACACAGTTGTTGCTGATTCTACGATTCAAAATGCCCTTATTGTATGCTTTATCACATCTCTACTCCACTCATTGGCCTAAAGTCAGAGATTTTCCTGGGCTTGAATTCTAGTACATGAAAAAGCGTCGACGCGTTTCGGTGTCTCTGCCTTTCGATAATGGCACACCTTCCTCAGGACAGTTTGAAGTGGTTGGAGTTAATCTCATGTGTCCTTTCCTTCCACACTGAGGTTTTCTTATATGGAAGATGGCGTGGAGACCTTATGGGTTCCCGGATGTTTGGCCTTGACCGATGTAGTATCTACGGTCTTTGTTTCTGATTTCCTTACTGGACTTTGTTGCCTTGTACTATGGATGGATGATCCTTATGGTCTGTATGAAATGATAGGACCCTGTATCAAAGAATATTGGATTTTAGATTATCCTATTACTTTTATTAGTTTTTGGGTAGATCTGTCGTTATTACATGCCATCCTTTATGTGGGTATCATTTAAAACAACAGGAAAGCCCCATGTTTTACATACCCTGATTTTTCTTCAGCGGCCGTTTTTCATAGGGATATATGGAGCCGTTTCTGAAGAGACGATACGGGAGCGATGAACTCATGTCACCGTTAATGGATGCCGTTACCCCGTGGCGATATTTTCCTTTTTTCCTCTTTTCTTAATCCGCTTTTCCCACTTCTGGATAACAGTAGGATACTTGGACGTGGATATGTCCAGTCTTAGGCTTTGAAATTCGATACTTCTCCCACGGGTACGTCTGCTTCAGATGGCAGCTTCACTCGAACGCTTCCGTTTCGGATCCTCCCACTGACAAGTACAGCAAACCATTTCAGCAATCCAGGGCAGCTCAGGCGCTCCAGAGCCAACACAGTAGCTCCAGAACATCCTAATACTAGATGACATCCCAAAGCTTCCTGCGGAGGGTGGTAGCTTCCTTCTGTTGATACTAGATCCCTCAGACGAGTTTACGCCATCGGTTACGAGACTCTTCCCATCATCTTTTCTTCTTGTATGGGAAGTGAGAATGAAAGGCTGAAATGGTTTTCCTCATTCTCTAATCTAGACCATAATTTGTAAAAATAAACACCTTCAAATCTCCCTACGCATCATCCCAATCAACTGGTATCTACCCCAAAGCTCCAGTCTCTCCGCCACGCTTTTCAATCTTTGCACTCAAGCACTAGGATCAATGTTAGAAGATAAAGAGTCTTGTGCACCAATACACAGACAATACCCAACTGCACATCAAGATCTCCATACTTAAACTAAAGTTAATAAATTGGATATCTTCCATCTAATTAAACTTAAACCCAACAAAAAATGACATTCCTCCTCCTTCACTTTGAATACTCTATTCCAAATGTACAAATAAGCTGGAAACTCTCCTAGTCCTTGACTGTTCACTCTCCTTAGTTCCAATGTCCAATTCATCTGTTTACATTATTGACCAAAAACTAACCGTTCTACCACATACCCCCAAAATCATTAAAGCCACTCCCTTCCAACTATTTATTGAAACCCTACATTCCCTGACCACTGCCTTTCTCATGGCTATCTTGCATACAGACGTTTCCCTACTGAAAGGTATTAATAAGTCTGATTACATCACACCCACCCTGAAAAATCTCTACTGACTACCACTAGATGTTAGAATCCACTTCAAAATGCCAGCATCATTTACAAAGCCCTTCATCTGTTCTTTCCACCTACCTTATGGACAGATTGTCTCTCACAGGAGGACTAAGGGACACCAATCAAACCTTCTCCTGTAAATTCCCAAAACAAAAAATTAAGACTATAAACCAGTCTTTCTATAACAACCCACCAGCTTAAACTCAAATCTGACATATTGCCCCTTTGAAACAGCTCATTGTGTAATTTCCCTGTCCTGCCCTCCTTTCCTTTGGGTAAAAGATATATCGGATCTGGGCACTTGCATGACTGTCCGGTATTTACCTTCCACATAATTAACCAGTATTACATCAATAGGTTCTACTCGGATATTTAACTAATTATGTGGGACTAGAAATAGATCTATCTCTATTGGTGATACGCTTTTTTGTATCCCTAGCCATTACTTTGACTCACTTTTCACCTACAGCCTCTAACTTTACCAAGGGCCTGCTAGATTTATTCCCTCTTGAAACACTCTCTACCTTATTGACACAGCCATTTGGTTAGGTGATGTTCTTCTTTTAATGTTTGAGCTATGGATTTCTGCAAAATGAGTCTTTCAGTTACTCATGTGAATTTAAAGAGAGCCGACATTGCGGCCTAAATTAACCATTGTGAACACTGTAAACAAAGAGTAACTGGGTACATTTCTTGAGTTCCTCAAGATGTTTTAGGGTCTGATAAGGGTTTGTATCTTTTTCTCACTACTAAATACATTCATCTTGAACCATTCATGGGAACATTGGGGGTTTACACCGTATGTCCTGGAGCTCTCCATTGGTTATTATCGGGCCAAAACATCTACTTTGCACTAGAATGGGAAGTCTGAGTATCAGAATTGTATAATGCCTAAAACTATAATTGCATTTTTGTGTTTCATGTATCACCCACCTTTTCTTTATTTTTCAATAAAGGTTACACCCTCTATTAACTTGCTAGACATGGTTTGGCACCAATAATTACAATCATTTTTTAACTTAATATCTTGGTTACACAGTTGCCCAAGTCGATAAAATAAATTGATTCATTCTCATACGTTTATGCATATTTAGATAGATATATCTGCAGCATCTTTCTCAGAAGTTGGTGCTGGATATACCCTGACCATTTCATGGTCTGTGTATTACACCTACGTTTAGTGTTATATGACTATTATTGTGAGTGGCCACAGGTCAAGTCAGTAGGGGTGATGAGCGGTAAGGAGGCGAGTCGTTTCTTGATGAATTTGTTCAGAAGATGAGTTCTACTGAGTCATGTTTACAACAATGAGACTTAGCTACTATCAAACAAAATGGAAATGTTTTTGAAGGTTTTGGAAATTAGGAAAACTCACAACGATTTATAACATCTCCAAATTCAATGAGTTAGGTGAAAGATTTGATCAAACATTGATTCTTAATAAACAATGTCTTTCAACAGACATGGTTTATTTGCCATTAAATAGGTGGATTGGAAGTTGCAATGATGTTGAGAAGTTATAGAACAATGGCATGTTTTGTAATTCGTGAGTTTTCTTTTGTGTAGTCGAAGAGGTATGTGATGTTTTCCTGGCAAGGGAGTAGGGTTGCTTTCATCGTATCTTGTTAACAGTGGTTAACATTATTTTACTTGGTAGCAGGGAAGGTCAAAAGTCAGTTTGGAGGACAATGGTAATGGAGGGGCCTGAAAAGAATGCAATAGGTTGAGTGATACCTACAGTGATCCATGCAATGAAAGTACTGTTAGGCCTGAAGAGAACTCTTAGATAGCACAGATAGACTTGGTCCAGCATCTGCTTCAACTGTTAGAACATTCCCCAAGATGATGGCTTATAAATTGTTCACTTCTTTCTTCATCTTTCCCATAGACAATGATAATTGAACGTACTTCATATTCAAAACTCTCCCATCCTTAGTGCGGATTAAGCTACACGTTTCCAATAACTTACTCAGTTCCGAAAATATTCACAAGGCATCAATGACTCTATGAGATATGTCAGTCTTAGACCATTAGCCTCTTTAACATCCATCTCTTTGACTGCTTTTGTCATATTATAAAAAATGATATCTATGCTGTTTACAAAGCTCTCTACCTACCAGAAAACCCATTCACAAAAAAATCCACCATGGGCACAATGTGGTGTACGGCTTCTTACTCCAAAAAACACCAAATGGCATTAACATTTCAATTAATACAGTTTTTCAATGTTTCCATGCATATGTACCAACTGTACACACTTCTTTAAGTTTATATTGACCCATTCAACCAGCCCATTAGATTTGAATGATGCAAATCAGTGATCTCATTCCAAACGCCACAGCACTGTAAGAAAACGTCTACTTTTGAAGAGGTGAAATTCACACTGTTGTCCATCAGAATCGTATTTGAAAATCAATCCTGGGACTGTATGTAGAGGATAGATATGTGCAGTTATCTTGGGCTCCAGCAACATGTAATAGGGAAGCCGAAGAACTACCATATACTATGGAGTCAAAATCAACACATCGAAAGTTCTCATGATGTCTAATTCATCTATTTTCCAGGGCCATTGAGGCAAGCATTTAGGGATCATTGGCTTACAGTCATCCTCCACTCGTTATCTCTAGTTAAACTTTGCACTTATTTTGTAGTTACTAGCTCGACATCTTTTCCAACATTCAGGGGCGTAGCTGCGGGGGGTGGTGCTTGGGGTGTTATACATCCCTAATAAATGTATTATTTAATAAATAGTTGGGTACAGAGCTTTCAGTCAGGTATGGTAAGGTATCTTTCGGATTTCCCCTGGGATTTTTACATTCTCTCACAGACAAAAACACACACTTTTGAAGGTCTTTAAATCACGGTTATTAACAAAATACTGTGTTTTAAGTATCCCTCTCAATCCACATTCCTTCCCCTTTCCACTAGCCCCTAAACCCCCCATGCACTGCTTCTCATAATGAATAACATGGTATTATAGCGAGATTGTCGGAAAATCTGAAGCTCACCCCCTCCCCTAGTCTTGACCAAACTACACCCCTGCACACACCAGACCACCAAAATAAGGACACAATGTTGCCATTCACATGATCAGCACGAGCGATTCCCACCATCCTCCCAGAATAAATGTAGAGAAAATATTCCATCCTTGCTGATTAACTTGTCCTCAACCAGACTGAACTTGCCACTCACCATCCAGAATGTGTGATCCATCGCTTTACCCTTCCTCAGCTAAACACGTAACCACACATCTGAGAAGGTACACAATCTTCCCTCTCTTACTTTTCCACTACGTCTTCCTCTTCTGTTGTTAAGAAGCTATTCTCAAGCCCCTCTTCGCTAGTATTTTACTCTCACTGGACAATTGTGACAAACATTCTGCAGCTAAGTTCTTAAATGCTGGCACAAATTTGACATCAAAAGTGTGCTATTCAAAGTAGATCCATGTAAAGACGATAGAAGTGAGGAGAAAAGGCTTACTCAGACACAGCACACAGCAGCTACTGTCCAAAGACAGCAAGAGAGGGATGGCAAATGCAAGACCTTCAAACACAGATCCAAAAGGTAGCATGAAAGAAGGCCATTTACAGACATGAACAGCCTAAGAACTTGTACAACAACCTTATAGCACATACATGAGCCAAACTTAAACACCCAATTAAAAATACATTGCCGGAAAAAAACTAATAACATTTGTAAGAACTCCAGAGATAATAAAACTTCTCCCAATAAAAGAAAGAAAGGGTGTGTGGGGTGCATAGTGGAAGGATAACTTCTTCTTGGAAACTCTTTAGCTCGTTAAGACTTGAGAATTGTGCAACATCACTTGTTCTCCTCCACTCACTCTTCCAGTAAGTACAGATTGAGAAACACCGCCCCCTTGAACTTGGACCTTAGTTCTTTTGTCACCCACTCCAGTGGGTGCACTTCCGTCAGGCACTTAAATGAGAATCAGCTTGCTACACACAATCTAAAGCAATTACCCAGCTTCAGTTTTATCAGTCACCGCCTTGCACTCTGATGAGACAACAATCACTCATTTATGTTTAGTAAAAAACCCAACTAACTTTTTCTGACCCTAGCGGGCTTGTGATTTCTAGCCACAGCATCAATGAAATCTTCAAACAGTTTAACTGCTCATCACTTAATATTAAAAAGAAATTCTGTCCAGCTGCCATTTGAAATAACTAGATGCCCACTTGTTCATATCTACAGAAATATCATTTAGTTTCATACTCATTAACCAATATGGACGTGTAAAGGGCACAGGCATCTATTTTGCAGCAACTAAACCCATGTTAAATAATTGCCATGATTTGAACCTGATTTCAATTAATAAAACTACAGAAATAATTTTACATTAACCATGGTTTTAAAATGTACATTCCAGTTGTATTATATTCTACACTGCAGTACTGAAAATACGTGTCCAGTGGTAGCTAGGCCAACCCCAGTAGACTCTTACAATATCACCAAAGGTTTTTAATTTTTTGACCTACTAATTCACCAAACAAAGAATTGATCTCTGTTTTTCCTAAATGGTTATTTTGTACATAGTTGTAGTGCTAAAATGTAATGGTTTAATGATAATTATATATATATGTGTGTGTGTGTGTGTGTGTGTATGTATATAGATATATCTCAAACAAGTACAATACACAGATTATGAAATATATATGTGTGTATATATATATCTCAAACAAGTACAATACACAGATTATGAAATATTGTTTTTCATTCACACAAAAAATATATAGAAATCAACATTTTTTAAAATGGGAATGTCAAAATATACATAGCATTCTTTTTGTTGGCATTGACAACTACTTCTATTAAGACCTCCAATCATCCATGCTAGATTTGGCTTGCAGTACTTGGGCTGCTGCCATGAATCAAGATAAGGATGCCAAATTAATTTGTATCTTACAGTTTCACATTTACGCATGTTTTCAGAGTGTTTTGAAACTGTCTATTTTCAATTTTGTTTTTTATGTATTTGTACTTTATTAATCTGCTAACACTATTTAATTTTCTACATCCTAGAGGATTCCATGAGTAGGTATGGGGACCCTCAGGGGTTCGGGGCCACAGGTTTAGAACAGTTTATCTAAAACTTCGACTAAGGTCATGTAATCTCTTGAGATTTTGTAAACATTGAGCCATGCAGGGACTGTTCTGTCATTACAGAAGTGTATGGCAATACACATTGGCACAGTCCAATCATTTTGAAAGAATGTGATACATCCATAAAGCAACTTAAATGCCACATTAGGATGGAAAGAATCCTTACTAGCACGGGAATGACCACCTAAGCAGAACCTGTCAAATCTATGAAGGACAGTATGAAAAAGACCAACTTCTGTCATTTATGGCTTAAAATGTATGTATGTTTGTATGTATGTAAGTATGTAAGTATGTATGTGTGCATGAATATGCTATTTGTGTATCGCAAACTTAGTCGAAAGACAGTGGAGTGCTGTAAAATGGAATACTGTGCAAAATGAATTCCAAGATTTTCAGAATAAATGGTAACAATTTTGAAAAGAAGTGTCCTGATACCTTACCATTCAAAACAAGCATTTGCAATGCAATAGGTCTTGCATTAATAAAGTTTGAGCTATTGGCATTGCTAATAATAATGCAACACCAATAGCTCAAACATTCAGTAATGTGAGACCTATTGCACAAAACGTCTTTGAAGAATCTTTGATTTTAAAATAGAAGAGATGCTTATCTGGTAGCTGAACTGCTCAATGAAAAAAAATGCTTCATGAACCTGCCGTTAAACAAAAAAAAAGTCACGGACAAAGCCACTCCAAGGGGGCGAATGGAAAATACCCCTAGTCTTTTGGGAAATGAAATAAATATCAATGAGTGCATGGTCCGTCGGATAGCAGTGCTAGCTCGGCATTTAGCTAAAATCAAAGAAAAACGTAAATGAACATTTAAAAACGTAAATGAACATTTTTCCTCAGCCCTTTTAACTTGAAGTCAGGGAATATTGCACTCAGTTATGAGTTGGGAATCCAATTCGAGGGTAGTCCTGTGATCTGTGGCCATGAAATCACAACTAGGGAGGGAACAAAGTATGTACACTGTCTTCCAACCTTTCCCTGGTCTGCACAGAACCAGAGAGGGGAATATTTGCACTAGTTTGCCTATCCTAGAAGGTGGGAACTGAAAACCCTGTGTGGTATATCAGCAGACACCCCAGCCTAAACTCCGGCGCCAGGGTGCAAAATCCCCAGGTGGTATTCCTTCTACAGCCAAACCTCTTCCAGGCCACTACCAGCGCCCCAACGTTGACCAGAGTCGAGCAGCACAGAATGTCTGTGTCACCTACATTATTTCACCCGCTTACCGGCGCGTGCTTTACTGATACACAACCTAGAAGGCCACTGTTCGTGACAGGACACCAGATATTCAATTAAATGAATGAGCAGTTAAGTGTGTGTTCTATGTGTATGGAGTAGTGAGGGGGGGGGGGCAAGGGATATGTGGGCAAAGGGCATGCAGTGGATCTAGAGCCGAAGGTGCATGGTCAGAGGATACACGCTGCAGGTGATGTGTGTCCCGAGCCTATTGTGAACAACGGAAGCCTGTACACAGTGATATCTAAGGGTACAAAACCACACCCAGAGTGTAGCCATGCCCTTCACTCGGTGCACGCTGCATGCAGTCAAAGCAGAATTTGGTGGCAGGTGACGCCACGCACTCTGCCCACTCCTCATTGGCCAGGGCTGTGTGCAGTGGGTTCTCTGTCCAAAGTATACCATTTAACATAGTTCACTGAAAAAAACTTTGCAGGGAAGTTATGGCTCTTTACTCAGTTGAGAAAGTAAAGTATATTATAAAAAAAAACACTCACATTCACTAGGCATGAGGCTATGCACTCTCATGTGATGTAATAGTTGGCATCCCATTATCAAAGCATACGCATTGTGGGCAAACCATTGTACACTGTAAACTCAAGTTAATCAATGTCAGAAAAACTGGACGACTTCCAGAGAGTGGTGGGAAAAACCAGAAACGAGCTGTTTTAGGCACTTGTATAGGAAGCAGTCTTCCTTTAGGATAGCTGGAGGTCTGTCACCTGATCACGTTCAGATCTCTGCAACGGGTGCATTAGTCAACTGAGCCACCAACCCACGTTAGACAATAGTGCAGATAATTGCAGAGGTAAGAATTGGGGCAGACTTTCAGAGGCACTAGCCACGAGAAGTGCAGAGGCAGGAATAAGGAAATAGAAAGATTCCGAAGCGAGACACACTGAAAAAGAATTGAAGAAACAAAAGAGAGCGCGGTTGAAAGAGGCAGAAAGGGGAGAAGGGGAGTGTAAAAGACATATGCAGATATATGAAGAAACAGGGAGATAGATATTAAGATACATGAAGATAGATGTTAAATTTAACAACAACTGCAGTGAGATGGGAAGAAAGAGCCAGGAAACAGGAAGAGAGAGATGGTGGGACATAGAGAGACATTCAGTAAACCAGGAGTCGCTCCGGAGGATGACGACGCCATGGAGACAGCGCCAAGTTCAAGGCAGCGCCTACAGGAGAGCGTCAGGGCGCTAGGGGTCTACGGTGGCCGTGCTGTGCGTGGAGAGACAGTGGACAAGTCAACTTGTATCCCTCAGTGAAGAGACCACACCCCGTGTCCCCATCACCACTGGAGTTTCCAAGCTTAAGGTGTGGGAAGGGGGGCAAGCCGCCTGGACATTGGAATCAATACCCCGAGCAGGGCAGCACCCCTGAAAGCACATGAAGGGGGAGGCACCGAGTATATGAACCAGGCCGTGGCTGCAGTGACGTCACAACCCGTGCCCCCCACACAGTAACTGTCCCTGGAGTTTACAAGTTTAAGGAGGGGGGAAGCAGACCGCCTGGACATTGGCAGCGCTCCTGAGAAACGAACATGTCCTGACGTTTTCTTTTGAATAGAAAACAGAATGAGGACATTTCCAGCCAAAGTGTTCCACATTTTTTTGGATCCATTTCACAGGGGAACAAATAAAGACTTGCCTGCAGCTTCCATCCGTCGGCCCCAGTCCCGTGCTCACACGCTTGGCGTATTAGCGCAGCTCATCGGCGCGAGCGCAGGTTGTCTGTATGCGCTCGTGCCGCACCAGCGCCGTCAGCAAGTTCTGCCGCCGAGTAGTGGGGGCAGGGTTAGGGGGTGTTATATGAGTGCGGGGACGCATTGCTGACGAGCTTACCAAAGCCATTGCAGACAATGGCTGTGACCGCGCGCTTTAGGAGACACGCGCTGTGAAAATTAAAGTGTGGGAGAGCGCGAGAAGAGACGTGCGCGTTCACATCGCGTGTCTCCTAAAGCGCGCGGTCACAGCCATTCTCTGCAATGGCTTTGGTAAGCTCGTGCACATCTCATGTCCCACTTCGCTAGCTACACAGCGACAATAACTCTCGCTTCGCTTGCAGCGCATGGCGCTGCATCACTAGGCAAGACCTAAAAAGGATGTTAGTAACACATTAATAATTATGTTACATAATTGTGATGAAAAACATAAAATTTTCATAACTGATGGTCCTGTAACAAGGATTTAGGAATATAACAGAAGTAGTGATAACAAATTATGTCTCAAAAGCACTCATGGAGGAAAAGAGACACAGTGATTGAGCAAGAGGTTTTAGCTGCATCAGGGATCGGAATAATTCCAAACATTTTTGGTTGGAACTTGCTATCATTGAAGAAGGACCATATAATAATAAGTATTTGCTGATTTTACTATGCACCAGACGGTTTAGGCATTTTATGCTTAAAATTGCACAGCATGGGATAAGATTGTCTTTAACAGTATAGGCCGTTTGGGTGTTTTACACATTCAGCAGAATGCTTTTTAGGTTTCATTTGTGGACCCTCTGCCTTTACATCACAAGAACATCTAATGTTACATTAAGTGCATTCGTGTAGTTCATTTCAATCGTTTGTCTCGTCATCTTTCGGATTATGGTTGCCCTTTATGGTTCTGGTATTCTTGCTAACTGGAGTTCAAGTGGTTTGTTGATATTGTGTTTGGTTGTGAATAATATTGTAAAGATGGGGCACACCATATTGAGTAGGAGTAGGCTAGTGTACTGATTAGAAATGGAAGATATTGGAGAAGAGCTACTTATTTTATCTTGTATCCCTTTCCGTTTCCTTCGTATTCTTTCTTGCCTCTAATGCCCATTCTGTTCTCTGAGTCTCACTTCTTTCCTTCCTCCTTTGTCTTGTCTCTTTCTCTCCCCCTTTGCCTGTGTTTCTCTTACCCTTGTATTGTTCCTCAGCTCCATTTATTTTCCTGATTCCGGGTTTCCGTCCTTCCTCCCCCTGTCTCTCTCCCTCTCCTTATGTCTCCTCTTTGCATCCCTCTTTGCTGCCCCATTCTCAGCGCCCCATCTCCTTCGCCGGGGTTTCGCTCCTTCTCACAGACCCCACGCCACTGTCCATCCCCAGCCTGCTCTGAGACAGGAAGGGTCCCCGAGTCTCAGGAAGCCAGCTGAGAGCTCTGACCCGAGGCAGCTCTCCGAGGGCCGCTCTGGACCCTGTCCAGCACTGACCTCACCTGGGAACCGCAGACACAGCTGCACCGGCCCTGCCCTCTGCTTTCCCTGCTGTTTTTAAATGAGCTTTTTTTAGTTCTTATTTTTTCCCAGGTCACCTCCCAAATAGTCAGAATTTTTTAACAATTAACCCACTGAAGTCCCATAAACCACACACAGTTAAGTTGCTTATTTCTGTTGTTATTGTTAATCAACACATATACAGTGCACAATCTGGCATTAGTAAGGCATCCAAGCATTACATGTAGCAAGGTTTCCTTGGGGCCTAGAGAAAGCAATAAATGAGCCCTCTGATTGTGGTTTATGTATTAAAATACAGCAATAATCATGGTTCCGTGGGCCTCTTGAGCTTCTGGGCCTGGGTGCCACTGCACATGCTGCACCACTGGTAGCCCCATTCCTTGATTGAGCTATGACTTAACAAAGATTTCTGTCAGAGACAAAAATCTGATTTGATTTGTGTAGATGTGTGGTGTGTGGTATGAGTAAGACAGTTTTAATTTAATTCATTTTGGCAACTTTCCCATCTAGGATGAGGATTTCAGAGAAAAAAGGTCCACCCAGACAGACCAAGTTAGGCGGGTTCTAGCAAAGCCCCCCTGCATTTTCAGCCATTAGCAATTAGCTGGAGGATAACAGTGGACACTTCACTGAGGGGCAGGCACTGTTACGTTTTGCAGCCCAGGCCCCACACTGCCCGTTCGAGGTCCTTGCACAGCGCACAGGACCACTAGGACCACCTACCTACCACACAGCGGGCGTGCTACCAATCCACTGCAGTTTGGACAACACTCAGAACGAGGACCCCTAGCTCTCCCGCCACCGACGGTACACCTACCAGGACCGCTAATGGAGTCCGCTGCACAGCCGCGCAGCAGACGTGTGCTACGGGTGCGTCGCAAAGACACTGCTTGCTGGACAACACCCAGCACCAGGACCCCTGGAACTCCCGCCACCCGACGGTACACCGCCAAGGAACTCCTGGACGCCGAAACAACAGCTGCATCTCCTCCTGATCCACCAAAGGACCCTTCATCTGCAGAGACTGCCAAAAGATCCCGCACAACTACTGCCCACAAGACCAAGAACACCCTGCAACTGCTCCACTGCATCCTGCTCAAAGCCCGCTCACTCTGTCAACACACCAAGGAAATTTTAGGACACCATCACCATCCTGCCCACGGACGTTGCCTTGATCACTAAAACGTGGCTCAACCCCTCCTCGAACCCCAACATCACCACCGCAACTTCAGAAGGCTATAAGATGATACACCAAAACCGCACCAACAAATAAGGGGGAGGCATTGCCATCATCTTTAAGGAAACCATCAGATGCACCATCACCAGCGACGGCCCCACATCTCTCATGGAACACCACAGCTTCCTACTAGAAAGTGATACGAAGACCACAATAAGAGGCACCCTCTTCTACAGACCCCCGGGACCCCGAGCAACATTCTGCGACACCATCCACAACCTCATCGCACCCCTAACAATCGACTCTCACCACTACATCCTGCTCGGCGACATCAACTTCCACATTGACGACCCCAACTCCATCGCCCTCCTGGAGAACCTAAACAAACATCGACCTCATCCAACTGGTCACCGAACGCACACACAAAGCCGGACACACACTTGACCCCCTTTTCCCCTCCAGCAACAGAATCAAATTCAGCCATATCAGAGAACTCACCTGGACTGACCACACCATCCTACACTTTACCATCACCGATGCCCAGCACACTATCATCATGTGTCAGATCTCCTCCCACTGCAGCTTGAGCAAGGTCACTGAAACTCAGTGGTCACCACCTCCCAACCCAAGGCCTCAACAGACCTCGACCAGGCCCTCCAGAACTTCGCTGCCTGTAATAACGGCCGTGCCAACAGAGTTGCCCACTAAAACCTACAAAATCCAACAAAACCTTCAAACATTCCAGCTGGTACACTCCAGAACTCAGGACCACCAAATGAAACTGCCTCCAACTGGAGAAACGATGGCGCACCACCAAGAACTCCGCTTACAAAGCAGCTCAAAAAACAACCCTCAGCAACTATCACCAGCACATCAAAGAAGTCAAGAAAGCAGCCATCACCACTGCATCGACTCTGTTGTCAACTTAACAAAGGAACTCTTCAAAATAGTCAAAGAATTCTTCAACCCGACAGCCATGGAGAACACCATCCACCCCTCCCAAGAACTCTGGGACACCCTCTCAGACTACTTCCACAGAAAGATCACCAACACCTACAACAATTTCAATCTCCAACCCGCCACCCTCAACCCCAATGACCTCAACCAACCAACGAGCATCAGCCAAACCATTACCACCTGGTCTCCACTCACCGCCCTGACCATCAGCCATCATTCATCCACTTCAGGACGCCCACCGACACCTGCCCCCACCACCTCTAACATCTCGCAACAAACCCTATTAGCATGCAACTCACCAGCATCCTCAATACCTCCATCTCTACAGCAACCTTACTGAACAGATCAAAACACGCATACGTCAGCCCCACCCTAAGTAAAGCCTCTACCGACCCCAGCGATCTCAAAAATTATCCTAGGATCTCCCTCCTCCCCTACCAGGCCACTCGAGAAAGCAATCCACCAGCAGGTCACCTAATTCTGGGAACAAAACCACCTACTGGACGTCTCACAATCAGGATTCCGTTCCAACCACAGCACTGAGACCGCACTGATTGCTGCCACAGATGATATCAGAACAATCCTCGACTGTGGAGAAACTGTGCCCTGATCCTCCAGGACCTCTTAGCAGCGTTCGACTCCGTCTCCCTAAACACCCTCATCAACAGATTCTCCAACATAGGCATACAGCAAGACACCCTCATGTGGATTGCCTCCTTCCTTACAGGATGCACACAGAGCTGCCCTTCACATCCACACCCAAAGACATAATATACAGCATACTACAAGGATCATCCCACAGGCCCACCTTGTTCAACGTCTACATCTCCCCCCCTGCAGACATTATCAGATCTCCCGGACTCAACATAATCTCCTACGCAGACAACACTCTACTGATCCTCTCGGTCACTGAGGTCCCCTCCAAAGTCAAACCCAACTTCTGAAATGCCATGACCAACGTAGCCAAGAAAATGAGAGACAACTGCCTTTACCTCAATTCGACAAAACTGAGATACTGATCTTCAGGAAAAACACCTCTGCATGGAACCACAGCCGGTGGCCTACACCCACACCAACTGACCAGGCACACAACCTCGGTGTCGTCCTCAACAGCCAACTGACCATGAAAAGACAAGTCAATGCAGTTGCCTCCTCCTGCTTCCACACACTTTGCATGTTCCACAGAATCTTCTGATGGATCCCAACCAATACAGGAAAAGACAGTCAATCAGACCCTCGTCACCAGCCGCCTCGACTATGGCAATGCCCCCTACACTGGCATCTCCACCCAGCTCCTCAGAAGACTCCAGACCATACTGAAAGCTGCAGCCAGACTCATCCAGGACCTCCCCAAATGAACCCACATCACTCCCCAACTGAGAGACTTCTATTGGCTCTCCATCCAGAAGAGAGGCCAGTTCAAGATCCTCAAGCATGACTAGAAAGCCCTCCATGACCTAGGACTGGCCTATATCAAACATCGACTGAACTTCCACCAACCCTATAGACACCAGCGCTCCTCCTCACATGCTCTCGCAGACCCCCACATCCGTTACAGCGGTGGCCACTCCTTCTCTGCCATCACTGCCAAGACCTGAAACGACCTTCGCTTTCAGCTCCATCCATCCCCCTCGCTTGCAGACTTCAGGAGGAGACTCAAGACCTGGCTCTTCGATGGAGAAAAAGTGCCCAGATACCACAAGGGGTGACAGTGTTGCGCTTTACAAATGCGGATTGCTTTATATCATTTTTTTAATATACACACACACACACACATACAAATGACACCCCCTTATAATGTAATAATATATCTGATATAAGTGGGTGTACTGTAACAAAATAGCAAGGAATACACTTACAAATAAAACTAATTTCAAGTGTTTAAAATAATATTTTTGTTTTAAATATACTTTTAAAAATGTTACAGAATCTCACAAATTATATTATAAAACACTCCCAACCCTTTGACCCTATAAATCCCTAATCCTGAATTTAAAAAATTAGAAAATAGCACTATTTAAATAAATTCTAAATTCACAGATTCAAAAACACAACAAATTAAAATAATATAAATATATACTTTAATAAAAATATTTTAAAAATATAAATTTTCATTTATAAAATTAAAAGATGTAAAAAAACTCTAACAAAAACTACCCACTCCATGGTTTTATAAAAACAACATCTTGTTACTAAAACATTTCACAATTTAAATAAAATGTACTACATATATTGATATTAAATACAATGATATTTTTAACACAATATTAAAACACTAAAAAGTAATATTCTTACTTGCAATATTAAATACTAAACGATACTTTGATTATCACAATATAAATGCAACAATATTATGGGAGCACAATATTTTTTTTACTCAACTCGATATTTTAGTAAAATACCAGAAAGGCTATAGCAGTTAAGGTTCACGTGCAGTAGCCTCTGGTTTTCAGCTTTTTTGGTGTCAGTTCATTTATGCCAATCCACGCCACCGTCAGGCTCACGTTGTTGAAGCCTTCGGACATGGGATTACAGACCTGCGGCCTGGTTCAGAGTTAGGAGGTTGGCCACATATCTGCTGTGTGTATGGATGGTGGTCAGAGGTAATGATCTCCTTTGCCCTGGTGGGTTACTGGCTGACACAGCGGCTCCTCTGATGGAAGTGAAAGTTACTTGAGCAGCCACTATGTTTCATGCGGCTGCTTAGCAAATTTTTTTGCTATACTAAATAAACTCCCAAAGCCGGAATTTGTTTTTGTAGAACTAAAAACGAATGGCCTGACACTGACACCCTAGGAGTTTTCTCCTAGGCTGTGGAAATATATATATTTTTTCTGTTCGAGGTTGGCAGTTCCGAACAGGGAAAGACGTTAGTCAGCTCTAAACAGTGCGGACAATCTGATGTACTTAGACTGCCTGCCTGAACTCTGTTGAGCCGTTTGTCAATGATATCCATCAGCAGGGCAAGTGGGGATTTCTCCAGTGGAACCATGATGATCCGCTTGAATCTAAGTACAGTGGAGAGATTGTTAGTTGGTCAGCCAAGTTTGTTGTGTAGTAAGTCATCAGGCAAACTCCAAATAAGGATCCTGGTTTTGTGGTCACAGGAATGAAATAGCTAGAGGTACAGAATAAGTCCATAGAGATAAGATAGCAGTCCACTTGACCTCTCTTCCACTGAGCTCTCCTCAGTACTCACTTTTTCACCAGCTGCACCTCCACTAACTTATCTGTGACTAACCTTTATACCATTATCGTCAACTTCTCTACTCCAAGACTCCCTGACACTTTCCTCTCCTAAACTCATCTCTCAATAACTAACCTCTCTGCCACAGTACTCTCAACCACTAATCATTCTACAACTGCCACCAGTGTATCTGCCACTCACGTCTCCTCCAGTATGCTTGCTGTTACTAACCTCTTACTAACCTCTCTACTGCCAGATTCTCCACCACAAATCTTTCTGCCACTAATCTCCTCCACTAACCCAGCTTTCCCTAAACATCTCTGTTGCTAACCACTAAAACCACTTTATAAACACCCTTTCTGCCACTGGGGAATGTGCCACGAACCTCTCCTGGCGGCTATTAACTTCTCAGCCTCTAGTCAATGTCGACACTAGAATCTCCACAAGCTAATCTTTCTGCTAGTAATCTGTCCTCCACTAACTTCCTTTTCATTATCCACTCTGACACTATCCTGTCTATGACTAACATCTCTGCCCTTCATTAACGTCTGTAATCCCAAACCTTCCTCCGTTCACTTCCTGTTGCCGTCTCCTCCATGACTCTCTACACCGTTAACCTCTTCTCCTTCACTAACCTCCCCTTCACTGTCCTCTATGATGCTAGCCTCCCTGTAACTCACCTCTCTGCTACAAAACTTTCCACATGCACCTCTTCTTTGCTAACCTCCCTGGCGCTAGCCTCATTTCCACTAGTTCTTTTCCACTAGACCTGTGGTACTCATAGTACGGCCAGGGGTCCGCCAGCAGACCGGCATGCCTTCCTTGCCGGCCTGCAGACCTTGCAGGTAATGTAGCCATGGCCCCCCAGAGAGAGAGAGATTGGAGAGAGAGCGAGGGAGAGTGGGGAGAAAGTGGAAAGAGAGTAGAGAGACTGACTGACTGAGATACTGACTGACAGAGAGACTGACTGACAGAGAGAGACTGACTGACTAAGAGAGACTGACAGAGAGAGAGACTGACAGAGAGAGAGACTGACCGGGAGAGAGACTGACCAAGAGACTGACCGAGAGAGACTGACTGACTGACAGAGAGATGACTGACAGAGAGAGACTGTCAGAGAGAGACTGACTGAGAGAGAGAGAAACTGACTGACTGACTGAGAGAGAGACAGAGACTGACTGAGAGAGAAAGACTGACAGAGAGAGAGAGAGAGAAACTGACTGACTGACTGAGAGAGAGACAGAGACTGACTGAGAGAGAAATACTGACTAAGCGAGAGAAAGACTGACTGACTGACAGAGCCTGACTGAGACACTGACTGACAGAGAGACTGTCTGACAGAGACAGAGAGAGAGAGACTGACTGAGATACCGACTGACAGAGAGACTGACTGAGAGAAAGAGTCTGACTGACTGAGGGAGAGACTGACTGACAGAGAGAGACTGACTGAGAGAGACTAAGAGAGACTGACTGACTGAGATACTGAATGAGAAACTGGATGACAGAGAGAGACTGCCAGAGAGAGAGACTGACTGACTGAGAGACTGACTGTAGGAAGGTAAATACCTGATTATGGTTACCCCAGATTTTTTGCCTAGTGTTTAGCTGGTTTTCGACTTAGTTGGCCTGGGATCCTGCTAATCAGGGCCCCAGGCTATCTGCTCTCGTTGTAAAATGGACTCCATGTACTTTAGGTACATCTCCAATTGGATATTAGGTCACCTTATGAGCCCCTGTGCAGTGTACTTTAGGTACCCAGGGCATAGGTGCATCCAAGGCCTACCAGGGGCTGCAGCATGTATTATGCCACCCCTGGCTGGCCATCCACATTGACACAAATGGCTGATCACTCAGCTGGGCAAGGTCGTGTAATCACCCCCAAGTGCTTGGTTTTATGTGAGATGAGGCTCTAGTATGAGCTGAGCCTGTCTGCAGCTTTCGGAACCATGTCCTTATAGCTGTTCTATGATATAGCCATACCATATACTCTTAAGTCCATTATCATCCTCGCAGTTGAATGCTAACTTTGGTTTGGCTTTATCAAAACATGTCGTGTAAGGTGTCATACGCTTTGGAATACTACCCCCTCGCCAGTTCTGGCGACAGGGGTAGCATTCCACCCTTCTAGAGGGAGAAGACATGTTGTTCCTGTTGATCCCGGTTAAAGTTAACCAGAGTCTTAGCATCACAAAATGGATGCTGCTGCCACAGACACAAGTCTGACCTCCTGCTGCTTGGAGTCCTTCCAGCGAGGGAGGCTTGGACAATAGGTTTCCTGTCTTGGGAGGTGCTAGCACCACCCCAGACAGGCCATAGTGTATTGGGGCAGGGAGGGCTGAATGAAATGAGACACTGCCTGGGGCACACAAGGTGCTCCATGCATAGTCCGGTTCAAACTAGTTGCTGGGGCACTCCAGCCCCAGCTCTGGCGCGCAACTGGACAAAGGGAAAGGGGTGTTACCACCCCCTTACCTGGTCCCACCCATAGGAGGGACCTAGCAGGTAATCCAGCCCCTCAGATTGGTATATAGGTAGGAGCTGAGTCAAGAGACTTTAGATTAATCCTGAACTGAAACTTGAAACAAAACTCTGGACCTTCGACATTCTATTGCAACTAGAAGACTGAAAAATCTCCCTTGTGGTCAAGGAGTGACCACCCTGTGCAAACAGGCACCATCCAGCGATCTGTGGTTTGCTTTGTCGACGCTCCCGTCGGAGCCCGAGCACAGAGCCTGACAAGAACCAGACTTCCAGACTTCCTTGAGCCCGATCCACAGCCAGAGCAAAGCTGAGACCCGTGGACGCGACGAGAGACGTGGGACCGTCCATCTTGAAAAACCTGCACCTTGCTACTTGTGCAGCTCTCGAGGCACCCTCGAAGCTGTGCATTGGGGATTGAGAAGCGCCAGCCCCGAGCACCTTCTACATCGATGCACAGCCCTCCACACTCCACGAGTGCCGCGTGGGGCCTGCTAGTGTTTTCGTGCTCGACGTGTCTGTCCGGTCACTTGCCCGTTGGCTAGTGGCCTCTGTGACGACGAACCTTCGAATCTACACCGCTGGACTGGTTGCTCCAGGCTGGCCCTTGCTTCCCTGAAAAGGATAAGCCCCTCAGACCTTGCTGGTCTGCAACAGAAGCCATCTTCGATTCCTGCGTGGGTTGCCTTTGCCAAGGCTTGTTGACTCCAATCCGGAAGCCGACACCGCCGACAGCGAGATCCTTCGTGAAACAGTCCGTGCTCAGCTCCTGGTCGTCGTCAACACCTCCTGGTCCACGTGGCTGCAGAGACAAGCTTCACGACATCACCTGATTGCTTCACGACATCACCTGGTTCCTTCCTGGTCACTGGCTAGTGACGCAGACTCTGTCCCCTCTGCTTTCAGGTACTCTTCATCCTCGATCCGCCCTTGGATCCAACCGGACACTTCTTTCCTGGTCGTCTGCAGCATCTTTTCACAGGTCTCCATAGGATTCAGCGCCAAAACCCGACACACTTTGACACCTATGCACCCGGCTCCTGTGGGCGAGGTAACGCAAGTACTCCGGTGCTCCTGTGGGTATTGACTATCCTAGTGTCCTAGTTTTCAGTAGCTTTCTCCTAGTCCATCGGGAAGTGTCCTAAAAGAACTAGTTTCCATTTCTTTCATTCCCATTGTATCCCTATGGTAACTTGCGTGTGTGTTTAGACACTGCACACGCCTCCCGAGGGCCTCCTGCTTCCTAACCTTTGGTAGTACAGCGTAGCCCCAGTGATTCCCTAGGCCCTAGGCCTATTCCTTGTTCGTGACGTGGTTCTTTTTTTTTTTTATATAAATAATTTTTTATTAGCAGCACAGGAAGCATAAATGTAGAAACGAAAACAAATAGATCGAGGGAAGAAACAATAAAGAGATCTAAGCATAACCAGAATTGACATTACATCATTAGTAAACTCTAATCAAATCCAATAGGGTTAAATGCGGGTATCGTTGCAGGCTTACAGCATAAAAACAGAGTTTGTCTGCTAAGTAAACAACAGATAATGAGTATGTTTCAACTAATGAATGACCCCCAAATCTTATCAAATTTGGCTAAAGACTTATTGCCTATGAGCCTGGCCAAAACAAGTTCCATACAGTGAATCTTGTTAAGCAATGACCACCATTCCATAATGTGTGGGGGATTGGGAGAGATCCAGGCGCGAGCGATGATAAGTTTGGCGCATGATAACATAATGGTAATTAAGGCTCTTTGTGGAGTATTCGTAACATTAACATCTAGTATAACTAACGCAGGATCTAATGAAAAGGTACACCCTAGCTTCAGTTTCATTATATTCTCAAAGGACATCCAAAATTCTGATATCATAGGGCAAGTATACAGCATATGCACCAGGTCTGCTGCAGCTAGGGCACATTTAGGGCATTTAGATCGATCACTGTATATACTATTCAAAGTCCATTTGGATATTCCTTCTGAGGTGTGATAGAGCATACAAGTTGTTTTAAATTGCTGCAACCTTACACTTGACGAAAGAACCGCTTTGTTAATGTTGCGCAAAGATGCATTGATCGCCGCCGAAGTGATATTACTCCCTAGCATCCTGCTCCATTTCTCCACCAGAATACTACAATCAGTATCTCTATATGTGTTAAAGCATTTATAGCAGCAACTAATCAGTGACTTATTTTTCTGTGAGTAGAGACTGTCCCATATATTAGAATCGGAGACGTTCTGAAGTTTCATTTTTCGAATCAAAAAATCAAATATTTGCATGTACTTGAACCTCATAGAATCAGAGACATTATAAAGTATTTTAAGAGTTTCAAAAGTCAGAAGCCCTTGTGCACCATACAGATCCCCGAGTGTTTTTACTCCATGCGCCTGCCAGATATTAGTTGGTCCGTCACTGAATATTCCCGGCAAGCCGGGGTTTCCCCATAGAATCAATTTAGGTTGAAAAAAGGTCACATTACAGAAAACTTGTATGTTACGCCAGATTTTAACCAGGTCTCTGGCGGTCTTAAAACGCACCCTTTTGAAATAGTTAGGGTCATTAATCTCCACAAAAAAATGAGCATCTGTATTAAACAGAAACGTGAGAAAATAAGGTCGATTGTCTACACCATCCGAGTTAATTAAGTGTCTGAGGCATCCTACAAATGTTGCCCAGAAGTACAACTTGAAATCCGGGAAGTTCAGCCCTCCTTCGTCTAGAGCCCTTTTTAGAAGAGTCATAGATCTACGGGCTTTGCGATACCCCCAGATAAAGCTGCTGAAGATTCCCTCCAGATTTCTAAAAAAAGAATTACCCAATGCCAAAGGAATGGAACGAAATAGATATAGAAATTCAGGTAATATTATCATTCAGATCAGATTAATTCTACCAATGATATTTAGAGGAAGTTTGTGCCATTTTTTTAATAGAATTATAGTAGTGACGTGGTTCTTATACCACTATTTTAGTATATGGTTTTACGTGCCCCTAGGGCTCTACTGTATATTGTGCAACTTATTGTATGATAATTAAGTATCTTGTTATGTGCTTGTGCCTCTGACCTCATAAAGAGTTCAGAGGGGTTGTGTTAGTAATAAATACATCTATATTTTATATATAACCTGTGTGGTGTCCTTTCATATGGTAAAACAGCTTGCTTCACATGCTCTCTGAAGTGTTAGCCTAAGACTGCTTTGTCCATGCTACCACTAGGATAGCTGGTCTATAAGGTTGACTTTACAACCATCACCATAAGGGTTGTTTGGACTGATACAGGGTGCCCACTAGAATAATGGACATCACATATCAGGCCAACTTCTCACACTGACTGACTAAGAGACTGACTGACTGAGAGTGAGAGACTGACTGACTGAGCGAGAGAGTGACTGTGACTTAGAGACTGACTGACAGAGAGAGAGAGAGAGAGACTGACAGAGAGAGAGACTGTGATAGAATTGCAGGGAGAGTGCACTTTGGCGCCCACTTGCTGGCACTTAGTGACAAACTTGCGCGCAGGAAGCATTAAAGCAGGCACCTTTCCAATGTGTTATGCTTCAGCACCTTTCCCTTTCACCACAAGAGGCAGAAGAGCCAGTCTCTCAGCCATCGGTGCATATTAGGCAGACCCCCCAGGATATTGCGGCTTAGATTTGCAAATTTAGCGGCACAAAAACGAAAATTTAGCGGCACAAAAACAGAAATTTAGCGGCATTTTTGCGCCACTTTAGTGTACTTGTAATCATTTCTTTTCAGCCTTAAATGAATGTAAACTGATTTAGCAGAGTATACCACTGTGTAATAGGCATGTTTAAAGTGTTTGGGTAGTGAGAATGCCCCCATCTGTGCTGTTACCGATGCAGCAAAACACCTGGGGTGCTGCAAAAGCTAAAAGGGTCATACATCAGAGTGCTATTAGTGCATCATATGAACACGGTGTAGTTAAGGTGCCACCCGGTGACTAAATGGTGATGCAGCACATGCCCTGTTTACCCAAGTCCAGACACCATCACCCCAATTGAGACCCAGTTGTATGCCTTTGTGTTGAGTATAGCTGAGGTATGTGTGGTGACCAATATTAGGGCAGTCAGATTAAGCGGCTGTCTTGTTTGGCTGAGCACATCAAGCACTACAAGTACCAGAATGCTTTGGTAGGCTAGCAGCTGTGCCACATAAAGTGCCAGCGCGCCTTGAAGCATGCTGCCTGAATCTGAAACACTAATATGAGCAGGTATCTGCCTCATGGCTCCGATTAGGAGTCAGGGACGGTGGTAATCCCCTGATGGGATACCACTCTGCCTGATCATGACTGTATTAGTGTTATCACATGGACTTAGTTACCGTAGGTGCAGCAGGTGCAGAGTCTCTGGGGCCCAGAGACCTGAGGGCTGATTGAATCCCCACAGTGCTGTATTTTCCCACCTCTACAGCAGTGAAAAGGGCCCTCTTCCCTGCTTCCACCAAGGCTCATGGCATCTTTTCTACACTACTGTTTCCACACATGTATTGAGTGGCAACCGTGAAAATCGAACGGATTTTATTGGCCAGAAAAAACGACGGGTAATATTGCTTAAGGGTCGGGTAGGGGGTACGGATGCAAAACGCCCAGTTGAACCCCTGTCGAATCTCCTACGACACGCAGGGAGTGTGGATTACCCCCTCCTGCCCCCTCCCTACAGCAAACCTGTACTGCCCCAGACCCCTCCTCGCCACATCCCCAAAACCCCCTTTCTCCCCCCCCCCCTTCCATTTACCCGGAAGGTGTAAAACCCTGAAGAATGAGGGTTTACATGCGCATGTCTACTCGGTAAACCTGTATCCACGCTTTTGTTTGGGATTCAACTGGTAATCGTGGGGTACTGTAAATTACGGGAGTGTAGCCTGTGCACTGCTGTGACTCTCTTACGTGAGCCCTCAGCTGAACTGCACCGTTTTGCAAGTTCATATTTGCCGAACACGGAGATTCAAAGGCCAGGCTGCAGGGTCCTTGCTGCTCTACCCCCACGAGATTGGAGGGACCACGGAGTTTTAAAGAGCCAGCCCCCACCACCACCACCACCTCCTGTCCTGTACTGCTCATGGGTCTGTCTACGCATGTCTAACCCAACCCTGCTCCTCTCACAGCATTGCCAGGAGTATGCAGATATTGGACGTCGGCAGACACGTGACTCCAGAATGTTGATCTGTGACATAGAAAGAAGATAGAAAATTAAAATGTACACAGTGTGCAGCGTGTCATGGCACACAAACGGACGTCTGAATATCAGATGGAGCCTGTAGGAGGGAGAGACTTTTGGCCTGCACACAGTGTGATTGAAGCTGCAGATGTCCTATGTATGGCAGGAGGAGCACGATTTAAGGGGTGGGGTGGAGTGAGGATCGTTCTATAGAAGGGCAAGGGGATGGGTGGGGGGAGGGCAGAGCGTACTCGGGCCTAGTAGCTCTAAATACATGGAATTGGAGAGGAGACTGTGGCGTAAAGAGAAAATAGCGACGGGGAAGCTCAAAATTCTGCCATGTGGGGCTGAAATGCAAATTTCGCGGGCAGTTTTGAAAAAATCGCGGCATTTTCACAAAACTGCCGATTTCGCGATTTTTTTGCAAATCGCGAAATCGCGAAATCCTGGAGGGTCTGATTAGGGGTATGGGTACTTTCCGGATACTAACATGCACTGATCAACTGGTAACCACCAGAGAACTCTGGATTGATTTAAAAATCCGAAGCAGAAATGTACAGACAGCTACAGGATGCAGGTAGCATGTCATTTTGTGAAAAAAAGGTGTATGCTCAGCTTTACAAAAGAGAGAATAGCGTCCGTGCTGTACCAGGTGGCCTCACAGCGTCCGGAGAACCTGCTCTTGCTTTCTCTTTTAATCCAGAGGAGGTAATCAAAACTTTTCCCTCCGAAAAGTACAGGAAATGTACTTCACGAGATCTAGATAAGGGTGATGTTTATCAAACAGGCAGGGTGCTACCAAGCTGGAACTGCCTTACTGCCTGCTGTGTCTGTGTGTGTGATCTTTGCAATTGGAGGCTGCCTTAGAGCGTACCTGATCCTATTACATGCCTTTCGATACTTTTCACCTTGTATCTGCAAAAACTGCTGGTAGCCATTGCAATGTTGTTTGGCCAGTATTTCATTTCCAGCATAGTTTCGGTTATTTGTTGATAATTTGCAATTCCTAGAAGCAAATGCCTAATAGCAGTGTATGGGTCGATGCAGAAACACTTCGCCAAATTTTGATATCTTACTCTGGTAATAGTAAGGTTGTAGTCCAAGGGCATTCACTAACAAAGTTTTTAAAAAAGTATAAAGCAAGCATGAACTGGTAGCAGCTATGAGCAGAAAAGTGAGTACCTGGTAGCAGTGCAAAGCAGCTGGCCTTCCTACAGACTATTTACAAAAAATAAAGCGGATTGGGATGAACTATGGAGCAATGAATTAAGGTGGGGTGAACGCTCAGGGATGTTGGAGAGGAAGACAAGAAAGCCATACCCCTCATGGGATGCTAAACAGCAATTGAAAGAAATGTCTGTCAGCAGTAGAAGGTTGCAAGTTATCCAATAAAAAGGATGGTAAAGAAGGAAGGCACTGGTAGTGTGACAAATAGAAGAACAGGGAAGAAAATCACCAAATGAGTGCCATTGGTATGAGACTAAAAGTGAAGATAAGAACTTACAGTTCAGTGAGAACGGAAATGCAATATAGTAGTGCTTATTGAGGAACTGTAAGATGGAGAGAGTTGATGTGAGTGGGTATAAAAATGGACAAATAAGGCACAGGAAGACTATGGAAAGTGTAGCACGTGTGGCAGTGGTTTCCAAACTGTGCCCCTGGTAGGTTTAGGCTAGATCTGTCCAGCTCCAGGCTGAGCGCTCACGAACAGCAAACTGATGCAGTCACGCCAGGCCAGAGAGCGCAGAAATATTGTGAAAAGTGATAGTAGACATATCCTTGCATTGCACTCACTATTCTCCTAACCTTCATCCCAGTTATTTTGAGGGATTAAAAAAAATGCAAGTACTACAGATACCACGCTTACATCCCCCGCCAAAAGTAAGTAATGTAATTGGGAGTCGCCGCCAACAGTCAATTGGTCAAGTGAGCCCTGGGTCAAAAAAGTTTGGGAACCACTGCATTAGACAATGCTTTAATGCAGTAACAGGTTTAATTTTTTTTATTCTAGCACCCCCCTCCCCCCACACTGACCCCCACCCCTACTGGTGCGGCCCCAGGCCACACTGTAATTTTGGCCCCTGACAGAAAGTTTGTGAGTACCCATGTACTAGACATTGCCACTATCTTTCCTCCAACGACCCCTCTTCCACTAGCCTTTTCTCCTCTGTCTTCCACTCCATCACCCTCTCCTCTACTTTCCTTATCTCTGTTGCCAACTTGCCAAGCTAACATGCACCAACCTGTCTGTGTCTCTCTAAAGCTCTGCTTCTCTCATGTGCTTTTGTTCTCCCTCCTTCTTTCCTTCCCTCTGGTCCTCATTTGTTTCTAGCTCATCCTTTTCCCTCTCTCGCTGCACACCTCGCCTTCCTCCGCCCGCATTGTTTTTCACTTTTAGGCCTGAATGGGAACAGGGTGTGAGCCTGCCTACTCGGGGTGAAGAGCGGGTTATTCAGTACCACTTCCCTCCGTAAACAATGATACAATCGAGACCGGACCCTCTGCGTAAGGAGCCGCGCCGAGGGGAAGCTCCAAGACAGGGCAAACTGCAAAATACACCCCTCATTAGCAGCGCATACTGAGTCATGTGTTCCAAAGCAATCCCAGAGTCCCCCGGGCCCAGTCAAACCACCGTGACCCGGAAACGCAACTGGAGAGACCGGGGCTAATCTAACCGCGCGGCAGCAACAGTTCATTGACCACAAATAGGGACGGAGCATACCCCCGGGGGACGATCTAACACCTGAATTCTGAACTCACCAACCAAACACAGGAGAGATCGACAGAGGCCAATACAAGATTACTGACCTCATCCCCTGCAGCCTCCATGCGTATAAAGACAACAGTGTAAAGTTCTGAGGTGAGGGGCGCTAGGCCCTCATGACGCAGCAAGCACACAATGAGGCAGACACCGACACAGTGGTAACAGATGGGTGAATGGGCCCAGAGCACGAGCGCTCGGCCCCTTTATTGGCCAGTGTCACATGACCTGTGACGCCTGGTGGTGGGTGGGTGTTAGGTGTGCAGTTACAGAAAGAACTGAGACACTAGACCGTGTCTTACGTTACTACATCCCTCCCAACCTTAGTTAAGCAAATTACCCTAACTAGAGTTCAACCTGCGGGGAAAAATAACAGTTCAAACAAAACCTATGATTTACACGACGACTCCCACATGGTGGTATTTACTGCTAGTTCAGTTGATTGCTGGCAATGTCTTTTCTTTTGCCTTGGCAGACTTGCAGCTTGTAAGTGGGCTTTACAGTCTCTCTCGCTCTGTTTCACATCCTGTGAACGTGCAGAAGTATAAATATACATTGAGTCCCAAGTGTGTTACTTTTCGCTGGACCGTCCTGTTCAAAGTGCTTGGTTGAAACTGGTGTCTGTTCCTGACTGGACTTTCAGCTGCAGGTTATCCCTCTCACGGATACCCCTCTCTCGTGGGTGTCCCCTCTCACTGGACGACCCGGAGGCCTTTCTGCCAGGTTTCCACTGGACCGGTGTGCATGCCGCCTTGCCTCTTCAAACATGTTGAAGGTCGTCGCTACGGGTCATCTTCTCCGTGTCCGAGTTCCACCTGAAAGGGTGTTGTTGGCACTGGTTCAGTCGTGTGCGACCTTCGGTCTTCCAGGATCTTCAGCGTGAGCTTCAACAGTCCGTCTCTCGTGTGGGACCCGCTGCCACCGGTGTCCCTGAGGCCTCTGCCCCTGGATTTCCGCGGCCCTTTCGTCCGTTCCATCCCAGAGGTGGGTGTTGCCAACAGACTGGCGTGCTCTCTTCTGTCCTTCCATGGATGACTGTCGAGTTCGCATGTGGATGCTTCCTTCCAGTGATGTTACTTGTCCCGGTCGTGCTTGTGGACTGTCGTGCACCTCTCACGTTCTCCTCGGTGTTTCCCCTTTTGAGTGTCGTGGTGTTTTGGTCCACACTCCTCTTGGTTATCCTCCATTCTCTTGTCGTCCTGTCGTCGTGCTTCTGACCTCTTTTCCTTTTCTTCTCTTCGGTGGTGGCAAACGTGCCACTCAGATCCTTCCTTTTCACGGTGGCAAACGTGCCACTCAGATCTCTCCTTTTCTTCCTCCCTTTTCACGGTGGCAAACGTGCCACTCAGATCCTTCCTTTTTGCGGTGGCAAACGTGCCACTCAGATCCTTCCTTTTTGCGGTGGCAAACGTGCCACTCAGATCCTTCCTTTTCACGGTGGCAAACGTGCCACTCAGATCTCTCCTTTTCTTCGTTCCTTTTCGCGGTGGCAGACGTGCCACTCGGGTCTCTCCTTTCCTTCTTTCTGCATCGCGACATCACTTGGACCGATCTTGGTGTCTTCTCTTCTGACCTGGGTCCTCCATGCAGTGCGCGCACCCCGCATGTGTACCCCTGGTCTTGTCCCCGTCGGGGACACTTTCTCCTTCTTCCTCAGTAGCCAGAGTTGGTGTCACGAACCTTCTTTTCTTGATGCTTTCTTTTCTTGATGCTTGTTGGTGACGTTCAGGGGTCCATGTTTGTAGACCTGTTCATGGTTGAACGTCCTGGACCGATTGGTGGTCCACTTCTGCCGATGCCGGGCAGGTTGCTTTCGGTCGTCCTGTCGGACTTTGCGCTACAACAGTTCCTGGGGGACCCGTTGTGGGTCAGCACTTGATGGGCGATCATCCTGCGGATCGGCCCCTGGGAGGCTCCATGGATCTGTCGCGGGTCGGCACTTGATGGGCGATCGTTCGCGAAGATTGTTCTGCGCGATGGCGCTGCATGCATTCTTCTTTCTGCTTGCGGTGGCTGTGCGTCGCCACGTGGCGCGTTGTTTGCGCACTTACTGTTCAGGGTTCTGGGACGCTTATTGCAGGACGTTGGGTACTTGCTGCTTTGGCTGTCGTCAGGTACTTGATGCTTTGGACCGTTGGCGGGAGTAGTTGATGCTGCGGTGAGCGCCTGTGGCCACCAGGCGTCGCTGCTCTCTCCGTCCTTTGATCGCGGCAGTCGTTTCCCCGGACGTTCTTCTGATGCTTGGCAGTCGTTTCCTCCAGACGTCAGGGCTTGGATGCTTTGTGAGGCATTGGTGCCTTTTTCCCACGTCGCGTTGGAAGTGGCAGCCGCCGACTCCTTGCTGGTGTGGGTGGGTGTCATTTGCGCTGTTGCGCAGTTACTTGCTGCGTGAGGTTGGATGCTTGCTTGCTGCGGGAGTTTAGATGCTTTCCTTGGGGGCGCTACTCAGTCTGATGCCCCTTGATGCTGTTGACTGAGCTTGCGTTGTGCAATGCTTGTTTTGGTTCTTGTGGATGTAGGTGCGCTTTGACTTTGGCCACTGGGTGGCAGTGTTCACTGTGTTAGCAGCCTGCCTTGCTTGATACCTTCTTCGCTGATTGAGCACTCTATTGTCTATGCTCTCTCGGTGCACAGGGGGCTAGAGCTGCTGGTAGCAGGGAGCTGGGTGAGTCTCTTTTATTTTCATATCTGTGTTTGCTCACAGGGTGGGGGCACATAGGAGTGCCCGTGCATGCAAGTAAGGCACTGTTATTCTGGATCATGTGGTCAATGCTCACATGCTTGCTGTGTGTGTGAGAGGTGAGGTGCTGCTCCGTGGCTGTGCACAGGGTAATAGTCTTTAGAGTTTTCCTTTCTGCGTGGCACAGTTTATGGTTGGCGGCGCTGGTCGCTCACAGGCACTTCATTTTATTTTTTTGTTTTGTTTATGGGGCCCACGAGGTGGAGGCTCATCTGATCGGCGGCGGCGCTGGCCGCGTGTATGCGCTTCCTTCTTTCCCCTCCCCGCCCGCTGCAGCCTCGTCAGTCCTCGCGGGGGGGGGGTTGATGCTTCCTCAGGCGGGGAGCGCGTCGCTCCGGTCACACTTCCTTGGGCGGGGGGTGCTTGAGGCAGGCCGCGGGTAGGCTCCGCCGGCTCTGCCTTTTCAATGCTGATTAGGCTCCGGTCTCCCGCCGCAGCAGCTTCACATTCCACACGCTGCGCGGCGGAGACCTGTCACGGACGTCGCAGGCCGCGGGTAGGCTCCGTTGGCTCTGCAGTTCTTATCCACTCGGGGATGCCGTCAGCAGGCCGCGGGTGGGCTCCGCTGGCGCTGCAGAGTCTTTCTTCGGTGGGGATGTCACCGGCAGGCCGCGGGTGGGCTCCGCTTGGTCTCGATCACGTCGCGAGGGGGGTCGGGAGGCGGTTAGCTACTCCGCTCCCTTCTCCCTCGTTGTTGACGGGTGTTGCGGGTCCGGCCGCGCTTCCTCACGCAGCCATTAGTCTCTGTGCCCCTGCCGCTTCCAAGCACACATGCGGCGGGGGCGGGGAACGACTCGGGCAGGCCGCGGGTAGGCTCCGCTGGCGCTGCTTATTGATCACCACAGTCTATGGCGGGCACTTCGCCCGTGGGGCTCACCTTCGGCCGGCGGGCCAGATGCTCCGTCGCGGTCGCGGCGGGTGGGCTCCGCCCGGCCCGTGTACCTCTCCGATGGGGGTTCTCAGCCTCGCGGCCGTCGCAGGTGGGCTCTGGGCGGTCCGCAGTTGCTTGGTGGCGGTCGACGCGGGTAGGCTCCGGTCGGCTTGCTGTGGGGCGCCGACGTGCCTACCGGCTTCACGGCGCGTCGCGCCTCACCACAGGGGATGCCCTCTATGCGGGCAAACAGGACAGAGCAGTGGGAGCTAATTTATAACATCACTTCCTCATGTGAGGTATGGCCACTTCCTCAGTTAAGTTATGGCATTTGTATAGTGTATTAATAATATTTGTGTGTTCACGCACCCATTAAAGTCGTGATTCACCATCACTTGGTTTTAGGAGATCCGACGGCATTACGTTCCATTGTTTGACAGAAAGTAGTCTAGAGGGCAACTGTATTGTTTCACAGAAACATTTTGCAGTAATTGTTGTTTTCAAAAAAATAACAGTCCTCGTACTCTTTTCTTTATTTTTGTATACAAATAGAAAATAGTTATTCCATTACACCTGGTCAATAAAAAGTTTTATTTTAAACGCTCAGCATGACACCTGCATTTAAAGGATTACTGTATGTTGTGGTTTACCTAGCCTCACTTATCTAGATTTAGTTGAACTCTGGGAGAGTGACAAAATAACAGCAATATTCAATGCCTGCGAAGTCCATGTTCTATCCCTCACCTCCCAGTGGTCCATCTATACGAAGGAATGTCTTGAATGAGGTCTTGACCTGCCGTGTATTGTTCTTTTTTCCCGTTTCACTTCTACCGTGGTCAGTCAGTTACTGAATACTTGAATCCATGTCTGTTTCTAAACCAAAGAATTACCCCTTTCAACTTTGAATGTTACAAAGCGAGTTAAAATAAAAAAAATTTGCTTTTCCGACCACTTATGGGCCCCATTAATTCATTAAAACATTCAGGACAGTTTCAAGACTTTGTCCATCCTACTTTCCCCCAGGAGATTCAAATTCTAAATACTCCTAATCCTAGGATCCACCAGAGAAACTGTGTTTTGTGAAAGAGACTTGCCCTGTGGCGTAGATTGTCAGGTCACCTCAAACCTGTGGGAGTCACTCGGTTGTTCACTTGCAAAATGAGGCTCTCCCCTGCAAAGAAGGGCAGCCTGGGGCCTGGTCCTACAGAGCATACCAGCAGGGACTAGTTTAGCTGGGCTGTGACAAAAGGGTTAGCCCCTTTAGAATAGTTCTTGGCATGGTTACAGTGGTTTGTATAATGTCCTTGCACCCACTGACATCGCGACTCAAGAATATCGTGGAGAAAATATCAATAAGATTGACTGAAAACACTCACAATGGGAATAAAAAGAGAATGCTGAGGGAATATTCATATGCAATTGGTATACATAGGAGAGTTGGATGCATTAGAGCTGATTCACAAAGGCATGCACATTAAAAAGTACTCCTGCATTACTATGTACCGTAATGCTAAATACTTTTGTGAATTAGCCACCAAGTCGTTATTCACCCTATTCCACAACTTCGGGGCCATCAGTGCTCGTGGGACCTCAGGACCTCAGTTGATAATTAAGACCAATGTAAATTTGGAAAATAAATATTGAAAGTGTCGTAGATTTTTACATTAGAAAACAAAAACTGGAAATAAAAGTAAACCATGTTGCTTGTAGATTTCAGAGCTGCACAACACCTTCTAAAACATGTAAAAATAGAAAGAAAATAAATATAGCAAGGCATGAGAAAAAATAATTTTAATTTCAAACAATAAACAAATAACAAAATAAACACCTCTTGCAATACTCTGATTTATCATTAATATCATCTATTACACTAGAAACATATATATAATTCATTAACGTACATTTCTACTGGCTCGGCTTTCCTTCCCAGTGGTGTCAAGTTGTCACATGCCTATCTGCAGGTGTGTATACTTCTTGTGAGGAGAGTGGAAGGCTTTGGGTAGAGGAGCACGTGCCAGACACACTTAGATCACTCGAAATCTACTTGAATGTGGTCTCCTGGATCTATATTCTTGATCTAGAAGTGCTCCAGATAAACCTTTTCATCTTAGATTTCAGTCGTGACCTAAGAGTACTCCAGGTTATGTTGGCTTTTCCAGTGTGCACCTGATTTATGCAATATGTCTTCAAGATAGTGATCCCTTGGGAGCTCCAGGCAAGCTTGCGTGTCACCCCATCTGTGAAACTGATCCAATGGAGCTCCAGGCATGATTGTGTGTCACAGATTTTACAAAAGACATTTTATGGTGCTCCATTCACGCATACGCACCTTGCTGAAAGTCATCTCACAAAGCACCATGCAAGCTTCTCTGTTGCAGCCTCAGGACCCACTTTTTTGTCCCATTCTCACTGAAAGTGAATTTTCTGAGCAAGACATTCATGTTTGTTCAAGGTTTGTTCCAAGTGACATTTCAGAGCTCAAGATGCCTCCTTACCCCGGCCCTGCTCAAATACGGGGTCATGGAGGTACTAAAGCTATAGGTAAATGTGATTGTCCCTGACTCGCTGAAGGTGATCTTTAAAAGCTCAAAGCAAGCTTACATGCACAGATCTTATTGAAGGAGATCTTACAGAACTCCAAGGGAATTGAAAGTCCATGTTGTTTAAAGTTAAGGATCTTCTAGCTAGTTGATTAGTCTGTAGCCTAACAGAGCTTCTACTCACAGTCTTCATAAAGAGTGATGCTACAGAACTCTAAGCTACCTTCGTTGTACCAGTTGTGCAGATGCTAGCATAATGAAGCTCATGGCAAGCTCTGGCGCCCCAGTTCTGCTGAGTATACTTACAAAGCTTGGAGCGAGCTCTTGCGCTCCAGTCCCGCAGGATGTGATTTAAAGGAGCACAGGTACTCTTGCATCTTAGGATCTCGCTAAGTCTGACCTTGAAGAGCTCATGGCGAGTAACTTCCCCCCCAGTCTCACTTAAAGTGATCTTAGGGAGCTCTGGGTGAGTGTGTGCACCCTGAACGTGCAACAAGAGACTGGCAGAGATGGTTCTTCTCATGTTGACTTTCTGTTGATGCATCTCCTCGTGTCCAGAGATCCAGCTGGCATGCTGGTGTTCCAGTGATCATCTTTGAGAAACGCGCATTGAGTTCAGCCCTCTGACCTTGAGACCACCGCCTCCGTGCTCCTTCCGAGCCGCCTAGAAGGAAAGAAGGAAGAGTTAAGCGCTGCATTTCCACTAGAATCCCATGCCACTACTTGCTAGGCATCACATCATCTAGTCGCCTCATCCACATTTCAGAAGATCGACTCTTTCAACAGAAGGCGAGAAGGTTCACTTGTTCTGCATGACCCAAATGAGTGGGAGGTGGGCTGACTTTAGTCTAGCCTCAGATGCCTCGCCTCTGATTTACATAGCTGCGTGTCTACCACTTTCAGACCCCAGTCCTGTTGGCTACTCCATGCCATTAGTTGAGGTGATCTGTGTCGGCATCCCGGTCTCCTTTAAAATAGGGTTCGTGTGAAATGCTCTGCTGACAAGCTAATAGTGATGCTTTGGCCAGGGCCGGATAGGCCTTTTGGGCCACTCCTCATGCCTCATATACCAGGTTAATTGCAGCAGGCACAGGGAGGCTTCAAGAGAAAGAAAGGGAGGGAGGGGAAGGGAGAGCAAAAGCGACAAGAGAGGTAGACGAGAGATAGAGAGAGGGCTGAGGAGGAAAAATGGTTGGATTGGGGTGCTATGGGAGCGGGGATCTTTACGGTCCAAACTTTGAGGCCAGGTGCTCCAGTGTCAATGGCCTCTTTCCCTACTTTCCCATAATGCTCTGGTACCCTAGATGTGTCAGTGCACATAGTGCAAGCGTCATCATGCACCCTCTGATTAGCAATACCATCAAGTGGTTGACCCATTATCCTGACCACATCCTCTCTGCAGCCTCCTATTTGTGGAGTAGGGACTAGGGGTGGCAGGTGCGTTACTTGGTCAGAAAGATTGGAGGGGTGGGGGGAGATTCAGATTTCCCAACAATCACACTGTCATATAAAGTTAAAATACATTATAGGACAATCAGGTCATATGACAGTGGCTAAGGGGCAGTGGAAAGGGGGACCAATGCAGGGTGAGAGAAAACATAATACTTAGTAAAATAACCAACATTTTTTAGGATTTTGGAAGCCGAAAGGTAGAGAGTGTGTGTGTGTTTTTGTCTGTGTTTGTGTAAACATTCCTGGTGAAATCTAACAATCACCTCACTATACCCGACTAAAAGCCCCTGTACCCAACTTTTTACCAGAAAATACATTTATTAGGGGAGTTTAACACCCCAAACACTTCCCCTGAAGTTACTCCTCTGAGGGGAGGTATCGGTAGAAGCTACAGAAAGTAAACAGAACCCACCCCCATTTCACCACCTGACACTTTCTTCATGACTCCTGAGACCACTGGTATCAAGTGCAGGGCCAGATGTACCAACCAGCCAGCCAGGTGTAACTACTACTATCCGGAACTGAAGTAATGAATAAATGCCTTAAACTGAGACTGAACTGCCAAGTGCATGAAAGGTACAACGCCATAGAAGCTTATCATGACACGTTCACTCTTGTCACTGTACAGCAGGAATTGACAAGGGTGGGTGTTGTATATTTATACTTATTTCAATATGGCTACTTGGTGTCAGTAATCCTTTCTTAGTGTTCCTATCCGACCAATTTCTTATAGTACCTAAGAGTGTTCTATCTGGTATGTGAGGATTCCAGCCTTGGCAGTTGATGGTCTGGTCAGCTGTGAGGTTTATTGCTATGGGGTGGACACTCACACGAGGAGACAGGCCCAAGGAGAGAGGCTTTCTGCACAGCGCACTTTTCAGCGGCACACGAGGCTCCCAGCTGACGACTCGCCGCACCCGCTTCGCGGGTGCCGCATCGCTGGTGAGCCCCAGTCCCTGCATCTTTGTGGGCGGAACCCAGAGGTCGTAGCGGAAAGGCGGTAAGGGGCGCGAGGCACCAGCAGGGCTGCGAGCGTGCAGGGACTTCATTTCCCAGAAGTCCCTGCGAGACCAAGGAAGAGCTTCCGGTCCGCTCTCCCTGCTGGCCCGCCCCCCGCCCATTTCAGGACTTCAAAAAAGAGCACCGGCAACCCTTGCACGGTGGACACTCACACGAGGAGACAGGCCCAAGGAGAGAGGCTTTCTGCACAGCGCACTTTTCAGTGGCACACGAGGCTCCCAGCTGACGACTCGCCGCACCCGCTTCGCGGGTGCCGCATCGCTGGTGAGCCCCAGTCCCTGCATCTTTGTGGGCGGAACCCAGAGGTCGTAGCGGAAAGGCGGTAAGGGGCGCGAGGCACCAGCAGGGCTGCGAGCGTGCAGGGACTTCATTTCCCAGAAGTCCCTGCGAGACCAAGGAAGAGCTTCCGGTCCGCTCTCCCTGCTGGCCCGCCCCCCCGCCCATCTCAGGACTTCAAAAAAGAGCACCGGCAACCCTTGCACGGTGGACACTCACACGAGGAGACAGGCCCAAGGAGAGAGGCTTTCTGCACAGCGCACTTTTCAGCGGCACACGAGGCTCCCAGCTGACGACTCGCCGCACCCGCTTTGCGGGTGCCGCATCGCTGGTGAGCCCCAGTCCCTGCATCTTTGTGGGCGGAACCCAGAGGTCGTAGCGGAAAGGCGGTAAGGGGCGCGAGGCACCAGCAGGGCTGCGAGCGTGCAGGGACTTCATTTCCCAGAAGTCCCTGCGAGACCAAGGAAGAGCTTCCGGTCCGCTCTCCCTGCTGGCCCGCCCCCCCGCCCAAACCGCCACCTACAAAACACCACCTCACTCCCGCAGCGCGGGACGCAGCCCGGGCTAAGACTGGGCAAAGACAGGGCCGTTTTAGGCCGTTAGAGGCAGTTAGAGACTGGGCTGGGCCACCCCACTTCGATGTCCAAATCGACCTCTAAATTAGAACCCAGCATGGCAACCCGCGAGTTCAGAGACAGAGCAGCCAAATCAAAACTAAAAAATGGCACCCTGGACGATTTCATCACCAGGACTCACACTGCCATAGACAATGAAATAACCAAGATGCAACATAGGGTGTCACTAGAACTTGAAGCTGCCAGAAGACTGTCAGTCGAGTTAACCGCCGCTAAAAAATCCTCTCTTGGCCCTATTGCCTGGGCGAAAACTCCTGAACGGCTGTTAGGTCCTACACCCACCCTGATCGCTACTAATGCCGACATTCATGCTACAAAAGTAGTAAGTTCACCCTCCCCACAGGGGAAACCCCTAGATAAATCCATCTCCCCCCCAAATTTCCATCCGGGCGAGAATGTAGACTAAAAGAAGTGTTGTGACGAGGGTTTACCCTCGACAGTTGAACCCACCCCTGCCCCACAAGAAAAAGATGGTAGCCTATTCACAGTACAAAAGCACCCACACAATAAAAGGAAACGCAACCCTACCTCGGCATACTCAAGAAAAAAGGCCAAAGTGGCGAAGGCGCAGCTACCAACCAAGGCACCTCCTCTTGATAACTTGCCAACACTGCAATCCTCAACCCTAGTAACATGCACGGAAAACACCTCCCCTCACACAGTAGTCATTCAGGAAAACAACGATCTCACCATAGAAAGTGACACTGCAGGAACCCCTCTATGTTCTATCAAAGGGAGGGATGTTGAATTTCTCACTATTGTTTGGGAAACATTAAAAAAACTACTCTCCCCAATAGAAAAGAGATTCACACACATAGAGACCCAGCTACTAGAAATAGAAAAAAGTATATTAAACTTGGCAACCATCACTATGCAGAATTCTAAATCTACAGGCACAAATGGACCTTTGCTCCCAGCCGTACACTTGGACTCTACCACCCAAGCAGCAGTGAATTCGCGGCCTCCCCCTAAAGCTAAGAGACCAGGATCTATTAACACACTTGTACCTGCTGCATGCTCTTCCCTTAACACTTCCAATACTATATCCAAGGACAAACCAACACCCAAACCCCGAACTAAGGTAAATGTCAATAATCATCCTAGTGGGGCAATGCCACCTCCCTTAGCCGCACCCGCCCAAAGTACACCTGTCCCGACTGAGCAACCTAATGTGAGACACAATGGCCAGAGCGCTAATCCTTCAACATCGCAGAGAGCCAGTACCAGTTTTATACGATCAAGGGGATTTGTAGATCTTCCCCCTGAGGTAAGCCCCTACGTCGTGGTGCTGACCGGGGTAACCGAACTGGTATACAATCAGCATGAAAACTTTGCCTCCCTCAAGAACAAGGTGATCCATTGGTTGGAAACCAATAAACCAATCCCCAACCACTTGAGTAAAATCCTTATGGTAAGGAGGGTACCTTGGGTAGGGACCACACAAAAGACCACCCCTGGAGACTGTGTGATAATCACCTTTGAGGACTCCAACACTGCTCATGCCATTTACTCATGGATCAACCATAGCTCAGTTACAACAATAATAGCAAGACCACTCACCTTTTTCTACCCACCACGTCCCCCTCCAGCTCAGGGGGGGAACTGGAGCAGGATGCAGGCGAGGAAACACACTTGGGGAGCACAAAGTAACTGGTGGGCGGATACACCCAGAGGATGGAATGGGATCCCGACTTCAAATAGATACGGTTGTCTCGAGGAGGTGGATTGACTTCCACATCCAGTAGACACTGCACCCCCCTCACCCATTCAAACCAGCAATCACACTCAGTCTTCAGGCAATGCACCGATAACCAGTACTCTAGACACACTTATGGTTGGCTCTTCTCTCCCACCAACACCAGCACACACAGTGTCAATTGATCTTAGACCAGGGGCAGATAGACATATCACATGCTCTCCCATGGGTGAAACCGCTGACTCCAATCAGGGGCTGAATCATAAACTCCCCATTCCACAGAGCCACACACCAAACAGTGCTCTATGGCACACCGCCCCACCTAATCAGTGTGGGAAATCTGTAGCTCTAGGGCGCCCCGGAACATCAAATATCAGAAGCACAACAGAGGCTCACGGCACACTCTCCATTCTATCCTGGAATGTGGCTGGGTTAGCTAACAAATTAGATACCCCTGATTGGATAGACTTAGTAGAGGGCTATGACATCTGTCTCTTACAAGAGACTTGGGCTAGAGAACAACGTAGCCACCAGGGATTCGCGACCTTTAGTATTGAAGCGAAATGGGGTGGAAAAGGCCGCCCTTCAGGAGGCCTTTCAACCTGGGTGGGGTCCCACCTGGCCTGCAGGGCCACACCTATGGAAACCAATTCTTGTGACTTCCAATGTGTCTCCCTAGAATGGCCATGTGGAGGGAAACTTGTAGTGATCAACTTTTATTCGAGGCCAGTTGGGGTTGCTGCAACATCGGGCCCAGTGGAAGATCTAGCCCATTTTCTCGATACACACAATTTTTCCTCCCCTTTAATCATAGGTGGTGACTTTAACAATCAATTTGAACCACTCCCCGCCTATGTGGAAGGTATATCGGCCGAGGAGGATGACCTATGGGATATTCCCTCCTTGGCAGATGTAGCCACCAAGACATGTTCCCCCCTCGCCATTCAGATAATGTCCCTCACACTTAGTCACTCTCTCAGGGCATGCAATGGCCGGATGGAGGGTGATATTCCGCCTAAAAACACCTTTAATAGGCTGGGACACGAGTCAAGGATCGACTACATAATGGTATCAACTAGAGATTGGAAGAGGGCGAAAGACTTTAGAGTCATCTCCAGATATGATAGTGACCACAATCTGCTCTCACTAAAGTTTGAGATCCCTTATCGCCATCTTGAGAAGGTAGATCCCAATGCACCATCCCAGTCCGACCTAGCGTTAACCAGCAATAGGCGCAGAATAAAATGGACCAAATTGCTGGAAAACCAAACCAATATTGAAAGACTTTACGCATTAATCGCACCTGCCCTGGAAAAAGTAGAGTGCTGTGTGAACTATCTGGGGAGCGATCTAGAGACTAACACCATGGGTAGCCTGGACTCTCAGGTACATCTGGCTGCAATCGGGAACATCCACTCGGAGCTATGCACAAACCCTGCAGATATATTGAACCCAGTTGCCAGGCTTCGCAAGCCCAAAAAGAGAAGAGCGACCTGGTTCAACGCCTCTTGCAGGGAAGCAAAAACCCTTCTGCTCGAATCATTGAAAGCCCGAGAAACCCCAACCGTAATCAGGGAGAAACGTCTTTCCTACAAATCTGCCCTCCACACCGCAAAAATAGAATGGGACGAGGAGAACTGGTTAAAGATAACAGCCGCCCTCGCTTGCCAAGACTCACGGACCTTTTGGCAAATTGTTAGGCACGGCTCGTCTGAACCACTTGCAGCTGTCGAGGCTTGTATTGCACCATCTGTTTGGGAGGAACATTTTAAAAACTTATATCTCCCACATAACAGTGACAATGAAAGCAGCGAACATGGTGGAGAGTCCCCCTACATCACAAACAGGCCAACTGAGATCGAGGGCTTCACTTTAGAAGAAATTACCCTGGCAATTTCCTCCCTGTCTGCTGGTAAGGCGCCGGGCCTAGATAGGCTCCCAGGCGATCTCTACAAGCATGAACCAAATGTCTGGGCTCCCTATCTAGGGGTACTATTTAATGCTATCCTGAAGGGCTTGCCAATCCCTTCTACTTGGCCAGGGGCAGAAATTGTGCCAATTTTTAAAAAGGGGTCTCCCCTCCTTCCTGCAAACTATAGGCCTATAAGCCTAATTGACGTTTCCCAGAAACTCTTTTCCAAACTCTTGCTAAACCGCCTACATGAGTGGATCAGGGACTATAACATCTTGAGCCCCTTTCAAGCAGGCTTTTGGGAGTAGGTCTCCACAGTGGACCAGATCTTTCGCCTGGCCATGATACACTGGAAAACAGTACTACTGGAGGGTGGCAGCCTCTACACGGTATTTGTGGACCTAAGGGCAGCGTTCGACCTGGTACCGAGGAACAAGTTGTGGGAGGTCCTCGATAATCTGGGGGTCCCTGATGGCCTCTTGAAAATGATAATACGCCTCCACACTAGAAACTATGCTCAGGTTAGATGCGGCAGGATGGGAGAACTGTCTGAGAAGTTCCCCGTTGGCAGGGGGGTAAGGCAGGGTTGTGTGCTTGCACCAACCCTGTTTTGCCTCTATGTCAACGGGGTAATTGCCCACTTAGCAGGTGTAACCAACTCTGATGCACCGAAACTGGCCTCCGAGAGGGTATCAGCCATCATGTTCGCCGACGATACACTGCTCTTATCCAAGTCGGCAAAAGGTATCCAGTGCACCCTTGACGGCTTTGTGGACTTCTGTGAAACCCACGGATTAGAAATTAATGCCACAAAGACTAAATTCATGGTCTTCAACCCTCCACAGAAATTCCACTTCTGTCCTAGTATTTTACACACCAAACTGGAAAGGGTAAACACCTTTGAATACCTAGGAATTGTTTTGAACGATAAATTTACCTGGAACTCCCACCTGGAAAAAGCGGCACTGAAACTGACCCAGCAGTCGGGAGGCGTAATGAAGCTCGTGGCAAACAACAAATCCTCGGTTAGGCCGATTGGCCCCCCACTACAGATCTACAAATCCCAGGCCAAGGGGGCAGCCCTCTACGGATCTGAACTCTGGGGCCACGAAAATACATCCAAATTGTTGATGGTGGAGAACAGATTTATCCGTAACCTTGTAGGGTTACCACCGAGCACCCCCCTTGTCCCGCTGAGGATGGACCTTGGTTTACGACCACTTAATGAGGAGCTGGCTCTACGCCCACTGGCCTTCTGGCGTAGATTATGGTCAACCCCTGAATTGGCCAGTTACAGGGAAGGACTACGGGAGATCCTAGCCACTCCTGGTGCCGGAAAAATCAAATGGCTCTTCCACATCAAGCTCGAACTGGTGGCTGCAGGTTTCTCAAGTATGTGGTCTGACCCCCAGAACGAGTGCCAAACCCACTCTAAAAAAGATCTAGCCAGGTCCTATCGAGAATCTAAACTTTCACGGATTCTTAATCACCTAGATCCTGGGTCCCTGACAGCGTCCTTTTTCTCCCATAAGGTGAACTACAATATGGAACCGACTCTAGACAAAATTTATCCCAATGTACTGAGAAAACTATATCTTCAGTGGAGGCACGGCTCTCTTCCAATCAAATCTTTTACAACCAAATGGAACCGTGATTCCAGCAGTACATGTCCTGCTTGTAGAAACACGGATGAGAGCGAGCTCCACATTCTCTTTTTTTGTCCAGCTTATCATGGGATCCGTAGGCACTGGATTCTCCCTTTATGCAGAAACTTGGGATTCAAGAAGTGCCTGCAGGCTTACAGAGTCCTAAAAACTGATTTGTCAGACCAAATTGTATTTACAATGGCCAAGTACCTGGGCGACCTCTGGTCCACCAGAAGGAAATACCTCAAAATATAGACTGAATATGGATCTGTTTTTATCACATGCAGATTTCTTTCCAGTAATGTTTTTATGCATTTTACATTTTATTGCACAAATCACTTAAATGTATTGTTCTACATGACTGTCTTTTATGGTAAATTTTTACCGAAATAAAGGTTTTTCAAGTCAAGTTTATTGCTATGCTGTGTAACTTAATAAATCTATCTTAATACCCTGAAGACGTGTCCTGCTACCTACCTAATCAACTTACAACATTTTTGGTGACAAGGATGGGATTCGAACCCACGCGTGCAAAGCACACGTCCCAGGACCGGGAGATGACAAACATCTCAGAATCAGTACTGGGAGAGGACCAAAGACGTCCCAGGATCGGGAGGGGACAAAGGCCCCAGAATCCGTACCGGGACTGGACAAAGGAAGTCCCAGGACCGGGAGAAGACACGACCGAGATTCGTGACAGGCTGGTTCCTAGAACCAGGGCAAAAGTTCCAGTACCACTACAGAAAATCGTGAGAAGGTGGTTTCAGAATCGTGGACTATCGTGGACTATTGTTTCGCAACTAGAACCGGGCTTTATAGCCCACAGTACTGAGACAGTTTGTTCACAAAAGAAATTAAATTTAAGGGTAACTCAGAGGCCAGAACCACAATTAGAGGCCCATAACCCGAGAAAAAGAACCAGAACCGAGACACCTGGTCCAGAACTTCATCTCGGACTGTAAGAGCACTGGCTCATAATTTTTCTACGGGAAAATTCTTCCAGAACTTTTTGTGTGTTTGAGGCACTTGTTGAACTGTTCTATCTTCAACAATTAGCGGGAAGCTGCGACGGACAAATACTGATCGGAGAAAGTAAACTGTCTATTCCCGTTTTTGGTGGCCACAATGACGGATTGTAGAGAGTAGACTGGCTCTTCATGTTTTGTCAATCGAAGGGGAGATGGTGATCATCATGATCTTCATCATGATTCTCATCATGATCCTGTTCCTCTGCATTCGTGATCTGGAAGTCCATGGGGTTGCTGACCTCCTTTGTGTTATATGTTTTCTTTCTTCATGTTTTCTATACTTTAGTTCTTACTATGTGTTTGAGTCTTTCATTTTTGTTTTATTTGTAAAGGGAGAAGATCTGTTGTATATTTATACTTATTTCAATATGGCTACTTGGTGTCCGTAGTCCTTTCTTAGTGTTCCTATCCTACCAATCTCCCATAGTACCTAAGAGTGTTCTATCTGTTATGTGAGGATTCCAGCCTTGGCAGTTGATGGTCTGGTCAGCTGTGAGGTTTACTGCTCTGCTGTGTAACTTAATAAATCTATCTTAATAACCTGAAGACGATTCCTGCTACCTACCTAATCTACTTACAACAGTGGGCCGCCGGAAAGACGTTTCATTTCGCAGTGATGTGGTAGCCGGGCTGAGATGAACGCACTCTAAACTCTGGTGGATGCGGGTGATTTTTCAGGTGCGCAGTTGGCGCACAATGAAGATTTTGGCCAGCAAAACAGGAACGTTTCCCTTCCTAGGGCTGTGGTGGCAGCTCTCTGGAGAACCCTAAGCAAAGCATGGACGGGAGCAGGCTTCCGGGCTTCCCTTTCCTGTTTTGGAGGATCCAGGGGAGCCCGGGCTATGGGCCGGAAACAATACAAGCCGACGGGCCTCCTATTGCTGAGAGGAGTGTGCTGGGGGCCGCGACCAGCTGAAAATAGGGAAGCGGGAACCAGGCCAGGCTCTAGGGCAGTGCGATCGGTGTGCCCGCACTGGGCGCTGACTAGTGGGGAGCCATGTTCATCCTTTTAAAAGCACCTGATACCGTGTACATTGTCCCAGCAATTTTCAGGCATCAATAAAAATGACATCTCAGATGATTAATGTTCTTCCTGGAGAGAGTCCGGAGCTTTGTTTAGTGAACATGAGACTCATCGTAGTGCAGAGGGTTAAAAGAATGTGTCCCATGCACATCACAAAGTGCATATAATATAAATAGGTCAATGGGTTACTGCTTTTGTCAGAGATCCGTTTGCTCCTTGCAGTTTATAAGTTAAAAACCTGATATAGAGCAATGAGCTATTAACTGCCATCAAAGAGCTGCATGCAAACTGCAAGGAACATATTAGACCTTATATTTTTTTTAGTCTTTCCTTGTCCTAATGTAGCAAAAAGGGTTCATTTGGGTAGAAATCATTTCTTATTATTAAAGAAACCCCCTAACAATAGTGCTGCATTTTAAATTCTGAATGTGTGCTTTTCCATTTCAAGGACTCTTAAACTAAATTGCCTACCAGTATGGATGAAATGTGACTCATACTCCTTGTAGGCCTCTGTCTTATGTAACATTTCCTATATACTGATTTACACAGGTACGATTGTCTCTGTGCCCGAAGCTCCTTCCACTACCCATTGAAGGTCCAGTCGATTATTAAGCGCCTAAACAATGCATATCAAGGCACTGTTGTGTTGCGTATGTGTCTATCCAAGGTATGAGGGAAAAGGTCATGCGACCTGGGCTCCTCATGGAAATTGCTTATTGGCCTAGTAACACAAAAAAAACTCGGCTACCCATAAACTCCCATGCTCTTCATAATCTGTCTATGGATCCCACACTCCAAGCGCCTAACACTAACTGCCCAGGGGTTCTAACCACCTCTCACAGACAGCTTCCCCAAACTCCTGCACTGTCTGTCCCACATGTGATTGCTCTTCATTGGGCCTTTTTTTTATGACCTGACCTTCCCATACTGACTGCCTCAGTGCTCCAAGCTCGTCACACTGCATGCCATGGGACCCAAATGGCTGACACCAGGGGCTCCTGCCCCCAAACTCGTCACTCTAACTTTCTTCGCTCTCCCTCTCTTCAAGCTGCTTTTTCGTGCGTCTAAAGTCCTTGTACCATCTTTCCACGGGCCTCAGAGTTCTGACTGTCTGTCTATCTGCCCCTGTTCCTCACACCTTCCGCTCCCGCTCCTCTCACCTTATGACAGTGCACCTCACACTTTCTGCCTATTCACCCCAGCTTCACACACGGTTTACGTGTCACATTGTGGACATACTGTCCAGGTGCCCGACTTCCTGTTATGTCCCTTGGCATACCGTGTGTACCCAAGTTCCTCACATTGCCTATCCATGGGGCTGAAAAGTCCCTCACACTGTCTGTCCTACCTTCTGCAAGGTCCATAGGTTCTGTGCTCATCCCTGGGCCGACCGATGTGTCCAGAACTCATCACACCTCCCCCAAAATCCTCACATTAACCGCCCCTGCTCCCCAAACTCCTTTCACTGTTTGCATGTGCCCAGAGCTCCTCGCACTACCAGCTCCCCATCCCCTCACACCATGGTTGCACTGGCCTGCAGGGCAATCAGGCTGTGTCCAATGGGCTGGTCTGACAGAGCTGTGTGTGGGCCATTTTAATAGCAGTTGTGAGCCAGTGTTATGGCCAGGTGGGCCGTTTTTTTACTGTTAATTTCCCTGAAATTACCACTTTATATATATGCTTCGCTAATGGGGGGCTACTTTAAATTCTGCACCGGGCCTATTTTTTGTCCCAGTCCGACCCTGCCTCACATTATGGCTGTGTGCCCAGAGCTCCTCACACCATGACCACAAGCTCCCCTCAGTGCCTGCCCATCTCCCCGTTCCTCACACTGTCTGCCCATGGACCCCAACCTTCAAGCACTGTTCACGTGCCGCATCGCATGCCCTCCACATAGTGTCCACGTGCACAACTTCCTGTTGTGTCTCCTGGCCTCCACGTGCGCATTGGGGCTCATTAAGCGTGAGCCCCAATCTCCCCACACTTCCTGCCCAAGAGCTCACAAACTGCCTGCTAAAGAACTCCCCACACTGCCTGCCCAATAACACCTCACACTGCCCGCCCAAGAGTTCCACACACTGCCTGCCCAAGAGCGCCTCACACTGCCTGCCTAGAGCTCCCCACACTGCCTGCTAAAGAGCTCCTCACACTGCCTGTTCAAGAGCTCCCCACACTGCCTGTCCAAGAAACCCAAGCTCCCCACACTGCCTGCCCAGGAGCTCCTCACACTTCCTGCCCAAGAGCTCCCCACACTGCCTGCCCAAGTGCTCCCCACATCGCCTGCTATAGAGCTCCCCACACTGCCTGCCCAAGAGCTCCTCACACTGCCTGCTAAAGCTCTCCACACACTGCCTGCCCAAGAGCTACTCACAGTGCCTGCTAAAGAGCTCCCCACACTGCCTGCTCAAGAGCTCCCCACACTGCCTGCTCAAGAGCTCCTAGCACTGCCTGCTAAAGAGCTCCCCACACTGTCTGCCCAAGAGCTCCTCACACTGCATGCTAAAGCGCTCCACACACTGCCTGCCCAAGACCTACTCACAGTGCCTGCTAAAGAGCTCCCCACATTGCCTGCCCAGGAGCTCCCCACACTGCCTGCTATAGAGCTCCCCACACTGCCTGTTCAAGAGCTCCCCACACTGCCTGTTCAAGAGCTCCCCACACTGCCTGTCCAAGAAACCCAAGCTCCACACACTGCCTGCCCAGGAGCTCCCCACACTTCCTGCCCAAGAGCTCCCCACACTGCCTGCCCAAGAGCTCCCCACACTGCCTGCTATAGAGCTCCCCACACTGCCTGCTCAAGAGCTCCTAGCACTGCCTGCTAAAGAGCTCCTCACACTTCCTGCTAAAGCGCTCCACACACTGCCTGCCCAAGAGCTACTCACACTGCCTGCTTAAGAGCTCCCCACACTGTCTGCCCAAGAGCTCCTCACACTGCCTGCCCAAGAGCTCCTCACACTTCCTGCTAAAGCGCTCCACACACTGCCTGCCCAAGAGCTACTCACACTGCCTGCTTAAGAGCTCCCCACACTGGCTGCCCAAGAGCTCCTAGCACTGCCTGCTAAAGAGCTCCCCACACTGTCTGCCCAAGAGCTCCTCACACTTCCTGCCCAAGAGCTCCCCACACTGCCTGCCCAAGAGCTACTCACACTGCCTGCTTAAGAGCTCCCCACACTGGCTGCCCAAGAGCTCCTCATACTGCCTATCCAAGAAACCGAAGCTCCCCACACTGCCTATCCAGTACTCCTCACACTGTCTGCCCAAGAGCTCCTCACACTGCCTGTCCCATAACTCCTCACACTGCCTGCCCAAGAGCTCCTCACACTGCCTGTCCAAGAGCTCCTCACACTGCCTGTCCCATAACTCCTCACACTGCCTGGTCAGACCTCACACTGCCTGCCCAAAAAACCCCAGCTCCCCACACTGCCTGCCCAAGAGCTCCTCACACTGCCTGCCCCAGAGCGCCTCACACTGTCTACCGCTATATGGGACCCAAGATCTTCACACTATCTGCCCAACTGCCACAAATACCCGCACTGCTTTTGCTTGGATAACAAACTCATGTACTCACTCCTTGAGCCCCAATTCCTGGATGTGTCTGTTAATGGGCCCCAAGCTCCTCACGCTGCCAGCTCACGAGCCCAGGCCACTCACACTTTCTATGTATTTGTAGAAAACGTCTCCCACTGTCTGCCCATGGCCTGAAAGCTCCTCGCCCTGTCAGCCCGTGGGTCCCAAACTACTCACACTCTTTGTCCTTGGGACACTAGTCCCCCACACTGCCTGTCCATGTAAGCCCATCACACTGTCTGTCCGTGGGACCCTAGCCCCTCACCCTGTCTGTCCATGGGACCCTAGCCCTCACACTGCCTGTCCATGGGACCCTAGCCCTCACATTGCCTACCCGTGGGACCCTAGCCCCTCACACTGCCTGTCCATGGGACCCTAACCCCCCACACTGTCTGCCCGTGGGACCCTAGCCCCTCACACTGCCCGTCCATGGGACCCTAGCCCTCACACTGCCTACCCGTGGGACCCTAGCCCCTCACACTGCCTGTCCATGGGACCCTAGCCCCTCACACTGTCTGCCTTTGGGACCCTAGCCCCTCACACTGCCTGTCCATGGGACCCTAGCCCTTATACTGCCTGTCCATGGGACCCTAGCCCCTCACACTGTCTGCCCGTGGGCTCCCGCTCCTCAAACTGTTTGTGGGTTCCTAATTCCCCACTCTGTCCGTTCCTCTGCCATGGGGTAGCCATGGTGTCTAGGGTGCCTGAGGTCTTCACACTGCCCATGTGTCCCCTGCTGATCACAGCTGTTCATACGTGACAGCCACCTCCTCTAACCCTACCCCGTTGAGAGGGTCATAGTCAGGTGTGTGGCCTTCTTCCAGCTGGCATTCATTCTTTCACCGCCTGAAGCCTCTTTCACCTCCAGCATAGACTCCTGTCACCCATTCCCTAGGCCCAAAACTCACCGCTTTCCGCTGGTTGCTGAGGCAGAAGGTGCAGATGGTGCGGGGTTGGCGTCCCTGCTGGTCCCCTTTGGCACCGTAGAAGGGTCCAAGGCATGGTTGCCCATCCTGACACCCCTCGCCCAGAAGCAGGACATTGGCCAGGTGAGCGATGTAGCTGGAGGCCAGGCGGAGGGTCTCAATCTTGGACAGCTTGCGGTCCACCGGCTCAGTGGGGATGAGGGTGCGCAGGGCCGTGAAGGCCGTGTTGACACTCTGGGTCCGGTCGCGCTCCCTGGCATTGGCCGCTTGCCGCTGCTTCACCACCACCACCTGGCCAGGCTTGCGGCCCACCTTGCACCTCTTGGCCGCGCTCTCGCCGTACGACTGCTCCGAGGTGTCGCTCTCACTGCGGTTCTCCTCGTCGCCCTCCGACAGCATGCTGACGTCAGGGTACATGACGTGGGTAGCAATGGGACGTAGCATGGTGAAGGCCATGCTTGTGGTGGCTTCAGCGTAGAGTCCACCGACCAGCAGGTGACACTGTTGGGTTCCTCAACCAACTGCTGTCAATGTAGGTTTCTCCAGTCAGTCAGTATCAGTGAAGGGTTCTTCAACCACTCAGTGACTCTGTAGGTTTCCTCAACCAACCACTGCCATGTAGGTTTCTCCAGTCAGTCAGTATCAGGGCAGGTTCCTCAGCCACTCGGTGACACTGTTGGATTCCTCAACCAACCACTGCCCATGTAGGTTTCTCCAGACAGCCAATGTCCGCGTAGGGTTCCTCAACCACCTTGCGGCACAACCAATCAGCGTTGCCACAGAGATCCTCACCCAAGCAATGGTTTCTCAAAGTTCACCATCCAGGCTCACCCTTGCAACCCCTAATCATCTGGTATGTAGTCAAATTACCCAACCATAAGTGTCGATGCAGACTTCCCAACCAGTAGACGTCTGAAGTAGGTTCTGATGACCACTGAGCCGATGTAGGGTTCCTCAAACGTAGATTGACCAACCAGTTGGCGGTGATGGGATTCCACAGCCTGACAGCGCTGGTTCAAGTTGGTCTGGCCCTAGGGCAACAAACTAGTTAATGTGACGTGAGATTTCCCAAGCAGTCGAGCTTGGCCCGAGGTCCTAAGCCGGTCACTTCGCCTCAGGGCTCCCAGAGAGCTGGTGTAGGGAGAGGGTCTGTCGCCAGTGCAGGGCTCTGCGGTTTTTGTGGGGTTTGGGGGCGCCCACTCGTTGCCTAGATGCCCCCCCGCCTTCTCTGGCTCCGGCCGTGCGGTGCACTCCGCGCCTTCGAGGGTGAGGTCGGGAAGTCGAGGCTGCTGCAGGAGCCGTCTTCCCCCGGTGAATGCTGCTCTTTCCTGCTGGCCGAGGGCTCTGAAGAGGTGGCCCCAAGTGCTGCGCGCCCTCCCCCCCCCAGCTGTTTATCCTTGCAGCCTGCAGCTGTTGCCTCAGCCGTGATCTCTGACGAGAGGACACAGGGGGCTATGTATATAAACACTGGGAGGGGCCGAGCACTGCAAGGAGCCCAACCCAGCCCCCCCTGACATCTAAGACCCACCCTAAGTACAGAACAGGATATATTAATTTTCAGCGAAACACTGTCTGCTACTGGAACACGAGGACGGCCTGCTTTATCTGAAAGCGGAATTGAATGTGGGTTGCCAAGTGGACTTAGTTGAAAAACCTGACCTCATTTTAAAGGCTTGCTTAATTTGAGCCGGTGGTAGCAGTTGGCACTCATTTCTGTGGACCTGGGCTTTTTTTTAGCCAACGTAAAAGAAATGGGGGGAGAAAAACGCTTTTGAAAAATAGGAAACAGAACCAGAGGGAAAAAGCCGGGATGAACAAAAACGTTCGAAAGTGAGGTAAAATCACACGAGGTGAGGGGCGGTGGTGGAAGATGGGGGCGCGAGGTGGAATTAAGTGTCCGCTGACTCCTTTCAGCAGCGTTCGGCCAATCGACTTCGGGCTTCCAAGAAAAAACCGTGGGCCCGTGCACCGGTAACAGCCAATGAACGACATATCTGACAGGTGCCTTCCTCCGGCCCAGAGATGTACGTAAGAAACGAGGTTGCTTGCACATGGTGACGTTATGCTGAGTTTTTGATTGAAATTATTGCCTAAAAAGAAACATTCCCAGCTGTGTGATCTGCAGCCAGAGAACAGTGGCTTCTAGCATCCTTTCACACCCTTTTCTTAACCTCTTCCTGGCCACGCTGGCGCGCCATAAAGGAAAGATCATGATGAGGCAGACAGCGCCCACCACACAAGATACGTGTGAAACCTACTAGCAGGCGCTATTGCTTCGTGTGGAAAGATACCTGCATTTTAGGTTCTAATAGTCTCACTGTGAATACTTTTTCACAATAGTAAGGCCTGCCTGACCAGAAAAGTATATGGTACTCATGTAATTGGTTGCATTTTTTAAACGGTAACAGAATTTACCAGAAATGTTTAAGTATGTTTTGTGTTTAAATAAGTCGAGACGTATTTAAACATTGCCTTATGAATTTTATTTTTTCATTAGGGGGGGCGTGGCTTTAAGAAGTTTGAAGATCACTGATCTAGAGGCTGAATTGCACAATGTAAAATCAGAAAATCCGCCATTCAGCCCAGCTTCCCCACTTTATCTAATTGTGTGATTCTAGGCAATTGATTTATTTCACTTTCCTTCATTTTTCTTCATTATCAAATACAAGAGGGCTTTGAAATACACGACTTCAGGATGTGTGCTGTAGAAAACCTTCTCCTGTGTTTTATTTATTCAACTATAATGTTGTTCATGTATAGAAGGAGCCACAGAGTAACTCGTTACTTCAACCATAGAAGACTATTCTTTTGTTTCAACCCAAGAAGTAATACATTATCCCAGAACAAAATGTAATCCGTGACTCTGTGCCAAATAGTTATGGGTTATCCCATACTAAGATGTAATTAGTTACACCGAATCAAGAAGTAACCATTTACTGCAAACCAACACATTTCTGTTTGCCACTCCTGAAGCATTCAGTTTTGTCTGCACCAAGAACCTATCAGTTACTCCAACTCAAGAAGCAATTGATAATAAAAACTGATAAGTGTTTTGTTAGTCAATTTCAATAATTAAACAGTTGCTCCAACTAAAGTAGCAAGGGATTACTCTAATCTAAGCAGTAATCAGACACACCAACCCAAGAAGTAACATATTACTACAGCCTACGGAGTCATCAGTTACTTAAACTCAAGCAGTAGTCGGTCACACTAACCCAGGAAATCACCAGTCACTCCAGTCCACGAAGTAATGAGTATCTCTGAAACAAAAATTTGAGGATTAGTCAACCTAACAAGTAATCAGTCACCCCAACCCAGGTAATGAGCTACTCACAACCAAGATTTAGCAGTCACTGAGAAGCAACAAGAAACCATTTACTACAAACCAACAAAAAATCAGTTTCTCCTGACCAATGGGAAATCTTTCACTCAAACTCGTGAAGGAATAATTGACTTCAAAACAAAAAGTAGTCATGTACTCTAACCACACAGGATTCATTTACACCAACACAAGTAATCAGTTTCTGCAAACCAAAGGGTAACCTGTTAGCCCAACTACTCCACCTAAATGATTAAGTAGCTGTTCCAACTAAAGAAGTGAGAACTATTTGGTTGCACCAGTCCCTGAAGCATTCTGTTACTCCATCCTAGACACAATGAGTCATACCAACTCAAGAAGCAATGAGTTACTGTAAACAAAAAACTGATGCATCTTGAACTGTGAGTGATGGCATGTTACTCCTAACGTGCACATCCATCAATAAAGGCCAGTGCTGGGGGGGGGGGGGGGGGGGGGGGGCAAGCCTTTACTTTCCTATTTTTTTCTCCCCATTCTTAATCTTTCTTTTATTTTTCTAGTCATTCTTGTGTGTTTAAACTATGTCTTCAGGTTATGATAAATAAAAATGGCGCACTTTTTCTTTGCACCAACAAGAAACATAGTTTTCCTGTAAAGTGGGTGTAAAGAAAAAAGGGGTTCTATAACTTCTCTAAGTACATCTGCCTGATGTGAAGCAGCACTACTGCTCTAGTGAAATTATATTTACAGGTTATTTTTTTCATTTAACTGTTTTATTGCAAGCACATGGCTGGCACATTTAGGTTGCGGAATTAGGCCTTTCTTGCTTTCTTTCTGACATATGCTTGCAATACAACCAATAACCATCACACTATTTGCTAAGGCCAGGCCTAGTGGCTTTGCCAATGCTTGGTTATTTTTTTAATTCTGGTACTTGTGGCCTGCCTGGCTTTATTGGGGGTCTAGCCTCTCATTCCAACAATGCAGCCATTTGTTGTAATAGACACCAGAGCTGTAAACCCTCTCTTCTGGAAACACAATGAATCACTTACCATAGAAGACAGAGCTTCCAGAGAAGCAGCGTGAAATTATTCATTGACCACAAAGATCAGCTTCAAATGCAGAAGAGGGAATATTTCAGAAACCTGATGGCCTGTCATGCGCCTACTACTTACCACACCAGGTGGTTTGAACTGCCTGTTCATCCATAAATCAAGGCAAGGATGCTCCTCCGGAAGTGACCAATGATGAGATTTACAAGATTCTCCTTACATGCCAGACCCAAATGGAAGTGGGCGAGTAAGGGGAGTTGTGAGGGTGTGGGAGGTTGCACACTTGGGCCCTTATGTACGAAGGGCTTGATCCGCCGTTGTGTAATTTTTTTGTGATGCTGCGGCGGCATAAACAATTAACCACACTGCCCCTTATTTACAAAGTAACGCCTCTAGAAAGAAGCGTCATTTTGCAAAGGCCTGTGCTACATTATACCTGCATCAGGTATAATGTCTGCAGGGTGGGCGTTCCTCTATTACAAAGCCTCGTAGAAGTTACGCAGTGAAGTCTATGAGATTTCACTGCACCACTTCTACCACTTGACTGCGTCACAATCCTTACGCTTCAAGCAAGAGTAAGAAGGGACATAGGGCTTTTCACCTGGGACTCGCCCATGTGTAAATGACACTGTGCTGGAGTTGCTTCAGTTATCCGACACACTCCAGCAAAGCATCATTTTGCGCCACCAGATACGTCAGTATTCCTGACATATCCGTAAGTCCTTGCGCCGTGGAGCGCCAAATTGTAAATACTACGCATCCCTGGTGTCGTAAGGATGGTGCAATGAAAAGTGACGCATCTCTTTTTTTGCCCAGCAATACACCACTTTTCATAAATGAGGCCCTCGGGGATGCCCGAGGAAAAAGGCTCTTGTCCCATAGTGTACAGTACGCGATCTAACCTATCTGAGACATGTACAGCTTAAAATGACACAAGATCACTCCAGCTTTAACACAAAGCTTCTAATTCACGTTTCAGGCCAATACTGGAGTTTTCCAACTAAATGTGAATTCCAGTCAACTCGTAATGAAGGATTAGAAGTTGAGCTATCAATAGTGCAGCAGGTAAAGTGGCACCAGGGCTCAGTGCTTCAAATATGACTGTATTGCTCCCAGCAAGCAGACAGAGTCGATATTTTCATTTCTTGCACTCAGGATCTTGGCACAGCTACTACAACCACTGCTGGAGTTGGGAAGAGATGAAACCCAAAGCAGCCCTGGCAATTTTGTAGGACCGCCAACACCACCACCCCTCCCCGGACAGAGGTGTAAGTGCGAAGTGCTGCTGCTTTTGTTACTAGGGGGTAATATTGCAGCAAAGATGCAAAACTCTTTCTCAGTGACAAAAAACGAGCCCCCACTTATGCAAAACTGGCCCCAACCCTTGCAGCCTCCCAGGAAAACACATGATGCTTGCTATGGCCAGTCCAGCTCTGCGCTACGACCTCTCTGCTGCCCAGGGAAGGAATACAGTTGTGCCCCCCCCCACATAAGGCACAAAGGTAGGTTGATCTGCCCTTACATAACCTTCCTCAATGACACTGTCATGTGAGGTGTTGCCGAGAGTTGGGTGACACAATAGGCTTGATACTGTGGTATTGTTATTTATTTATTTATGGGCATGTACTATGAGGAAGTTTGTTTACGAGGGCCAGGGATGCCCAAAATGAGTTTGGCCTTGACTAAGTTACCATGAGAGTTTAGGCCCTCATTCTAAGATGGCTGGAAAGTGGAGTGGGACACCGGGTCAGAGCTACCACTTCTACTGCTCTCTCCACCTTAGTTATCTCACATCACGAGTTGTCTGGACTGTGCGCGTTTTCTTTCTGCTTTTAGCAGGAGGAAGAATTGTGCATCTACAAACATTTTGTTCTATCAGGTGCATTGCCACATCAAGGTAGAACTTGAGATACTATCGCCTGTGGTGCTACCACTCTGCACAAACCGTAGATTGACCCCCTCACACCAAGACATTACGGACACTGTCTCCTGTCCTGAACGGTCCATCTACGAATCATTGTTTTCAGATGTGTCTTTGCTAAAGGCTTTGTCATCTTTTCTGGTGTCTTTAAAACAAAACCCACTTCAGAACCCCCACCCCACCATACAGTCCGCTGTCCATCTTCTGTATTAATTAAATATGCTTCTGATTTTTGTTTTGACCCTCTGAAATGCCAGAACGTACGTGCAACAACGTGGGGTGTTGCTTCGGGGGGAGGTATTTGGGATGTTACACGCCCCCTAATAAATATATTACTTGATAAATAGTTGGGCACAGGAGCTTTCGAACCCTTAGAAGGTCTAACAACCTACAGCTAAAACCACAAAAATTCAACAAGTAAGCCTTCTCTGGTTTTGCTCTAAGAATTTGGAACGCTCTCCCTCCGGAAATCAGATCCAACCCCTCGATTGCCACATTCATGGTGTTGCTCCTGAACAGTTACCTGCAAAAATAGTCCTGAAGTCAATGAGTTGCAGTTGGTTTTGTTTTTTAACCCTCAATGATACTCCTATGATGTTTTGTTACTTAATCTTGTCTGATTTGCTCTTTCCCATGTTACTGTTCACCTGACTACCTACATATGTTAATGTACTACCTTTACTTGTTCATCTTACATACTGGTTGTATAGCACTCTGATACCCTTTGTGGTCATGTCTGCGCTTTATAAAACTTTTCAAATAAAATAAATAAAAAAATATGGTAAGGTGTCTGTCGGATTTCACTTGGGAATTTTAAATACTCACTCAGACAAAAACACAAACAGTCACTCATCTCTGTTTTGAAGGTGTTAAAGACATGGGGCCCGATTCACAGAACTAACTTAAGACAAAATCCTAAACTTACTACTTTTGGTATTCACAGAAGTTAGGATTTTGTCTTAAGTTTGTCTTAAGACAGACTTAAGTTAGGATTTTGTCTTAAGTTTGTCTTAAGTCTGTCTTAAGTTTGTCTTAAGACAAACTTAAGACAAAATCCTAACTTCTGTTACCAAAAGTAGTAAGTTTAGGATTTTCTCTTAAGTTAGTTCTGTGAATCGGCCCCATGGTTATTTTACATACTATTGTGTTTTAAGTACCCCCTCACAATCTGCACTTCTTTCCACTTGCACTTAAGCCCCCCCTCATGTGCTGCTTCTCATATAATTATTAACATGATGTCCTTGCGTGATTCTCTGAAAATCTGAAGCCCACATCCCCACAGTCTTACTGACCAAGCTACACCCCTGGCAACAACTCCATATATGCGAGCAGGCCTTGCCTTAAGCATAGCTGTTCTGTGGGTATGTGTCTGTTTGATATCCGTCAGGCTTGACATTTAGGCAACACCATGGAGAAGTGTGGCTCAATGGTTAGAGTGGCAGACCCTGATGCAGAGGTCTGGCCCGGGACCAGGGTTCAATTCCCGCCTCTGCGGGTCTTGGGCTCAATTTCCTCGGTCCTGATAATTCTCGCCTCGGTGCCTATTCCAATCATGGGTCCCACTCTGCAACTCTGGGCAAAAGCTTGCTTAATCTCCACAACGACCCCAACAGCGCTGGGATGCCTGGCTTCATCTTGGGAGTGCCCAGGAGTGGGTATTTCACAGGGAAAAGCCAGGAAGGGTTCTACAGCGGTATGCGTACAGTGCCAAGACGCCTCAGGGTATAAGTGCACTATACAAGTACGAATTCATTTAATTTCATTTCATTCATGTTGTATTCTGGGACTTCTAGTTAAGCTTTCTGCTTTGTAAGTGTGGGCTGAAAATGTCAGCATACAAAGAAGCAGATATGTTTAGGTGTTATCTATAAGATGCACCACAAAGAGGATCACCAAGAAACAGTGATGAGCTGGATTCGTGTGAAATAAGGAGCTTCTCTCCTTTAGATCCATGCCTGCGATGATTAGTAGGGCTGGGAGAAGTCAGTCTCATCACACGCCACAATCTGCCGCATCATTTCGGGTTCAGGCCAGTGCCACTGGAAATATGGGATTTTGTGGCTCTGGAGTTTTCGGCGTAATTATGAATTTGCTACATAATCCATCATCTGTTGCATTACTCACAGATTTTAATTAAAAAATCTTTCTAGCTCTAACGGGTCTAAAGTTATTAAAAACGTGGCAGTGGAAGGCCCTTTGCAAAGGTTGCCTGCATAACTTTCTGTTACTTACTGATGTATTTAAGTGTCAAACTGGTACAAATGAGGTAAAACATTTGCTCAGATAGTGTTAATGTGTGTAAAAATGAGACCAAAATGAGGTAATACTATCAAAATGGGCCACATTAGGCCGCATAATTTGCCTTTTCTAGCCACATAATTTAGACCGCATGACCGCATAATTTACTCTCCCACGTCTCATAATTCCAACAGGCTTCCCTGATGCAGGGCAGCAGCATTACCAGTGGCAATCAAGACTCAACCTGTTTACAACGGCATAGCTTCAAGTGGCCTTAGGCTATGTGTACCTCTTCAGTCAGTCTTGGCTTTTTGTTTTTTGCTGACCGCAACTGCATTCTGGGAGTTGTAGTTGCACCTTTAAAACGGCAAGGGCCCCATTAGGATGCCACAGCCTAGCGGTGCGGTGGTCCCGCACTGACAATTAGGATGCGACTGCCACCTTGGCGGTCGCATCTGTGACAATGCGGTGGGCGGTGCTGCAAGCAGCGTCCGCCGCAATGCCAAAGAGGCATGTTGTGCATTGCCATGCACCACGCAGTGCCTGACACCTTGTGCATGGCAATGAAGGGGGGTACCCTAGGTACCACCCAAGTGCAGCCCCTCACCTGCACGCAGCGAGCCCCAACAGCAATTCCCACCTGCCTTCCCATGGCGGCATCAAAGGCATGTACCACCAGGCATCATATTAACCCCTTCGAGGCTATTGACGAGCTGGGCTCGTCATCGCGCTTACCTGTCCTGCGCGGATGACAAGGCCAGCTCGTCACGTAACGCGGTAATTTTGAATTTGCCGCGCACAGCGGGAAAAGCCGCCGCAGCGATGCGGATATGGATGGCGGTGCAAAGGCACGGCCACCATATTGTGCCCGAGTTCCGACCGGCAGAAAAGTGGCGTCCGGACTTTCCATCCGCCTCGGTATCCCCCACCATGGTAATATGGTGGGGGGTAAATGTGGTGGTGATGGCGATCCGCCTGCCATCAAAATGGGGGCATAAGTATCCGTTGAAAACTCGGCATACAAACTGCTGCTGGCTAAAAAGCAAATGAAAACTGGAGGCGTCACACACGGCATTGGGGTAACTTGACAGCTATGCAACTGACTCTGCCCCAGCCCTCCTCACCCGTATTGTGATGCATCTCACAGGTGCAGCGCCGAGTTCACGTGGAACGGTGCGCAAATCGTAAATAATAATGTGTGCAGTGCTGGCCGAACACACTTTCTTTGGCAGAGGGTGTCCAGGGGGCTGTTTCCCGCCGACGCGCGCGCCTGTAACCTGCCCATAACCCTGCAGTCTGCGGGAATTCCTGGAGAAATGGGAGCCCCGAGACCACTGTACGGGAGGGGCGAGGGATGAGAGGGAGGGAAACTGAATCCGCCGGAATCGGATTTGTCAGCGTGACTTATGGCTGCTCGTCATTTCTCTTCCAGGCTTTCAACTGCCAGGGCTCTGTTTTCCCGGAGATACTGTTTCCACATGAAAAGAGCAAGGATCATGCCATGCCTTTGTTCATGTGCACACATGTGTATGATATGTGCGGGAATGTGTACATGAAAACAAAAAGTAAGGTGCAGAGCTGAACAATAGTGGAGTACCAGCTCATAATGCAGATATGTGCGGCCAGTTTTCTATATATGCGCACACCTTTATGAATTAAGATGCCTTAACATCAAGGGGTTGCGTGATGGAACAACGCATGCCTGATCCATGCGGTCTCAAACACAGCTGCGTCTTTACCATGTTTCGTGGTAAAGACATGATTGGTAAAGAGACATGTGTGGATAAAGATCACACCCCTGCCCCTATCCCCATGGCCCTAAAATGTGCCCCTCCTGCGGTGTATTCTACCCACCCCAGCCCTATACACTACCCAGACCACCTATCCTGAGCCCTAAACCCAACTTCTTAGCCCCAAAAAGCTACTCCGACCCAGGACTCCATTACCCCTAGCCCCCTAACCCTGAAAACTGCCCCTTTGCTACCCTGAGCCCTAAAACTCAGCCCCCTAAAACCGCATCCAACCCCAGCACCCCCTCCCTGAGCCCTTAAAACTTCCCCCTAGCCCAGAAAACTTGCCCTTCCCTGCCCGCCCTGAGCCCTAAAAACTCCCCCTAAGGCTCTGAAAACTGCCTCTTCCCCGCCCCTTGTACTGATCCCTAAAACTCAGCCCCCTAAAAACTACTCTGACCCCACCTCCCTCCTTGAGCCCTAAACCCCTAAAACCTACCCCCACATCCCCCTGGCTCCAGCCCGACTCACCCAGTCAGGTCCCGGTCCGACCTTCCTGCCGCATGCCTTCCGGTTCCTCTCCCATCCGCTGAGACAGCTAGAATGCTGCCTGCCTCAACCACGCTTATGCATGGTTAAGGCATATGCGTGGTTAAGGCAAGCGCTGTTCAGCTTACAGGGAAATGGCGCGCCTGCTTAAGGCCGCGTTGTTGAGGCCGTTTCCCCCTTAAGGAGCCCACAGTATTAGGGTATTGAAAACTATGCACCAGGGTGCTGATTCCCACTCTCACCAGGGGCGTAACACAGGCCCCTGCAGCCCCTGAGGTGCGGGGAGGGCCCAAGCTCCAGTGGGCCCCCTCAGCACAGTGCTTCGGCCCAGGAGCTCCTGATTGAGCCTGGAGGGGGCCACTCCACATACCTTGCAGGGGGCCCCCTCAATGTTCGTTATGCCACTGACTCTCACCCACAGTGTCCCTACACTCCCGCCCTCTCACCTGAGCTCTGCGGCCTGTGCTGTGCTGAGCACGTCCATCGCCATGATCTGCATTCATGTGCCTGGCCCGTGCCACAGTGTGCCATGCTCAGCATGTCCTGAATCACGCTCTTCAATGCAGTGCACTGCCTCAGCCATGGTCTGCAGGCCCTGTGCCATACTGTCGAAGCTGTGCCATGCTCAGCAAGTCCTAAACTACTCTCTGCATCCCTGTGCCAGCTGTGCACGCCTAAGCCATGATCTGCAGGCCTTGTGCCATGCTCTGCACGCTGTGCCACGCTCAGCACATCCTAAACTACGCTCTACATCCCCGTCTCAGCTGTGTATGGCTGCAGGCCCTGTGCCATGCTCTGCGCGCTGTGGCACACTCAGCATGTCCTAAACCACGCTCTGCATCACTGTGCCAGATATGCATGTCTAAGCCATGGTCTGTACGGCCTGTGCCACGCTGAGAACATCCTAAACCGTGTTCGGCATCCCGTGTCTGGCTGTACTATGCCTAAGCCATGGTTGGCGTGCCCTGTCTCTTGCTCTTCACACTGTGCTCCACTCAGCCGTCCTATACAATGCGCTGCATTCCTGTGCCAGGCTATGCCGCGCCTAAGCCTTGTTCTGCAGACCCTGTGCCAGGCTCTGCATGATGTGTCATGCTAAGCACGTCCTCTTAAACCATGCTCTGCCTGGCTGTGCACTACCTAAGGCGTGGTCTACAAGCCCAGTCTACTGCTCTGCAACCATCAGCCACACCGCCAGTAAGTCATAAGCCACTTTCTGCATACCTGTGCCAGCCGATGCACTGTCAAAGCCTTGGTCTGCAGGCCCTGTGCCATGCTCTGTATGCTGTGCCACACTCAGCACACCCTAAACTACGCTCTGCATCCCTGTGCCAGCCTATGTGCCACCTAAGCCAGGGTTTGTAGGCCCAGTGCCACACTCGGCATACCTGTGCCAGCCTATGCACTGTCAAAACCTTGTTCTGCAGGCCCTGTGCCATGCTCTGTACGCAGGGCCACGATCAGCACATCTTAAACTAAGCTCTGCATCCCTGTGCCAGCCTATGTGCCGCCTAAGCCATGGCCTGCAGGTCCAGTGCCACGCTCTGCATCTCTGTGCCAGCCTATGGATTGTTATAGCTTTGGTCTGCAGGACCCGTACCAACCTCTGGACTCCGTGCCGCGTTGAGCAAGTCCTGCACCATGCTCTGCATCTCCGTGCCAGGCTGTATGCTGCCTAATCCTTGGGTTATCGGCTCAGTGCCACGCTCTGCAACCCTGTGCATCACCTAAGCCATGGTCTGCAGGCTCTGTGCCATTCTATGCACGTCTGTGCCAGCTGTGCAGCACCTAAGGCATGGTCTGCAGGCTCATTCCATGCTCTGCATGTGGTGCCACTCTCTGCACACCCAAAACCACACTCTGAATCCCACTTCCAATTCCTGCAACCCCTGAGCCACGGTGTGCACCCTCTGCTAAACTCTGCATGTGCCGCGTCAACTATGGGCTACTGTGGAAACTAGCAGAAATCGCTGTTAGCATGAACTGAAGCCATTTTGGTTCTGGCAGTAATTTTAGTTAGCCATATGCTTGCCATGTACTTCTCCAGTGTTTACTGTTGCCTGCCCTTGTATTTTGCTTGAGTCATCAACTATAATTAACTCCTTCAGCACTGAGCCAGAGCAATGTATGATCAGAAAGGCCTCTAGCTGGCAGAAGGCATCTGTCTTATTGTTTAACTATCAGGCTATTCCAACTGATATAAGGGCTTTTGTTACTCCTCCCACTCTGTTGACTAAGTAGTTTCCAGTTGTCCATATATGTCAATAGCTATTCTTGTGTATATTTGTACTGCCTCTTTTTTAGTCTTCATGCTTACTCAGCTATAAACTGGCCATAAAGGGCCCATGGTTTCTGTAATCCTTGGACTACCTCCAACACTGGCCTGAGGGTACTGTATTGACATAGTCTCCCTCATGAGAGGTTAATAAATCTATTTGCTTTGATATTACAGCTTCTGTGCCAATCTCTATTTTGTTAGTCCAGGGACTTAAGGACAAAGAAGGGCGAACCCCTGCACCAGTGGGCCCCTGAAAAGGCTCACTCCCACACTATGTGATGTCATTCATATGCACCACATGATGTCATTCATTCTGCTCTCAGCTATGGGCACCCTGCACTGCTCTCTTTTAGCCACTCTCAGCATATTCCCATGTATACATTGCATGTTCAGTCATTCTTTACCGACCTTAACCGGCGCCCTGCAAACCTGAGCTTTGCTTTGTATGTCTCAACCACAGTCCGTCTTGCTCTCGCTGTCGCTCGCCGGTGCTGGGCACACTCTTGACACGCGCTGCACATCCGGGGGAAAACTCAGCCTGCCCTGTGCCGTGTCAACCACCCCTTGGTCTGCGCCCTGCAGGTATCAGGTTTGGCTCAGCACAGCCTTGGCCAATGTCGGCTTACGCTGGGGCAGCAGGGTCGGATTGGGAACAGCAACCAGCCATGGCAAATTGCTGTTTAATCGGCCCTGGGAGCGGGAGTGGAGGGTTGCTAGCAAGAAGCACTGCTCCCGCTTTTGTTGCAGGGGGCCGATAATACAGCACTGCTGCAAAACCGGCCCCCAGTGACAAAACCAGCCCACACGGGCACAACACCGGCCCCCACCCATCCGGCCCACCGGCGAAATGCCCGGTATCCGGTACAGCCAGTTCGGCCCTATGGGGCAGGCTCTGAACAACTTCAACTGCACTGTGCACTCTGCAGAGGTGGTTGCTGTAGCGTAATCAGGGCTTTAAGTGGGATGAAAAATCTGGGTGGGGGTCTCTCAAAGGGACGTGGCTTATGTATTTAAGGGCATGGCTTAGAAACACATAAGCTAAAAATCTGTGCTTAATATAGTGTGCCACCCGGCTGGTATTTTGCTGCTTCTGTCATTGCTTCCAGATATATAATACAACAAGTAACATTTCACCTACAACAAGCCAGGACTATTGGCTTTGTCAGTGGTTGTTAGTTGCATATAATAAATAAGCAACAACTACGGCTTCATTGTATAGAATATTGAAAATGCTTCAGTTCTGACATGATAAGACAATGAAAGAACTATAACGAGTCTCTTTGAAGTTTCATCAAAGGCAGAGAAGGGTGGTACTGCTGCAGAGTTGAGATATTTTATTTCCACCCTGATGGTGAGGGCAGAATTGGAGACCCCGATAGGGACCGGTCTCATACCTGCTTTTTAAAACGCAGGACCCGGGCCACGTAAAGCCCTGGGCGTAATGCCGTATCCCTTTATCCCCTGTGGTCAGGGAGGGCCCTCGAACACTTCAGGGGCCTTCAACCCTTCAGAGTGGGCCCTATTCCGCCCAAAGCAACAAATATCTGTGAGACACGGGAGACTCCGGTGGCCTTTCTTCACATTCAGCAAGGGGACCATATTTTACATATGCATCCGGGTGATTAGACGTCTCTGAAGGTACTGGAACATCATTGCACTTAGCCGCATCGCTGCAGCAGCTTTTCCCGCTGTGTGCGGCAAATTTCAAAATCCCGCGTTACATGACGAGCTCAGCTCGTCATCAGCATACGAGCGCCGTAGCCGTCATCAGCAGCGAAGAGGTAGAGCAAGACCTATTTCAATCAAAGTGTTCTCGCCCAAGAAGTAAAAAAATGTACAACACAATTTTCACATGTAATTGCACACATGTAACATTCAAATACTTTCATGGTGTCCCATGCAAGCCTCACACACCATAGATGTGCTAGAGGTTCACCCGCATCAAGTTGTGTTTGCCACAAAAGTGCAAAGGTTAAAGTTTCTGCACAATTCATTTTTAAAAGTACACGTCAGGCACACAGTTCATGAAACAAATTTTCACATGTCGTCATTAGGTCTGACACTGGCCAAGACCGTTTGATTTTACTAAAATACATATATATTTTTTTATTTGAAAGGCTTTATAAAGAGTGAACATGACCCCAAAGGGTATCAGAGCGCTGTACAAACAGTATGTGAGATAAACAAGTATAGGTAGTACATTAATACATGTAGGTAGTCAGGGGAACAGTAACATGAGAAAGAGCAAATCAGGCAAGATTAAGTAACAAAGCATTATAAGAGTATTATTGAGTGTTAATAAACAAAAACACAACTGCAACTCATTGACTTCAGGACTATTTCCGTTGGTAACTGTTCAAGAGCAATCCTTTGATTTCTCTTTTTTTTTTTCTGTAATTTTTTTTATTGTAGAAAAATATATATTTACATGGAGCATAGAATATACATGGGTGAAGGAAGAGGAAGGAAAAGAAAGGAAAAGAAAAAACGCCCGGGGGGGGGGGGAGTTTGCTGCCAGCTTCCAGTCTTATTGGGGTTAGTCCGATTGCCAGTCTTCCAAGTTCTGCTTTCCGATGTCGTCTGCCGCCCCTTTGTGTTGCTTGGTTGACATCCTTGGTCCCACGCCCCGGAGAATAGAGAAGATAGAGAAAGGTCGAGGAGGAGAACAGAAAGGAGCGTTTTGAATGTGGCAATCCAGGGGTTGGATCTGACTTCAGGAGGGAGAGCGTTCCAAATTCTTGGACCAGGACCAGAGAAGGCTTGGTTAGAACTTCTTTCCTAGTTGAATTTTTGTGGGTTTAGCAGTTGGTTGTTAGAACTTCTATGGGTTCGATTCAGGCCGGATAGTTCAAGTTTGTTTGCCAGATAAACTGGGGTGTTGTAAAGAAGTGTCTGTCAGGCAGGCTATCTCAAGACAAATCCTTGCTTCGAAAGGGAGCCAATTGAGTTGAATTAGGTCTGGAGTGATGTGCTCACCTCTTCTTGAGCCTGGAAGGAGTCTGGCAGCAGAGTTTACAGTAGCCTTTAAAGGGGCCAGTCTACACTTGGGAAGTCCAGCTAGGGTCGCAATTCTATATATATCGATATTTAAAGGGGCTGTCAGCCAGCCTTCGTCAACTATTGGTCTGTTGTTGTGTCATTCACATTTTTCTTCCGGCCACCACTAAATGGGGCAATGGGTCATCCTATGTCAGTCACTGGCTGACTTCGTGAGTGACGCCATTCTGTCTTTTCGCAGAAAACACACATCCACACAAAGTAGTTCTCTTGACTACCAAGGACAGCTTCGGCACAGCGATCTTTGCGAGGCCAACAAAGAATATTGGTTTTAGCCAATGTTTATTTTTTTTATATTGCTGAGTGCCAGGCAGCTCCTCAAAAATATAGTTAAAACAGAAAAAACAAAATAAGCTTTGACTAAGCCATAAGGCTGGCAACCAACACCAAACCCACTCGCTTTGCCAACGCTTATTTTTTCATCTTATTTGCCTTCATTTCTGTATTTTACTTTCTTCCATCTTCACATTCAAGCAGATTCTCAGTCAAATGTTACCACTGAGAATCTCTTTAATATTCAAGTTTCATAATCTCAGGCCGCAAGTAACAGAGCTTCGCAGATTGTGTACTCTCATACAGCAACGATATCACTCAGATTATTGATGCCATACTGGTTGAGACCATTGCTTAATTTGAGTAGGGGTTTCCGGTGCTTGGCACCAGCACCTAATTGTCAACACCGGCACTTATCACAGCTGCCACATCGTGGCACTCTTGGTGCAATTAAAAGATGAGCAGAACAACAGTTGTTTATTAATTCAATATATATGACATGGCTGCGCTGGCAATGGGTGGTGCAAACTGTGGTGGTCTTCAGACGAGGGCCCTGACACATTTTGTTTTACAAAGTAAACACTGGCTCAGATAACAGATAAAGTACACCAGAGGTGCCCAATGCAGGTGTCGGAGGATAGGGTCCATGCCAGAATTTCAGGATAATCACTGACTATGTAAACTTGTAAAGAGATCAATTTAGATTCATTGTATGCAGACTTACATTTTAGACATGGTGAAAATCTGCTATGGATTCTGACCTCATAAGCCTACACTGGCACCAATGAGTTAGCCTCATAGGCTAGAGCTTCAGATAGCAACAGTGATTATCACTCAGATATTGGCTTTCAATACATATATGAATGCAGTCATTTTGCCCCAACTATCAGTTTATGGAAAAATAAATAATTTGCTATCAAATAGAGCCTTTTCATTTTGAGAAAAGTAGCTCACTGACCCCAAACAAAAGTTTATTATTTTCATTAAAAGCACTAATACCATCTTTTCATTTTTGGGAAACACGTTTTTTGTGCCAAAACATCAGTTAACCATTTTTTCTTCATGGAAAAACAATATTTATGTCTACGGATACCACCTTTTCATTTTAATAAATACACGTTTGGTACCAAAACATCAGTTTATCATTTTCATACTGCCACACACGGATAGATTATGGCTGACAAGCCACTGTATAACCATCGCGAGCCAGGGATGGGTATCAGGTGCTAAAAATGACCACTGTTATGCTATAGCCAGCATTACATCAGGGTTGAGTATCACCATGCCATGGATGCCCACAATATACCAATAAGTGCCGGATTTATGTTGAGGCCAACATCAGAGTTACCATGAACGTTGTGAATATGCCCTGTTTTGGGGATGAAAAATAAGTTTTGATTTGTCTGACCTTGTCCAATTTGCACAAAACTTTCAAGAATTGAACAAAAGTAAATAGTTCTTTTTCGTGAATTTTTTTACAAATTTATTAAACAACGAAATCCGAATGTTCTTTCCAGTGGAGTAGCTAATTTAATCTGAGTTAAAGAGGAGCCACATAGGCGGCTGCTCTTCTGTGGTCATTTTTAAAGTCCTATGTGAGGTCAGGAGTAGTGCCGATAGAGATCAGAGTTCAGGTTGCGAAGTGACTTTCAATAGATTGTCATTATGGCTGAGCCGCACAAAGTTTGTTAAAAAAAAAATCACATTTGAGGTTAACAGGTGATCCATGGATTCTAGCTTTACAGACATTCTCTTGTAATAGGTGTAAAGATCTTCCAAAGGAAGGTTCAGGAGACACTTTGGGACGGGCACTGGCTTCGCTACTACGTGCCAGGCTAGTAGGTGCAGCATTATACCCATAGCACTATTCATGGGTTAATCCTCTCCCATCAGTAACATACTACCAGGCTACCACCAGCTCCAAGACTCCAGCAATCTGTCACCAGATTTTTGCTATTCACAGTCGCCATTCGGTAGCATCACAGGCTTGACACAGTTGTGGAATCTGCTCTCTCCAGTGCTCTCTCTCTCTCTTTTTCTCCTTGCCTGTCTCTTCTTACAAGAGAGTGTTTTCTTCTTTTTTCTCATGTTCTTTGGTGGCTCTCTCACTCTTAGCTTTTGTGTTCTTCCCTGTCGCTCCTTGTGCCTGGCTATCTGAACGAATGTGCTTCTGCATATATGTACTTTACAAAATATAAGAAGTGTTAGAATTGGAGCTCTCTAGTTATCAAGGGTTTGCACCTTTGTCCAAGTGGGGACACTTCTTCCTAGTCAGGGTAAGGGAGTTACACTCCTAAAATAACCTCTGCTCACCCCCTTTGTAGCTTGGCACGAGCAGTCAGGCTTATCTCAGAGGCAGTGTGTAAAACATTTGCACATAACCAACAGTAATACAGTGAAAGCACTATAAAAGGACACCACACCAGTTTAGGAAAATATCCAATATTTTTATATATCCAAAACAAGACCAAAGCGATAAGAATCCAACATACAGGGCCTCATTTATGATAAATGACGCATCGCTGCATGAAAGCAGCGATGCGTCACTTCTAAGTGCACACTCCTTGCGACATACCTGATGCGTCATATTTAATGTATGACGCATCATGTCGCAAGGAGTTACAGATACGTCAGTATTTCTGGCGTATCTGTAAGCGCAAAAGTGACGCATTGCTGGAGTGTGTCACAAAAGTGACGCAACTCCAGCAATCCGTCCTTTCACATGGAGCAAGCCCCATGTAGAAGGGCCTGCATCAGTCTTATGCCTGCTGAGAGGCAGGTGCAAGATTTTGACGCAACGGCTTCCTAGAAGTGACGCAGTGAAATCTCATAGATTTCATTGCGTCACTCCTACAAGGCTTTTTGCGGGGGAACGCCCCCCCTGCATACATTATACCTGACGCAGGTATGATGTAGCGCAGGGATTTACAAAGTGACGCATCTGCTTAGATGCGTCACTTTGTAAATAGTGCGTGTGAGAAGTTGGCCCGATATGCAGCGTTCGCTATTCTAGCGACCGCTATGTATCGTTCCAAACGACCCTTATGGTGATTGGTTGTAAGTCAACCTTAGACCAGCTATCCTAGTAGCGTGGATACGAGCAGTCTTCGGGCTAAACTCTAGAGGGCGTGTTAAGCCAGCTGTTATACCATCACATACCCCTTGAACCCCAAGTGAAAGGACACCACACAAGTGTTATGAAAATAAACAGAATATTTATTAAGAATCACAACAGCCCTGGACTCTTTATGAGGACAGGGTACTAAGCACAAACCGAAACTCTTAGGAAAATACTTCAAGTGCACAATTAAAACAAGTGTCCGAGGACACGGAAAGTTTAGTGGTCTCGGGCGGACCCGATAAGGCAAGTCGGAAGCGAGGGACTCGGGACCTTAGAGTAAGGAGGCTATGCAGGCACCGAAATGCCGAAGTTACCTAGCCACGAGGGCTGCGGCTGCACAAGTCTTACAGGCGTCGGGGTCTTCGCTGACGAGCCAGGAGCCGGAAGAAAAGGAGTTGCTGGCCGGCGACCAGTGCTGAATAGTTCGTAGAGATCCAAGCCTGGATCAGAGATCGTTGATACCTGAAAGCAGAGGGGACCAAGTTCGTACTACTAGCCAGTAGTCAGAGGGTACCAGGAAGGCACCGGTTGGCCGTCACCTCGACTAGGTGAGTGGGCGACGCTAGGCTCTGCAGTCTCACGGACCAGGAGGCGTTGTCGGCGACCAGGATGGAGGTGCGAGCTGTCCCACGAAGGTTGATGCTGTCGGCGTCGCTGGGGCCAGGATTGGGGCAACAAGCCATGGCAGATTTCAGGGCCACGTGGTGGGACTAAAATGGCGTCTTGAGTGGACCAGGAGGGTCGGGGTGCTTCTCTCAAAGATGGAAGCAAAGGCCAGTCTGGAGCAACCAGACCAGCAGCGTTGGTTGTCGGATGTCGTCAAAGAAGGGCACAAGCCAGCGGCTAGTGACCAGACAACGTGCTGAGCGGCGAGCAGAAGGGCCCCACGCAGATCGTGGAGATGCTGGGAGGCTGCACTTCGGTGCTGGAGCAGCTCAGGGTCGGGGCTTCTCGGACCCCAGAGCACTCACCAGAGAATTACTTCGATGGTCGTGCTGATTAAGAAAGCGTGCAGGTTTTGATGATGGCCTGTCCCTCGAGGTCTCGTCGCACCCACAGATCACAGCTGAGCTGATGACGTGGGTAGAGGTCAGAGGTGCCAGGGAAGCCGGTTCTCGTCGAGCTGGGCCGTCGGATTCCTGAGGAAGGACTTGCAGCAAACCGCAGAGTTCTTAGATGGTGCCTGCGGATGCAGGGTGACTACTCCTTAGTCACAAGGGAGAAATCTTGAGAAGAGTCTCGAATGTCCTTTCGTAGAAAGTAGTTCTTGATTCAAAGATGATCTAATTTGGAAGGGTCCCCGCTCCGGCCTTTATCCTAAAGAAAGGGGTGGGTACATGACTAGGTCCTGCCCTAAGGGTGGGACCAGGAAGGGGGGTAGTTACACCCCTCTCCCCTGCTGGACTTTCCCCAGGTCAGGGGCTGGCGCCCCTGGAACTGGTTCTGTCCGGCAGATGCGTAGTGAGCACCGGGGTGCCACTCCGCAGTCACCTTCTCGCAAAGCCCTACCTACCCAGAATACACAAACCCTGTCTGGGACGGTGCGAACACCGCCCTTGACAGGAAACCCTTTGTCCAAGCTCTCCTCGCTGGAAGGACTCCCAGCAGCAGGAGGTCAGACTCGTGTCTGTGGTGGCAGCGTCCATTTTGTGGAGCTGAGGCTTTAGTTAACTTTAACCGGGGTTCACAGTTACGTACATGTTGTGTCCCTCTAGAAGGGCGGAATGCTAACCTCGTCGCCAGAATTGGTGAGGGGGTAGCATCCCGATTCGTATGACACCTTACTCGACATGTCTTGATAACGGAATACCAAAGTTACCGATATGATACGCGTTACCATGGAACAGCCATTGGGTCTTGGTTCCGCAAGCTGCAACCGGGCTCGGCTCATGCCAGAGCCCAATTCACACGGGTCCATGCACTCTGCCTTCAGGATTGTCAAGGCCTGCCATAGGAGTGACTGATAGGAACCCGGGTGTCCATTGTGCGGTTAGGTATAGGGATACTATACCTAAAGCAACGAGCGGGTACGCTACGTTGCCCCAGCTGTCGTGCAGCCAGTTGTGTCAGATTTAGATGGCCATCCAGGGGTGGCATAATACATGCTTCAGCCCCTGGTAGGCCCTGGGTACACCGATGCCCTGAGTTACAGGGTCTGACAGGGTGGCCCAGTTCCAATTGGGTAATGCACCTAAGGTACACGCATCAATTTAGAGAGAGAACAGCTAGGCGGTGGGTCTGATTAGCAGGCCCACAGCCCGAGAAAGTCGTAAACCAGTGAAACAAAAGCAAAAAGTCCGGGTGATCATAGGATTGCAGACCCTACTCTCCTACATGACCCCCCCCAAACGTTGGGACAATAAGCTAACCTTGACCAGGTGAGTCTTCTTGTTCTAAGTGGAAATACCTGGAGAGCCCATCTGCATTGCCATGATCAGTGCCAGGTCTATGCTCCACTGTGAAGTCCATCCCCTGTAGGGAAATGGACCACCTAAGCAGTTTGGGGTTTTCACCCTTCATCTGATTTAGCCATAAGAGGGGCTTATGGTCGGTCTGAATTTTGAAATGAGTGCCAAACAAGTATGGCCTCAGTTTCTTACCACAGCGAAGGCCTCCCTCTCTATAGCTGACCAATTTTTCTCTCTGGGGGTCAGCCGTCTGCTTATAAAAGCAATGGGCTGGTCATTACCATCAAAATTCAGTTGAGATAGAACAGCTCCCACACCCAACTCAGAAGCATCTGTTTGGACAATGAATGGTTTGGAGTAGTCTGGACTCTTGAGGATAGGTGCCGTGCACATGGCCTGTTTTAGGTCATCGAATGCTTTTTGACAGCTCGCTGTCCACTGAACCTTTTTTGGCATTTTCTTACTCGTCAGTTCATTGAGCGGAGTCACAATCGATCCGTAATTTCTGACGAACTTCCGGTAGTAACCAGTCAGGCCCAAGAAAGCTCGAACCTGAGTCTGGGTGGTTGGAGGAGCCCAGTCCCTGATTGACTGTATCTTGCTCTCCAGTGGCTGAACTTGGCCTCCACCGACGAGGTGGCCCAAGTATACAACCTGTGTCTGCCCTATCTGGCACTTGGTAGCCTTGATAGTGAGACCTGCTGCTTGCAGAGCCTCTAACACTTTCCGCAGGTGGACCAGGTGATCCTCCCAGGTGGAGCTAAAGACAGCAATATCGTCAAGATACGCCGCACAGAAGTCATCCAGCCCAGTGAGAACGTGATTCACCAACCGTTGGAAGGTGGCAGGTGCATTTTTCAAACCAAAGGGCATCACCACGTACTGATAGTGCCCACCAGGGGTAGAAAATGCGGTCTTAGGCTTGGCGTCCTCAGCTAACCTGATTTGCCAATACCCAGCTGTTAGGTCAAACGTACTTAAGTAGTTGGCCGAAGCCAATCTATCAATAAGCTCGTCTGCCCTTGGTATTGGGTGGGCATCAGTCTTAGTGACTGCATTGAGACCCCTGTAGTCTACGCAGAACCTCATCTCTTTCTTACCGCCCGGGGTGTGAGGTTTCGGCACTAGAACTACGGGACTAGCCCAGGGGCTGTCCGAGGGTTCAATGACTCCCAGCTCCAACATTTTCTGCACTTCATTTTTGATGCAGTCTCTAACGTGATCTGGCTGCCGGTAGATTTTACTCTTCACGGGCAAGCTGTCACCAGTGTTGACCTCATGGGTGCACCAATTGGTCTGACTGGGTGTTAGAGAGAACATATGCCGGAAGGATTGAAGAACCTGTTTACAATCCTCCTGTTGATGTTCGGAGAGGCTGCCACAAAAGACAACACCATCTACCGATCCATCGTCAGGATTCTGAGTGAGCAGGTCGGGGAGAGGGTCACTCTCCTCCTCCTGTCCCTCATCCATGGCCATGAGCAAACTCATGTCCTTCCTGTCGACATATGCCTTGAGCCTGTTGACATGGAGCACCCTGTGGGGGCTCCGGGGAGTTCCCAGGTCTACCAGGTAGGTGACCTCTCCCTTTTTCTCCAGGATGGTGTAGGGCCCGGACCATTTGTCCTTGAGTGCTGCTGGGGCCACTGGCTCCAACACCCACACCTTCTGTCCGGGCTGATAAACAGTCAAGACAGCCTTTTGGTCATGCCAAGCTTTTTGGAGTTCTTGGCTGGCCTTAAGGTTTTCGGATGCCTTCTCCATGTACTCAGCCATCCGCGAGCGGAGGCCCAGCACATAGTCCACTATGCTGGTGGCAGGCTTTTTGAGAGGTCTCTCCCATCCTTCCTTCACCAAACACAGGGGTCCTCTCACAGGATGCCCGTACAAAAGTTCAAAAGGGCTGTAGCCAACCCCCTTCTGTGGGACTTCTCTGTAAGCGAATAAAAGGCAGGGGATCAGGACGTCCCATCTACGCCGAAGCTTTTCAGGTAGTCCGTGAATCATCCCTTTCAGGGTCCTGTTGAATCTCTCAACAAGCCCAGTGCATTGTGGATGATAGGGTGTAGTGAATTTGTAGTTGACACCACATTCCTTCCACATAGCAGTTAAGTAGATCGACATAAAGTTTGCACCTCTGTCGGAGACGACCTCCTTAGGGAAGCCCACTCTGGAGAATACTCCAACTAGGGCTCTTGCCACAACAGGCGCTGTAGTGGTCCTAAGGGGAATAGCTTCAGGATACCTGGTGGCATGATCCACTACCACCAGTATAAACTTTTGCCCTGATGCTGTTGGTGGTTCCATGGGACCGACGATGTCAATCCCCACCCGTTCAAAGGGTACCCCCACCACAGGCATTGGTATAAGGGGGGCCTTTGTCGTGCCACCTGACTTACCACTGGCTTGGCAAGTGACACAGGAGCGGCAAAACTCCTTGGTATCTTCGTTCATGTGAGGCCAGTGAAAGTGTGAGACAAGCCTGTCCCACGTCTTCGTCTGGCCTAAGTGTCCTGCTAAGGGAATCTCGTGGGCCAAGGTAAGGAGGAAACCACGCTGAGACAAGGGGACGACCAGCCTCCTGGTCATGCCAGGCTTGGGGTCTCTTGCCTCAGTGTACAGGAGTCCATCTTCCCAGTATACCTTGTGGGTACCTGTGGCGTTCCCAGCAGCCTCAGCAGCAGCCTGCTGTCTGAGGGGTTCAAGAGAAGGGCAGCCTAACTGGTCCTTCCCCTGGTCCTCTTGTGTGGGTCCCCCTGAGCCCAGAAACTCAACTTGATCAAGTTTGAGTTCTTTAGGTTCAGTTTCCCGCAACTCTTGGAGGTCAGCCTCCTCTGAGTTCTGATCCTCGACCTGGGGCAAGGGGGAAGGCGAAGCCTTAACCCGACTGCTCCTCTTCTTGGGAGGTGTCTGGTCCGTTGTTCCAGGATCCAGCACCGGTTCAGTGGGGCATCGTCTGACCTGTGACCTGGTCACAGCAAACACGTGTGCTGGCAAGCCTAACATCTCCATGTGAGTCCGTTGCTCCACTTCTGACCATCGTGATGACTCCAAATCATTGCCCAACAAACAATCCACTGGGAGGTCTGAACTAACAACAACCTTTTTCTGGCCATTTACCCCTCCCCAAGAGAAAGCAACAATCGCCATACTATGACTGGTAGTGACGTTGCTGGCATTGGTCACCAGGAATTCTGTACCTGGCATGATCTGTCCAGGGTCCACAAAGTTAGGCGTCACCATGGTGACGCTGGCACAAGTGTCCCTATAGGCCTGAGCCATTCTTCCATTTATTAAAGGCGTCTGTCGGTGTTTGCCCAAAGTATTGGGACTGACATCAGGGGATATATCCACATCCCCTGTACAGACAAGGACAGCCTGAGTGAGTGTACCAGCTAAGCCGTCACACCCCTCAGAACCCAAGGTTAACCCAACTAGTCCCTTGGGAGGCGCACTACTACTGCTGGCTGTACTAGGGGGCACAGGTGCCGTAGGGGCTGCAGTAGCAGGAGTCTGCCCTCCTTTCTTGGTGCACTCACTAAACCAGTGAGTTTTACTTTTACAGTATTGGCACCACCTTTTCGATTGACCTTCTTGATTCTTCTTTTTCTGGGAAGCCTGACCCCCCCCCCCTCTTTGGGTTGTTGGGGACCTGTCGAAGACTTCTGGTCAGTTTGTTCCCCTTTCGAATCTTTACCCTTCTGGTCTGCTTTCTTCTGACCACCCTGGTTCTGGCCCTGGTTTTGCTTAACCCTTGTTCTGACCCATCTGTCTGCCTTCTTTCCCAATTCTTGGGGAGAGGTCAGATCCGAGTCGACAAGGTGCTGATGCAACAACTGGTTCTGACAATTGTTTAAAATCTGTTCTCGCATGATCAAATTATACAATCCTTGGTAATCAGTAACCTTACTGCCCAGCAACCAGCCCTCAAAAGCCTTAGTGGCACAATCAACGAAATCAGACCAGTCCTGAGACTGAGTTTTCTGGGTATCCCTGAACAGCAACCTGTACTGCTCAGTGGTTAGGCCAAACCCGTCAATCAGTGTGTTCTTCAGGATCTGGTAATTGTTAGCGTCCTCGACCCTTGTGGTGAGGAGCTTATCTCTGCCTTTACCTTCAAAGGAGAGCCACAAGATAGCTGCCCACTGACTCTGGGGGACGCACTGTACAGTGCAGGCCCGCTCCAAAGCAGTAATCCATTTGTGGATGTCGTCCCCTTGCTTAAAGGGGGGCACTATCTTATTCAGGTGCTTAGTGTCTAAACTCCTGGGTTCCAGTGGGGGAATGCTGCCACCAGTGGGAATCGTCCCACTCAACTCTGGCTCTCGAGCAAAGGCGAGTCTCTCTTTGGCTAGGGCAAGTTCTTCCCTTTCGATCCGCAGATTGACTTCCCGCTCCTTTGCTTCGTACACTCTTCTCTAAGGCGATGTCATCCCTCTTCGAGCAGAGCCTCGAGAGCCATTGGTTCGAACAGATCTGTTAGAGCCTCTCGACAGAGACCTAACTCGTCCGTTCCCAATGTTAAGCTGGCCCGAGAGAGGCCCCAGGGGTCTCCTAGTACCAATCTCGTGCCGGCTTAAGTTGTCCTGAGTTAGCTGACTAACTATGACTGGACCTTTGTCTGCCTCGTCCCCAGATGTCTCTGGTTCCTCGTCCTCCTCTTCGCCCTCGGCTGAGAGATGGATAAGGTCAGGGTCACCTCGGGTTCCCTCGAGGGGAGGCATTTCCATTTCGGGATGAGAAGGGTCGGTGTTACCCGCCTTCCTGGCATCATAAGTCTCCAAGAGACCAATCAGAAACGGAATGGTAGGGTTTGCACCCTGCTTTATCTTTCGAGACGTACAGATCTGTTGCATCTCATGAAAGCTAAGCGCAGCATATCTGGAGGTGACCTGTGGCAGGTCGACTGACACGAGGGGAGACTCAGAGTTTCCGCCTTTGTCCGACATGCTGTTTCTAGTGTGGTGTAAGTGATGCACCTACCTACACTATGGGTTTACCTACTGAGCCCTTGCTAAGAGTTGCAGCCAAGGTGTGCTAAGCCTTGAAGAGCTACAACAGCTGGTTCAGTAGAACTCAGAGTATTCTAAGCTAGGTTATATGTACCTGGAGTACTTATGCGATCTTTCACAAGATGTTCTTAGGATACGCGTGGTAAAACAACAGCAAGCTCAAATCCCAACCGCTGCTCACCAATGTGAGAAGTTGGCCCGATATGCAGCGTTCGCTATTCTAGCGACCGCTATGTATCGTTCCAAACGACCCTTATGGTGATTGGTTGTAAGTCAACCTTAGACCAGCTATCCTAGTAGCGTGATACGAGCAGTCTTCGGGCTAAACTCTAGAGGGCGTGTTAAGCCAGCTGTTATACCATCACATACCCCTTGAACCCCAAGTGAAAGGACACCACACAAGTGTTATGAAAATAAACAGAATATTTATTAAGAATCACAACAGCCCTGGACTCTTTATGAGGACAGGGTACTAAGCACAAACCGAAACTCTTAGGAAAATACTTCAAGTGCACAATTAAAACAAGTGTCCGAGGACACGGAAAGTTTAGTGGTCTCGGGCGGACCCGATAAGGCAAGTCGGAAGCGAGGGACTCGGGACCCTAGAGTAAGGAGGCTATGCAGGCACCGAAATGCCGAAGTTACCTAGCCACGAGGGCTGCGGCTGCACAAGTCTTACAGGCGTCGGGGTCTTCGCTGACGAGCCAGGAGCCGGAAGAAAAGGAGTTGCTGGCCGGCGACCAGTGCTGAATAGTTCGTAGAGATCCAAGCCTGGATCAGAGATCGTTGATACCTGAAAGCAGAGGGGACCAAGTTCGTACTACTAGCCAGTAGTCAGAGGGTACCAGGAAGGCACCGGTTGGCCGTCACCTCGACTAGGTGAGTGGGCGACGCTAGGCTCTGCAGTCTCACGGACCAGGAGGCGTTGTCGGCGACCAGGATGGAGGTGCGAGCTGTCCCACGAAGGTTGATGCTGTCGGCGTCGCTGGGCCCAGGATTGGGGCAACAAGCCTTGGCAGATTTCAGGGCCACGTGGTGGGCCTAAAATGGCATCTTGAGTGGACCAGGAGGGTCCGGGGTGCTTCTCTCAAAGATGGAAGCAAAGGCCAGTCTGGAGCAACCAGACCAGCAGCGTTGGTTGTCGGATGTCGTAAAAGAAGGGCACAAGCCAGCGGCTAGTGACCAGACAACGTGCTGAGCGGTGAGCAGAAGGGCCCCACGCAGATCGTGGAGATGCTGGGAGGCTGCACTTCGGTGCTGGAGCAGCTCAGGGTCGGGGCTTCTCGGACCCCAGAGCACTCACCAGAGAATTACTTCGATGGTCGTGCTGATTAAGAAAGCGTGCAGGTTTTGATGATGGCCGGTCCCTCGAGGTCTCGTCGCACCCACAGATCACAGCTGAGCTGATGACGTGGGTAGAGGTCAGAGGTGCCAGGGAAGCCGGTTCTCGTCGAGCTGGGCCGTCGGATTCCTGAGGAAGGACTTGCAGCAAACCGCAGAGTTCTTAGATGGTGCCTGCGGATGCAGGGTGACTACTCCTTAGTCACAAGGGAGAAATCTTGAGAAGAGTCTCGAATGTCCTTTCGTAGAAAGTAGTTCTTGATTCAAAGATGATCTAATTTGGAAGGGTCCCCGCTCCGGCCTTTATCCTAAAGAAAGGGGTGGGTACATGACTAGGTCCTGCCCTAAGGGTGGGACCAGGAAGGGGGGTAGTTACACCCCTCTCCCCTGCTGGACTTTCCCCAGGTCAGGGGCTGGCGCCCCTGGAACTGGTTCTGACCGGCAGATGCGTAGTGACCGCAGTCACCTTCTCGCAAAGCCCTACCTACCCAGAATACACAAACCCTGTCTGGGACGGTGCGAACACCGCCCTTGACAGGAAACCCTTTGTCCAAGCTCTCCTCGCTGGAAGGACTCCCAGCAGCAGGAGGTCAGACTCGTGTCTGTGGTGGCAGCGTCCATTTTGTGGAGCTGAGGCTTTAGTTAACTTTAACCGGGGTTCACAGTTACGTACATGTCGTGTCCCTCTAGAAGGGCGGAATGCTAACCTCGTCGCCAGAATTGGTGAGGGGGTAGCATCCCGATTCGTATGACACCTTACTCGACATGTCTTGATAACGGAATACCAAAGTTACCGATATGATACGCGTTACCATGGAACAGCCATTGGGTCTTGGTTCCGCAAGCTGCAACCGGGCTCGGCTCATGCCAGAGCCCAATTCACACGGGTCCATGCACTCTGCCTTCAGGATTGTCAAGGCCTGCCATAGGAGTGACTGATAGGAACCCGGGTGTCCATTGTGCGGTTAGGTATAGGGATACTATACCTAAAGCAACGAGCGGGTACGCTACGTTGCCCCAGCTGTCGTGCAGCCAGTTGTGTCAGATTTAGATAGCCATCCAGGGGTGGCATAATACATGCTTCAGCCCCTGGTAGGCCCTGGGTACACCGATGCCCTGAGTTACAGGGTCTGACAGGGTGGCCCAGTTCCAATTGGGTAATGCACCTAAGGTACACGCATCAATTTAGAGAGAGAACAGCTAGGCGGTGGGTCTGATTAGCAGGCCCACAGCCCGAGAAAGTCGTAAACCAGTGAAACAAAAGCAAAAAGTCCGGGTGATCATAGGATTGCAGACCCTACTCTCCTACAGTGCGCAACAGGAGGTATGTTTTACGCCGCTGCTGCGTCACAAAAAGTGACGCATCGGAAGCACAAAACTGATGCACGGCCTCATAAATAAGGCCCACAGTACTTTGAAAATATTTCGTTTGCAAGATAGCCTTAAAATTGCAAAAATACTCAAAAACAAATTCGTACAAGTCGTTAGCTCCATCCGAGGCTACCTAGATGCTGAAAACAACAGAGTCTAACAGTTCCAGCCGACTGCCTCGGTATGGGTCAGTGAGAGCGTGGACATACTCGGTAACAGAACCTTTCTCGTTGCGGCTGGCAAGTTGGTGCGAACTTGTTCTGTCAACCGTCGCAGTTGCGTTGCAAAATGGAAGCGGAGCAAGGTGCGGTGCCCTGTCAATACAATGCAGGCAGTGGCTCGGTGACGATCATCCAGACGGCGTCGGTGAGACCAAGGCTTACAGTGCAGGGTGAGGAGGTGCTTGATGTGGTGCTGGCAGGTTGTGGTGCAAGTGTCAGAGCTGGTTAGCGGGAGCTGTCTGGGATGATGATGTGCGTCATGAAACTTATGAGCAGTGCCCACAGCCACAATGAGGTCAAGAGTGTCAAAGACAGTGGCTGTGAGACCAGGATGGCGAAGTGAAGCAAGGCGGTGCAGAGTGCGGTGCCCACAGGTCACGGTGCAGGCAGTGGCTCAGTGGCGGCGGTATTGGTCGTCGTCATCAGTGAGACCAGGTTTGCGGTGCGAGATGTGGACGGTGCCCTCTGCAGTGCCGTCAGGACACAGAGCCAGCGACAGAGTCTGTGATGGAGTCTGTTGTGTTTCCCTTCTCTGTGACAACTGAAACAGAGGTTCCAGAAGCGGTACCCAGAGGTTAGTAAAGTCTTTGCAGTCCCTGAGACTTTCGAACAGGAGGCAATCTCTGATTCAAGCCCTTTGAGATACTCAGCACAAGTAAAGAAAGTTCAGTCCAGTCCTTTCACTACCGAAATCAGAAGCAGCAACTGCAGGCCAGCCCAACAAAGCAACAACACAGCAAAGGGGCATTACTCCCCATGGCAGCTCTTCCAGCTCTTCTTTTTGCCAGGTTCTTTGCTTCCGGTGAGTTCTACAAAATCCTTTATTCTTTCAGGCAGAGAGTGTCTGTGCTTAGTCCAAACCCGTTCTATCATCTCAGGCCTGGCTTCCTGGTAGGAGGCGGAGACAGCATTGTGGAAGGCAGACCAGGCCTATTCAGGTGAAAGGAAGTCTCCTCCCCCTATTCTAAATGCAGCCCAGGTCTATTCAGCCCAGTCCTGACTCATCCAGACTCTCTGGAGCCACTTCACATCCCCAGCCCCTGTCACCCCAAAGCCAGACAGTCAATACACATGTTATGTTCTATTATTCAGTATTTATAAAGCACGGAGCTACTCGATAGAGTGTCCTGGCGCTCGGCAGAGCATGCATAAGAACCGTTGCAGGGCATGCTCTCAAGGAGGGATTATTTCTGGAATAACCATGTTTTCAGTTGTTTCCTGAAGACCATACGTCAGTCGATTGTCTGAGTGTAATAGGCAGCTCATTCCAAAGACGGGCCACCTGTGCTTGAAAGGATCCGCCGTGTTTGCTGGTGAGGGCAAATTTCCTAGCTGAGGCACACTAGATGGCTAAGCAAGAAAATACCTACTTTCTAAAAGTGATATTTTCAAACCCAGAATGTTAAAAGCACCGTCACTAAAATATGCATTTTAACATTCTGAGTTCAGGCACACTAAACTTTATTTTCCCACCTTGTTCCCAGGGGTAGTTATCTTTATAAAATGTTATAAGCAAACTCCCTATTCTATCCTATGGGAACAGGTAGCCTTGCAATAGTGAAAAACGAAATTGGCAGTATTTCACTATCAGGACATGCCACACACACCAGGGCATGTCCTACCTTTCACATACACTACACACTGCCCACGAGGGTACCGTGGGCCTACCTTAGAGGTGACTAACATGTAATAAAAGGAAAGGGTAGGGCCTGGCAAGTTGGTGCACTTGCCAAGTCGACATGGGAGTACTAGACTGCACACAGATACTGCAGTGGCAGATCTGAGTTACATTTACAGGCTGCTTATGTGGGTGGCACAATCCGTGCTGCAGGTCCACTAGCAGCATTTGATTGACAGGCCCTGGGCACACACAGTGCACGGTACTAGGGACTGACTAGTAAATCAAAGATTCAAATCATAGAAACACCAATCTATAACACAATTTACACAGAGAGCATATGCACTTTAGCACTGATCATCAATGGTAAAGTGCCCCAAGTCCTAAAACCAACAAAGACAGGTCAGTAAAAGAATAGGAGGAAGAAGCAGAAAGTTTGGGGATAACCCTGCAAAAAGATTCATTTCCAACAAGAAGTAATGTGCTTTGCCCAAGATATTGTACAAAAAAGCAATAACCTTCTTCTATAAGTAGATTTTTAGAAACATGAAAGAGCCAATGGACTTCATCTCACAAATTGAAAAAATATATGACAAATAGGGGAGAGGATGTAGCCTTACGGCTAGATTGGTCAACCTCGAAGCTGGGAAACCGAATTTGAGTCTTGGCAACGATGCTCAACATCCTTTGTTTCTGGGCAAATCACTTAATCTCCCCGTGCCTAACAAAAATGAATGTGTCCTTCTGTAACGAAACTGGTGCTATGTAAAGTGCGCTGATACCCGATGTCTCAGGTCTAGTTCACGCTATATAAAACTCTAAAAAACAAAATAGTAAGAATTAGTTGGATTCTTCCTAAAGAAGAAAAAAACGATATTACAAATATATAAGAACCAAAACGGATTTGGTTCACAAGTACAAAAAGTTATTTTATGAAAAAGTAAGAACCTTCTTTCACAAATAATAACATATTTTGCAAGAATGTAGAACCAATTTACATTTGCGTAGACTTAAGAACGTCTGCTCACAGGTGTGAAAGGGGCAACACCTGCCCTCATGCTTATTTACATGGCAGGCATGTCATGTGAAGCTAAGCAACCCTGCTTTGTATAGTACAATGAATCCTAATACTTGGGCGATAATAAACACATAAGTATTATTTAATCTGCATAGGACAATATTTGAAAATATATTGTGCTACATATACGTCTACATATATACACACACACGCATACATTTTTCACTGAAAAAACAATGGTTGATGTGACGCTATAGTTAGGTGAATATTTCCATTGAAACGTATCATTTTAAACTTTAAAAAACGCTGAAATGCACCAGCTATAGTTACCTCAAGAAACTATAACTCGTGCCCCCGTCGTGCATAGTGGTGTCATCAATGATGTAATTTCAGTTATCATCAGTAATGTTATCAATGATGTCCTAGTAAATGTCATGAGCGTTGCAATATGTGAGGTCATAAGCGGTGCACGGCGAATGCGCAAGTTATTGTTTTGTGTCAAAAGATGACAAAGCCAGTGAATTCATAAAAGCTAGCAGACCAGGAGCGCTGTACGCTGGTTCACATGCTGCCTGCTGGAAAGTGGTACTCTGCCCATGGAAGTAGTTCAGTCCTGTCGAAAGGTGCAGGAATGCCCCCTTTCCAACACAAGAAGTGTTGGTGCTTCGAGTCCGTACGTGGCTGTCCATATAAAGCAGTGAATGGGTTAATGTCCAAATAGGAAAGGCCTTTTGGGCAGTGTACCCGTGTGTACATGCATAGATTACTGAGCAGTTAGAACTGTATTTCTCCAAGTGTGCTAATATGCATGATTTTCTAGAAAATTATAAACAATTCAAAGGCTTATTTACTCAGAAGCTGATTGCTAAATCAGGTCAAAGCCTGCTGGAATGTGAACAGTTCACACATGCTCCGTGCTGAACAAGCAATCAGCTTTTGATTACAGCATTTTGAAAATGATTATGATTATTTTTCTTAACATATTTATTTATGATTTTATTAAAACATACATCAAATACATCAGGAGGCGACACAGAAGATGTCAGAAAAGTATTATTGCCACTTGGTTAAACTATTATCCTTGTGAGAGGATTAATCTTTATACCGTTGTTTAGCTCAAAATGCTTATATGATGGTTGGATTGGTATGGTTCTGTGCCTCCCTGAATAAGCGCTGCGGTTCACCAGGCAGTGGCGGCTGGCGTGTACCGAGAGTGGTGCGGCGGGGGCACCCAAAAATGTTTTACTTACCTTCGCAGCTTGGCATCTTCCTCCCTCTGTTGTCTTCTAGGAAGCTCCCGATGCTGGAAACTGCACTACCCAATCCAGGTGCTGCTCTCACAGCATGAGAGCAGCTCCCGGATTGGATAGAGCAGGTTCAGCGTTCTTAAGAGCACTGGAGGCCTGCGCTTTCTCTAACAGCTGTCTAAGACAGCTAGGTCAGAGAGCTTTAAAATGCACATGTCTGGCTGCCGGCCCAAGACGACCAGCTCTAGAGACATAGGCAAATTTAAGGCGCACAGCTCCCTGCTGCTGCCACCTGGCAGCGCTGGCCCCGCCCCCTCCTGACAGTTCAGGACGGGTTGCTGAAAAATAAAATGCTAATAAATAAACTTTATTACCATTTTCTTTTTCAGCTCTGAGGCTTGTGATTTCCCTCAAATGGAGGACCACCCCTGCCCCAGGGGTCCACGGACCACAGATTAGGAATTGCTGATGGAGGTGCCAAGATGCCCTGCATTGAGTACTGTGTCCTAGTCAAGTCAAGGCAAAAGATTTATATAGCGCGCTACATACCCGGAGGGTCTCAAGGCGCTTGAAGAAGGGTGGGGAATTACTTGTCGAATATCCAAGTTTTAAGTTGCTTTCTGAATGCTAGGTGGTTCTGAGTGAGACGAAGGTGAGTGGGGAGTGAGTTCCAGGTTTTAGCTGCAAGGTAGGAGAAGGATCTACCTCCCATGGTGGTTTTGTTGATGCGAGGTACGGTAGCAAGGGCTTGGTTGGAGGATCGTAGCTGGCGGGAGGGGGTGTAGAAGGAGAGTCGTGTGTTGAGGCATTCGGGTCCAAGTTCGTAAAGTGCTTTGTGTGCGTGGGTTAGGAGGCGGAAAGTAATCCTCTTATTGACGGGAAGCCAGTGGAGGTTTTTCATTATCTATGCATAGTGCTCAGCTCATAGTCTTTCACGTGTCCTCTCTGTGTTCCATACAGGGCATGGTGTTTCACTTTTCCCGGTGTTCCCTTTGCCCCATACTATTTTGCACAGCACATGGCTGTGTAACAGCACCCTCTGCATGCTACATATAGCTGTGTCCTATGCCACTTTATGTGGCATGCTCTTTGTGTGCAGCCATGCCCTGCTTTCCTATGTCCTGTGTGTAGTGCCCTTATGGCATAGAAGGTGCCGTACATGACATCATTGTCATAGTATCAGACAGGTGGGGCGTGGTCACGTCCCAAGCAAATGCACAGCTCATTGTGCCGTTCAGGCCTACATGTATCTGTATCAAACATTAATATTTACTCCAACTCATCCTTATATTCGCATGCTTTAATCCCATTTTTCAAGCTTTGAAAAGAGTCCACAAGTCGAGCATACATAGCTTATTTACATGTTTCTACTGTTCCCAGTGTGTCTATCCAGACTTTCCATAAGAACATGACTGAGGCTTGGCGTTCTTTTCAGGCAGCATTTTATTCGATAAAAAATGACCCAATGCATTTCGGGCTCATCGCCCTTCTTCGGGGGTCGCTGTGGAAAATCATGAAAAAGCGCTATTACCAACTGCTAGTAGCACAAACATTAGCAGTTATCATTTGTCCCTTCAAATAAAATAATGTTCTATACTATGCTCCCAAACTGAAATCATCATCTCTACGTGAATTAACATGCACTGGTTTATACAGAAATACCTCTTGTTCAGAACCATTCTTTGTTGTGCCTTTCTTAAACTTGCTATCTGCGCTTCTTTTCCCTTATAACTATTCAAAAAACAGACTCCAGACTAAACAGTTCTGTATTCTTTATCCTCCACGTGTCCCTGACATTGTACAAACGTTGTTCTCTCTCACTCTGATCTGGCTTCCCCCCTCTTCGTCCCCCTTGCCACTGCCCTCCAGCAATCTTCCTGTGACCTTTACTTGCATGTTTTCAATCTTTCCTCACCGAAATGCATTGGGTCATTTTTTATCGAATAAAATGCTGCCTGAAAAGAACGCCAAGCCTCAGTCATGTTCTTATGGAAAGTCTGGATAGACACACTGGGAACAGTAGAAACATGTAAATAAGCTATGTATGCTCGACTTGTGGACTCTTTTCAAAGCTTGAAAAATGGGATTAAAGCATGCGAATATAAGGATGAGTTGGAGTAAATATTAATGTTTGATACAGATACATGTAGGCCTGAACGGCACAATGAGCTGTGCATTTGCTTGGGACGTGACCACGCCCCACCTGTCTGATATTAGTACCTCAGTGCCATGGGGCATGGCGCTATAGCAACCTGCACGCAATCTTTGTACATATGGACTAGACAAGATTAAGGATTGATTAAAAAGAAAAAAGAAGGTGTGCATCCTATCCTCTTCAAGATATCATTGTCATAGTGCCATTAGTGACGTCATGTGTGAGGTCAAGGATAGAACATGGGGGTGGAGTTAAAGCTTCTTATCCATCCTAGCAGGCGAATATGGGATCGTTTTATGCTTTAATGCTGAAACTTCCTGGGATTTGAAAGCACTTTAACAATCATAAACACATATTTGTTGTAGTCATGGAATCAAAAGTTTTTAAAAACACTTAAGGCCATTATCAATGCTTAAATATGAAAAAATAGCTTGCTAACAATTACTGAGATCATTAAAATGTATGTTTTTATGGAAGAACACTTGTAACACGGTCAGTGAATATTTCTCTATGCATCAGCGCGTAGCATAGACATTTCTAATGTTTATTGTTCGTGTTTATTAAGTTAACATCTTTACTGTTTAATGTGTTGTATTGCCAACTTTATCGCGGCAGTGCAGTCTTAACTGTTCCTCAGTTTGTTCCACACTACACATCGCGAAACAAAACACGACGTAAATAAACACCTGTGCCACACTGCACCGCAAAACGAGGTTCAATCAAGGTTGCATTTACACTTTAAATCAGATTTTTTTTATCGGTATCAATTAAAACAAATATTTTTAAAAAGTTGAAAAACATGTCCCATGAAAAATACGTAAGGTCCCAGAATCACATTATGTTCAGCCGACGCCGAGACTCGAACCGAGGTCCCCAGGTAGGTCCAAAGCCGGAAGCGCGCCTCAGAACGTTGGTTCTTCAGGAGACAACATGAAAGATTGCGGTGTTTGTTCCTGTATATTATTATCGAGTCCAACCAACCCTAAGATCTTCAGGGAGGAATTGATCCCATATGGCCCCAGGCCGAGAAAAAGAAAACAGGTTAACAGTAAAATGTGTGTGTTGGGGGAGGAAGGGGATCCGAGGAGGCGGTAAAATCACAGCGGGGTGCTTTAGAGGCGCTTCATTAGAGGGCAGAGGTGGGGGCTCTGACATGTGTGACGCTTTAATGGGGCTGTAAAGGGAAAGCCCGGCCATTTGCTATTCTTGAGTTGACTCACCGGTATTTGTCCAAGGTCGCACTGAGTGTCAGCAATACAGCGGGTAACGTAAGAACTACTTTAGTTAGCACCACACTTTGTGTATGCAAGGAACCCCTCAGACCTCTCTGCACACAGAGGCCTCATAACCTTCCATTTGTTAAAAATCTGTTTTTATTGGCATTTAATAAACAAATACATGAGCAGTTGTTCCATTTTTCTGCAGTTTGTATCGATATTAGCGGTTTTCAACACAGTATTTTAACTTATGGTTGCTTATAGTGCAGTATTTTCCACAGTCAATACTTCTGGTGTATTTGTACATGTTGCGGAGCAGGTTATGTTTAATAGTCAATTCGGGAGGCCTCATAATCTTCCATTCACTGAACAGGGCACAGCTTCCCTGCTAACAAAGGAGCCAACCTTTAGCACAGCACCCACACAGCACGGCACAGCATAGTACCTGTGCATGTGCTATCTTAAATGCATTTGTATAGCATATTGCCAGCAACTGTATGGTCCCAAAACGCGTTATGCTACACACTGCTACACGCACATGGGAGATTCTAGCACTGAGATAATATTTGCACTTCCAAATAGTGGCTAGTCGCCGTAAATGGTAAAGATTCTATAGAATCCTCCTGAGTACTTATAGAAGCAGTGGCGGCTCCTCTGCTAAGGCGGAGGAGTGTCATCCCATTGAGCAATTCAAAATGGAAACATGAAATGATAATAACGCAACGTTATTATCATTTTATTTAACCGTACGGGCTCAGTTGCTTGGGGGGGCGGGGCTGTTTAGAGCTGGCGGAGGAGTGGTAGGCACTTCCTAAGTGCGCATGACATTTTGGTCGACCCGAGTCCGCACTGAGCACCTTCTCCACCCAGGTTGCATTACAGCCTGGGTGGAGAACACGCACAGCATCCCAGCCTCGTCTGAGCGCTGCACCACGGCGCTCAGACCAATCACTACGCTGCTGTAAGGCAGCATTGTGATTGGTCAGGGGAGTCTGGGAGGCTGTGTGCTTCCTGGTTCCAACTGCCCAGGAGAAGGGGAGAGGCGGCGGCCGACCGTATCCAGTAAGTGGTTTTTAAAAATCCCCTCCGCTCCCTCTGCCCAACGCAAAACCCCCACCCTCCCACACCCGTTTGCTAGCAATATATAGCAGTGTATAGAAGGTATACATTGATAGCAGCCGCTACTGCATAGAAGATATACATTGAAGCAGAGGTTCTTTGCACTTTGACTTCTGCAGACCCCACCAAATCATTACTGGAATCTGAGGACCCCCACTGAGTTATTATCGAAAGCGGGGAACCCCCAGCCTAAGCAATTTTTATAATTTTAACCTCCACACCAAAGAAGTGCTCAAATATTGAAATATTTTGTTAAATTCACAATCAAATATTGAAAGAGTTTCACATTTTCAATTTTGCTTCTTTATTTGCATATACTTTATTCATTTTAAAATTATTTAATTTGGTAACACAGTCACAGACTCCCCCTCCCAGAGCATTTATATATTTATTTAATTTATTTATTTAATGCAATTTTATATAGCGCAACCATTACCCGAAGGTATCAGAGCACTTTACAAAAGAACCAGTTGCGATACATAAGGACTTTGGATTACATGAGTTACAGAAGAGATACAAACAGAAAAAAATACAAGGTACAAGGTTTAAAGTGACTCAAAGAAGAGATATAAACAGGAAAAATATTCACATGTACAAGTTGTAAAGTCACTCAAGGAAAGAGTAGGCCTCGCGGACCCCCAGGTTTCCTCAGACCACAGGTTAAGTATCACTGCATTGAAATATTACAGTCGTACTCTAATCTGGGGAACACCTGACAAGCGACAGATGTCAAAGGAGTGAACGGGAATGAGTCGCACCGCAATAAAGTACAAAGGCACCGGCAGGACAATACCAGTTCCATAAAAAGATTGCTCCCTGATAAATATATTTTTTCCAATACTTTCATTTTTTTCAGTTCTTTTACACTTTGATGACCTAGGGCACCCCTTAATACTAGGGCAGGTAAAACCACAGACACCTACAATATGTGTTTCATCCTCACAACTCTTTTTTTTTTTCTTCAAATCTTTATGCGATTATTATTTAATAATCATAAAAGTAGAGTTAAAAGCACAATCAATATAACACATACCATGAAACCATGAAGATATAAATACTGTACAATAAATAGTGTATATCATAAAACAAAATCTATATTACAGAATGAAAAACATCCTATTCTTAGTGCATATAGCTAAATATTTACACATTTATTTCAGCATTCAAATATCAATCAAGCAATCAAAACATTCGTAGAGCGCACTACTCACCCGTGATGGTCTCAAGGCGCTGAGGTGGGGAGGGGGGGCAAATATAGGGCACTCTTTATAAAGGACACAACTACAGCTATAACAGCTGAATCAACCAACATCTATTGATGGAGGAATAGAGGCCTGAACTTGTAAAAACCCATCAATCTTAAAATAGGCCGCAAATAGCTCTTTCGCGGGTAGTGGTACATCGGACAAACTAACACCAGATGATCCAAGGGCTGTAGAGCGGTGCCTTCACAAAGACAGGTTAAAATTGAATTACAGTCAAATTGTCCAGGAGAGAAACGTAATCTGCATCGTATTGAGCCCAACTGAACGCTTGTGAGCATTGAGCTTTCCCACGGATTTTTGACCCGGTGAGATGTAGCTCAAATCCAGGGTTAGATTTTATTATTTTACAGCTTCTCATAATCGGTTTCTCCAGGGCCCTAGTATCCCTTACTTCAGTGACTAACGTAAACAAGCATTCGCAATGCAATAAGTCGTGCATTTCTGAAAGTTTGAGCTATTGGTTTTGCAAGTAATAAAGCAACGCCAATAGCTCAAACTTTCAGTAATGCGAGACCTGTTGCATTGCAAATGCTTGTTAATCAATATTAGGGAACTTTGCATGTCATGCAGTTGTCGTGGAAACAGAAGACAATTATGTACAGCCACATCAAAATAATAAGTAAAACCTGGCACGAGAAAAATGAATTTCGGAGACTGTTATGAAGTTCAAATGAAAGAGGAGATCGAGTGTGTGTGAAAGAGACCATCATTCTTGTGGACAGGCCCAATCTCTCTTGAATCGCTCTGTAAACACCCTCATTGCCCATACAAAAAGTTACGGAGTATGGGTCAATTTGACCCGGAAGAACAGCTAACGCTGATTAAAGGGTTTCCTTCTTCAGGCAGAATTGCGACTACCATTATGGTGATGATAACCGGCTGTAACGCAACACTACATCAGGTCATGGGCACAGACTGCGTATCGACTCTGTTGCCACCACTGATGTAGCAACATCCCACAATATGGCTGTTATTCCCCATAAGCCATCAAAACATATACAGCGGCGCAGGCGGGCAACACCCATTGGGCTCCCGGGCTTCAGCCCCCCCCCCCCCCCCCCCCTTCCCCCCCCCCCCCCCCCCCCCCCTGTCGTGTGTATCAGCCCGGGCTGGCGACCATCTAATTGCAGCCTGAGGTTCCGTGACAATTGTAAGTGGTGTTTTTAACTCGCACGAATATGGTCGAGTCTAGTATCTATGAACCGCAAATGACGAGTTTTGTAAGTGTGCGCAGTTTCGCTGTGCTAACTTAAACCGTTCGTTTGTTATGTGGGTTTGTCATCTGTACCCACGGGTTCCATCTTAGATACGGCATCCATTTTGTCTCTTGCCCTCAAGTAGCCAGCGAACGGACGCTGTCCGCTTCGCGACCCTGGGACTCCCAAGATATGGCGGAAGACGCATGTTCTTTGTAAGTGTCTTTATGACGAGGGGGATGCTACTGTAAGGCAGATGGCGCCGCTCGAGGCTCATCTTGCCGCACGGGCTTATTGTCTCAGCCGTGCATCTCATTAGGCACGTCCCTTTGATGCCTGTATCTCGTGCTTCTCGACACTCCCCTTTTACACCCTTTCCGATCTCCCTACTGTCTCCGTCTTCCTCTGCACCTGTCTTCGTTCCTATTTCGATCTACTTTACTGCTGATTGGAATTTGCTAATGGTGGGAAGATGGGTTTTTACAGTTGGGAACCGCCAAATGTTTCCGCACTTATGTTCCGGATCTTGTGTGTTTCAAAGTGATCTAAGCGACCCCTCTGAGAGCGACTTGTGGGAACCAGGTTGTAAACTATTGTGTATCATGTTATCCTATGGGTAAAAACTGTATAAAAGGAGCGATCCACAAATACAATTTGAAGCAGTCTCCCCGAACTACACTCGATGTACTTCCTGTGACTTCTGTGTTCCCTGCAGTAAATAAACCTTGACTCTTTGACGCCGAAGGAAGTGTCCCGTGTCTCTGTGACTTGTACGCCGGAGCAGGTTACCCACGAAGGTTTCAGGTGTTGTGCCCTGGCACCGCTGGGTCCAAAGAACCCAGTCCTTCAGTTGGCGCCCAACGTGGGGCTTCATCAGTGGTACCGGTCCAAGCCCGACGATCGTGAGGAACTTCGTGTGAAATCTCCGAGGGAAGGTGCACCCCGCTTCATCGATCCTGTTGTCGAAATAAGTGGCCCGAAGACTTTTCCCGCGAAGATTCCCGCCTCCTAACGGCTGCGACGGACTGCTGCCCTGACTGTAGACCTGTTTTGGCGCCTGGCGTAGACCTTGGTATAGCGAGACGATTGACGGGCCTTCCTGAGGACGCCATTGATCTTTGAGTTAAGTATTTGTGGGTCGCTCCCAGAGTTCTTGGTTGTAGGCACTTTAGCGAGTGTCTTTGTTGTAAACACTTTAGCGAGTGTTTTTGTTGTAGACACTTTAGCGAGTGTCTTTGTTGTACACGCTGTGTGAGTGTTTTTGTCGGTGACACTTTGCTAGCGTACTTTGTTGTTGTTGTATTTGTTTGACGACTGCAGCCGCCAAAGACCGAGGGTTTAGTTCTTTGCTGGGACTTGGTAAATCCCGAAATCCCGTAACCCTTGAAGTTTGTGAAACTCGGCTAGTGTGCAAGATGCCTGGTCGCAGTACTTTGTTCAGTTGCTTTAGACCTTGTGGTGCGGATTCCCTGCTGGAGGACTCGTGTCCGATACCTCCGGTTGGAACTCCTACATATGACTTATATAGCAAACATGGGCTAGGCCCGATTGCTTTTAACGATTATTGGATCAAATATACAAAGAAAGACGGCGATCTTCGTTGGCCACCTCACGGTAGCTTCGAAGCGTCGATCTTAGATAATTTGGAAATAAAGTTGTTCGAACGTAAATCAAGGCCGGCCATGTTTGATGCCTTTCGGTTCTGGCGCAAAGAAGCCCGACAGAAAGAGATCAGACAAAATAAACGTAGTCAGCGAGATACTGTTGCTACTATAGTGAAGAAAGCTGAGCAGTTTCAGCGTGATAAGGAGGATAAGGATAAGGAAGTGTTTGAGAGATTACAGCGTATGTCCATAGACAAATGCTATCCTGTTTTGCCTACGGAGTCGGATAAGAAGGAAGAGGCAGTTGAGGATTCTTTAATGTCCTATCTTATGAAGTCGCCACCTCCGTACGTACAGGGTACCGCAGCTCCTGTGGTCCCTGCCGTACCTGTTCTTCCACCTGTTATTCCTCCACCAGTTCCTCAACCTGCACCTGCTCTTCCGACTGTTCCTGCTCCTTTGCCTATTTCTATTCCTACTGCTCCTCCGCTTCCACATACTCCTGTTCCCGCTACTGCTCACGCTACTGCTCCTGTGTTGTTAACCCCTGTTGCTGCTAACGTCTCTACTCCTTCTCTTGTTAGTCCTGTGTCTTACTCTTCTCCCTCTACTCGTAATCGTGATTCTCCCCTTGCGACAAACTTCTTTCAGTCGCTCGGACCTGTTTTTGGGTCTGCAGGTTCTGATGGTCCACAGAGACGTAGCCAGCTTCCTGGTAATAGAGAACGTGTTGCGCTATACAATATGGCGATGGGTTGGATGATAAACCCTGTTAGAAATCCACCTCGTGTTGTCCTCGAAACGTTTGATCAATTCAACATACCTACTCAGAGATATGTGTTTGATGAAATGTGCAAGTTCTTACATGATCAGATAGCGGCCAATGCGCCTGACGAGGTGCTGACCGCCCTGTCTGAACTCCGGCTTCAGTTCGCAACTGGACTGATAGTCGACACTAATGTCCGACGTGCTATTGAGCGGTTGCTATCTCTTCGTCCCGCTCCTATTCCTCATGCATTGTTTGTTGAGGACATTGAACAACGAGATGGGTCTGGCCAATATCCTATGCGTGAAGTTCCGCCAGTTTGGGTACCCGCTGATAATACTAATGCTAATGCTCCAATACCAGCACATTTCCAGAGAGTGTGGATACACCTCCCTTGGAAACGATCGGAAGTGCTTCAGGTGAAACAAACTTTGCCTGATCCTCGCAAAAATCCTGCGGGGTATTACAAAGAATTATCGCAGCTCGTAGACGCTACGATAATGAATCTGGCCGATATCGACATGTTGTTTGGCAATGTCGTACCGCAACCGGTATGGGCCAAGATTCGTCACCAAGATCACGCGAATGAATTAGGTGGTGATTGGGCTGCCATTACAGCGGCAGACGCTGGACAAGTGGCTGCTACTAAACCCGATCAGTTGATTGAACTTCTTCCCCAGCGAATCATTACATTAATGAAAACGCTTATGCCAGCTATGAGGGTAAATTGGGACAAGTTGTCAGCCTGTAAGCAGAAGAAAGATGAGAGTGTTTCAGACTTCTTTACGAGGTTCGAGGAAACATTCGTCGATCATAGTGGGCAGGATATGGGTACTGAGGGTGGACAGAGGTTGTTTGTGGATAAATTCGTATCGAACTTATTGCCCGACTTGAGCCATAAATTGAAAAATTCAGAAAGTTCATGGGCCGTTTCTACCTCAGCTCAGATATTGGCTACGGCACAATATTACGAAAATAGAGAAAAAGAGGAAAATGACCGTGCCGATAAAAAGACGAAAGAGCTGAAAACTAAAGTGTTGTTACAACAAGCATATCCGCCGCGTTCTAATCAGAATGCGCCTCAGCAGAATAGATCGCAGTCGCAATCGAATCGATCGCAGCCGCGTAATGATTCATCTTTTCAGAGATCTTCATTAGGGTACAATCAATGTGCTTATTGTAGACAGGAGGGTCACATTAAATTCAATTGTCCTGTTTTAAATGACCGTAGTGGTGGTAATTCGTCTAGAGGAGGTCGTGGTGGTGCACAGCACGCATCACGTGGTAGAGGTCGTGGTGCTCAGAATGATCGCTCTGACCATTCATCAAATTCTAATAACTGTTTCGATCAACGTGGATCATCGCAAGGACGATCTGCGCAGTACAATGTAGACGATTATTACGTCGATCAGGGACCTGACGATAGTAACTACTAGGACAGCCAAAGACAAGGAGAGGGAGTGGTATCAGTTCCGGTTGATCAGAGAGGGCCTTACGTCGCAGTTGCTACATCGGGCGTCGTTGAGCCTTTTCTGTTGGACACTGGTGCAGCGAAAAGTTCTATCATGCATTCGAAACTCCCTGGCGCACCTTTGTCTGGCTTAACAAATGTTTCCGTTGGATTCTCTGGCGCCCCCGTTAGCAATCCAGTTTCGCGCCCTTTGCCCCTTAAAATTGGGCCACGTGAGCTCGAAGCTCCATTGATTTTGTCTACTGGTTGTGGCGAAAATCTTTTGGGTCTGGATTTGCTTAAACGCTTGTATGCGACTTTGTATTGTTCTCCTGCGGGTGTAAAGCTTACGTTAGGAGAGAGGGTAGTCTCTCCCATGTACTTGTCCCTCGATAAGCTTCCACCGGAATTGAGTTCTCTTCCTGCATCTTTGTGGGCGACGGGTCCAAATGACGTGGGCCTACTTGATATCTCCCCTTATGTTGTTCAGTTGAAATCGAATGTGCGATTGCCACGTATTCCCCAATATCGTATCTCCCTTGATGGTGAACGAGCTTTGTTAGCGATCATCTATGATTTGATCGAGAAAGATGTCATTGAAGAAACTCGGGGAAACGTGTGCAATAGTCCTGTACTGCCCATTCTTAAACGTACTGATCCTACCAAACCGCCTGTTTATCGTTTTGTTATCGATTTACGGGAGGTGAATAAAATTGTGGTTCCTCAATTCCCTGTTGTGCCTGACATTACGGCGCTACTGACTCTGATTCCAGCTACAGCTTCATGGTTTTCGGTGATTGATTTGAAAAATGCGTTTTTCAGCATCCCGATTGCCGAAGAGAGCAGGGACCTTTTCGGTTTCTCTCTTGGTGGACGTAGCTTCCGGTTCAAACGCGCTCCTCAGGGCTACTGTGAAAGTCCATCGATTTACAGTCAAGCTTTGAAGGGTCAACTAGATGCGTTCAGGTTGCCGGTTGGTGCGGCTTTAATCCAATACGTCGACGACTTATTGGTGGCTGCTGATACTCAGGACATTTGCACAATTGCTACAGTGTCGTTGCTGCAACATCTCTGTGAGTTAAATCACAAGGTGTCACCTTCTAAACTCCAATATTGTTGTCAAGAAGTAACCTACCTAGGTCACTTATTGTCAAAGGAGGGAAGGAGATTGACCCCAGAGAGAATTGCAGCGATTGCGCGCATGGCTGTGCCACAAACCCAAAGAGATGTGCGTGCCTTTCTAGGTATCACATCGTACTGCAGGCAGTGGATTCCTAATTTTTCATTGCTAGCGAAACCATTGGTGGCTCTTACGTGCAAGGATGTTTCGACTCCTTTACCATGGACGGAAGAATGTCAGAAAAGTTTTTCTGAATTACGTGATTCATTGTGTTCGGCTCCTGTGTTAGGTACCCCTGATTACAGTAAACCGTTCACGTTATATGTTCACGAGAGGGAAGGTTGTGCTTTAAGCGTCTTAACGCAACCTTTTGGTGGTAAGCAACGTCCATGTGCATATTTTTCCTCGACCTTAGACCCAGTAGCTAGAGCATTGCCGAGTTGTTTGAGAGCAACTGCGGCAGCTGCGGTCTCCATCCGACAATCAGCAGGATTGGTCATGGATAATATGCTTACGGTGATGGTTCCGCATGCAGTCGATACTCTTTTGAACCGTACGAAAACTCAGCACTTGACGAGTGCGAGGTTATCTGGGTACGAATTGACGCTCTTGGCAAGCCACATTCAGATAAAACGTTGTAATGTCCTAAATCCGGCAACTTTGTTACCAATTAGTGCAGAGTCAGATGCAGTAACAGAACATGACTGTTACTTGCGGACAGAGGAGGAAACAAAAGGTCGTGTGGACCTTAAAAACACCCCATTGGAAGACCCGGATGGCATCCTGTATGTGGATGGGTCATGTTTTAAATTGCCGAATGGTGATGTGACTACTGCTTATGCTGTGGTGACATTGAATACTGTTGTTGAGACTGCGAGATTGAATCAGAATTCTGCCCAAGCTGCAGAGCTGATCGCTCTTACTAGAGCATGTGTATTAGCAAAAGGTAAACGTGTGAATGTGTACACCGATAGTCAGTATGCTTTCGGTGTAGCGCATAGTTTCGGACGATTGTGGCGAGAACGTGGTTTCTTGACGTCACATGGCACGAAAATACAGCATGGCCAGCTTGTGAACGATCTTTTGGATGCATTGACTTTGCCTGCTCAAGTTGCAATTGTTAAATGTAGTGCGCATCGTAAAGTGACGGATGATGTTGGTCGTGGTAATGCGTTTGCAGATGAGATTGCTAAGGAGACTGCTCGGAACCTTAGCACTCGAATGTATGTGACGAATTCGGTTAGGTGGCCTACAGAATCAAGTATGTGTGAGAATACTATAGAGAGTGTGAAAGCAATTCAGAATGAGGCCACCGACACTGAAAAGATGAAGTGGAAAGAAAGTACGGGAAGGTTGGATGTGAATGGTTGCTGGATTGATTTGTCAGATCAGAAAAGATGGATGTTGCCTGATGCGTATGTACTGGCCGTTGTGCAAATGGCACATGGGTTAGCACATATTAGCGCGAAAGGTATTTGCAAGTTGTTGGCTGATGTGTGGAAGAATGATGGAATTACTAAGTGTGCTGAACGTTTGGTGAAGAATTGTATGGTGTGTATAATGTACAATCCTGGCAAAGGAACCCCAACTCCCCCTGGCAGTTTTGCTCCTCCTTTGTATCCCTTTGAGGTGATCCAATTGGACTTCATCCATATGGAGCGATGCAATAACCTGAAATACGTTTTGGTTGTGGTTTGCGCATTCTCCCGATGGATCGAGGCCTATCCCCTCAAAGACAATACTGCTTTGTCTACTGCGAAAATCCTACTGAAGGAATACTTTCCTCGGTATGGAATGCCTAGAGTCGTGTGGTCAGATAACGGAAGTGAGTTTGTTGGAAGTGTGATGAAGAGTGTGTGTAAGGGCCTTGGAATAAATCAGAAATTCCATAGCGCCAATCATCCCCAGTCAGCTGGATTGGTTGAAGGGTACAATGGCACCCTTAAACTAAAATTAGCGAAGATTCAAGCTACGACTGGACTTTCGTGGCCTGATGCTTTGCCTCTAGCATTACTGTCAACTAGGGCGACTGTACACTCCCGAATAGGGCTCAGTCCCTATGAAATAGTGTTCGGCCGTCCTGCGAATGTGTGGGGGGTTCCTAGGCCAGGAATATTCTCTGATCTTGAGTTTCCGATGTTGATTGATTACTTACATGACTTGACTGCTAAACTGAGGTTAATTCATCAACAGGTTTACGACGCCTTGCCGACGCAGACGGAGGGTCCAGGCCACCAGCTCCAGCCCGGAGATTGGGTGGTTACCCGAAATTTTTCACGAAAAAACAATCTGGACCCTCGCTTCACCGGACCTTACCAGGTGCTCCTGGCCACGAGGACTGCCGTTCGTCTAGAGGGGCGGAAAAATTGGGTACATGCTACCCATTGTAAGCGAGTCCCTATTCCTTTGTCGGCAGACCCGTGGGTAAGGAAAGGCATTGCGTCAACAGAAACAGAAACATTGCCGACGTTTGTACCTTTTAGCGACACACAGCTTGTTGGAGAACCCTCAGCGCAGCAGAAAGCCACTGTTGAACATTTGTCAGCAAGAGACTCAAGATCAAACCAACGAACTGATCAGCAGGACGCTGTCTCTTCGACAGATCCTTTATTTGACGAGCAGACACGTCCCGGGAAACATCGATATTCTTTGCGTTCTCATAATAAGGACAAATAAAAATTTTCTTGCTTTGCTGAAATTGATAACTGCAATATCTTCGTTTCCCATGATCAACTTTGAATATTCGTATCATTGAAAATTGTTTGTACATATATTGAGATTTTTGTATCTTTTTCCTTCCACAGCTGAATTATTGTGCTAATATATACATATTGTGTATTAAGGGCCGTAGGGCCGCGCGCGTACTTCCTTCTGGACAGTAGGTCTTGACGCTAGGTTAAAGGCCGTCGGTTCCTAGGAACTCCTGGGGATTGACTATTGCTGCACAGAACGAAGTGCGTCAAGAAACGTTGCGGACGGTCGTAGGGAAATGGCATTTTCGAAGCTGAATGATTTGGAAGGAGCTCAGGCATATAGAGTCAAGCTGCAGAAACTTAGTCGTATGAAATGTTTTGTATCCCAGTTGTTTGTTTTGTTTTTAACTGCTTCTGCATTTTTGGCGGGTGGGGTGTATTACACTATGTCTTACTTCTTACTTCCTACCCCTACTCCTACTCCTTACCCTAACATTACTTCTACTGCTTCTCCTCATTCCTTTCATATGTTACCAGAACACGAACAGGCTAGACGTGTGGAATTCCGCAACAATTCCTTTATCCAGCTCCTCCATCAGCATCAGTTAGTGGTTAACACTACTAATTGTTGGGTGTGTGGGTTGATGCCACATACTACGGGTAAGGGAATTCCATATCTGGTGTTACCGTATAGTTCCCAAGGGTCAGCTCGAGCATACCAAACAATGCTTCGAAGCGCACTAGGTTTCCACCCCTCTCCAGAACGTTCCCCCAAACCGGGTCCTACCTCGTGGCAGTGGGTGGTATCGATGATAATACAGGATTTGGAAGATGAGATCTATGATGCTTTTCTCATCCCTAAGGCAGAGGTACAAGCCTATAGGGCACCGAATAGAGGGGAATATAGTACGTTCACTAATGAAAAGCAGCTTAAAAGCTCGCCTCCAATATGGGTCGTACCCCACACTGGTAATCTTTGTCTTGTGGGTCGTGGTTCGCAAGCCTCACTTGGAGTAAGTGCTTGCACTGAAAGTTACGTTCTGTCAATGTCCCCGATCCCTGTGCTTCTGGCTGCCAAGGGTACATACTTCATCTGTCATGATCGTGCATACACATGGTTGCCCGCAGACTTCATGGGCTCATGTTTTGTTGCAAATCTGTTGCCTCCGACGTTTACTGTAGATGCCGATTATCATAAGACTAGAGTTGTACGAGGCGTAATTAGCGAAGAGGATACTGCCGGTCAAGAGGCAGGAGACTTTTTCAAGGGTTTCCTCCCGTTTTGGGGACCTATGGTTAATAGTAGGAACCTGAGACATTTGACTCGAGTGGTAGAATCGACAGCTAACATTACTGCCAGTGCCCTTGGTAATATCACCACAGAACTTCAGGCGGAGAGACTTATGACATTACAAAACCGTATGGTTTTAGATGTTGTCTTAGCAGATCGCGGTGGGGTATGTAAAGTGATCCATTCGAGCTGTTGCATTTTCATTCCAGATAATGCTCCTACTGTCTATCAAGCCATCTCGAAGTTGCACAAGATCTCCGAATCCATACACGTGGATGTAGGGGATTGGACGCTACTTGGTTGGTTTTGGGGCCTGGTGTCGACTTGGGGTTGGAAGATTCTGACGATCATCGGGGTTGTGGTAGTGTTCCTGTTCACGTGTTGCCTTTGTGTGCAGTGTGGTCCTGCCTTATGTGGCCTCTGTGCTACAACGTGTATGAGACAACCATCTGTTACCAAGGGGACTCGGTTGGACAGAGCTATGCTACAGCGACATCTTGATGGTCTGATGAATATCGAGTATGATTCCGACTAGTGCTTGCCTACATGAGGGCAAAAGGAGCGTCTGAGGTTCCGTGACAATTGTAAGTGGTGTTTTTAACTCGCACGAATATGGTCGAGTCTAGTATCTATGAACCGCAAATGACGAGTTTTGTAAGTGTGCGCAGTTTCGCTGTGCTAACTTAAACCGTTCGTTTGTTATGTGGGTTTGTCATCTGTACCCACGGGTTCCATCTTAGATACGGCATCCATTTTGTCTCTTGCCCTCAAGTAGCCAGCGAACGGACGCTGTCCGCTTCGCGACCCTGGGACTCCCAAGATATGGCGGAAGACGCATGTTCTTTGTAAGTGTCTTTATGACGAGGGGGATGCTACTGTAAGGCAGATGGCGCCGCTCGAGGCTCATCTTGCCGCACGGGCTTATTGTCTCAGCCGTGCATCTCATTAGGCACGTCCCTTTGATGCCTGTATCTCGTGCTTCTCGACACTCCCCTTTTACACCCTTTCCGATCTCCCTACTGTCTCCGTCTTCCTCTGCACCTGTCTTCGTTCCTATTTCGATCTACTTTACTGCTGATTGGAATTTGCTAATGGTGGGAAGATGGGTTTTTACAGTTGGGAACCGCCAAATGTTTCCGCACTTATGTTCCGGATCTTGTGTGTTTCAAAGTGATCTAAGCGACCCCTCTGAGAGCGACTTGTGGGAACCAGGTTGTAAACTATTGTGTATCATGTTATCCTATGGGTAAAAACTGTATAAAAGGAGCGATCCACAAATACAATTTGAAGCAGTCTCCCCGAACTACACTCGATGTACTTCCTGTGACTTCTGTGTTCCCTGCAGTAAATAAACCTTGACTCTTTGACGCCGAAGGAAGTGTCCCGTGTCTCTGTGACTTGTACGCCGGAGCAGGTTACCCACGAAGGTTTCAGGTGTTGTGCCCTGGCACCGCTGGGTCCAAAGAACCCAGTCCTTCAAGCCGCACCCGAGTACTTAACAGGTCTTTAAAAGACCATTTACTTGTAAATTAGGCATTTGTTGTGTTTTCACCCCTTCTTACAGCCACTCTGTTTATGGTTGGAAGAATTAGCCCCCCCCAAAATATTTTTCAGCCCCCCCCCCGAAATTTGGCTCTAGTTGCCCGCCTGCAGCTGCCTAAAGGAGCCACTAACACCCTGAAGCCATTCAACAGCGTGCCACTTCTCGCATGCAGCAAGAAAGCGCCGCCCCCCGCAGCTACTCTCCAGTCCACTGGCAATTCCCCCTCAACTCCACTCAACACGACTGCTCTGACTGCAGCTTAGTCATGCCCTGTGCAGAGCAGCAGAAGCAGAGCATTACCTCCTCGTCAGCCTTCCCTGTCCCAGTCTTAACTACATGAGCATAGCTCCTCCCACCAGAAACTCCCAAGCAACTAAAAACCCATCCCTACCCTCCTTTTTTAGGTCTCAGCTAGCGTAGGCTGCGCACATGCGCAGTCTCACTGGTGAGATTTAATGACTTGGAGTAGCAAGGTTAAGCCCCTTCCCTCTTCTCCATTGGCTGGCCTCCTAAATGGTGGTCAGCCATTGGAGAAGAGGTCTCACTGACGTTTTTCTTTGGATCTTAGCCCCGTCCTTTTCGGATTGGGGGAGCGTGTTTCTGACTTTCTTTCTAGGCTGTAAACAACAGTCAAAAACACGCTCTCCAGTCTGAAAAGGACGGGGCTTAGATCGAAAGAAGAACCATTTGTCTCTAAGCCCCGTCCTTTTCAGACTGGGGGGCTTGTTTTTGTCTGTTGTTTACATCCTAGAAAGATAGTCGACAAGCATTTGCAATGCAATAGGTCTCGCATTAGGAAAGTGTGAGTTATTGGTATTGTAAATGACAAATTTTTTAATATGTGTTGGCTTTGAAAATATATAAATTAATAGCATTTTTATTCACAAAGTCAATAGCTTACACTTTCCTAATGTGAGTCCTATTGGCTATGGCAATGCTTGTTGGTAGCAAGAAAGGACAGTGCTGTTGTGGTGCTGAGTGATGATGTGGTCGGGCTGAGTGATGTGGTGGTGTATTAGAGTGATGTGGTGGTGTATTAGAGTGATGTGGTGGTGTCCCAGAGTGATGTGGTGGTGTCCCCGAGTGATGTTGTGGTGTCCCCGAGTGATGTGGTGGTGCCCCTGAGTGGTGCCCCTGAGTGATGTGGTGGTGCCCCTGAGTGATGTGGTGGTGTCCCTGAGTGATGTAGTGGTGTTCCTGAGTGATGTGGTGGTGTCCCTGAGTGATGTGCTGGTGTCCCTGAGTGATGTGGTGGTGCCCCTGAGTGATGTGGTGGTGTCCCCAAGTGATGTGGTGGTGTCCCCGAGTGATGAGGTGGTGTCCCCGAGTGATGTGGTGGTGTCAATGATGTGGTGGTGTCCCTGAGTGATGTGGTGGTGTCCCTGAGTGATGTGGTGGTGTTCCTGAGTGATGTGGTGGTGTCCCTGAGAGATGGGGTGGTGTCCCTGAGTGATGTGACGGTGTCCCTGAGTGATGTGGTGGTGTTCCTGAGTGATGTGGTGATGTCCCTGAGTGATGTGGTGGTGTCCCTAAGTGATGTGGTGGTCTTCCTGAGTGATGTGGTGGTGTTCCTGAGTGATGAGGTGGTGCCCCTGCGTGATGCGGTGGTGTTACTGAGTGATGTGCTGGTGTCCCTGAGTGATGTGGGGGTATCCCTGAGTGATGTGGTGGTGCCCCTGAGTGATGTGGTGGTGTCCCTGAGTGATGTGGTGGTGCCCCTGAGTGGTGCCCCTGAGTGATGTGGTGGTGCCCCTGAGTGGTGCCCCTGAGTGATGTGGTGGTGCCCCTGAGTGATGTGGTGCAGCAGCAGAGAGACTGAAGCTTAGAACACGTAGGGTTGAGTGCTATAAAGCGCGTTCAGTTTCAAAGCACAGAATGATGGAGCCGGGAAAAAGCAAGGGGAAACAGGAAAACACAGGGAGAGTGTATAATGATAGAGGCAGCGAGGGCTGGGGCTTGGACAGCAATCAAGTACGGAGTCGAGAAGGCACTGAATGGGAGAACACGGAAAACACCCAGGGCCAAGGAAGGAAGATGCAAGCACACGGGAGAGCAGGTGGAGACAAGCCCTGAGCATTGCTGTGGCGGGGGGGCGGGGCAGCAGGAGCGGGAGCACATTCATTTGAAGACTGATGTGTGGGCGGTGGAGCGGCAACCTTTGAAGTCTGAATGGGGGGAGTGGTAGCCTTTGAAGTCTGATGCGAGGCACAGACAAATGGTGGTGTGTGACATGGCTGGTTTGTGCAAGCGCATAGATCACATGAACTGTGTCTAATCCGCCGTTTGGTAGACTGTTCTTTTCCCCTTACTATAATCTCGCCGGAGCAGTGCGCAAGTGCATTGGCTCAGGCGAGACCTAAAAAAAGGTGGGCAATAAATGTAGCGTGCTTGCGAACGGTGGGGTACAAGACGTGTGGCCTAGGGCCCCAATAACACTTAAGATGGCACTACTGCATGCAGCTGCACCCAGTCCCAATGGTGCATGCAGCTTGGCATGTGACACTTGCTTCTTACGTCAGCCTTGACATGTTCAGTTATAACATAACAAAACATTCACCCATTATCTCAAGTTATCATAGAAAAATCATTGAGAGTGTCAGGAAAAAAACATGCAATTACTATATGTATACTACGGTTAAGCAAATAAGGAATGGTAAATGCATTAATTTCTGTACACCATGAGAGGAGGGGAGAAGGTGTGATGACTTTCACTTTCTAGGCTGAATCATTGCTTTTTAGGTCGAGTCTGGGCAGGGCCTCCGCTGCTCTGCGAGGCATGCTGATTTCAGGTTTTGGACTTTAAGCTCTGCCCACTATCCACCCATATTTTTCATTGGTCAATAGGCTTAGTAGTTCCTCCTTAGTAACACCTTGTTTCATTTTATAACCTCCTATGAAGACACCCCCTGTTACATGTGTTGTTACTCGGTAGGCTTTAATTACAGCCTCCGAGCACTATTTGCTTAAATGGTTTTCTCCTGCCTGCTGTTGCGGGCAGGACACTCTCTCCCGATTGCTTGAATTTATTTTTTCATAGCACGGCACGCTCGTACAGTGGCGGCCATGCCTTTGGTTTATTTGCGGCACCGAACGCTCCTGCATGTTTCTTTTTCTAGTATTTATCAACTTTTTCTTTTTTTAAACTGCCCCATGCCGCACATTGACTTTAATGGTCGTTGCGCCCTGTTCCTTAGATGAGCTGCGAAGAAGGAAAGGGGTGCGGCTGCTACTAAAGTGAAACCGCAGCATGGGGCACTTTTACAAAACAAGCATTTGCGATGCAAAAGGTCTCGCATTAGGAAAGTTTGAGCTATTGGTATTGTAAGTGACAATTTTTTTATTCATGTTTTGTTTTTGAAAATAGCAAAATTAATAGCTTTGTCATTTACAATGCCAATAGTTCTAACTTTCGCAAATGTGACACCTATAGCATTTGTAATGCAATATGTGTTGTATTTACATGACTTACATGTATTGATATTACAAATAACAATGGCTTTGATTTTTAAAAAAAATTAATAATACTTAAATACAAGTTATTGTAATTTATAATAGCAATAGCTCAAACTTTTGTAAATAACTTTTGTGAAGATTATGTTCAGTGTATTTTATTGTGATGAAAATTCAAGAACAGAAGTGAATTATTAATATCTTTTTGTTACATTTGTAATAAAGCTTGAAACATTGAGAGAACATATTTGAACCAGTTGCTGTAGAATGATTGCACAGATTGATGCTGTGGTGACGCTGAGTGATGTGATGGCGAACGAGTGATGCTGTGGCGTTCAGTGATGCTGTGGTAGCGCATAGAGATGTTGTGGTGCCCTTGAGTGATGCTGTGTGCTATGTTATGTTTTGCTATCCTATGTTTTGTTTTGTAATGCTATGCTATGTTTTGCTATCCTATGCTCTTATTTGTTATGCTATGCTATTCTATGTTTTGCTATGCTATGCTATGTTTTGTTATGCTATGCTATGTTTTGCTATGCTATGCTTTGTTATGCTATGCTATGTTTTGTTATGATATGCAAAGTTTTGTTGTGTTTTATTATGCTATGCTTTGTTTTGCTATGCTATGTTTTGTTATGCTATGCTATACTATGCTATGTTTTGTTTTGTTTGGTATGCTATGCTATGTTTTGCTATGCTATTAGATGTTTTGTTTTGCTATGCTATGTTTTGTTAAGCTATGCTATGTTTTGTTGTGTTTTGCTATGTTTTGCTTTGCTATGTGTTGTTGTGCTTTGTTATGCTATGTTTTGTTATTTATGCTATGTTTTGTTATGCTATGCTAGGTTTTGTTTTGCTATCCTATGCTTTGTTTTGCTATCCTATGCTTAGTTTTGTTATGCTATGCTATGTTTAGTTTTGCTATCCTATGCTTTGTTGTGTTATGCTATGCTATGCTATGTTTTATTGTGTTTTGCTATGCTATGCTTTGTTTTGCTATGCTATGTTTTGTTATGCTATGCTATGTTTTGTTGTGTTTTATTATGCTATGCTTTGTTTTGCTATGCTATGTTTTGTTATGCTATGCTATGCTTTGTTATGCTATGCTATGCTATGCTATGTTTTGTTATACTATTCTATGTTTTGTTTTGCTATGCTTTGTTATGTTATGCTATGCTTTGTTTTGTTATACGATGTTTTGTTATGCTATTCTATGCTTTGTTATGCTATGCTATGTTTTGTTTTGTTATGCTATGTTTTGTTTTGCTATCCTATGCTTTGTTTTGTTATGCTATGCTATGTTTTGCTATCCTATGCTTTTTTTGTTATGCTATGCTTTTTCTTGTTATGCTATGCTATGTTTTGTTCTGCTATGCTGGTGAGGGTGTGTGAAGGTGAGTGAGGGTGAGAGGGTTGTGAGGAAGAGGGGGTGTGAGGGTCAGGGTGTGTGAGGGTCAGGATGTGTGAGGGTGAGAGGGTTGTGAGGGTGAGGGGGTGTGAGGGTCAGTGTGTGAGGGTGAGTGTGGGGGTGTGAGGGTGAGGGTCTGTGAGGGTGAAAGGGTAAGTGAGAGTGAGAGGGTGTGTGAGGATGAGGGTGTGTGAGGATGAGGGTGTGTGAGGGTGAGGGTGAGGGGGTGCAAGGGTGAGGGGGTGTGAGGGTGAGGGGGTGTGAGGGTGTGTGTGAGGGTGAGGGTGTGTGTGAGGGTGTGAGGGTGTGTGAGGGTGAGGGGGTGTGAGGGTGAGAGGGTGTGAGGGTGAGGGGGTGTGAGAGTGAGGGGGATGTGAGTGTGAGGGGTGTGTGATGGTGTGGGGGTGTGAGGGTGAGGGGGTGAGGCTGAGGGGGTGTGAGGGTGTGTGTGTGGGTGGTGGTGTGAGGGTGTGTGAGGGTGAGGAGGTATGAGGGTGTGTGAGGGTGAGGGTGGGTGAGGGGGTGTGAGGTTGAGAGTGTGTGAGGGTGAGAGGGTGTGAGAGGGTGAGTGAGGGTGAGGGTATATGAGGGTGTGTGAGCGTGAGGGGGTGTGAGGGTGAGGGGGTGTGAGGGGGTGGGTGAGGGTGTGACAGTGTGTGAGGGGGTGTGAGGGTGAGGGTGGGTGAGGGTGTGTGAGAGTGAGGGGTTGCAAGGGTGTTTTTTCTGTACTGTCTAAATATATGCCCGTGTTTTGTGGTATTGTACACTTGTTCCCTGGGTGCACGTGTTTGGGTGGCCTTTCTTTGTGCCATCGACATAAGTACTCCATTAGGACCTTACAAGGTCAGTGGGTGGTAGCCTTTCAAGCCCTCGTTTCTAGTTAAGCAGGCGGTCGGAGAAGAGGGTGCATGGCTGTGTTTTGGGTTGCGTTAAGAGCGTAAGTCATCCTCGATGTTGCTGGAGGGTTTTGCGTAGTTTGGTGTTGTGATCAATGTGTGCTGTAAAAAAGACGGGTGGGCGTCTTTTTTGACCGCCATTGTTTAGTGTTATGTACACTCCTCGAAGGCGGATGCAGACAGACGTTTTTATTTAAAACTTGTGGTCCAGTTGTGGTTGATGCGGAGATTCGTGTCTTGTTAAAACCTGTTTTTTTTTAAAGACCTTTATTTATCATTAATAAACAGTACACAACTTCTGGCCTACAACCTCTGGGGCCGGCTGCCACCTTATTTCACGTACGTAGTATGTTCTTGAGTACACAGCCCATCAGCCGCCAACCCGGAGGTGCGGCGGCATTTCACATTCATGTGTGTAGTTAGCTCGCGATTAAAGTACGGATTCGTGTAGGTCTCATTTTATATTTTACAACAATGAACAATATAAACATAAAGTTACAACATTCGGTCATCATTTCTACAAGAACGAGTACATCACCCCTAATCTGGCTTAATCGCCAAGCGTCCGTTTTGTGTAGGTGGCTTAAAGACCACTTAACTTGCTGTCACTGTTTTCCGCCATGGTGGGGTGATTTCGTACGACGATCAATTGCTACAGAACGTTCCACCCACCCTCCCCTCCCCGTCTCATACATGTATTCTGTTCTTACTTCGAATCCCTACCTTGATCCCCCCTGTCCCACTCCCTAGTCATCCTCCCCCTCTTCATCTGATGTCAAGGTGTCATCTTCCTCCAGCGGTTCACATATGTCCCCCCTGAATGCATTCCATGGGGTCCATATCTTGTTCCATTTGCGCGGGCATGCTCTATTAGTGTATACAGTCCTCTCTATTATCATGACCCTGTCCATGTTTGCGCACCATTGTGTTAGTGTTGGAATGTCTACCGCTTCCCATTTCTGTGCTATGTCGCGTTTCGCTATTACCATACCTATTGTGAACCATTGTTGTCCGTGTCTGGAAAGGTCGTTGGGCCCCCATATATTGAGCAGGCATTTCGGTGGTTCGGGAACCAGGGATATCCCCATTGCTTGTGATATGGTACGCATGACTTGTCTCCAGTACTCCTGAATGCGAGGGCAATCCCAAATAGTGTGAAACAATGTCCCCTCTTCTCCACAACAGCGAAGACAATATGGATGTTATACCCTCTGTATTGTGTGGTTAATCTTCCTCGTATAGTATACCGTATGTAGGATTTTAAGCTGTATAAGTCGAAACTTTGCTGATATGCCCACCTCCTTAGGAGATGCCAGCGCTTCGTTCCATTACAAATCGTCCATTTCCCCTATGTCCTCCACCCATTTAGCTCTCAGTTTTATTGTTGGATCCGCTAGGTTATTTAACAGTTTGTGATATGTGAGGGACGTCGCTCGTTCCTGCATATAGCCCATGAGGAGGCGGTCCTCGAGGGGCGATGCCTCTGGGACTTTCGTGCCGCGTGGGATGGCTGCTAGCAGTGCGTGTCGCAGCTGTATGTATCGAAACAAATCTGTGGGCCCCAGCTCGTATTGTTGCCGCAACTGGTCAAAGGGGATCACCGTGTCTTTATCCCACAGATCTCCCACTGTGGACAGACCGATGTTATCCCATAGCGTGAATCCCTTACTGCGTCTCAAATTTCCCAGGGCCCGCGTGTCCCACAGTGGGGTATTAAGTTTTGTAAGTTTCCCCTTCCAGCCCAGTTTTGCCTGTGCTGTATGCCACAGCGATGCAGTAAGTCTTGTGGGCCCCACGAGTGTGCGCACTTTCCTTTGGTCATAGAGAGGTGCCAGTATGTTATGGGTACCTAATTGCTCCCTGTCCACCCTGTATGCTGGGTCTTCCTGAGGTGCATGTAGCCACTGGTTTATGGGTTTTAGTTGCACGGCCAAGTAATAGAGTTGCAGGTTCGGCAACGCAATCCCGCCGTCGTACCATCTCCTATGCAATTTGGCCTGGGCTATTCGTGCCAATCAATTATTCCACATGAGGCCTGCCATCAATGCTGATACCTTCCCGAAATATCCTGTGTCTACTGGGTATGGTGTATTTTCCAGGATATACAGAAATCGGGGCAATGACATCATCTTATATAGCGCCGCTCTGCCCAACAATGTCAGTGGCAACGCCGCCCAAAATTTAACGTCATGTTTCAATCGATCCAACGGGGGTGCTAAGTTCTTTTGAAAGAATTCGGCTGGATCCTTTGTAATATGGACACCTAGGTATCTAAAGGATGATCCTGCCACTTTCAGAGGGCAGTTTTCGCACAGTGTGGGGGTCGGGCTTTGCAGAACATATATTTCCGACTTACTCCAGTTCAAAGTGTACCCCGATATCTTCCCCAGCTCGTCGCACAGCGTCAACAGCGCCGGTACACTTCGTTCCGGCTCCGTCAGGTACACCAGCATATCATCTGCGTATAGAGACAGGCGGTCTTCCCACCCCTCTGACCAGGCGATCCGCTTTAGTAGTGGAGTGGAGCGTATCTGATTTGACAACGGCTCCAGTGCAATTGCAAAGAGCAAAGGCGACAGGAGACAGCCCTGACGGGTTCCCCTCCCTAGCTGGAATGTTCGAGAAGTATGGCCATTTGCCACCACCTGCGCTACCGGTTTAGTGTATAATAGCCGGACCCAGGCCACAAATTTAGGGCCAATTCCCATATGGACCAGGACTTTGAATCAATATTGCCACTCCACCATGTCGAATGCCATCTTTGCGTCGAGCGCCAGTATGACCGCCTTCTCCGATAATGTATCCGCTCTGGCGAGCACACTATGCACCCTACGTAAATTGAGGGCTGTATTCCTGTGCAGCATAAAACCGGACTGATCGAGGTGTATGATTTGCGGGAGATAAACCATCAACCGGGTGGCAAGGAGTTTAGCCAAGATTTTAACCTTAGCATTGAGAAGGGAGCTATGGCGATATGATGTATATTCTTCCGGGTCTTTGCCGGGTTTGGGGATTGCAACGATAGTCGCCATCCATTGATCACACGGAAGTTCGGCCCTTTCCAGACTGTCTACATATCTAACAAATGCCCACTGAGTCTTTCTGACGCGGCCTGATACAATTCTATTGGGATGCCATTGGGACCCAACGCTTTTCCCGGCTTTATAGCATGAATTGTCCTTTGTATCTCTTCCTCCGTGATGTCTGCCTCCAGTTCCGTCACCGCTTCTGACATCAGTGTGTTACGAGGGATGTTTTCCAGCGCCATGCGTGCCCTGTCTGCTGACACTTCGGTGTCTGGTGTGTATACTCCCTCAAAGTACTCCGCTAGTGCCCCCACAATCTCTTTGGGGCTCGTGTTCACCCTCCCTTGTTTATCACTAATATGCTGTATACCTCTGGCACTACCTCCCCTCTTGTCTAGCCATGCCAAAATTTTCCCTGCCTTGTCCCCTATGTCGTAAATCCTGTGGGTCGTCTCTGTTATCTGGGACACTGACTGTTGCTTTACATGTTCCCTGAACTGCTGTTGTTTTAGGAGAAGTGCTTGGGATGTGTCCGGTGTAGGGTTCGCTTCGTGCGCCGTAGTTGCAGCATGCAGTGCTATCTCCAACTCGGACAATTCTTGCTGCCGCTCTCTTTTATGTCCTGCTTTGGATGCTATAGCCTGTCCCCTGAGCACCGTCTTGTATGCCTCCCACAGGATAGCGGGTGACTGTACTGATTTAGTGTTCTCCGCGAAGTAATGTGTTGTCGTTGTTTTGAGTGTCTTGCGCACCTCGGGAACTTTGAGATATGAAGCGTGTATTGGGTAAATCCTTCTATGTGATTTCTCCTGTGTGGACAATGTGAGTGTGACCAGGGAGTGATCTGATATGCCCCTTGGGTGTATATCAATAGTGTCTACGTGTTGTACCCCATCTCCCAGCACTAAAAAGTAGTCGATCCGTGACAGACTGTTATGGACTGTGGAGTGGTAAGTGTATTGCCTCGCAGCAGGGTGTGTATATCGCCATATATCTATTAGTTCCATTGCGGTCAAAAATCTCTGAATACATGAGATGCCCCACGTTTGAGGCACCGCCGGGAACCTATCCACTAGGGAATCTACTGCTGCATTGAAGTCCCCTCCAATTATTATGTCCCCCTCGGGAAAGTCCAGTAGGAATTCACCCAGCGCTGGTAACGTGACCGAGTGAAGTGCTGGGGGGACATATACGGATACCACGTTCAGTAGCCTCCCCTCCCCTCCCACTGTCCCTGGAGTGCTGCAAAACACCCCTGTGTGTCTGTCTTGGTGCTCAATGTAATGAATTGCGCTGACTTCTTCACTCATATGCCCGTGCCCCTAGAACCCGTGGTAAACTCTGAATGTACCACCATCTTATAGCCTTTCCTATCAAGAGCTTTAGTTGCCCCCCCCAGTGAGATGCATCTCTTGGAGGAGTACCAGAGCCGGTCCCTGCCTTCTCACTGCATTCACCACCAGTCCCCTCTTTATCTTATCTCCCAGCCCTCTCACATTCCATGACATGAGTCAGAGAGGTACCACTTGTGATCTTCGCAGCCCCTCCTCAGGTGCCTGTCTTTGAACGTCTTGCATTTTCTATCTTACACTTCTGACAGTGCAAATCGGATCTCACTTCCGGGGTGTACCCGTCACTTATGTGGCCTAAACCATTCATGTGTCCTTTTACATAATTTGACCTTACTTGTGGAACTTCAGTAACTTCTAAACAAACCCCCCCTTCCTCCCTCCTCCCTGCCTCCCTGCTTAACGGGCTATCAACCGCCCGCCTCCCCAACATAGCAGAGTGCTTCAACCATCCCTTCAACAGAGTACTTGCGCGCTGGGGTGGAGTATCCTCCGGAGAAGGCGACAACCCTGCCCTCCTCCGAGCTCCCCAGGCCAGTGTCCAAGCGTGTCCCTTCTTCAGAGTTATTTAGTTTTCATCTTTATGGCTGACACCGAGAAATCAAGGCGCTATTCCTCCTTCCGCTCCCTGGAATTCAGGCGTTGGTGACCTGTTCGTTACCCCTCTTCCGGATGTCTGTGATCCCGCTTGGCTATTGTCCCGGTGCTTTCAGGCATTTTTATTTGGCCGGTGTGGATGCCCCGCTGGCCTCCAGCTCTCCAACCAGTCCTGTGCCATCTCCTGCGTTTCAAAGAACCATACCTTGTCCTCTGCCACCACTCTAAGACGCGCCGGGAACAGCATGGAGTAGGGCAACTCCTTGGCCCGTAGCGCCCTCTTTACGTCCAGAAAAGCCCTCCTCTGGCGCGCCACCTCAGCGGTATAGTCTGGGAAGAAGGCTACCGTGGAATTCTGGATCTGAATGGCCGGAGATACCCTCGCTGCCTGTAGAATGGTATCCCGGTCGCGAAAATTAAAAAGTCTTGCCAGGATTGGTCTTGGGGGGGCTCCCGGTTTTGGTTTCCCACCGGGTACCCTATGGGCCCTTTCCACCGAGAAAAAGTGTGAGAGGCCCTTCGGGTTTAAGTGTGTCTTAATCAGTTCTTCCATGTAGAGATCCATTGCAACTTTCCCTTCTGATTCCGGAACCCCCAGTATTCGGACGTTGTTCCTCCTAGAGCGCCCTTCCTGGTCATCCATCTTGTCTCTGAGGGACTTGTTTTCGGCCGCCATCTTCTCCATTGCCCCTTGCAGCTCCGATACGTCTTCCACCAGGGATTTCGTCACCACCTCCACCTGTTTCACTCTCTCGCTCATTTTTTGGAGGTCTGCTCTAATCAGGGTGACTACTGTGGCCGTGGAACCCACCGTCGTTTGTACCTGCGCTACGGCCCGCATTACATCTTCTAGTGTTGCCTTTTTTGCCCCATCCCCTTCTTGTGCCTTCTTTGTGGAGTTGCGAGGTTCCGCCTGGGGAGGGTCATTCCTGTCGTAGGCGAATTTATCTAGTTTAGCCTGCGTTAAGCTGTGTTTGGGGCCCCTTCCCACCATATTTTTCCTTTCCGGGTCTGCCTCGCCCCTTCGGTGTGTGTTCACCGTGTTTCCTGGATTTTCCTGCGAGCTGCTTTCTCTCCTCTCCGACCGCAGTCTCCGGGTCATTTGTGGTTCGTTACTAGCCAGTGCGAGACGTGGGGTGAGTAAGCACTATGGGCTACTTGCCGGGTCTCCAAGGAGTGTCCTTCGCTAATGTTCTTCCCACAGTCACATACGTGGGGCGGGAGGGAAGTCCCCAGATTCGCTGTGTCTTCGTGAAAAAGGCCTACAACAGCGCCCTCGTTGGCCTGTTCCTACCCGTCCGAGCCACCGGTCACTATGGCCACCTCTGTTACTCTTGCGGGCCTCAGCGCGGCGTGTTTTGTCTTTGTTTTCCAGGCGGAGCCCCTCCGTTGGTCTTTATGTGGTGGCCGATGTTGTTTTAGCCCCTTCCGTTAATAGCACTTTCCTTGGTTCCTGCTTCAGGGCTCGTTTCCGGCGCCAGGGCCCGCTGCCTCCTCACTTCCACCCGGATCTCTGCTGAGGGAGAGGCCGCTGCTCACCGCCTTCCACAGGCCGCGCCACGCAGTGTACTGTTTCTTCGTTTCCCGGTGTCGACCGGCTTTTATATTTTCCCTGCTGGGTACCGCTCGGTCCTCGACCCGGTTTGCCCCTTCTGAGTGTTTCTTGCGACGGATTAACGTGCCGGATTGCCGGGGATGTCGCCTCGCTCCCGGAGCTCCTTTGTTAAGCTGCCGCCATGATCGGCCGCTAGCCACGCCCCCTTAAAACCTGTTTTGATGGTGATAGGCCAGTTGGAGACATTGGGTGCCTTTCTGCTGAGCTCTGAGAGCTTCGGAAGAGAGCGGCTCCTTCCCACTGTTATTAAACAGACATATGCCCCTTTTTTTGTTGACGTACCCTGGATGTAAGCCCTGGAGCGATGGCGCTTGAGGCCGTGCGGGGAGGACGAGGCTCGGGGACGGACAGGAGGCTTAAGCTTTTCACAATAAATCATGGCCACTAGATGGCAGTGAGTATCCACCACATTAAACAAACATGCAGTCAGGCTGATACAAAGAAGCCTCTCGGAGCAGTGAAAAACAAGCTCTCGGCATTGCGTGGTGGGGGGCGGGGGAGCAGAGCAGTCTGGGGGTGAAGCGGATCCTTTGAAGTCTGATGCCGACGCTCACAAGCTGATAACAAATGGTGTGTGATGTGATGTGCACGCGCCTGGCTCGCATGAACTGTATTGAATCCGCTGTTTGGGGAGACTTTTCGGAAGCCTACCATAATCTTGCCTTTCATCCCTATGGGATGGAATAGACGAGACCTAAAAAAGCATTTGTTTGTCAAGTTGACAAACAAATGTTTCTTTATGTAAAAGTACCCCATATTGCGTTTTCACTTTAATGGTGGATGTGCCCCTTTCTTTAGACATGGCTCATCTAAGGAAAAGGGCGTGGCCGAAATTGAACTGAACTCGCCGGATGAGCGCTTTCACAAACAAGCATTTGGAATGCAATAGGTGTCACATTTACGAGAGTTTCATAAATGCGAGACCTATTACATTGCAAATGCTTGTTTAGGGTGTAGAGAGGAATGAGAACAGGAGAAAGAGTATGTGTGCCGCGTTTCTTGATTCTCCAAGAGACTAGAACTTTTGCCTTTAATCATCTCACACTTTACCTCACCACCATCATTTCTCAAGCCAGACGGCCTGCCATCGGAGTAGATCAGTCAAAGCAGACAAAAGTCACACATTTTGATACATCAGATCTGTGTCACTGTCCTCTACCTTCCATTCTCACTGGCCTGAATTCATCTTCTGTGTTTCGCATAGTTGCACACTGCTCCCTGGTTACAACACTCATTACTCTCATTTGTTTCAAGATTGGTTCTGAATTGATCCACTCTAAAGGTCTTCTCTGTTTCTTGTGGTCCTTGTTCTTCTTTTCTACACCCTTACGGATGTGTATCCTTCAATGCTCGGTCTTTGAGCCTCTCCTACCTACACACACCACCTTGCAAGGAGACAACTCCTGGTTGGGCTTTTTTTCCACCTTCTTCCTGATGACGCTCACCATCTGTCTTTCTCTCTCGTAAGCCGCACCTCCGTCTATTGCCAATCCTGCACATGATGACACCCCGGTCACTTAAGCGGCACTCGGGGGATCTCAGGCAATTTGTTTTCATGCGTACTTGGCACTACACATTCTTCTTACATCTAGCCACTTCCTTCCTTTACCTTGATGTTCTCTAACTCTAAGACATGTCTACAATGTTTATATTAACCACAGCAAACAGTGTGAGATTTCAAATCCTGAAGATCTTCCTTTCCACACAGCCTCATTCCTGACAAGCATTAAAAGGGTATATTCGGTCGTAAATTAATGTTAAAGACTGAATTTAACTTTATGAATTAGGGGAGAAGTGGTAAATAAATAGGAGTAATCTGCACAAATAGTGTTTGTCATTTTTAGGTTTTCCCTACTAGATGAGCTGTCTGTTGTGGGACATATTGTTAAGTTATTGTGGGCTTATCTCCCACCAGTGGCTGACCATTGGTTGGCTACATTGTCACGCTCGTTTGCTTGCTTCTTATTTGCTAGATCTTCTGGGATTTCCTTCCTCTATGTGTGTTTGTCCCTCCCTTGGAGCATGCACACATTTCTTATGCCTTTCTACTGCTCGCTTTTCAAGCACTACTGTTTCTTTCTGCTTAAGCGCTCCACAAGAGTGCATTTGTTTTCCAGTTGTCTCTGCTGTGTACGTCTCTCTCTCCTCCCTCCACTGCAGTCGGTGTTCGTCTCTCTCTCTCGCCTATGTGCTTCTCCCTTATTCGCCACTGTTGTTTTCACAATTGTGTGCTTCTCCCTATCAGCTCAAAGTTGCTCTTTAACCCATTTGCTTTCCCACCCACATCCTCTCTGTTTCTTCACCCACGCACCTGCTCTGCATTGCTTACTCTAAACCTGCATCCCTCCCTCCGCTTCCAGCCTGAACCCACACCCACTGTTGCCCCCTCGTCTCCTTTGTTTCTTCCACCCCTACTGGCACCCCCCTGCATTGCTTCTGTCCTGTTTCTTTGACTCCTTTGTTGCTTCCCCCTAACAACTTATAAAAAATGCTTTCACTCTTTTAAGTTAGCGATCCAAAATGGATCAGAAACAAAAACTCATTTCGTAGTCGTGTTCAGGGGTGGTGCCTGCATCTACTAAATGACAGCGCTAAAAGCTTTTTTTTAAAGAACTCTTCAGCCATGCTGCTCAGCATGTTTAAGGACCATTGCAAAGTCAATAGGGCTCAAAGACAAGACCTATTTGCTAGCCAATGCTTGTTCCATGTGTTTATGTTTGCAGTTTGTTTTCAATATAGTGCGCTTTACACGCACACCAGTTACTTTATACAAGTTCACATTAATTGTTTGAGGCACGTTGAGATTAAGTGATTTGCCCAGAATCACAGAATGTTGAGCCAACACTGAGACCCAAACCCAGTTCTCCAGTTCCAAAGTTAGCAGCTCTGGCCAAGGCTATTACCAGGGCATTTCCCTGGGAGGCTGGAAGGGCGGGGCCCTGTTTTGTTCCTGGAGTCGACTTTGTTACTGGGAGCAGGTTTATGACTGAGATGGGGGACAATGTGTTTTGCAAATTGTTATGGGTTTAAAAGCTCTCAATGCATAGTTCGTTTTATATCCAGCAGTTTTCAGTCAACAATAAAAAAATTCAGGATAACGCTGGTGATTAATGTTACTGCTGGAGAGGGATCAGTTTTGTCCAGTGGCAGTTTTGGCTCAGCTAAAGTTGCGCCAAGGTTTATCATAACTGCTGCAAAGAACGTATGCAATGCAGATCAAAGACTGTGTTTTATGTGGATAGCTTAGTGGATTACTGCTTTTGTAATAGAGATCTTTTTGTAACTTGCAGTTAATAAGTTACAATCATAATATAACACAGTGAGCCGTAGTCAGGGGTCACTGGTGCACCATAAGGAATGGATTACAGCGATGCACAGACATCAGGGCCATGCCGCCAACCACACCTTCGCATGGCTGCAACATGCACTGACATGAATCCGCCCGATTTGCGGGTCCCAGGTTGCACGAGAAGTGGGAGTCTCAGCATCCATTTCGGCCCGCGTAGATGTACTGCGCTTGCTTGACAACAGATCCGGCTCCCATACTGCAGCATCTCAGCATTTACTACCAGATCCCTGCTATTCCTGCTTCTCCTTCGTTTCCTGTGCTTCGTGGCCAGGGCTGTTCCTCTGCATCATATCGTATTTGCATGTGTAAGAACTTAAGCTAAGTAGCTTCTTTCTCAACATGTGCGCTAACGCATTGAGGGACATTGTTATCTGCCTTTTACAAGGCTCATGTAAAAGCACTTCTTTTCAAAACTTTCTGCTTTTATGTTCGCTCTTGTGAACCCCATCATATTTTCCCTCAGATTTGCAATTGGCTTGTTACTTGCATGATTGCTGGTGTACGTTTACCCTGAGCCTGATTAAATCAGGCCTTAGTACCAAGAGCTTATCATTTGATGTTGAAACGAACTCTAAGTGCCCGTATGCGATTGCGTACCAAGTGATTTATCGGTATGCCTAGTGGCTTATATTTATATTTCCCATAGTTGATGTGTAGGTGGTTGGATGTAAGGAAAGGCTATGGTGTGAGTTATTGTGTTCCCCGCATTATCTAGTTTGAACTTACCTTATACTGAGATCTGTATTAATAGTCCCAGACATCTTGTGCTCTGATTATAAGAGCATCAATCAATCAATCAATCAGAGTACTTGTAAAGCGCGCTACTTACCCATGAGGGTCCCAAGGTGCTGAGGGGAGAGGGAGTGCTGCTACTGCTCGAAGAGCCAGGTCTTGAGGAGTCTTCTGAAGGCAAGTAGGTCTTGGGTCTGCCGTATGTGGGTAGGGAGGGTGTTCCAGGTGTTGATGGCGAGGTAGGAGAAGGATCTGCTGCCGGAGGTCGTTCGGTGGATGCGGGGGACAGCGGCGAGGGTGAGGCTGACGGAACAGAGCTGGCGTGTGGGGGTTTGGGAGCTGAGTCGGCTATTCAGGTAGACTGGTCCGGCGTTGTGGAGTGCTTTGTGTGCGTGGGTGAGGAGCTTGAAGGTGATCCTCTTCTTGACGGGGAGCCAATGTAGGTCTCTCAGGTGGGGGGTGATGTGGCTGTGGAGGGGGACTTTGACGATCAGTCGGATGGAGGTGTTTTGGATGCGTTGTAGTCATCGTAGGTGTTTGGCTGGGATTCCTGCGTAGAGTGCGTTGCCGTAGTCCAGTCTGCTGCTGACGAGGGCCTGTGTCACCGTTCTTCTTGTTTCGGTCGGGATCCACTTGTAGATCCTGCAGAGCATGCGGAGGGTGTTGTAGCAGGAGGAGGAGACGGCGTTGACCTGCTTAGACATGGAGAGGGAGAAGTCGAGGATGAATCCTAGATTGCATCCATGGTCGGTGGGTGTTGGTGCTGTTCCCAGTGTGGTCGGCCACCAGGAGTCGTTCCCAGGCTGAGGGGGTGGGTCAGAGGATGAAGACCTCCGTCTTGTCCAAATTCAGCTTCAGATGGCTGCTCCTCATCCAGTCGGCGACGGCCTTCATTCCCTCGTGGAGGTTGGTTTTGGCGGTGTGTGGGTCCTTGGTGAGGGAGAGGATGAACTGGGTGTCGTCAGCGTAGGAGATGATGTTGAAGTCGTGATGGCGGGCAACTTGTGCGAGAGTGGCCATGTAGATATTGAACAGCATTGGGCTGAGGGATGAGCCCTGGGGGACGACGCAGATGATGTCGGTGTCTTCGGATCAGAAGGGTGAGAGTCGGACTCTCTGGGTTCTGCCGGAGAGGAAGGATGTGGTCCAGTCAAGAGCCTTCTCTTGGATTCCAGCTTTTAGGATCGACTGCATCCTTAGTCCTACTACTAGTCACCATCCCTGAGTTTGTGGCATCTGTCACACATACCACGGAAAGACGTCACAAACCTGCACCTACCTATACGATCCTACAACACCACTCATTGTACACGAGTTCCAGGTATTCCCCTACACGTTATAGATCAATATAAAGTGAATTACTGGTAGCATAGTTTATGTTCACACCCCTTTCTCTTTTTCAGGATTACGTGAGTTCCAGGTGTAGTGTTACTCCCATCGGGTAAGTGACACCACGATTTGCAGCCAGCACTCCAGAGGGTGGCCAAGAGCAGGCCAAGGTGGACCAACGAGCAGTTTTTCTCTTCCCCCACTTTCCTTGTTTTTTTTCTTCCCTGTTTCCCCTTGGTGCTTCCTCTTGGGGAAGTATTTTTACTTGTCAGGGTTAGGGCAGGGGAGGCAGCGGCGGACTATGCCTCAAAACATCGCTCCTGCTGGGTATGACATATACAGGTTACTGCTGCTTGGTTTTCTACTAAAGCGCTGAGCTATTTGACAGACAGCTATGAACTGGCCATCAAACAGCTGCTTGTAAACTGCATGATACAGGCTAGAAAGTTATGTTTTTCCCCCCAGTCTTTCTTTATCCTAATTCTGCTAAAAAGGGTTTGTTTGGGTTAGAATAAATGTTTAGTAGTACAGCCCACCCTAACCATTGTCTTGCATTTTTAATCCTGAGTTTGTGTTTCTCCAGACCAAGCACTCTTAAAATATGCCTACCTGTATGGATGTCATTGGAATTCTACACTTTGTAGTCACCTCTGTCTTATGAAACATTTTCTAAACACTGATTTACACACCTATGATCCATTGTCTCTGTATGTGTGTGATATAAAGTGCTCTGACAGCCTACACTAGTTTGAGAGGCGCCATAAAATAAATGAAATACATGTGAGAGAGGGGCTATGGAGAGATGCGGGGCACTGTTGGAGAGTGATAGTAGGGGAAATTGTTGAGGAGGAGGACATTTGGAAGGCGGTACCCAAAATTTTTGTTTCACCAGGCGCCCTCACCAGTGCTAAAGTCATTATTGCTTTGTCCCTTATTGGGTGGAGGATGCTAGCATCCCTCAAAATAGTCTTGTGTTCTCAGTTTCTTTGCTTAACTTAACAGTAAATGTGCGCACATATGTCATATTTAAATTCATATTTCATGCTTTACATCTTATTTTTCATGTAACAACTCCCAAGGTGGCTGGGTATAACTGTTGGTGCTCACTCACAGTTCAAAATATGTAAACAGTCCAATCTTGTCTATACCGTGGTGCTCTAAAAGGAAAGGTGGCCACCAGACAACCTTTGTGAACTATACGAGTTCAAAACATGGAATGTACGCCTTTGAGCACACAGAATCAGAGCCACTGCAATTATATCAACAATCCATCCTTTAATAGGATCTTCCTGCCTTAAGTTTCCAGCTTACTCCCTAGTGCTATGGATATATGAGATATAGTATTCTGTTTATGAAGGATTACATCTTATATTGGTAATTTTTGGTTATTAAGCCCTGATGAAGACGTGGTTGCTACGTCATTTTGAAAAAACACATGTTGGCTAAAAAGGCTAAAAACCTTGCTCAAAGCTTGAAAGCTGGAAACCTGAAGCACAAAGCCTATATTAAAGGATGGATTGTTGATATAATTGCAGTGGACTGTTTGATTCAGTGTGCTCGAAGGCGTATTTTCAATCTTATTTTTCATGTTCTTTGTAAGAATGTCTGTGAGTATGACTGGGTATCCTCGGGTACTATAAGGTCATCATTAACTATGTTTTAAAGGCTAATACAATTGAATATGTAATGAAGAATGAGTTGCAGATTGCACCATTTCCCCCCAAGTTTTCTTGGGGGAGTGTAAGGGGACTTAAAAAAGAATAATTCACACTTACCTGATGCCATGTATCTCCTCCTTGTCTCCATCACAGTCTCTCCCCTGGGGCTAGAACAGGAAGCACCCAGGCTCCCCTGAGCCAATCACAACGCTGCAATTCAGCATTGTGATTGGTAAGTACCCAGGCTTCTCTGAGCCAATCACAACACGGCAATGCAGTGTTGTGATTTGTCTGAGCGCTGTGTTTCAGCGCTCAGCCAGGGAACAGGAGCCTGGGTATGTTCTCCATGCAAGCTGTAATGCAGCCTTCATGGCGAACATGCTAAGGCGCCAACCAGGACTCAGACCTGCCATACCTATGGCAGTTGTGCCAGTCCCAGACGCCATAGAGGGGCAGGGCGGGCGGGTGATGTACGCACAGCGATGTGGCTGACACCCGCCAAACCGTTACCTTGATTGTCTGTCTCTAGAGTTACCCCGGAATCACTCAAGTGCTTCTGGGGCATGGGGGGTGAGTTTAAGCCAGCTAGTGCCATTTTTTTCCATCGGCGTGATAAAAGAGACTGTGGAGCAGCGGGGCGGTCTCTTTCTTCGACGCTCCTTATCTGATTTCACGTGAAGCTGTCTACACGACGGTGAGAAAAAGTGTCCTTCTTGTCGGCATTTATTTTGTGTCAGGACTCCATTGTTTTTGCATTGCCATTTTGTGTCAAACACCTCTGCACGACCCTCCTGGTCGTTTCTGCTGATGTCTGATGAAATTCTAGCTGTCGCGACCACCCTGCCCTTCCTGCTCCTTGTGGTTGAGCCAATTTTGATAGGGGGGAACAAAGAATTGTCCTCACCACCCTTGGACTGAACTCCTGCACGCACCCATCCTGTTTTCCAAGACTTGGTCAAGCCACCGTCCCGGAACCTGTTCTTTCATGCATATCCTGTTTTGCAAGATCTGTCTGTTTCTTCGTACATCTCCTGTTTTACAAGTTCAAGTTCAAGTTCCAAAATTTGTATAGCGCACTACTCACCCAGAGGGTCTCAAGGCGCTTGAGGGAGGAGGGTGCTTTACTGATCGAAACTCCAAGTTTTTAGTTGCTTTCTGAAGGAGAGGTGGTTCTGTGTAAGGCGGAGGTGGGTGGGGAGAGAATTCCAGGTTTTGGCCGCTAAGTAGGAGAAGGATCTTCCCCCCATGGTGGATCTATGGATGCGCGGAATTGCGGCGAGGGCTTGATTGGACGATTGTAGTTGGCCGGAGGGGGTGTAGAAGGACAGTCGCGTGTTGAGGCATTTGGGTCCTGGGTTGTAGAGGGCTTTGTGTGCGTGGGTGAGGAGACGGAACGTTATTCTCTTGTTGACGGGGAGCCAATGGAGGTCTTTCAGGTGGCTGGAAATGTGAGCTTGCCGAGGGATGCCCAATATGAGTCTGGCTGAGGCGTTTTGGATGCGTTGGAGTTTTTTCTGTAGTTTGGCTGTGGTTCCGGCGTAGAGGGTGTTTCCGTAATCCAGTCGGCTGGTGACCAGTGCGTGAGTGACCGTCTTTCTTGTTTCGGTGGGGATCCAACTGAAGATTTTTTTGAGCATGCGTAGGATGTTGAAGCAAGATGATGAGACGGCGTTGGCTTGTCTGGTCATCGAAAGGGAGGAGTCCAGGATGAAGCCCAGGTTACGTGCGTGATCCGTAGGTATGGGTGCGGTTCCCAGGGCCGGTGGCCACCATGAGTCGTCCCAGGCAGAGGGGGATGACCCTAAGATGAGGACTTCCGTTTTGTCCGAGTTTAGTTTTAAACGGCTGTTCTTCATCCACTCGGCTACTTCTTTCATTCCTTCGTGTAAGTTGGTTTTGGTGGTGTTTGGGTCTTTGGTGAGGGAGAGAATCAGCTGGGTGTCGTCTGCGTAGGAGATGATATTGAGGTTGTGTTGGCGCGCGATGGATGCGAGGGGACTCATGTATACGTTGAAGAGGGTGGGACTGAGTGATGATCCTTGTGGTACACCGCAGATGACGTCGGTGGCCTCTGATCTAAAAGGGGGGAGGCGGACTCTCTGGGTTCTTGCGGCGAGGAACGAGATGATCCAGTCCAATGCTTTTCCTTGTATTCCGACGTTGCTGAGGCGTTGTATGAGGGTGCTATGACAGACTGTGTCGAAGGCTGCGGAAAGGTCAAGTAGGATGAGGGCGGCTGTTTCTCCGTTGTCCAGTAGAATTCGAATGTCGTCTGTTGCTGCGATGAGGGCGGTTTCGGTGCTGTGTTTGGCTCGGAAGCCGGACTGTGAGGGGTCGAGGTATTTGTTGGATTCAAGGAAGGCGGCGAGCTGACTATTGACGGCTTTCTCAATGACTTTGGCAGGGAAAGGGAGGAGCGAGATGGGGCGGTAGTTCTTAAGTTCAGTGGGGTCTGCTGTCGGTTTCTTCAGGAGGGCGCTGAGTTCGGCATGTTTCCAGCTTTCCGGGAAGGTAGTGGAGTTGAAGGAACAGTTGATGACATCGCGGAGATGGGGTGCGATGATGGAGTCTGCGTTGTTGAAAATGTGGTGGGGACATGGGTCGGTTGGCGATCCTGAGTGGATGGAGTTCACCAGGCGGATGGTGTCTTCGGTGGTGATTGGGTTCCAGGCGCAAAGGTTGTTAAAGTGTGGTTTTGGTTCGTAGGTGGGTGGAGTGGACTGGTCTTCGGACTGGTTTTCAAAGCTGTTATGTATTTCGGCGATTTTGTTGTGGAAGAATGAGGATAGAGAGTCGCAGAGGTCTTGGGAGGGAGTGATGTCGTTGGTGCCGGCGGTGGGGTTGGTAAATTCTTTGACGATGTTGAATAGTTCCTTGCTGTTTTGGGCGTTGTTGTCAAGTCGATCCTTGAATGCTGATTTCTTGGTGGATCGGATCAGTTGGTGGTGTTTGCGGGTGGCGTTCTTGAAGGTGGCCAGGTTGTCAGTGGTTGGGTTTTTTCTCCAGGCTTTCTCGAGAGTATGACAGAACTTCTTGGATTTCTTAAGGTCATCGTTGAACCAGGGGGCTTTTTTGCTACCTTGCTTGATTAGATGGCTTTTCAAGGGTGCGAGTTCGTCGGCGCTGTGTGAGGTTGGTGGCTGCTTGGTTTGGGTCCGATGATTTGGCAGGGGAGTTTTGGTGAAGCGAAGTGAAGAGCTGGTCGGTGGTGATTTTGTTCCAATTTCTTCGAGGAATAGGTTGTGGGGGGTTGTGGGTCGTGGTCTTTTTGTAGTTGAAGTGAACGCAGCTGTGGTCCGTCCAATGGAGAGCTGTGGTGTGATCGAAGGAGATGTGCTTGCTGGAGGTGAAGATAGGGTCGAGCGTGTGTCCGGCCAAGTGGGTGGGGGTGTCAACAAGTTGTTTGAGTCCGAGATTGGCCAGGTTGTCCAGAAGGGTGGTGGTGTTGCTGTCCTTTTTCTTTTCCAGGTGGAAGTTGAGGTCTCCCAGTAGAATGTAGTTCTCGGAGGGGAGGGCGTGTGGGCTGATGAAGTCAGTGATGTCTTCGCTGAATTGTGTGCGGGTCCTGGTGGTCTGTAGATGAGGGTGCCTCTGAGTGTGGTTTTGGGGTTGGTGTGGAACTGGAAGTGAAGGTGTTCGGCGGTAGCGAGGTTATCGTCAGAACTGGTCGTGATGCGGATGGTGTTCTTATGGACGATGGCGATGCCTCCTCCTGTTTGGTTGGTGCGATCTTTTCGGATGATCTTGTAGGCGTCCGGGATGGCTATGGCGATGTCGGGTGCTGATGAGGCGTTCATCCATGTTTCTGTAAGGAAGACGACGTCCGGCGATGTAGTGTCGAGTAGGTTCCAGAGTTCAATGGAGTGTCTGTGGACCGAGCGGGTGTTGAGCAGGATGCACTTTAGGTGGTTAGTGTCGGAGCTCTGTTTGGAGTTAGTGGATTTGGTGTGGGTCCTGATGCAGTCGAACTTGCAGGTGTGGCAGGTGAAGGGTCCATGGGTGTGTCCTGGGGCAGCTTGGTAGCATTGTGGTGTGCGGCCGGGGTTAAGGGCTGAGAGGGTTGCGGCGTCGTGTTATGCGGGTGGCAAGGGTTTTGCGGGGACCAGGGGGTCTGGTGCTGGGCGCGGACGGGCGTAGACGGGCTTACCTTTGGCGCACCTTCGGCGCGCATGGGGCGCGACCGCTGCGCGTGAACGCTGCGCGCAGAAGCATCTGCCATAAGTGGATAGTGGAGGGGGGTGAGGCGAGGGAGGAGCAGCTGGGAGGCGGGAGCGGGGTGGAGAGACGGGCTATGAGGCACAACAACAACAAAATGGCAGCAACAAAAAGAAAGCGAAACAGGGCGAGACTGGGGCACAATCTGAGGTGACTCCTAGGTATGGGCAGAGGCAATCGGGCATAAATAACTTTTAAAATCAATGCAATACAGGCAATGGCAGCAGAGCGAGCGGTGGTCTAAATCAGCTTGAAAGCGCTACGATATAGCGTTAATGATAATGGCAGCAGAGCGAGCGGTGGTCTAAATTAGCTTGAAAGCGCTACGATATAGCGTTAATGATAATGGCAGCAGAGCGAGCGGTGGTCTAAATTAGCTTGAAAGCGCTACGATATAGCGTTAATGATAATGGCAGCAGAGCGAGCGGTGGTCTAAATTAGCTTGAAAGCGCTACGATATAGCGTTAATGATAATGGCAGCAGAGCGAGCGGTGGTCTAAATTAGCTTGAAAGCGCTACGATACCACAAATCAGCTTCAAGCGCTACGATGCCACAAAGCCTTGGGAGCGTGGGGAGCGACTTCCTCTGCACCATCTGCTGCAGCACCACCCTGCCTAAACAAAGAATGGCGTAACTGTGTCCTGACTCTGAGGCGCCCAGCCCCATCCAAACTGGTTTCTTAAGGGGGGAAATATGTATAAAAGGCCTGTTAGCTGCGGAGTAAAGCAGCAGCCTCCTCTGTCTTGTTTCTAACAAGCTTGGGACTCTGTTCCATAGCCCAGGCTATTCGAATAAAACTTGGTTCCTCCTGCAGACGAAGGCTCCTGTGTCTCCTTTTTCTATATAAGGAGGTATGGAAGACTTGGGCGGTTCCTCCGCCGCCGACACCCAGTAAAAGGGTATAAACGTTTTTTCAAATGATGCCCGAATAGTGACCCCACGAGCACGAAGGTCAGGCCCGGTGGATGTGAGGAGGTGCACGGAGAGACTCCGACGGAGTCTGGTAGCCGAAGGACTCGCCCGCTGTTCCTCCCCGCCCGGTATGGGCCACATGACCGCGTCCTCGTTGGGGTCCCCTAACAAAGTGATTTCTGGAGCAGGACACAGCCCTACGTCTGCAGAAGAGAACTACCCCTGTCAGGTAAGGGTGGGCTAATCACCCACCGAGTCTGTGTGATTCTGCTGTTATTGACTTTTGCAAAAGCCAAACCAGCGAGGTTAGTTTTTAAAACCCGCTGTTGTCTGTTATCTGTTTACAAACATGCCGGCCAGTAGTAAGTTTAAGAAATTATGTTGTTGTATGTGTGTGCAGGACTCCCAGCTGGAGGTGGCCTGTCCGCTTCCTCCAGAGGGGACCCCTGGTCACACCATGTATACTAAACATGGTCCTTCTGCTATAATGTTTTCCCCTTTTTGGACCAAATACACTAAACAAAGTAACTCAGAATTACAATGGCAGCCTTATGGGTCTTTTGACCCGCAAGTTCTGGCAAATCTAGAGGAACAGCTATTAAAATGGAAGAGTCGTCCCTCGATGTTTGAGTCTGTCAGGTTGTGGAGGAAGGAAATTGAGCAGAGAGCAAAGAAGGAAAAGGCACTAGAAAGGAAGCGGGAGCGGATGTCAATGGCTGACCATGCTAGGGAAAAATCTGTAGAGATAGCTGATAGAGAACATAGGGCGCGGTGTAGAAGTGCTACGCGGCCCGTGAAGAGAAAGGAAAAGGCTTTATGGAAGGGGGAGAAGAGGGCGATTCCCTGCTCGATACCATGTTGGAAAGTCCTCCTGCTTATGCCCCCGTTTACCCTGCGCTGACACCCCCTGCCCCGCATGCAGCTGCACCAGCCTTGCTGCACACTCCTGCCCCCACTGCCCCTCCTACTGTTCCCCCGTCACACCGACCCCCGCTATTTTGACGCCTATGACACCGACTGCCCACACTACCCCTGTCCTCGCCACGGGAATGACGAGTCCCCATCCGCCCAATCCCTGCAGCTTTACCCCTGCCCGCCCCTTCCCTTCTTTCCCGTGGTCTACGGTTAGGCAGGATCTATATAGATTATTGAATTTCCCCCGACTGGCTTCCTTGCGCTCTGCAGTCAGCTTTTCATCCCTTCGAGAAGATGACCTGCAAAAGCAACAGTGTGAATGTTGGATAAATAGCGGGAATATTTATCCATTTAAAGAAATATGGTCCACCCTTTCCCAGTGGACGATTATGGAACAGACCACCTGGGCTGAATACATGTGTACCTTGGTTATGCAGAGATTCGAGAATTTGTTTATGCAGATACCCGCCAAATTAGTGGACCTCAGGTCACAAATAAAAAGAGGCGATGTGCAGGGAGAGGGGATGTTTGGCACTATGCTTTGATAGCTTACCGTGATATGACCGCCTTCCCCAAACCCCCTCTAGAGACAGCTATGCCAATGAGAGAGGTGGCCCCTGTCTTTGTTAACGCACTCACAGATGCCCAAAATAATGGCAGAGGGCCTGTTGAAGCCCACTGGCATAGGCTATGGGTTCATGTCCCTTGTAAAAGGTCAGAGGTAATGGAGTTGAAAGAGCAGTTACCAGATCCTCGAAAAAATCTGTCTGCCTTTTACAAAGAATTAGGCCAGATAATATCTGCTGGTACACTTATTCTTGAAGACATCTACTTGCTCTTTGGTATGGTCGTTCCTACTAAAATTTGGGATAAAATTCGACATACTAACCATGAAGTAGAGCTGGGAGGAAAATGGGCTAATCTGGAACATTGGAAGACGCAAGGGCAGGAGAGACTAAGCCAGAAGCTGCCATACTGACTTTGCCCGGTAAAATAATAGTGCTTATGAAAACATTTTTGCCAGATACAGTCATTAACTGGGATAAGATAAATGCCGGTAGGCAGCGAAAAGATGAAAGTGTGTCTGACTTCTTTACCCGTTGTGAAACAGAATACAAGGGGCATAGTGGCTTGGATCCCGGGATCCCAGGCATTAGCCCAGTATTTGTCGATAAGTTTGTCAGCAACTTGCTTCCTGAGATTTCCGCCAGGCTCAAGAAAGTTGAGAGTACATGGTCTGCCCAGACCATGACTGGTATCTTGGCTATGGCACAGTATCACGAGAATAGGGAGAATGAAGATAGAGAGAAGGAAAGTAAGAAGGCTAGGGATCTTAAGACTAAGGTACTTCTGCAGCAGGTTTACCTTCCCCGAGGTCCCAATGCCCGCGGGAATTTCAGACCACAGCCCCAACCCCCTCCGAGGGCTCGCCAGTCTACCCCCTCAGGCCTTCAATGCACGGGAGCCCTCCAAACATATCCGTGTGCTTATTGTAAAGGGTACGGCCATTGGATAGATGAGTGTCCCGTATTAGCTGAAAACATCCGAACAAGGAAGACTCGGCCTCGCGCTCCTAGGGAGGGGAGGCCGACTAGGGACCATGGCCCGCCCTACCTGCAGGACAAAGAACGTAGGTCCAGGGATGACGCTCCTGTCCGGCAACGCCTGGCCAATAGGTTTGATGGATACGAAGCAACACGCACTTATTACAATGATGATTATGACGAAGTTGATGAGACAGGGTTCTATCAAGCATAGGACAGCCAGGAAAGGGGTATTATTAAAGTGCAAATTCCAGTGGATCAAAGGGGCCCGTATGTTCAAATGCCAGTTATGGGGAACGATCAGAATTTTCTTTTGGATACTGGGGCCACCAGGTCTTCTATTGCTCGTCTGTCAGTCCCGGAGGCCCCTCTTTCTGGCAAAATGAATGTCTCCGTGGGTTTTGCAGGAACACCCGTGACCAGCCCTGTCTCTGAACCCCTCCCTCTCGATATTGGCCCCGCACATGTTGACGCTCCCTTGGTCCTTACTACAGGTTGCAGTGAAAACATATTAGGCATGGATTTACAGAAAGCTCTGTATGCGACCATATAATGTTGTCCCCAAAGTGTATCCCTAACAATTTCCCCCACCGCAGCCTCCTATATGTATCTGTCCGGTCCTCTCCCACCAGAGTTGTAGTCTTTACCTTCTTCCCTCTGGGCATCATCAGACACTGATGTAGGGTGTCTCAACATACCCCCTCATGTGGTACGCATTCAGCCAGGCGCTCTTCTCTCCCGCCTCCGGCAGTATCGACTGCCCGTGGAAGGAGAAATAGCCCTTTTAACAACAATATCTGAATTGATGGACAAGGGCGTAGTGTAGGAGACACGTGCTAATATCTGTAACAGTCCCATTATTCTGGTTCTTAAAAAGACCAATGGAGATGCTCTCTCCCCTAAAATATACAGATTCGTGATTGACCTGAGAGCCCTTAACAAAACAACGATCTCCCAATACCCTGTTGTCCCCGACATTACAGCCCTCTTGACGATGGTCCCTTCTGACGCCACGTACTTTTCTGTCATAGACCTGAAGAATGCCTTTTTCAGTATTCCTATACATCCTGACAGCAGACATTGTTTTGGCTTCTCCCTTGGTGGGTGGAGCTTTAGATGTTGCCACGCCCCTCAACACTTCACAGAAAGTCCCAGTATCTATAGTCAAGCTCTCAAAAATCAACTAGTTTCCTTGGAACTCCCTGATAATTCCACACTGCTGCAGTATGTTGATGACCTCCTCATTACTGCAAATTCCGCCCCGACATGTAAAGAGGCTACTCTCTGTTTGTTACGCCACCTTGCCCTCCATAACCACAATGTCTCTTTAAAAAAGCTTCAGTTTTGTCAAGAGAAGGTGACCTATTTAGGTCATCTCCTCTCGAAGGAGGGAAGGCAGGTCACCGCTGATCGTGTAGCAGTTATCAATGCTATGGCGGCCCCACGGACACAAAAGCAGGTGCGAGCCTTCATAGGCCTAACCTCATACTGTAGACAGTGGATTTCCAATTTTTCGGCCATGGTCAAACCTCTTCTTGCCCTCATCACTAAAGACATATCAGACAGTTCCTTTCCATGGACTAGAGAGCATATGCAGGCCTTCCAGGATTTAAAAAGAGCTCTGTGTACTGCTCCAGTCCTCGGTACTCCTGATTATAACAAAAAAAATTTTGTACATGAGACAGATGCTGTGCATGCGCTGTCTTGACCCAGATATTCGGAGGTCACCATCGGCCATGTGCCCATTTTTCAGCTACCTTAGATCCTGTTGCGAGGGCTCTCCCAGGATGCCTACGGGCGACAGCTGCGGCCGCACTCATGGTCCGTCAGAGTGCGGGGATCGTCATGAACTCCCCCTTGACTCTGATGGTTCCCCATTCTGTGGATACCCTCTTTAATAACACCAAGACACAATACCTCACTAGCGCACGACACACAGGATATGAATTGACACTCTTTTCCAGCCACATTAACATCAAGAGATGCACTGTACTGAATCCCACCACCTTACTCCCACTGGATACTCAGGATGCCCGTATAGATCCACATGACTGTATATTGAGGACAGAGGAGGAGACGAAGGGTCGGGTTGACTTACAGGATACCCCGATAGCAGACCCAGAAGGTACACTATATGTGGACGGATCATGTCTCAGAAGGCCAGATGGTAACACATCAGCCGCCTACGCCCTCACGGCATTGGAGCAAGTAGTAGAAACAGCTCAGATTCCACAGTGCTCTGCTCAAGCTGCAGAATTAGTGGCCCTCACTCAGTTCGGGCTGGACTGTTCCCGTGAGGCACAGGGTCAGACTGATTTGCATATGGCCATGTCTGAACTGGGGTGGCTGAGTGAGCTAAAGAATGGTGATGGATTAAACCAAGATCAGTTGACTGGGGGTGAGTGTTTGATTTGCTCAAACGCTCCGTCCATCATCCCCTTTTGTTTCGCCTACGCCCTCACAGCATTGGAGCAAGTAGTAGAAACAGCTCAGATTCCACAGTGCTCTGCTCAAGCTGCAGAATTAGTGGCCCACACTAGAGCCTTGAGTTAAGCAAAGGAATAACGGTTAATATCTACACTGACAGTCAGTATGCTTTTGGGGTGGCTCACAATTTTGGAAGACTGTGGAAAGAAAGGAATTTCCTTACTTCACATGGGACAAAGATTCAACATGGCCCCCTAATTTACAGATTGTTAGACTCCCTGACATGCCCCAGAAAGGTGGCCATTATAAAATGTAAATCGCATAAGAAAGTGACGGATGATGGTGGGAAAGGCAATGCCCTGGCTGACCAGACAGCCAGACAGACAGCTCTTAAGAAAAGGGAAGGGATATATGTAGGAGGTCCCGCTAGGTGGGTGACAGAGGGGGGCATGGTTGAAGACACTGTACAAAGTGTGATTGATATTCAGTCCCATGCTGCTCCTGAGGAACTAAGGGTGTGGAAGGAGCATTTGGCAAGAGAGGGAATTGATGGTTGCTGGGTCCGTATCACTATGGAGAGACAATGGATGTTGCCTGACAGTCATGTGCTACCAGTAGTTACAATGGCCCATGGCCCTGCTCACATTAGTGCAAAAGGGATATGTAAGCTGTTGGAACCTACCTGGTATAACTCAAAGATACAAGCATATGCTGAGAGGTTGGTCAAAACATGCATGATTTGCCGTATGTATAACCCAGGTAAAGGCATAATTACTCCTGAAGGAGGATTCTCTCCTCCTAACTTTCCTTTTGAAGTCCTCCAGATGGATTACATCCAGATGGACATATGTAACAATGTGAAATATGTTCTGTTGGTGGTCTGTACCTTCAGCCGATGGGTGGAGGCCTACCCTGTCAAAGACTGCACCGCTATCAGTACCGCCAAAGTACTATTGAAAGAATTCTTCCCACGATTTGGTTTGCCCCGTTTGGTCTGGAGTGACAACGGGGCACACTTTACGGCTTTAGAGGTATACAATTTATTTATTTATAAAGTTTTATATAGCGCGAACTTGATCCCGAAGGATATCAGAGCGCTTGACAATACTTTTTATAACAACAGTTGAACCGCATTGTAACAGTTAGGAACAATTCAAAACAAAAAGTGAGACAAAAAATCACCGAGGCACCTTTCCTGTTTCATGTTGTTAACATCCTGACGACGTATGCGCTGTCAAGGGCACCCTTCCAACATCCTGACGATATATGAGCTGCCATGTGCACCTTGTTAATATTCTGACGATATATGTGCTGTCACATTCACTAGGTTAACATTCTGACGATGTATGTGCCGTCAGGTGCACCCTGTTAACATCCTGACGATATATCAAGAGGCACTGCACCGGTGCACGTGCTGTTTGTGTGCAGTGAGACCAGTGTGCAAGCAAGAGGCACTGCACCGGTGCACACGCTGTTTGTGTGCAGTGAGACCAGTGTACAAGCAAGAGGCACTGCACCGGTGCACGCGCTGTTTGTGTGCAGTGAGACCAGTGTACAAGCAAGAGGCACTGCACCAGTGCACGTGCTGTTTGTGTGCAGTGAGACCAGTGTGCAAGCAAGAGGCACTGTTTTTGTGCAGTGAAACCAGTGTTCAAGCAAGAGGCACTGCACCGGTTCATGTGCTGTTTGTGTGCAGAGAGACCAGTGTGCAAGCAAGAGGCACTGTTTGTGTGCAGTGAGACCAGTGTACAAGCAAGAGGCCCTGCACCGGTGCACGTGCTGTTTGTGTGCAGAGAGACCAGTGTGCAAGCAAGAGGCGCTGCACCAGTGCACATGCTGTTTGTGTGCAGTGAGACCAGTGTGCAAGCAAGAGGCACTGCAATGGTGCACGCACAAGAGGCACTCCACTGTTGCATGCGCTGTCTGTGTGTAGTAAGACCAGTGTACAAGCAAGGAGCATGCGTTCCCTCACTGCATCTGCCTCTGTACAAAACCAGAGCCCTATGGATCAATGATGACGTGCAAGTGTTTGCATACATAGTGGCCGGATGTGGCATCCTAAAGACTAAAATAGCCAAGATTGCAGCCGAGACAGGTGTCACTTGGGTTGATGCTCTGCCCCTAGCTCCGCTGTCTGTCAGGACGACGGCCCACACCAGGATAGGACTATCTCCCCATGAGATTGGGTTCGGGAGGCCTGCCAATGTGTGGGGTGTTCCCCGGCCCCAGAAACTGTCTGATGTCGAATACCCTGTGTTGACTGATTATCTATACAGTTTAACTAACACCTTTCATACTCTTTACCACCAGGTGCACAAGGCCATACCTGATAAAAGCGAGGGTCCAGGACACGTTATCCAACCTGGAGACTGGGTTTTGATTCCCAATTTTCAACGTACTAAGAGCCTCGAGCCCCGCTGGACACAGCCCGTCAGGTGTTACTGGCCACCCACACTGCTGTGAAAGTTGAAGGACAGAAGAACTGGATCCATGCGACACACTGTAGATGAGTGCCTCTGCCTCTCCCCTATAATCAGTGGGTGAGAGAAGGACGAGGAGACTCAGAGACAGAAATAGTCCCGATGTTTGTTCCATTCAGCGACACAAGATTACATTTCACATCTACGGAAGCAGAGAGTGACAGTATACTGAAGGTAAAGGTGGAACACTCCCCTCACTCTGCTCAGCATCAGGAACAATTATTCCCCAACCATATTGTTCTTACTTCTACCCGATATAACTTGCGTTCTAGAAGAAAGGCTTGCCCTTGACTTCACTTAGGTACCTATAGGCTGTAGGGCTGTGATCTCCCGGCTAAGAACGGTGCTGGTGTGTCAGACTAAGGTACCCCCCTAGGGCTCTTGGCACCTGCATCCAGGGAAGCAACCACCAATCACAGACAGCCGCTAGTGGTCCCTGGCTTAGTACAATGGCAGCCGTCCAATACACCCAAGTCCAGAAACGATATGTCAGTCTCCTACATAGCAAGTGCTTTGTGGCCCCCGTAGTGACGCTGTTTGTCTCAATCATTTTGTCCATCATCAGTTGGATGTTATTGATCTACTATCCTGTTACCCCACCAACTCATACCCCGACTCCTGCGGAGCATCAGTATTTCACTTACCAGCCCACGACTTACCCCGCCGTGCAGAATTTTTCAATAACACCTTCGTCCAAATGTTGCATCATCATCAGCTGATCATGAATACTTCCAACTGTTGGGTATGTGGGCAGATGCCGCATTCTATGATACACCCTGTCCCATTCTTTCCTTATCCTTTTTCCATTTCTGGGTCCTGTCTTGCATGGTGGATGCTGAGGCAGGAGGCCTATACTATCAATGGTACTGCCAATTCTGCCCTTGGAACATTTCGAGGTGACTTCTGGCGAAACAGGTCTGGCAATGCAAATGCTCCTTTTTGCCCCCGACCAACTCATCAACATTGCTATTATCAATGGATGAACTCGGTGAGATGGTAGTCTTCAACTCAACTACTTGACCAACATTTTCTAAATTCTGCGCCAAAAGAATACTGCCTGATGTACAAAACCCTCTTAATGTTATAAATGTGCAGGGCCGTGTCTGCATCCATGGCCTGGGAACTAAGAAAGTTGGCACTAGTACTTGTGATATTACTAAAACTTTAAACTCTACGTCTCCTCCGAAGTTGGTGGCGTCCCCCAACACTTACTTCATCTGTGGTGTACAGCGGCCTACACTTGGCTCCCACGTAGCTGGTCTGGTACCTGCTATCTGGCCTTCCTCCTTCCACCAACTTATTCTACCAATAGAGATTACCACCTGTTGATGAAGGGCGCTTTGTGCCGCTCATGGAGGGGTGTCATATCGGCTGAGGATACAGTAGGCAAGGAAGCCGGGGACTTCTTTAAAGGTTTCCTTCCATTTTGGGGTCCCAGGGCAAATAGTCGGGCTGTACGAGGACTAACCAGGGTCCTTGAGGCCACCATCACAGTAACAGCTGGTGCCCTCTCCAACATCACTGCAGAGCTACAGGTGGATCGCCTTATAACACTTCAAAATCGTATGGTCCTTGACATCATCCTCGCTGATCGTGGTGGTGTGTGTAAATTGATAGGCTCCAGCTGCTGTGTGTATATTCCAGATAATGCACCTACAGTTTATGATGCCATCCAACGTCTGCATCACCTTTCTTCTGAAATTCATCAGGATGAAGGCAACTGGTCCCTCACAGGCTGGATCCGGGGCCTCCTTTCCTAATGGGGATGGAGGGTCCTCATCTTCCTTGCCTTGGGAGTAGCTGTCCTAGTCTCCTGCTGTTTGTGCATTCAGTGCCTACCAATGCTCTGTGCAATGTGTGTTCAGGCTCTCAAGCCTCCACATTCTAACATTCATGACACCAACATGAAGATGATGCTCCAACAAGAAACAGATGATCTCATGAATATCGACGTTTCCTAGAGTATTTGCCACTCAATGGCAAAAGGAGGGTCTGAGGAAAAGTGTCCTTCTTGTTGGCATTTATTTTGTGTCAGGACTCCATTGTGTTTGCATTGCCATTTCGTGTCAAACACCTCTGCACGACCCTCCTGGTCGTTTCTGCTGATATCTGATGAAATTCTAGCTGTCACGACCACCCAGCCCTTCCTGCTCCTTGTGGTTGAGCTAATTTTGAAAAAGGGGAACAAAGAATTGGCATCACCACCCTCGGACTGACTCCTGCACGCACCCATCCTGTTTTGCAAGACTTGGTCAAGCCACCATCCCAGAACCTGTTCTTTCAGGCATATCCTGTTTTGCAAGATCTGTCTGTTTCTTCGTACATCTCCTGTTTTACAAGATCTGTCCGTAATCTATTACACCATATGCTGCAGCACAATCCTGCCTGAACAAAGAATGGCGTAACTGCGTCCTGACTCGGAGGCGCCCAGCCCCATCCAAACTGGTTTCTTAAGGGGGGGGAATATGTATAAAAAGCCTGTAAGCTGCGGAGTAAAGCAGCAGCCTCCTCTGTTTTGTTTCTAACAAGCTTGGGACTCTGCTCCATAGCTCAGGCTAATCGAATAAAACTTGGTTCCTCCTGCAGACGAAGGCTCCTGTGTCTCCTTTTTAGGTCTCGTGACCTATCAATGCGCATGCGCATTGATAGAGAAGCGAGACTATAGGGCTTTAAACAAACTTTAACTAACGCCTGTCTTGTGAAAGTACCCAGGTTCAAGAAGGCCAGGATTGGGGGAAGATCCTTCAGAGTAGCTGCTGCCAAGCTTTGGAACAGTCTGCCTGCCGATATTCGCCAAATTCCCCACCTCCTACCCTTCAGGAAGCGAATCAAAACATGGCTCCTCCCCCAGCCCTCTACCCCCGCCCGCCCCTAATCAACTCCCCCGCCTAAAACCCAGGAGTAAGCTACCAGCGCCAGGATACCTGCCAGGTGACAGCCGCGCTTTATAAATGTTTTAAATAAATAAATAAATAACTGGCGATTTGGTGCTGTGCCCGTGCGATTTTAGGTCAATGCGCAAGCGCATTGACCTAAAATGCGCGTGCACAGCATCAAATTGCCAGCCATCTGTTGCCCAGCTTGGTGCCGCTCCACCCCCTGCCAGATCAAAGGCTTTCACGGCCGGCCGGCCGGCCGTGCTTTCAGTTTCACGGCCGGCCTGCCGTGTAAAGTGCACTTTTTATTTACGATGCCCACCATACAGCCTTCTTGAGCTGTTCTTTTGATGGATGAATGTGGTTGCTTTGATTTCAATTTTTAGTCACTGAACGTGCGCTGCAATGGATTTCTTTAGCTTAAAAGAATTGTTAAGTAAGTTATTGGTCTTTGTCAGTAATGCTCCGTTTCTTTTTGCACAATATATGCAGTTTGCAGAAGCACTATTTTTTGGGCAATGTGTTTTCTTTTTCACCAGCTTTCTTATTTGTCTTTTCATGCTCTTTATTTAGTTGTGTTGGTGACTTTTTATTAATCGGCTGTAGAATGTGCTGTATTCACACAGCTAAGTGGATAGTCTTATTTATTTCTAAATGATCATGGCTGCTTAAGGTTGCGAGTCAGCGCAAAATAAATCATTATTTTATATTGTATAATCCGCACTTGATGCATGCGGGTTCAATGTAATCCAACACCACATCCACCACCACATCCACACCCACCACCACATCCACCACATCCACCACCACATCCACCACCACATCCAACACATCCACTGCATCCACCATCACCACTGCATCCACCACCACCACCACCGCATCCACCACCGCATCCACCACCACCACATCTACCACCGCATCCACCACCACCACATACACCACCACATCCACCACCACATCCACCAACACTTTAACCACACCCACCACCACTACATCCACCACACCCACCACCACTACATCCACCACCCCATCCACCACCACCACCCCATCCACCACCACTGCATCCACCATCAACACTGAATCCACCACCACCACATCCACCGCGTCCACCACCACATCTACCATCACCACCACATCCACCATCACATCCACTATCACCTCCACATCCCATCCAACACATACACCGCATCCACCACCACCACATCCACCACATCCACATCCACCACCACCACATCCACCACCACATCCACCACCACATCCACCACCACACCCACCACCACCACATCCACCACCACATCCACCACCACATCCAACACATCCACCACCACCACCACCACCGCATCCACCACCACCACCACATCCAACACCTCATCCACCACCACATCGACCACACCCACCACCACTACATCCACCACACCCACCACCACTACATCCACCACACCCACCACCACTACATCCACCACCCCATCCACCACCACCACCCCATCCACCACCACCACTGCATCCACCACCACCACCGCATCCACCACCACCACATCCACTGCATCCACCACCACCATCCCCACCACCACCCCCACCACCACATCCACCATCACCTCCACATCCACCATGACATCCACCACCACATCCACCACATCCACATCCACCGCATCCACCACCACCACATCCACCACCACCACCACATCCACCACCACATCCACCACCACTTTCACCACATCCACCACCACCACATCCACCACCACATCTAACACGTCCACCACCACTTCCACCACCACCACATCCCCCACCGCATCCACCACCACCACATCCACCACCACCACCGCATCCACCAACACCACATCCACCACCACCACCACATCCACCACCACATCCACCACCACCACATCCACCACCACATCCACCACCACATCCACCAACACTTTAACCACACCCACCACCACCACATCCACCACCACTACATCCACCACCCCATCCACCACCACCACCACCCCATCCACCACCACTTCATCCACCATCACCACTGCATCCACCACCACCACATCTACCACATCCACCACCACATCCACCACCACATCCACCATCACCTGCACATCCACCATGACATCCACCGCCACATCCACCACCACATCCACCACATCCACATCCACCGCATCCACCTCCACCGCATCCACCACCACCGCATCCACCACCACAGCATCCACCACCACAGCATCCACCACCACCACATCCACCACCACCACATCCACCGCATCCACCACCACATCCACCATCACCACCACCTCCACATCCACCATGACATCCACCTCCACATCCACCACCACATCCACCACCACACCCACCACCACCACATCCACCACCACATCCACCACCACATCCAACACTTCCACCACCACCGCATCCACCACCGCATCCACCACCACCACATCCACCACCACATCCACATCCACCACCACATCCACCACATCCACCACCACATCCACCACCACTTCCACCTCCACCGCATCCACCACCACCACCGCATTCACCACCACATCCACCACCACTTCCACCACCACCGCATCCACCACCACCACCGTATCCACCAACACCACATCCACTGCATCCACCACCACCACCCCCACCACCACATCCACCATCACCTCCACATCCACCATGACATCCACCGCTACATCCACCACCACATCCACCACATCCACATCCACCGCATCCACCACTCCCACATCCACAGCCACCACCACATCCACCACCACATCCACCACCACATCCACCACCACCACATCCACCACCACATCTAACATGTCCACCACCACTTCCACCACCACCACATCCACCACCGCATCCACCACCACCACATCCACCACCGCATCCACCAACACCACATCCACCACCGCCACCACATCCACCACCGCATCCACCACCACCACATACACCACCACATCCACCACCACATCCACCGGCCGGCCATGCTTTCAGTTTCACGGCCGGCCTGCCGTGTAAAGTGCACTTTTTATTTACGATGCCCACCATACAGCCTTCTTGAGCTGTTCTTTTGATGGATGAATGTGGTTGCTTTGATTTCAATTTTTAGTCACTGAACGTGCGCTGCAATGGATTTCTTTAGCTTAAAAGAATTGTTAAGTAAGTTATTGGTCTTTGTCAGTAATGCTCCATTTCTTTTTGCACAATATATGCAGTTTGCAGAAGCACTATTTTTTGGGCAATGTGTTTTCTTTTTCACCAGCTTTCTTATTTGTCTTTTCATGCTCTTTATTTAGTTGTGTTGGTGACTTTTTAGTAATCGGCTGTAGAATGTGCTGTATTCACACAGCTAAGTGGATAGTCTTATTTATTTCTAAATGATCATGGCTGCTTAAGGTTGCGAGTCAGCGCAAAATAAATCATTATTTTATATTGTATAATCCGCACTTGATGCATGCGGGTTCAATGTAATCCAACACCACATCCACCACCACATCCACACCCACCACCACATCCACCACATCCACCACCACATCCAGCACCACATCCAACACATCCACTGCATCCACCATCACCACTGCATCCACCACCACCACCACCGCATCCACCACCGCATCCACCACCACCACATCCACCACCGCATCCACCACCACCACATACACCACCACATCCACCACCACATCCACCAACACTTTAACCACACCCACCACCACTACATCCACCACACCCACCACCACTACATCCACCACCCCATCCACCACCACCACCCCATCCACCACCACTGCATCCACCATCAACACTGAATCCACCACCACCGCATCCACCACCACATCTACCATCACCACCACATCCACCATCACATCCACTATCACCTCCACATCCACCATGACATCCACCGCCACATCCACCACCACATCCACCACATCCACCGCATCCACCACCACCACATCCACCACATCCACATCCACCACCACCACATCCACCACCACATCCACCACCACATCCACCACCACACCCACCACCACCACATCCACCACCACATCCACCACCACATCCAACACATCCACCACCACCACCACCACCGCATCCACCACCACCACCACATCCAACACCTCATCCACCACCACATCGACCACACCCACCACCACTACATCCACCACACCCACCACCACTACATCCACCACACCCACCACCACTACATCCACCACCCCATCCACCACCACCACTGCATCCACCACCACCACTGCATCCACCACCACCACCGCATCCACCACCACCACATCCACAGCATCCACCACCACCATCCCCACCACCACCCCAACCACCACATCCACCACCACATCCACCATCACCTCCACATCCACCATGACATCCACCACCACATCCACCACATCCACATCCACCGCATCCACCACCACCACATCCACCACCACATCCACCACCACATCCACCACCACTTTCACCACATCCACCACCACCACATCCACCACCACATCTAACACGTCCACCACCACTTCCACCACCACCACATTCCCCACCACATCCACATCCACCACCACATCCACCACATCCACCACCACATCCACCACCACATCCACCACCACTTCCACCACCACCGCATCCACCACCACCACCGCATCCACCACCACATCCACCACCACTTCCACCACCACCGCATCCACCACCACCACCGCATCCACCAACACCACATCCACTGCATCCACCACCACCACCCCGACCACCACATCCACCATCACCTCCACATCCACCATGACATCCACCGCCACATCCACCACCACATTCACCACATCCACATCCACCGCATCCACCACCACCTCATCCACAGCCACCACCACATCCACCACCACATCCACCACCACATCCACCACCACCACATCCATCACCACATCTAACATGTCCACCACCACTTCCACCACCACCACATCCACCACCGCATCCACCACCACCACATCCACCACCGCATCCACCAACACCACATCCACCACCGCCACCACATCCACCACCGCATCCACCACCACCACATACACCACCACACACACCACCACATCCACCACCACATCCACCGGCCGGCCGTGCTTTCAGTTTCACGGCCGGCCTGCCGTGTAAAGTGCACTTTTTATTTACGATGCCCACCATACAGCCTTCTTGAGCTGTTCTTTTGATGGATGAATGTGGTTGCTTTGATTTCAATTTTTAGTCACTGAACGTGCGCTGCAATGGATTTCTTTAGCTTAAAAGAATTGTTAAGTAAGTTATTGGTCTTTGTCAGTAATGCTCCGTTTCTTTTTGCACAATATATGCAGTTTGCAGAAGCACTATTTTTTGGGCAATGTGTTTTCTTTTTCACCAGCTTTCTTATTTGTCTTTTCATGCTCTTTATTTAGTTGTGTTGGTGACTTTTTATTAATCGGCTGTAGAATGTGCTGTATTCACACAGCTAAGTGGATAGTCTTATTTATTTCTAAATGATCATGGCTGGTTAAGGTTGCGAGTCAGCGCAAAATAAATCATTATTTTATATTGTATAATCCGCACTTGATGCATGCGGGTTCAATGTAATCCAACACCACATCCACCACCACATCCACACCCACCACCACATCCACTGCATCCACCATCACCACTGCATCCACCACCACCACCACCGCATCCACCACCGCATCCACCACCACCACATCCACCACCGCATCCACCACCACCACATACACCACCACATCCACCACCACATCCACCAACACTTTAACCACACCCACCACCACTACATCCACCACACCCACCACCACTACATCCACCACCCCATCCACCACCACCACCCCATCCACCACCACTGCATCCACCATCAACACTGAATCCACCACCACCACATCCACCGCATCCACCACCACATCTACCATCACCACCACATCCACCACCACATCCACCATCACATCCACTATCACCTCCACATCCACCATGACATCCACCGCCACATCCACCACCACATCCACCACATACACCGCATCCACCACCACCACATTCACCACATCCACATCCACCACCACCACATCCACCACCACATCCACCACCACATCCACCACCACACCCACCACCACCACATCCACCACCACATCCACCACCACATCCAACACATCCACCACCACCACCACCACCGCATCCACCACCACCACCACATCCAACACCTCATCCACCACCACATCGACCACACCCACCACCACTACATCCACCACACCCACCACCACTACATCCACCACACCCACCACCACTACATCCACCACCCCATCCACCACCACCACCCCATCCACCACCACCACTGCATCCACCACCACCACCGCATCCACCACCACCACATCCACTGCATCCACCACCACCATCCCCACCACCACCCCCACCACCACATCCACCACCACATCCACCATCACCTCCACATCCACCATGACATCCACCACCACATCCACCACATCCACATCCACCGCATCCACCACCACCACATCCACCACCACATCCACCACCACATCCACCACCACTTTCACCACATCCACCACCACCACATCCACCACCACATCTAACACGTCCACCACCACCATCCCCACCACCACCCCCACCACCACATCCACCACCACATCCACCATCACCTCCACATCCACCATGACATCCACCACCACATCCACCACATCCACATCCACCGCATCCACCACCACCACATCCACCACCACATCCACCACCACATCCACCACCACTTTCACCACATCCACCACCACCACATCCACCACCACATCTAACACGTCCACCACCACTTCCACCACCACCACATCCCCCACCACATCCACATCCACCACCACATCCACCACATCCACCACCACATCCACCACCACATCCACCACCACCACCGCATCCACCACCACCACCGCATCCACCACCACATCCACCACCACTTCCACCACCACCGCATCCACCACCACCACCGCATCCACCACCACATCCACCACCACTTCCACCACCACCGCATCCACCACCACCACCGCATCCACCACCACCACATCCACTGCATCCACCACCACCATCCCCACCACCACCCCCACCACCACATCCACCACCACATCCACCATCACCTCCACATCCACCATGACATCCACCACCACATCCACCACATCCACATCCACCGCATCCACCACCACCACATCCACCACCACATCCACCACCACATCCACCACCACTTTCACCACATCCACCACCACCACATCCACCACCACATCTAACACATCCACCACCACTTCCACCACCACCACATCCCCCACCACATCCACATCCACCACCACATCTACCACATCCACCACCACATCCACCACCACATCCACCACCACTTCCACCACCACCGCATCCACCACCACCACCGCATCCACCACCACATCCACCACCACTTCCACCACCACCGCATCCACCACCACCACCGCATCCACCAACACCACATCCACTGCATCCACCACCACCACCCCCACGACCACATCCACCATCACCTCCACATCCACCATGACATCCACCGCCACATCCACCACCACATTCACCACATCCACATCCACCGCATCCACCACCACCTCATCCACAGCCACCACCACATCCACCACCACATCCACCACCACATCCACCACCACCACATCCATCACCACATCTAACATGTCCACCACCACTTCCACCACCACCACATCCACCACCGCATCCACCACCACCACATCCACCACCGCATCCACCAACACCACATCCACCACCGCCACCACATCCACCACCGCATCCACCACCACCACATACACCACCACACACACCACCACATCCACCACCACATCCACCGGCCGGCCGTGCTTTCAGTTTCACGGCCGGCCTGCCGTGTAAAGTGCACTTTTTATTTACGATGCCCACCATACAGCCTTCTTGAGCTGTTCTTTTGATGGATGAATGTGGTTGCTTTGATTTCAATTTTTAGTCACTGAACGTGCGCTGCAATGGATTTCTTTAGCTTAAAAGAATTGTTAAGTAAGTTATTGGTCTTTGTCAGTAATGCTCCGTTTCTTTTTGCACAATATATGCAGTTTGCAGAAGCACTATTTTTTGGGCAATGTGTTTTCTTTTTCACCAGCTTTCTTATTTGTCTTTTCATGCTCTTTATTTAGTTGTGTTGGTGACTTTTTATTAATCGGCTGTAGAATGTGCTGTATTCACACAGCTAAGTGGATAGTCTTATTTATTTCTAAATGATCATGGCTGGTTAAGGTTGCGAGTCAGCGCAAAATAAATCATTATTTTATATTGTATAATCCGCACTTGATGCATGCGGGTTCAATGTAATCCAACACCACATCCACCACCACATCCACACCCACCACCACATCCACCACATCAAACACATCCACTGCATCCACCATCACCACTGCATCCACCACCACCACCACCGCATCCACCACCGCATCCACCACCACCACATCCACCACCGCATCCACCACCACCACATACACCACCACATCCACCACCACATCCACCAACACTTTAACCACACCCACCACCACTACATCCACCACACCCACCACCACTACATCCACCACCCCATCCACCACCACCACCCCATCCACCACCACTGCATCCACCATCAACACTGAATCCACCACCACCACATCCACCGCATCCACCACCACATCTACCATCACCACCACATCCACCACCACATCCACCATCACATCCACTATCACCTCCACATCCACCATGACATCCACCGCCACATCCACCACCACATCCACCACATACACCGCATCCACCACCACCACATTCACCACATCCACATCCACCACCACCACATCCACCACCACATCCACCACCACATCCACCACCACACCCACCACCACCACATCCACCACCACATCCACCACCACATCCAACACATCCACCACCACCACCACCACCGCATCCACCACCACCACCACATCCAACACCTCATCCACCACCACATCGACCACACCCACCACCACTACATCCACCACACCCACCACCTCTACATCCACCACACCCACCACCACTACATCCACCACCCCATCCACCACCACCACCCCATCCACCACCACCACTGCATCCACCACCACCACCGCATCCACCACCACCACATCCACTGCATCCACCACCACCATCCCCACCACCACCCCCACCACCACATCCACCACCACATCCACCATCACCTCCACATCCACCATGACATCCACCACCACATCCACCACATCCACATCCACCGCATCCACCACCACCACATCCACCACCACATCCACCACCACATCCACCACCACTTTCACCACATCCACCACCACCACATCCACCACCACATCTAACACATCCACCACCGCATCCACCACCACCACATCCACCACATCCACCACCACCACCAAATCCACCACCACATCCACCACCACCACATCCACCACCACATACACCACCACATCCACCACCACATCCACCAACACTTTAACCACACCCACCACCACCACATCCACCACACCCACCACCACTACATCCACCACCACCACCACCCCATCCACCACCACTGCATCCATCACAACCGCATCCACCACCACCACATCTACCACATCCACCACCACATCCACCATCACCTGCACATCCACCATGACATCCACCGCCACATCCACCACCACATCCACCACATCCACATCCACCGCATCCACCTCCACCACATCCACCACCACCGCATCCAGCATCACCGCATCCACCACTACAGCATCCACCACCACAGCATCCACCACCACCACATCCACCACCACCACATCCACCGCATCCACCACCACATCCACCATCACCACCACCTCCACATCCACCATGACATCCACCTCCACATCCACCACCACATCCACCACCACATCCACCACCACACCCACCACCACCACATCCACCACCACATCCACCACCACATCCAACACTTCGACCACCACCGCATCCACCACCGCATCCACCACCACCACATCCACCACCACATCCACATCCACCACCACATCCACCACCACATCCACCACCACATCCACCACCACTTCCACCACCACCGCATCCACCACCACCACCGCATCCACCACCACATCCACCACCACTTCCACCACCACCGCATCCACCACCACCACCGCATCCACCAACACCACATCCACTGCATCCACCACCACCACCCCCACCACCACATCCACCATCACCTCCACATCCACCATGACATCCACCGCCACATCCACCACCACATCCACCACATCCACATCCACCGCATCCACCACATCCACAGCCACCACCACATCCACCACCACATCCACCACCACATCTAACATGTCCACCACCACTTCCACCACCACCACATCCACCACCGCATCCACCACCACCACATCCACCACCGCATCCACCAACACCACATCCACCACCGCCACCACATCCACCACCGCATCCACCACCACCACATACACCACCACACACACCACCACATCCACCACCACATCCACCAACACTTTAACCACACCCACCACCACCACATCCACCACACCCACCACCACTACATCCACCACCCCATCCACCACCACCACCACCCCATCCACCACCACTGCATCCACCATCACCACCGCATCCACCACCACCACATCCACCACATCCACCACCACATCCACCATCACCTGCACATCTACCATGACATCCACCGCCACATCCACCACCACATCCACCACATCCACATCCACCGCATCCACCACCACCACATCCACCACCACCGCATCCACCACCACCACATCCACCACCACCACATCCACCGCATCCACCACCACATCCACCATCACCACCACCTCCACATCCACCATGACATCCACCTCCACATCCACCACCACATCCACATACACCGCATCCACCACCACCACATCCACCACATCCACATCCACCGCATCCACCACCACCACATCCACCACCACATCCACCACCACATCCATCACCACATCCACCACCACCACATCCACCACCACATCCACCACCACATCCAACACTTCCACCACCACCGCATCCACCACCGCATCCACCACCACCACATCCACCACCACATCCACACCCACCACCACATCCACCACATCCACCACCACATCCAACACATCCACCACCACTTCCACCACCACCGCATCCACCACCACCACCACCGCATCCACCACCGCATCCACCACCACATCCACCACCACATCCACCATCACCTCCACATCCACCGCCACCACCACATCCACCACCACTTTCAACACATCCACCACCACCACATTCACCACCACATCTAACACGTCCACCACCACTTCCACCACCACTACATCAACCACCACACCCACCACCACCACATCCACCACACCCACCACCACTACATCCACCACCCCATCCACCACCACCAACACCCCATCCACCACCACTGAATCCACCACCGCATCCACCACCACCACATCCACCGCATCCACCACCACATCCACCATCACCACCACATCCACCACCACATCCAGCATCACCTCCACATCCACCGCCACATCCACCGCATCCACCACCACCACATCCACCGCCACCACCACATCTACCACCACTTTCACCACATCCACCACCACCACATCCACCACCACATCCAACACATCCACCACCACTTCCACCACCACCGCATACACCACCACCACATCCACCACCACCACATCCACCACCACCACATCCACCACCACCACCACCAACACCACACCCACCACCACCACATCCAACACATCCACCACCACTTCCACCACCACATCCACCACCACCACCGCATCCACCACCACCGCATCCACCACCACCGCATCCACCAACACCACATCCACCAACACCACATCCACCACCACCGCATCCACCACCGCATCCACCACCACATCCACCACCACCATATCCCCCAGATCCACCACCACCACATCTATGTGTGTGTGTGTGTGTGTGTGTGTGTGTTTAGGTGCAAAAGCAATGTTCTTGGATTTTCATCACAATAAAATACACTGAACATAATCTTCACAAAAGTTATTTACAAACGTTTAAGTTATTGCCATTATAAATTACAATAACTTTTATTTAAGTATTAATTATTTACAAAATTAAAAGCCATTGTAATTTGTAATATCAATACATCTAAGTCACGTAAATACAACACACATTGCATTACAAATGCTATAGGTGTCACATTTGCGAAAGCTAAAACTATTGACATTGTAACTGACAAAGCTATTAATTTTGCTATTTTCAAAACCAACACATAAATAAAAAAAGTGTCATTTACAATACCAATCGCTCAAACTTTCCTAATACGAGACCTATTGCATTTCCAATGCTTGTTCTATATAAGGAGGGTATGGAAGACTTGGGCGGTTCCCCCGCCGCCGAGACCCAGTAAGTGGGTATAAACGGTTCTTCAACTGAGTATTCCTGTTTTTTCAGCTGCTGCGCAAGGTCACTCTGGTAGGAGGTGTTGGACCTAGCACGTAGTTGGACCAGTCATGACCTTATTCATAGGCTCAATTCGGGATACGCAGAAAAGCAATAATGTATATAATTTCATTTTATGTTAGGAATGGCTATGTATTAGATAACATGTTAAGGTTAGCCACCTGAAATAATGTAAATACATTGTATACGAATTTTGGTGTAGTAATATGGTGGATTGATGGATGGGTTTTCTGCGTATTGTAAATATTGCAAATATGAAATCTTTAATTTGTTTGTATGTTTTGAATAAAATACGGCTGGGTTTTACGACCTCTAAACCAAGACATTGTGTTGATGTTCATCTACTCCTCGGGGGAGAGCGGAAGGGGTTGGGATACCCATGGGGTCATGGTTGGGAAGAGATGTCAGTACTGGGGAGGGGACTCGGCAATACCTGGCCATATGCAAAGTGTACATGAATGTTTGGCCTGCCCAAGAGGGCCGGCCAAACATCCATGCGCTTTTGGAGTGGGCAAACTACTCGTCCCCCTGCTCCTCTGTCACTGGAGTTGCCCCACCTGGCTTGCAAACCTGCCCCAGCAGGAAATGGATCCTTTCTTTCACTGCTTCAAAGGAGTGGGGCGACGCTCCTCCTCAAGCCGCCACTGCAACTTCACTCGCTAGGCACTGTACGGGGGCTGGTGTGCCCAGGCTGCTTTAGGTTCCCAGTCGAGCCCTGGCTCTGGTTGTAGACCCACATCCTTTCCCTTAACTATACATTTTGCATTTACCAATGCACTTCCCTCCAGGTGTAGCCACTAGCCAGTTGGCAAGTGTCTGCCCTAAAACCAGAGACAGAGTAGACTCTAATTCACAGAATATGTAGTTTCTCTCCTTCATGCTGGCCTCAAAAAATCACCCCATAACACTCAAAAACCTACATGATTAAGGGCCTCATTTGGAGTTCGGCTGGTGTTGGACGTTCACCAAAAAGTGTCAGGTATTCTGTTGAACCTTTTTACAGTAATTAGACACCTATGCACCAGGGTTGGATTGGGGTAAAAAATCGACCCATGCACACCCAAAAAATTGGCCCTCATTTGCGTATTGCCTTTCCGCAAAACACTGCTTCAGCAAAGTTGTATAAAAAGAAATGAGGTGGTGGGCATGTTTTATTAACTTCACTTAGATTTTAAAAAAATGCACAGATTAGTTCACATGCTGAGCCGCACATGAATGCGAATGAGAGCACTTCTGCTCAGGCCCCCTGCCCCTGCTCAATCAGCATACATTAATGGGCTGGCCCAGTGGGAGAAGGGGAGTGATACCTCCGCCCACCCAGGGCCTGACTGGCCTTAGTGGGCACCTGGCATTTCCCCGGTGGGCCGCCAGGGTGGGGACCAGTTTTGGGTCCCTGGTGGGGGCGTTTCTGTTACCGGAGGCCAGCAATATCAGCCCCCCTGTAATGAAATCGGCCAAAAACAGCCCTTGCAAACAGCTCGGGCACACCCCAGGGGGGTGGCCGAGTAGTTTGCCAGGGCCAGTTTCGGTTCCCAGTGCGGCCCTGCGCCCATCTGCCGCTAGAAAGGCCACTTAGGCACCCACTGGGCCGCTGGCGGGATCCGAACAGCACAGACAGCCCCCAGGCTTCCCAAAAAAACAGCCCTCAACTAGAACTCTGCTACCGGCCCTTCTGCCGTTTCCCGAGTGCCCGCCTTACCAATCCGATCCTTCTAAGCACTCAGTATAGGGTGGATCGGACTTCTTGGCGGTTTGGTGGAAGATTTGCATCCGCTAAACTATAAAGTCAGGTCCTAAGATCACCCTACTCTCTGATTATCTTGTCCCTTTGTTCCCTTAGTGGATTTACAGGCCGTATATATGTATACTTTTATGTTAGTCTTTTATTGCCGTAGCTTTGTTCTTGTCTCGCTCGCCACTATGAATGCCTTCACCGGCCTAGGTACGCGCCTCGTTTGGCTCACGGTGTTTCTTTGTAGCAAAAGTAGGGTGACCAGGCGCCCCAGATTTTCGCGAGCTGTCCCGGCAGGTTACAGGAAATTAACCCCATGTCCCGGTTTTTTACAGAGGGTCGGCTGAAAATGGTAAAAGGTATCTTTTTTTATGTTTTGCGAAGAAGGGATAGTTAACAGCTGTCATAAGAAAGCAATTTAATTAACAGGCATGCTACTGGCTTTAAAAAGGGCATTTTATGTATGTTCTTACTTCCTTTTCTGTAATTCACTGCTAAGTAGCACTGTCATTCTTTACGCAGGGTTGAAATAAAATTGTAGTCCTTCTATTTTTGGGAAATGTTCCGGTTTTTGGCTTTAAAATTCTGGTCACCCTAAGCATAAGGCCTGGTGCACATTTCTGCTACGAAAATTCAAATTTCAAAATAATAGTGTAAAAGAGAGAGAGAAGAGACCAGGAGAAAGGGGCGCGTAATAGAGTGTGGAAGAGAAGAGAGCGGAGAGAGGAGATAACGGAAAAGAGGAAAGAGGGTAGAGGGAGAAGACAGCGAGCAAGAGAGAGAGACAGAATTTGCGCGTGCTTGTGGTGCTCGCACATACCTGAGCCGAGATTGCTCATTGCTGGTGCATGAGATCACCGCCCCCTGTTAAGATGCAAGGTCCCTTCTCATTGCCCCCCCCCCCTTTCTTCCAGGGCCTGTGACAACTTTATAGCGTTGTTTGTCCGCTCCTCCCCAGATGGGCAGTTGTTATTTTTTCCCTACCACTGACCCAGGGGGTGCCGGTCCCCGCTGCAGGTGTGAATTCCTCACAGCCTCACACTCGTTGTTATTCCTAGCCAGTGGGTTCTGGAAAGCTGTGAAGGGGAGGCCGCCTGCTTTGCATCACGGCACGAGGGGGCGCGGGGGCAAACACTAACTAGTAGGTTTAAGAAGAGAGAGGATGTGGCCTATTGGCTAGAACAGTCGACCTCGAAGTTGGGGAACCGGCTTCGAGTCTCGGCAGGGACTCCCAGCATCCTGTGATTCTTGGCAAATCACTTAATCTCCCCGAGCCCAACAAATGAACGTGTCTGTAACTCGACTGGTGCTCCAGTAAAGTGCTCGGATTGAGTTTGTGCTCTATAAAACTCCCAAAAGAGGGTTCAGTGGCTGCAGGGGTACTGGCCTAGAGGGCAGTTGTGAGAGCTGGATGGCCAACGGCGCTGGGACACAGTCAGAGTCACTTGGCTGCATTAACCATCTGGGGCGGGTCTTCCATGTGGGCAGAGGAGCGTCGCCCCACTGCTTTCGGGGGGGCGGGTGGGCGGTCCTGCAGCAGGGGAGGAGTGGCCATCCCAATGTTGCAGGCCCAGACTGTTTGGAAGGGCCCTCTGTGGTCGACCAAACTAGTCATGCACACTCTGCCATTTTCTCCATGTAGGCTGCATGCAGCCTACATGGAGAAAATGGCCTCCCCATAGACACCTGGCTGGGCGCCATCCCTACCAATCACAACGCTGCCATCACAATCACAATGCTGCCATTGCTGTGTTGTGATTGGCTTAGGAGAGGGGGGGAGGCTGCCTGCTTCCTGCGAGGAGCAGAGAAGAAGAGACGACGCGGGACTGGATCGGCCCGGCTAAGGTACGTTTAAAAAAAATTATAATTAAAATTGAACCCCCGCGCGATCCCCCTCCCTGCGAGTCATGCCGGCTGCGACTGTTAACCATCCCCATCAGCCTTTGAGATGCACCAACCTTTTGTAAATGATTCTAGTATTTGGGCAGGAAAAAGGCAGAGCTTAATTTGTAAAATAATAAGTGCCAGGGCTCTGACCAGGACGTCACTGCAGCTTGCACCACCAATAGCCCCTGTCATCGCTGCCAACACAACTACTAACCATCTCACTTGCCTGCAAGTGCGACAGTTCAGATTATTCCAGGTCCCCAAAGCTAAAGGAATGGCTGGTGAGGCAGGAATTAGTAATTTTTTAATGTGTATTGATTCATAAACAACTATTGTTCTGCTCATCTCTACATTAGATGAGCAGTGCCACCATGTGACAGATTCTCCTAAGTGTGGTGTTGACAATTAAGTGCCGGTGCTGAGCTCCGGAAACCACCGGCTAAAATTAAGCATTGGGAAAAGGATCCCATGTAAACAAGTTCGCTCTATACAGGAGCAAGCTGAGGTCGCATTTGCAACCTTCAGGGAAGCAGCACAAACTAAAATGCCTGTCAACTTATAAACAACAAGCATTGGCAAAGGCAGTGGGTCTCGCCTTTAGGATCTGTTGGCTTTCTCAATGACGTTTGGTAATGCTCTGCAGTGTTGAGTTTGTTCCTCGGTGCTATGTAGCATTGTCAAAAACAATACATAAACAAAAGTAGCGCAGTGACACGACCGCTAGTGGTGGTTTTATCATTCCACTGGCACTTGCACGAGTAATGACATATGCACATGCTTGCGTCAGAATGCATAGGTGCTATTGCAATGAAGTGGCCCTTGGGGGATAATGATGGGTGTAGGGGGTGACCGAGTTAGGTAACCTAGCGGGAAAGCGGGCTCCCTGCACAGGCGTACCTCAGAAGGAGATGCGGGGGTGGGGTCCTCCCCTAAGGAGGAATTCACCCCAGGTGCACTTGACGTGCAAGGGGGACATTTTTGAGTGAATTTTGTGCCTATCCAAGGGGGAATGGGGTAGGTATGTTGTGGGGAGGTGGGACAAGTGTCAAGTGGAGAGGCCTCGGAGTACCAGGCCCTATGGAGGAGAGTTGGGGGGGCGAGGATGAGAAACCCTTGCACGAGGGTGAGAGCAACAGCACTGCTTTTGCCCTTTCATATTACATCACTTATACCATCTGAAATCATAGCATTTATAACAACACTTATGACATCTCATATCCCAATATTTCGGAGAACACAGTGCATGGTAGAGTGGTGAGTTATAGTTACTGTTATGTGGTTAGTGATATGAAAACCGTTTGTATGGAGGAGCGCTAGTTATAATAATGGGATGGAGGTGCATAAATTATAACTTTAAGGTATAACTGTAAGTTTAACATTTTTAGTTTTGTGTACTTTAAGTTTGGTTTGTATAGAAAGAAGAAGTATACAATTCAATGGCTGGAGGCAGGTATATGTAAGTGGATGCGGTATGTGATGAAAGGTCAGACAGTCACCAAATGACGCTTGAAAGTGACAGAGTGGTGGGAGGTGAGCTTAATGAAGTAGGGGCTCACCTCAAAGCGCACATTCAGCAGAGCAGCAGGGGCATGGTGCTACCTGTACTATAATGCGCTTCCGCGTCTCTTCAGATGATTTAAGCGCTATATAAATGCAAGTTCAAGTGATCAGCATTAGAGATCACAGCTGCTTTAACCAACTTACGGTTATAATGCTGTTCAATGTTAGCACGCATGACAGGAATCTGCAATCCTCAAGATGCTAGGCGTCTACTTCCAGCTGGCTCTCCAACAGTTATTTTTAGTAATAATTTAAATGTTGTTTGTATGTTAGTAGCCCATTTGTCATCTTCAAGCAGCAGTGACATACATCACGCCTCAGATCTGCCTTTGCTGTCGCTCCCAGTGTGTTTTCAATAGTCTGTCGTTCCAAATTGACATTCCGCCATTTACTCCTGAAAAGCGCGCCAACCCAGCATTTCACTTCCACTATGAAAAAAATGCCACAGGTGTGACCACATGTTTACAGTTTTCAATAACAGGGATACATTTTGAGGTAATGGGCGCTCGCTGGATTAGACACAAAGACAATGTAGGTAATTTGTTCACAGGTGACGTATGCTCCTAATGAACGGGCATCAATTTGCAGGTGATGCATGTGCCATGCAGCCTCCCCGTCCCGCCTGCCATGCAGCTGCATTAGGTTTATGAATGCGCCCACCATCATCTTCTTTCTGCTCTAATGTAAAACAAAGCACGGCTGTACAGGCCCACTCTGTCAAGAAAATGCCAGCTGATAGCTTGATTGCCTGATAAAGAGTGACAAGCGGGAAACAACATGCATCATACACTTTTTTCACAATTTACATTTGCCTATTCTCACATTTAAAAAGGTGAAAAAGGGGATACATTCATCTGCGCTATTCAGAGCATGTATAAACATCCTATGGCTCAAATTTCGGTGATGAGAATTCAGACAGGGGCAATCAATATTTTAAAAGGTACACGGCAGGGGTGTCCCTGCTCCCCTTTATTATTTGCAATTTATATTGATCCTTTACTTAAAACATTTCTTTCTAATGTTTGGATTCTTCCGGTTAGAGACAAAGGTGGAGATACTAAAATTTTAGGTTGTGCGGATGACCTTGCTATCTTGACAGATTCTCCGCAGACTGCATTGCCAGAAATCCAGACTATGACATCGCAGTTTGGTAGGATGTCAGGGTACCATCTAAATGACGCCAAAACCCAAATAATATGTAATGATAAAATTACGCTGGTGGATTCATGGGTTATTGGTAAGGCAAAATATCTAGGGATAGAGGTATGCTCTAAACCTGAGGAGATAGTGGAGATCAATTTAAACCCTCTGCTAGATAAAATTAAAATCGATGCTCGCCGGATTAATAATTTGCAGTTAACATTGATGGGCAGATGCAATGTAGTAAAAATTATTTTTCTACCAAAGATTCTGTATGTTTTCAGAGCTATTCCCTTATTGTATGAACAAATTTGGTTTAAAAAAACTGAACTAATAATTTCTTGGTTTGTATGGGCAGGTAAACGCCCTCGGCGAGCTATGAAATATATGATGTTACCCAGAGAGAGGGGGGGCTGGTCCTTACCAAACTTCCAGACTTATTATTGGGCAATAACACTGAGACATATTGCCGAATTATTAGATGCTGAGGATTTAGATGGCTCCAATATATCAATTTATCGTTTAATTTATGGCGAAGTGGCTAGGGTTTTTTTTTCCAGACATATTGATTTTGCTTACTTCAAGCGGGTGAGGTTTTAGGTGCTGTGGGAGGCTTTCAAAGTCTGGACCTCTGTTCGGAAATTATGCAATATTGGGAGAATACACTTATATACCCCAGTCACAGGAAATACCCTCCTACCGGAAATTTTTCGGGGTGGATATTTTAGAGAATGGACAGTTCAAGGAGTTAATGTAATAGGTGATATCGTTTCTGAAACAGGGGTGTTGACATTTGAATGTATTAGACAGAAATTTGGTATTGGTAACCGGCATTTTTACTTTTTTTTACAGATTCGAATTTTTTTTCCTCCAGAAAAACTGTTTGCTGGACCCGTATCCCGCTAGTTGAAGCAATTCAGGGGGGCCAATCGACCATTTCTATGATATATAAACTGGTTAATGAAAGAAGGAGCGATGATTTACCTAAGCACTTTAGCCGCTGGCAGACTGGATTACAGGCTGGACAGGATGTGTGTGAAGTTTCACTAGGCTTTAGCCGAACCGCTACTATATCTGAAAATCTTCAGGTTCAATGTTTTAAGGCATGGCTTAATCTGTATATAACCCTGCACCGTATACAGCAATGGGGAGGGGTGGTGGGAGTTAACTGCCCCAGATGTGGGGAGCTGGCGGCAGATAGCATTCATATGTTTTCATCCTGCCCCTGTCTGACTCCATTGATTAAGAAAATTGAACAACGGTTAGAACAAGTGTTTGGATATTTTATACTATTATCACCACAGGCTATAATGTTGGGGGTAGCGGATTTGAATATGACTGAATCAGAGCGGAAGCAATTTTTTGTAGCTATGGCCAAATTGAGATTGTGTATAGCAACAGTTTGGTTAGACCCCGTCCCTCCGAAAGTACATGAATGGTTCAGTAAATTTATAAATATCTGTAAATGGGAGTTGCTGGTTTTCAAGAGGAGAGGCCCGAGTGCTAGGAGAGAGGGGGAACTGATTTGGGAGTCTTTAACTAATTGCCTGAACCTAGAAAATTAAGGCGGTGGGTAGCCTGACGAAACCACTGTTGAAATGGATGTCCTTTTTCTTTTCTCTTTTTTTTCTTTCTTTCTTTCCTTTTCCTATGCTCTACGATACTCATGTAGCGATCCTGGGGGGGAGGGAATGGGTGGAGGGTGGTAAAATTGTAAATTTTGAGCAATGACATAGATACTATGTAAGGTGTTATTTTCTCTTTATGCTTGATTCTGTTATTATGTCATTAATCTAATAAAAATTTAAAATAAAAAAAATAAAAAGGTGAAAAAATATGCCTTATGTAAACTTGAATAATATTTCTCACGTGGCCCTCCTCCCCGGGCCGATTTAGGCCCCGGAGACCCCATCCCTCGGGGCCCAGCAGTTAAAATATGGGGAGGGGGACACGCAGCCACCCTCCCGGGCTGATTTTGGCCTCCGGGACCGCCACCCTCCAGGGCCAGGTCATGAAAAAAGGGAGGAGGGAGTCCACACGGCCCCCCTCCTGGAGCCTTTATTGGTCCTGGGGTCCCCACACCCAAGGGCCGGCTCCAGCTATATCCTGAGGTGCCCACCCCTGGGACATAGTAGTTTTCCAGCCCACATTAATGCGGGCAGGGAAACCTGTGTTAGCTCTCGCTTGGCGGGATCAATTTTAAAGTTCCTGCCAAGCGCGAGCAAACACTAAGTTGGCTCCCAGCGGGCGAGAGCATCAAAAATGCTCCTGCCTTCTGGGAGTGGACTTTTCATCTGGAAACAGATGAAAAATTGCTCCGCCCACAGGGAGATGCATTTTTAGCTGCTCCCTGCAGGTGGGAGTAATGCTGGCTCCTGCTGGAGGGGTGAGGCCACAGGGGCATTAGGGCTCTACCCCCACGGCCTCCAACAATTATGTTGTGCATGCCCTGGGTAGGCCTCAGGACATCACCTGTTACTGGACTGTACCCGGGGGATGAGGTCCCCGGGGCCAATATTGGCCGGGGGGCCACGTGCCCCACTTCCATTTCATAATGTGGCCATGCCCCTGGAGATGGGGTCTACGGTTCCAAAATTGGCTTGGGAGGGGGGGGTCGCGTGGCATTTTGGGAGCCTTTTTATAGTTGCCACCTGCATCCACTTAGTGGTAAATTAAGAATGTAAAAATCTCAGTTTGTTACCATTCTCAAATTGTGAATGCTTTGAACACATAAATCGCTAGATGCAAATTGCGAATACCTATTTAGGAATCAATAAATGCTGAACTCGCAAAATACTGATTTGGTAACCATTTCAATTGCAACTCAATTTTAAGAAGTCTATACAAATGGAAGGTTTGAAACTATGTATTCACCTTTTTAGTGGTTGCAAGCCAGTTTGTGGCTGAGTTGTGAGTTGCTGATGTTTTGAACATAAGGCCCCATATCCTGGCAACCTAACAATAACTAATCTCCTCTAGCCTATTTCTCACCCACCAACCATTTGCATGAACTCACACTAATGATCACACTTAACTCCTATTAATTTAATCTATAACAAAGAAACTGGTGTAAATGCATGGCATGGTTGGCTTCAGAGCACAGGGCTAATCCCAATAACCAATAATGACTAATAATCTCTGGACTAACCATAAACCTTGGGTTCTGAATTAGGAACCTACTGCTGTAAAGCGCTTTAACACTTCTTTAGGGGTAGAAAGTGCTTTATGCATGCAAGTATAATATAATAGACGGTGCAAATGATATCACATGACAGAAGAACAATATCTATGGGCTTCTGAAATTCCCCCTTTCTCACTCAAGCACACCCAAAATTGCACCACCAGGTGTTGTGACCAACAAGTAAATGAGCCGGGTGCATTGGTCCAAAGGTCCGCCTGCCCCGTCTGTTGCTAAATATCTCTTTGGAGAACATCCTACTCTCAGCGAGAAAAATAAGAGAAAAATGTAGTGACATTTATTTCAGGTGTTTTCTGGGTCCAGACTCAAAGACAACATGGGTCCATGTATTTGTACGATCTCTGTATTGGGAATGGGAGAACTGTTCCGTGCCACAAGAGCACATATTGAGTGTTGTCTCCAGTTACGGAGACCACGTATACATGTAGTACTATCTGCAATTCTGGGAACCATGCTTAGAGTAGAGTAACCAGTTCTCGAAGCTACATCTTAATCAATTCTGAAGCTATATATGGTGTATTTTCTCCAATAAAAGAGGCATTGTGGCAACTATTGTAGCCAATTCTGGAGGCCATGATGGACAATTGTGTCATTTTTAGAGGCATATCTGAAATATTGTGTCTGGTTCTAGACGGTACATTTTGTATCTTGTGCTCAATTCTGTATGCCACCTCTGTCACATATGGAGTTTTCTGTCTAAATCTGAGGGTAGCATATGGAATATTACGCCCCATTCTCTAAGCACCATCTCTAGTGTAGTGTCTAGTTCTGGAGGCCCAATCTGCGCTATTGTGTCCATTTCTGGAGGCTAGTTGTGATCTGTGTGCAATTCTGAGTACCACATCCTGAGTGTAGTGTCCATTACGGGTTGTATGACATTACAACGCATGCTTTTACTACGCATGCCTTTACATCGCAAGTTTTACAACGCATGCTGTTACAACGCGTAGTGTTGAGGGGTGCTGCATAGTGAATAGTTTAATTTACTATTCCAACTCCAGTCCCCGTGGATAGTAGGGAAGGTGTTGGATAGTAAATTTAATCTATTCCCTATCCTAGAGCGCCCCCAGCGCAATGCGTTGTAATGACATGCGTTGTAAAAGTTGCGATGTAAAGGCATGCGTCGTAAAAGTTGCGTTGAAAAGGATGTTCCCCGTTCTCACAGCTACACCTCGAGTATTATGTCTAGTTTTGAAAGCAATATTTGGAATTTTGTGTAGGCATGGGCGGAGTTTGCAGAGTTTTACTCCACAGAACTCTGTGAAGTGACAGAAAAACTCAGCCGTGCTCTGCGGAGTTCCGCGAGCGGCGGAGTATGTTAGGTTGTGCCTCTCGCACTGACTTTGAGAGCCAGGAGTTTGTCTCTCACTGTTAAATCAGTGTGAATGGTACACTGCGCCATGCCGGAGGGCTCTGCTGATTTCAGCTCATCGAGTAGACATTCTACTCGAGCGGCAGCTTCTTCAACACGAGCAGCAGATTTCTCAACGCGAGCAGTCGTGACCTGCCGTGACCATCCGCATTGAGAAATCTCGCTGAGAGGAGGACCAGCATGATTTTTGTCTAGCGAACGCTCGACAACTTACTGCTGACAAGCCGCTCGAGTGTAAAAACTCCACTCTGCGTTGCTTTGCTGAGTTTTGCGGAACTCCGCACGGAGCGTGAAGTGGCCAAAACGCTGCAAACTCCGTGGAATTCTTCACCCACCCTTAATTTTTTATCCACTTATCTGAACCACATCTCAAAAAGTGTGTCAGGTTCTGGCAGCAACTTATGAATTATTGCATCCCGTTCTAGAGGTTACTTCTCCCAAGCATAAATACAGATAAGAGTTACCTCTTGGCACAAGGTTGGTATCATAAACCTCATGCAGAGAGGTGCAATTAGCTATGTGCGTAAAGTTGAAAGATGAGGAAGGAGATGCAATGGAGACATGTTTAAGTAACTTGGAGATTAAACGAAGTAGAGATAATGTTTCAGGGAAAAGTACTTTTCGAACAAGGGATGGTGGCGCGGTAAACAAAGCAATCTGCTTTCTAGCAGGAGTTATGGCGCCAAAATCAGCAACATAGTCCACAAAGTGGGGTCCACACACGAAGGTGACCAAACTGTACTATCAAAGACACAGTTGGACATTTTGGCCCTCATTTTAAGTTCGCTGGGCTGTCCATTGTTTACCTACTGCAGGCTGAATATTAAATAGAAAGTTGTGCGCTGGTTTAGCAGCCATTTTTTCCTCCAAAATGGCTGCTGTGTCCGTGGTAGGAAAAACAAATGGCAGGGGGTTTTAATACAGCGCTTGGGGCTATTTATGAAGACACACCAAAGCATGGGTCCTGCTTCACACATAACTATCATAATTATCATCGTGGGGAGGGGATGTAGCTTAACGGCTAGAGCGGCCGACCGCAAATCTGGGGAACCGGTTCAAGTCTCGGCAACGACGCTCAACATCCTGTGATTCTGGGCAAATCACTTAATCTCCCCGTGCCTAACAAAAATGACTGTGTCCTAATATAACGCAACTAGTGCTCATGTAAAGCGCTCTAATACCTGAGGGTCAAGTTTGCGCTATATAAAACTCAGAAAAAATAAATAGTAATAATGTCCCTGAGCACTGGGAGTTTTCTCCCAGCAAATGAGGCCCTTTATTGGACTTTTGGTGCCATGGTTGAGATGGTGGCCCTGGACAGAACAGATGCTGGTGGGAATGGCTTCGGGGGGGGGGGGGGGTGGGGGGGGGGACTACCCTAAATAGGACACCCTCCTGACACCTTTTCTGTTAACATTAGGTCCTCATACAGGCTTAGCTGATACGCAAGTCAGCGGTGGCTCTAAGTTCCCTGGTAATATAAATGAGGCAGGAGAGCGGGGCTTTAGCTTTAATGGTGGTAACTGGAACGTCTCTAATTTCAAAAACAAATAATAAGTATGGAGGAAATTCACAGGTGGATTTTCCTCCATCACAGGGTTAGAAGGCAGAGGAACTTGAGCTTGTGAAGTCTATTCTGTACTGCGAGTTTCCTATAAAAACTGGAGTTTTTTTCAGTTAATATCGAACACTCAGAGATGTTTTAAGTCATGGACAAAATGGGCACTTGCCCAGGGCCCCCACCTTCGAAGGGGCCCCCTCAATCTCACCTCTATCTATTTCTGTATGCAAAACTCTTCTCTCTGCCTACCTCTGCATCTGTCTCTCTTTGTCAGGGTCCTCTTAAGGATTTGGTGGCCACGGGCAAGGCATATTTCCTTTTTCATAAACTTTTTTTTATTGATTTTCACTTACTGGCAATAAGCGCTTTCATCTCCATATGGGCAAGGCATATTTCAAGTTTTTTGGGTGAACCCCATTTCTGAACGTTTGGTTGGCATTATACAGGTCTAAATTAGCAGAAACAGTTTAATAAAATTCTAAATCGTTCCAAACAGGAGCCCCCAAAATATTCCAAAATTCCTTAAGACAACACCGCTGTCAAGCAGGCCTACTGACTGCAATGTCGCAGCAGGCAGGATAAGGGAGTGGTTACACTGACCCATCACCCCTCATGGCCTTTGTCCGGGCCGCCATTTTCTTCGCTTAAGTAGAAGTCCTCTGCCCCCGCACCCCCCCCCCCCTACTTGTCCTATAAGTAGGAAAATAGCCCCACACTGTCTAGAAGTTACTTAAGCAGGTTGTTTAGAGATTTGCATAAAGTGGCCCATTTTGGACTGACTATTGATATGATATTGAATATATGATATATTGAAAACTGATATGCGCCGCGAGTCCAAGGTGTCTCGCTCGAGAGCTGCCATCTGACATGCCTCGCCCCATTCAGGCAGGATGTAGGTGATAGAATATTCCGAATCTTAGTCTCGGTATGTTAGGGGGAAGATGTCTCCGTGTAACACCTGCATCCGATCTTTCAGCTTCAGCCTGACCTTTTTTTTTTGTGCAGTTTTATACAGCTCGAATTCGACCCGAAGGTATTGGAGCGCTTTACATAGGCACCAGTTACGTTACACACACATACATTCGTTTTTTGGTCGGCACGGGAAGATTACGTGATTCCACAGTGCCACAGTCGGCAGCTCACACCATTACGCCACACCCTCTTGCTCTTTCAGGTGGCAGGTGTCTTCATTGCAGCATGAAAATCAGTTTTATTAATACGGAGTAAATTTGCTTTTAGTCCTTTAACAAGCATTAGCTTATGTTGACCGTGCTCACATACCTATGCGTTGTAATTTCGCGTTTAAATAGCGCCCGTCTGCTACTGACAGGTTCGTAGCGCTATGACATTCCCCTCAGGAGAGCTACATCGGGGAGGTTGTGACTCAAGACCAGCCCTCTCTGACAGTCAGTCCCTGCCCCTCCCCGAGGCCGGTGGGGGATTCTCACGCGCTGGCCCCCTGCGGAGATCTGACTGGGCTCTCCCTTGGAAGTGCTGACCCTCTGACAGCGGGGAAGACGGATGGAGCGCGCCTGTGGATTCAGGTGTAGGACGGGCGGCACATGGCCGCCATCTGGGGTGAGGCCTGAAGGCCTGTGATCATTGCCCAGGACCGAGGGACGGGGAGAGGGGGCACTGGGCGAGAGAGGAGGTCCTCACGGAGGTAAACCCGGGGCCCAAAATGAGCCTCGAACTCTGTGGTGGAGACACCGAATCCCGTTAGAAAGACTGGCACTGCCCATGTCTTCAGCCAATACAGTGCTTAACTTGTAAAATAGTGAGTACCGGTGCCCAAATCTCGGCTCATATGCGTAGTCGGTGCGTTTAAATGTCCGCGCGCCAAATGCTATTGAATGAACCTCCTGTTTGTTCACCTGACTACCAGACTTTCTCCCATTGCGACGGGGTTTCCGTCTTTCTCTTCCTTCTTCTTTCTGCTGTGTCCCCCCCCCTCGTTGATTACTGCTGAGGAGAAAAAAAAAGTGCCGGTCCCCAAAAATGAGTCTCGGTGACCCCACCGGCAACCACCGAATCAAATTAAGCATTGCAGCCGCAGTGCCGATATTTAGGGGAAACGCTGGTCTGTGCGGCCTATGCTTTCTGAGCGTTGGCTTCACCAGGACCTGAAGCAGGTGTTAAATGTGACAGTATTGTATGAAAACACCATACTCCCCCCCCCCCTCCATACGTCATAACAAAGAAAAATGTTTTCTGATATAATAAAATATTTGCCTAAGATCATACAATTTGTTAGAGGGGAGTCTGCCCCGGGTTTTCTGGTTTCATTTTGTACAAATCAGCCAGTAAATGGGTATTTGGCTTTCCTTATGTTAAGACTTTGATTTGACCTCTGTGCGTTTTTCTGCACTTTTTAATTACCCCGAACATAGAGCACTTTACATGAGCAGCACTTACATTAGGTCACATTCATTGATTATAGGCATGGGGAGAATAACGCCTTGGCCAGAATCACAAGATGTTGAGCTGATGCCGAGACTCGAACCTGGTTCCCCAGTTCCTTAATCGACAGCTTTGACTGTAAGGGTAGAGAGAGTGGGTAGCGAGAAGGAGGCAAGCCGAATCCACACAAAAGCTCGGCTCGTTATAGGCTCGAGGTTCCAACAGGGCCTCGAGCTAAGCCAGGCATCAAGCTCAAGACTGGTTAGAACTTTCGGTGGCTCGCGCATCCTTTATTTCCCCTGGCATGAGGAATAACATGCGGAACCCGAAATACCGGGTCACAATCCACATATTCTTCTCCTTTTGATGGTAAATGGGTGTGGGGGCTATTTGTTTATACACACAACGGCACCTAATCCAGTTGCTTAAAATAACAAACATTGACAAAGCCAATAGATCTGGCTTTAACGTGGCAAGGCATAGAAATCCAGGCATGCACAATTGCCGTTTGTGTGCATTACCACATTAAAACTAGAACTACTGGTTTTGCCAGTGCTTGTTCATTGTTGTCATAAACTTCGACCTGTATAGCTTTGCTCAGCTGCTAGTTTTAGCTGTCAGTGGCGGGTAATAAAAAAAATGGTTATAGGGGCACTTACTGTGCATTCATTGTGAAAGATACTTCCTTTGTCGATGGTGTACGGATGGGCAGAAACAACAAGAATTGCTAGGGTATCCTTACTGTGGACTTTGTTCAATGATTAAGGATGAGACGGAATGCTCTCCATCACAGGGTGTTTATGTTAGGAGGGACTGGCCACAATGTTCGTGTTTTGTTTAAGTGTGTCAGCCTATATCTATTTCTTTAATAGTTTCCCCATTTAGATATAAATTACTCCGTTATTCTCTTTTCTCTCTATTAGCCATCATACCTTTTTGAGAGAACTAGGGATTGAACTATTGTCTTGAGGTCATCATGGGAAAGAAAAGGTTTCAAATTCTTGAGGTGTTTTAGTGAGAAAAGCGCACCTTTTGCAGAGTTTTTGATGTGGGCCTCCATTGATAAGTTCTTGTCAAGGCTAATGCCTAGAGACTTAACTGAGTCGGATGGGACGAGGGGGCAGTTTAGGGCAACCAGATTCTTGAGCCACTCTTGGATTGGACGTGGTTACTTTTTGGAAGGAATAGCATTAATTCTGTTTTATCTGGGTTGAGCTTTAAGTGGTTTGCGTTGAACCAAGTTTGGATCTCGATTAGAGTGACGTTGAGGTGTTGGATTTCGCTGGGTAATTTGATTTTGTAATAGATTTGGGTGTCATCTACGTAAAGGTGGTAATTCACTCCTACTTTTTTCAAGATGATTGTGAGGGGCTCCATGAAGAGATTGAAGAGGAAGGGAGAGGATCGAGCCTTGCGGGACCCCAAGTGTGACTTTTGTTGGCTTTGAGAGACAGGAGTTGATTTTAATTTGTTGCGAGCGGTGCTGAAGGAAGGAAGTGAACCATTTTAGTACTGTACCGTTAATGCCGGAGTGCTTCCTCAAGGTCTCCAGAAGAGCTGGATGATTTACTGTGCCGAATGCCACGGATAGGTCAATAAGGATGAGTAGGCAGGCATCCACTTCATCTAAAGCCCTGTGAATATCGTCAGAGATGTTGAGCATAGCTGTTTCAGTACTACAGCCTTTCCTGAATCCTGATTGAAAGGTGTAGAGGAGGTTGAACTCATCAATGTGTTTGTTGAGTTGGTGGAGAACGCATTTCTCCAATGTTTTTGCAAGGAACAGGAAGTTGGAGATAGGTCTGAGGTTGTTGAGATCCTTAGGGTCGGCCCCTGGTTTCTTGAGTATGGGTGTGTTTTGTCCTAGTTGAAGGGAGTCTGGGACACAGCCTGAAATAAGAGAGCAGTTGATGATTATTGTCCAGAAAGGGGAAATGGTGTGGTTGAGTTCTTTTATAATTGTGGATGGGAGGGGGTCCATAGTGTGGGAAGAAGGTTTTAGGCTTGCAATTATACTGAAGACCTCGTTTTCCGACATTAGCTCAAAGTCAGACCAATGCGCATTGTTTTTTAGCTGGCTGCAGATCTGATTGTCCTTGGTAAGAACTCTTTCTGATTGGTAAAGGGTGATTAAAGGGGGGCAGGTTAAGAGGGAAGGAGGATTTGAGGTTTGGATGAAGGATTGATCAATTTTTGAGACTTTATTAGAGAAGAAGGTGGCAATTTCTTCACATCGCTCTTTGGTGGCTTTGATTTTGTGAGAGGAAGTGCAGTTTGTTTGGCTTTTGACAATGTTGAAGAGTTCTCTCGGTCTGTTTTTCGCCAGATCTAGTTGGCTGCGGAAGAAAGACGCATTTTTCTCTAAAAATGTGTTTTTTTGTATGCCAGCCAAGCAGATCTAAGTTGTGCTAGGTGCAAGGTCGAAGGGTTTAGTCTCCAAGACCTTTCTGTTTTTCTGAGTTGACGCCTTTCGTTATTAAGATCCACGTTGAACCAGGGTTTAGATTTGATTCGCCTCATTTGTTTGAGTTTGAGTGGAGCTACTTGGTCTAAAACCTCTGTCATTGTTGAATTAAAGTATGTAGTGAGGTCATCGGCCGCCCAGGTGGAGGGTTGGAGTTGTAGATGGGCATGAATCCTGGATTCAAGTTCGGTTAAAGGGACTTATTTGATGTTTCTTGTCCAGTGCTTAGGTTTGTCATCACAAAAAGGTTGGTGTCTGACAAGTGCGTCAAACTTGAACAGAATGAGGTGGTGGTCGGACCAGTCAATGGGAGAAATCGCTCTCAGAGAGACCAGTTAATTTTTGGTAATGATCACATCCAGCGTTGCACCTTTGATGCGAGTTGGTTCTTTGCAGAGTTGTTTGAGGTTGTATATTTCAAGTAGGTTGGATAGGTTCTGGACAGTGGAGCCTTCTGGGTCCTTCCAGTGGATATTTAGGTCACCCAGGAACACGTCTTTTGTGTCTGTCAGCGAGAAACCTGTTATTAGGTCTGTTAGGATATGAACTCCCCTAAGGTGCCCCTGTTGTAGGGCTGTCCAGCGTAGTAGGTCCAGGAATGCCAGAATCATGTTAGACAGGTTGGGCGGTAGGTTTTCCATCTCTTTTCTTATCTAGGGGTTGGCGGAGCTCGCGTAGTTGCACTAAACGGAATTCTGCAGAGTTGCATTAAAACTCTGTGGAATTCTGCAGAGTTCCGTGAGCGGGCGGAGTTACTCCACTTGCTCGTCCACCCCTACAAACAACAACCTCTGCTTCACATGGCTCCAATCCAGGCAAATGAAATTGATCCTTGACAATGGTGGCTAATTGCAGCCTTGTCTCCAGGAGGAGCATCCTCCTCTGATGTGACAGCGCAGCATCCCAGGCTGACAGAAGAGGGGAGTCGCGCCAAGGCTTGTACTGTGAAAGGCTGCCAGGAGTTTTATTTCTGAAACCGGATTGCCATAAATGATGTCACTATATCTTCTGTGCTTGAGTGGCATCCTCAAAATCCTGATTTATTCTGTTAAATTGGGATGGAGGCTCATGGCACACCAGCCAAACATCAAGGAGCAGGATTGATGTGTGCTTTATATATAAAGCAAGGAGCAACAGGGGTTTGGCTAAAGCGCAGCAAGGCCGCGCCACTATAGTAAGCAACAAAACAAGATGCCAGTACTGCTCAATAATTTCTTGAAACTCCACAAAACAATGAATTAAACAATTGTCCTGTATAGACCAATATTACAGTCTTGACTAAATCATCAAATCAAATTAATTTATTTTCATCTTTCAAAGCTTCATGATTTTTTCGAATTTTTCATTTTTTCAATACAAAACATTGAGTTCTATTTACAAAACACGGGGGAAGCCCCTATTTAGTAGATTTTTAAGGAGCTATCTCAGAAAAAATGTGAATAGGAAAAAGATTTCTTAGAGTTCATTCATACTATAAAGCTGTCTATAAACAGCTCAGTCATTCTGTGATGCAGTCATACTCATACCAGATGCAGACACTTATACGACAGGTGAAGAAACATAAAAAATGAAAATGAAGAAAAGAAAGGAAAAAGAGCACACCTAAAAAAAGTTCTCTTTTCTCTTTTAGTAGGGGTTGTGGTACTAAAGTGAATTAATTATGTCAAAAGGTTACTTAATCTCTAACAAAGGCCATCTCTGAAGATCAACATTTTCTTTAAAACATTTTTACAAATGATATATTCTCAACTTGACTTAATAAACAGATTGGCCATATAAACAGAAGGTCGACGCGTTTCGAATCTCCCAATTCCGGAGATTCTCCTCAGGACGAAAGAAGAGTTTTCTATCGGTGCTTGGCTGTTAAATTTGTTGATATTTTGACGAGATGTGTTTTCCGTCAAAGAAAGATGGAATTGTTTGTGTTTTAAAATTCGAGCTTTGTTATTATGTGCAGTGCTGACGCTTAGGTTTCTTTTTTGTCGGTGTACCAATAAACCTTTTTACTTGTTCATGGGGCTCGTAAGGCGAGGGAACTTCACTCGATCCTCCGCTGCGAGACAGCGGAGGATCGAGTGAAGTTCCCTCGCCTTACGAGCCCCATGAACAAATAAAAAGGGTTATTGGGACATAATAACGAAGCTCGAATTTTAAAACATAAGCAATTCCATCTTTCTTTGACGGAAAACACATCTCGTCAAAATATCAGCGAATTTAACAGCCAAGCACCGAGAGAAAACTCTTCTTTGGTCCTGAGGAGATTCTCAGCAATTGGGAGATTCGAAACGCGTCGATCTTCTGTTTATATGGCCAATCTGTTTATTAAGTCAAGTTGAGAATATATCATTTGTAAAAATGTTTTTAAGAAAATGTTGATCTTCAGAGATGGCATTTGTTAGAGATTAAGTAATCTTTTGACATAATTAATTCACTTTAGTACCACACCCCCTACTAAAAGAGAAAAGAGAACTTTTTTTAGGTGTGGTCTTTTTCCTTTCTTTTCTTCATTTTCATTTTTTACGTTTCTTCACCTGTCGTATAAGTGTCTGCATCTGGTATGAGTATGACTGCATCACAGAATGACTGAGTTGTTTATAGACAATTTTATAGTATGAATGAACTCTAAGAAATCTTTTTTCTATTCACTTTTTTCTGAGATAGCTCCTTAAAAATCTACTAAATAGGGACTTCCCCCGTGTTTTGTAAATAGAACCCAATGTTTTGTATTGAAAAAATGATTCGAAAAAATCATAAAGCTTTGAAAGATGAAAATAAATTAATTTGATTTGATGATTTAGTCAAGACTGTAATATTGGTCTATACAGGACAATTGTTTAATTCATTGTTTTGTGGAGTTTCAAGAAATTATTGAGCAGTACTGGCATCTTGTTTTGTTGCTTTATATATAAAGCAGGCACCTGCGGTGAAGTTATTGTAGCTTCCCCATTCTCCCTCTACACACAATGCACCTCTTTTTTAATCTATTATTTGTGTTCTTTGTTCATAGCTGAGTGCATGCAGCCCTGCGGCTGCTTCCGAGCGTTTTATTATAACGAGTTATAGACACTTGTTCATAGGTGTACCAATAGATAATCTACTATTTTGTGGGGACTAGCATGGGTGGAGTCCCTGACTGTGGTGCGGTAGGATTCTGGGCCTGCCTAGTGATTGTCGCTTGCGCAGGGGTGGCAGCGCGCAGCGACAGCCAGTGACTCAGACAATCAGCCTTAGTCGGAAGTGACGTGCCCGAGCGCACGCCTTCCATTTATTCACCCCGCAGGCCACACCTGGCCTGCGGATGTAGGGGTGCGTGAGGGTGTGCATACACTAGAGTGCTAACAGCACTACATCTCTATCCAACTATGGCAACTTTTGCAAAACGTCCAAACCCTAACTGTTCGTTACATAACAATAATTTTAATCAATCGCTCTGTACTTGCGTGTCCCTTTGATGATGACTTCAGGGTCTCAGCTGACAGGCATAGTCCATTAGTCTCTGGCTGGGTGGTGGATTCGGCCTCAGGTTGTACCGCGGGATGTGATCTGGTCCTTGCTCTCTGTTGCGGGGTGAGTTTCTGATGGGAGTAGATATGGTTGAGAGCCCACCTTCAGATTCAGGCACTGGCCCTCGGGTCTCGGCTGATGAGTTGCTTCCTCCATCTTGTGTCGCGGCTCGGGGTGACTCATTGACTCCATCCGTGTCTTCAGCGTCTGCCCTTGGCCTGGGGGGAACCACTTTAAACCACGACGTGTTTCTTGATACTTCCTCCCCCTCTCTTCTAGCGGTCACCATAGTTCCTTTTGTGGTCGTTACAGTCCATGGACCTGGTTCGTAGAGGGTCTGGAATTTCCCTCCCGGGCGTCTGTTCTTGATGACTACCCGATCCCCTTGATATAGTCGTCGTGGTGCTGCTCTCCGCCGCTGGCTCGTCCGCAGATTGTTTCGGCGTCGACGTTCCTGACTCTCCCTCACGTTGCTCGGAACCGGCACCGGCTCCGGTGCTGTGGGGAGGAGATCTCGGCGTCGGCCTTGGAACATGAGGGACCACGGGCTCTTCTGGGTGGTGCAGTGGGGAGTTCCTCGATATTCCCTTAGGAACTCATGTAGCCTTTGTTCAGGGTCGGCCTCCTCTACCACCGCTATCCTGAACATCTTGTTGAGTGTCCGCATAAATCTTTCTGCCTCCCCATTGGCTTGCGGCCATTGGGGTGTGATGCGCCGGTGGGTGATGCCTCTGCTCTTCAAGAATGTGGCGAATTCAGCTCCCTGGAACGGTGGTCCATTGTCGCTTTTTAGCTCCTCAGGGTAACCGAACATGGAGAACAGTCTTTCCAGCGCCGGCCCCACGTGCGTAAATGCCGTGGATTGCACCCTCTCAACACAAGGGTATTTGGAATACGAGTCAATGGCAACCAACGTGTGACCCTCTCCCGGGAAGCTCCCGAAGTCCACGCTGATTTTGGTCCAGGGGGTCGTGCATGCTTCCTCAGTGATGATCGGGGCTGGCCTTTCGGGATCGCTCGTCAGTTGGCAGGACATGCAGTTTTTTATGTAGTCCTCCACCATCGTTTCCAATTCAGGGAACCACACCTTCTCACGCATGCGTGCCTTCATTTTCGTGGATCCCTGGTGGCCGCCGTGAGCAAGTTGGATGGCTCGGTGCCTGAGGCGTTTTGGTATTACCAGGCGTGTCCCTCTCAGCAGCACACCCTCTTCCGTGGCGCTGAGTTCGTGGCGGATGTGCCAGAACTTCGTGAGGGCTTCCTTGTCTGCCGCTGTCCAGGTGTCGGGAGGGTGTAGGTAGTTGGTCCAGGATCCTTCCTGCACGGCTTGCAGCAACCTCATGTACGGGTTGTCATCCGCCGTCGCCTCCTTGATCTCCTCGATGGTCATGCATTGAGGGCAGGACGTGAGCGCTACCCACCGGGCATATTCGTCGCAGTCATCATCAACAGGCACTGGCTCTTGAGGTAGTGGGTGGCGCGACAGGTAGTCGGACGGATTTTTGGCTCCCGGTCTGTATACTACTTCCATGCCATATGTCTGAAGCTGAATCACCCACCTCTCAATGCGTGGTGGGGGGTGGGGCGCTGTGCCCTTGAAGAGAGGCACTAAGGGTTGATGGTCGGTCACCATTACAAATGAATGTCCTTGTAGGTAGAGGTGAAAATGACTGCAGGCCCACTTGATTGCCAGGGCCTCCCACTCAATTTGAGCGTATCTGGTCTCGGTTGGGGTTAATGCTTTGCTGGCAAAAGCCAAGGCCGTCCATTGGCCGGGCTCGTGTTCTTGGGTCAAAACTGCCCCCAGGCCCACCGGGCTGGCGTCAACAATCACTTCGGTCCGCTTGGCGGGGTCAAAGTATGATAGTGTTGCATTTTCAAGGAGGGCATCCTTTATCCCCTGGAAGGCATCATTTTCTTTCGGGCCCCACTGCCACTTGGCGTCCGTTTTCGTCAGTGCACGGAGAGGTTCGCTGCGGGTTGCCGGGCCCGGTATGAACCGGCCACAGTATGTGGCCATCCCAAGGAAGCTCCTCACCTCAGTTGGTGATTTCGGCGCCGGAGCGTCCTTTATTGACTTGGATTTTCTTGGGTCAATTTGCACCCCTTCTTGGTTAAAGACATAACCAAAGAACTCGATTGATGGTTGAAAGAATTGGCATTTGTCTCTATGGAGGGTTGCTCCGTGTGTGCTCAGTCTTTTCAAAACATCCCGCAGGTGTTTGTAATGTTCAGACGCGGTGTCAGAGTGAATCAGAATGTCGTCGCTGACATTAATTACCCCCGGCAAACCTGACAAAAGCTCTCTGATGGTGTTCTGGAATACCTCCGCTGCGGAAGATATTCCGAAATTGAGGCGTTTATATCGCTGGAGGCCAAGGTGAGTACTGAACGTAGTGATGAAGCGGCTTTCCTCTGCGAGGGGTAGTTGATGGTAACCTGCATTGAGATCGATTTTTGAGAACCATCTCGAGCCATTCACATCGGCTACTATGTCATCCATAGTGGGCGTCAAGTGCCTTTCTCTTCTGATGGCGGTGTTCGGCAGTCGCATATCGATACATAGTCGGATTTCACCGGGTTGCTTAGGTTTCTCGACTATGACCATGGGGGAAACCCATGGGGTGGGTCCTGTTACCTTCTCGATAACTCCCAGGTTTTCGAGTTTCTCCAGTTCTTTTTCCACCAACGGCCGAAGATGGAAAGGTATCTGCCTGTGGCGTAGTGCTGTGGGGGTGACGGACTTGTCGATGTGGAGTTTGATGGGGTCGCACTTGATGCACCCTAGCCCTTTGAACAGTTCAGGGAAGCGCTCCAGCAGCTCATCCACTTGATGGGTTCTGATGCGGTTAGCAAATGCGATTAGCTTCAGGTCCTCAGCGGTGTGGCTGCTCAGTAAGGTGTCGGCTTCCCGGTTAATTATGTGCACCGTCGCTGTTACTTCTGCCTCATCGGCCCGGATGGGAATCACAATTTTCCCCTTTAGAGGTAGTGGTGTGTCCGCTCCATAAGCGAAGATTCTTGTCTTTGAGTGCAGGACCTCGGGTCGAGGGCGTAGCTTGTTAAATTGTTGCAGCCCCATGACGTTGACGGTGGCACCTGTGTCGATGATAGCTTTTACCTCATTCTCCCCCATCTGTACCACACATGTCGGTTGTGGTCGTCGCCTCTGCTTCAGCTCCCGGGCAAAAGAGATCACGTATGCTTCCTCGTCTTCCGAGTCCGAATCGTCATAGATTGTGGGCAGGTGTTTTTCAGCCCTCTCCGGGGGTGGGTCTGCTAGTGATAGCTGACGGACGGCTTTCGTGGGCGTCCATGGCTTCTTGGGATTCCTGGGTTGGTTCTTCCTGCGACAGACTGACGCAAAATGATTCGGGATTCCGCAGTTCCCACAGGTTTGTCCTTGAGCCGGGCAGTCCTTGGCCGCATGGGGTTCATGCCCACAGTATCCGCAGCGGGCTTGGGGCGGGTCTCTCCGGTATCCCTTTTGTGCCTGGCCACGTGTCCGAGGCCGCACTGCGTCAGCACGTTCTACTTTGACGGTGTCGGGTTTGGCGGGAGTCTTGTGTAGGGCCTGTTCCATGGCCGTCGCTCTGACATCCGAAAGTTCGTGAGCTCTCGCTAGGATGAGGATATCTTCCAGGGAGAGCCCCGGTTTTCGCAGGACATGACCCCTTAACGTTTTGTCTCGGCACCCCTGGATCAGCTGACGTCATATGGCCCTTGGCTGGTCCTCGTCAGTGCAGCTGGCCAGCTCCCTCACTCGGGTGTGGAACTGATCCATGGATTCTCCATTCCGCTGACGGGCTTGCCCTAATTTGAAGACCTCAAAGTCCATATTTAACTGGGGGTCAAAATGGTTGTTGAGGGCTGTGACTGCGCCCGGGTTAGGGAGGTGTTTGAAAAGTCTGAAGACCTCGTCCCCTGCGTAGTGAAGGAGGAGGGATCTTTTCACTGCGTCATCCGTCTCCCTCGTGACCACAAAGTAATTCTCCAACCTTTCCAGCCAAATTTTCCATCGGGGCGAGGCCGTGGACGGGTCACTTGCCTCACTGAATGGTGGTAGCACCCCAGCAGCAGCGTGCTGAAACGGAATGTTGATGATGGGCGCCACAGCATCACCATCCCCCATGGCGGAGACTCCCACAAACGGGTAGGGCAGAGGTTCCTATGCAGGGACGCAGCAGTGTCCGTACCTGTAGCCGGCAGTCGTTCCGTCCACTCTCCCGTCGACGAGCTTGCCGCCAAGACCACGTGCCTCGTGGCTGGCCAGTGAAGGGTCTTATTCGGGCAGACAGCATCTGCTGGGACTCCTCCAGGTGCAACCAGGCCTCAGCAGGCCGGAAACGTGAGATGTGCAGTGGTAGATAGGTTGGCATGGCAGTATTCTTGCTCCTCACCCCAGAAGCGTGAGGAATGGCAGGGTTCGCAGCCTCGCGTACCACGCGAGATGCGTGGCAATCGGCAGACTTCTCCGCGGGCGGCTCAGCAGTGGAGCGGCGGGCAGCGCGGTGACACACACCTTCCCCGCAGGGCAGCAGGGGTGAAAGCAGGCACTTTCTGGCAGGCAGGAGGCTGGCAGGGATGAGCACGCCGGCTCCAGTAAATGCGGTGAAACCGCCGGGACACACGCGGTGTGCACCGCGGAAACGGGCAGGCTGCTCCGCTGGGGTCGAGGTGAACGGGCGAGGGTTGGGCCCCCTCCGCTCGTCGCCAATGTGGTGTGGCAGGATTCTGGGCCTGCCTAGTGATTGTCGCTTGCGCAGGGGTGGCAGCGCGCAGCGACAGCCAGTGACTCGGACAATCAGCCTTAGTCGGAAGTGACGTGCCCGAGCGCACGCCTTCCATTTATTCACCCCGCAGGCCACGCCTGGCCTGCGGATGTAGGGGTGCGTGAGGGCGTGCATACACTAGAGTGCTAACAGCACTACACTGACCACTCCTAAACTGCTCTAACATGTGCCAAAAGTTCCTCACCCGGTCACCCCACCAAACCTCCGGCTTGACAGGTACTCACTGAAGCTGGGGACAGGAGGGGAGCATGAGCAGTGGATCACAAGCGAAAAACAAGGGCAGTACGCAGTGGTAGCTGCTAAGGGCACGCGCGATTCCCACATGGTCAGTCAAGGCCGCGGCGAGCAGCGAGTTGCATGTACTTTCTAGCGCAGCTTGATGAACTCTCAAATGGAGCACAAAGAAAGAGCTGAGAAGAGTTCAGCGCATTAGCAAACTCACTGTTTCAGCCGGAGGAATTGTTCCCTGGGCAGAGCGCACCATCGGAAAACGCAACAGACTACAGCAGGTGACGTCAAGGATGGGCAAATTAAGGTGCAGTATTCCGAAATAGATCAAATGAGCCACGTGACATCGAAACTACAAAAATTCTAGTATTGAAATAGATGAAGGACTATAATATTGAATACACTTTAATTAAAATTACCACCAATAAGATAGCCATGTTGGAATTCAGAGAGCTCTTTTAATTACCGTAGAAGACCTCCGCTCTAATGTTTGATAACATATGACTGTCCATTAACATTTAAACATGCATGAGAACAGGACAATCACTGCTCGCCTTTTATAAATTACACTCCGTGTCATATGTTTTGATTATATAAAAAAGAACTAAGGAACCTATTCTATTTTAAAAACAACTATCTTTTTTACTTTATATTCGTGCTACTAGACCCTTGGTTTTCGTTTCTGAGAACGATGACATTTGTTTCTTGTCCATTTTCTATTTCCATGTGGTGCTGTGTCTGGGAGGAAAAGGCGTTCTTGCAGTGAGCTTGTGCTTACGAGCTGACGTAGAGCCATCCCTGAGGGGGAGTGGGGATGCTGCACAGTTTTATGAGATGTGCTGCGGGGGAGGAATAGCGCTCAGCGAGTGATTTTGAACTAACAGTAATCTATCTCTGCTCATAGTGGTGGGTGCCGGACGATAAACCATGCTACATGGCTCCAATTGAAGTGACAAAACTAGGTGAACTCCGCCGGCGGAGCGGAGTTTACTGCCCAACCCCACTCTTATCTAACCCTGGACGAAGTACTATGCTACGCTCGCAAATTTGCTAAGTTTGCGCTACTTCGCAGTACGCGAATTGCGCGTAGCACAGTGCAAACACGCGTAGTATAGCGTTCATTTTTTGCTTGCTCGCGGTCCTCAACGTCAAGTTGGCGACCGCGAGCGAGCAAAATGACATCCCAGAGAGACATTCCTCGTTCGCGATCAGCAACATCAAGTTGCCGATCACGAGCGTGGAAAATAAACCTCCCGGTGAGATTCTCAACGCGGGGAGGTCAGGTTTCTCTTTGCGAGTGGTCGCGACCGCTCGTGATGAGAAACTACCAGTCCGCGTTGAGAAAGCTGCTGCTCAAGTAGAAATATACTTGGGCGGCAGAAAACGACCGCTTGCACTGTGCAAGATGCGGTTTGCACTGATTGCAAAGTGCGGACAAGCATCCGGCACTGTGCAATCAGTGCGAACAGCATTTTGCACCGTGCACTAAGCAGTTTGCGTAGCTCGGGTAGTGCGAAGTGCACTTTGCATAGCTACGTGTAGCGCTACTACAAGAACTACACCCAGGGTTACTCTTATCACATATGTGGAGAGGGGGAGTTAAGGCTATGGCACATCCTCCTGAGATGCACACCAACCACAAAAAGTACAGTAGCCATACAGATATACGTGACTGTGATCCTAACGAGGAAACCAAGTCAAAGTCCTACCCGGACGATACATAATTACTGCTAAGGTGCCTAGGGAAGTCCATTCTTATGGGAGAGGAGGCCTCGCACACATATTTGTTTCATGCTTCATCATGTAAATGATTTTCCTCATTGACTTAAATTGAAGCAGAGGAGATTTTAGACCAGAGACACCAAAAAAAAAGCCAATTTGGCTTAAATGAGAAGGGAGCTCCAACTTGAAACAGATCTGTTGACGCATATGGATTAGAGTGTTTGAGTGGACCATAGTCCATACTGGTTTGTCTGCAGGCAGGCTTACTGCCTTGATAACAGCCTTTGGAAGTAGTCTGCACTGAGTCCACATGCAGCTCTTGGAGTAGGCCGTGCTTCCTTCGCATATGCAGTGGCGGCCACTATTTACCGGGGTGGCGGGGAGGGGGGTGTAAATTAATATAAGAAAAAATAAAGCACTTACCTTCAGGCCGGCCAGCCGCCGCCTCTCGGTCCGCTCGCGGCAGCCACCTTTTGGTCCTGGGAACCAGGAACCACCCAGTCTCCTGAATCCCCTAGCCAATCCCAACGCTGCAAAGCAGCGTTGTGATTGGTCTGAGTGCTGTGGTTCGGAGCTCAGACATGGAATGGGGGCCGGGGCATGTTCTGCACCCAGGCAGTTACGCAGCCTGGGTGCAGAATATGCACAGTGCCCGAGAGGGCCGGCCAAACAGTTATGCGCACTTTAGAGTGGGCAACCACACCTCCTGGTCTGTGCCCTGGCAGTACATCCCCGCCCACACCAGGAAACGGAAAACTAAAATGATAATAACGCTGGCTATTAGCATTTAACTTTTCCTTTAACTACTGCTGACAGAGCAGTGGGACGACGCTCCGCGCATTTGCCTATCTATCTAGGCCGCACTTCCAGCTGAGGGGTCTATCTGAGTTATCCTTACAGATTCCACATGGGTTTGACTTGGAGTAGTTTTACTATCTTTCAGGGTTCGAGCCGGGGTACCACGCGGGTGGACAGCGTCCCCCCACTTATTTTACCGGGGAGGACTCCGTCCCCCCCTGCCAAACAGCTGGACTTCACTCTTTGGCCTCTCTGGGACGAGGTGCTCGGCACCTTTCCTGACGTCACTTCCTGTCGTGAAGTCACTTCCGGTGACAGCGTCCCCCCCACTTCTTTTTTTACGACTTGTGCCCTGCTACCTTTGTATGTGCCTTTGAGAGTAGCCTGCCCCGTGTCCACACGTGCCTGTCTGACTAGGCCGCACTTCCCTCTTAGCGGTCTCTCTGAGGAGCCATAGGCCTCCGTGGGTGTGACGCACTTCGCTGCCTCGGCAGTAGGCCTCACACGGGCAGGGCAGTGGTACGTGCACACGGCCCGGCCGCCTCCCTCCAGTGCGGAAAGGGTTAAGGGAAGCTGGCAACGAAACCGCTCTCTGATTAAAATGAGCGAAGACTGATGAAGGCTCGCGGGCCAAAGATTCACGGAAATAACCCTTCCTCCTTGGAGAAATCCTTCCTTCCATGACGTCGAGTAGAAAAAATAGACAGAGACGTGCGGGCTATAGAAAGGGGCAGAAAAGTAGAGCTATAGAGTGATTCATAGGGTGGGAGACAGAGGAACAGAGGTGAATTGAGCGAGCCGGGTGATAGCGAGAGAATGATACAGAAAGCAGGGTCGGGCTGGCCGGTGGGGCTGTCAGACTGTCACTGTGCTCGAAGGGCTGGGCTGACTGACCACTGCTTTATTTTTTAGCTGTTTGAGAGCCTGTTGTATGGTCTGCTTTACTGTCGATTTCTCTATATTTCTCCAAACATTGCTGGCTGCAGGCACACGTGAAACATGCATTCTGTCATACCTTACAGAATACCGATTCAGCTGTTTGCAGTGTTAAAACTGTCCTGATATGTAAACGTGGGCCAATGTTTAGCTTTCTCATTTGTTGGCTGCGACCTTGCTGGAAGTTTGGGGGAATAAACGGCCCTTTAAAGAAAACGGTCACTTTAATCAAAGTCTTTAAACGTCAACAGGGCTGATCAAAATAGTCTGGCGTGACTCGCGCTACCCAGAATCCCCTGGGTTTTCATTTGCGCAGCCATATATGCGAGTGACTGAGCTACCATCACCAGGCACAGGCCAGGAATGAGTTTCCTGGTTTCTCTGGAGCTGGACAGGCCCTCGCTGGGGCAGGTAATTCCGAGGTGTCGTGGGGGACAGAGGGCACCCCTGCAGCACTCTGCGGGGGAAACCATACATTTTGCCTGATCCGCGGCGTTTCCTATTTACGGGGCGGTGGAAGTATAGTGTGAAAAAATAAACAGGCAGCAGCTGCCTCAGCAGGCAGGCCCCCCGGCTCTGCGGGGGACCATTAAATCCCTGCTGGGAAAACACTGCCACTGGCCGCAGATGCGCTCCAGATCTCACGGGCGGGGCGGGGCCGGTTAAGGTTGGGCTCTGTGGAAGTACCAGACGGGCTTCTCTCACGACCTTTAACCTCGACTTCAGAGCTTGATTGGCCTATATTGGGCCATCGAGCTTTTCGTGCAGGCCGGTCCCTCTCGAAGTCCAGTGCGGCCGGGGCGGAGTCTGACACTTGCTGTGGATATTTTGACAAGCTGCTGACACAGGCCTAGAATTTGTGATTTTCCAAAGCTTGTTTGTGCCCAGGTACAGAGATAAAGGTGGCAGCGTTCACGACACATTGCCCCTCCGTGCTGCCAGTAATAGTAACAACACAACTACTGACCATCACACCCACAAGCGTGACAATTCGGACTATTTCAGGCCTCAAAAGCTAAAAGAATGGGCAGCAGGAAATAGTCATTTGTAATGTTTATTGAATAAATAATTAACTGTTATTAACTATAAATTAACAAGGCCGCGTCACCTTGTGGCAGACTGTTCCACCCCTCTCTCTCAGCAGATCACACCCTCATAACCTTTCCTCTACTTCAACTCACCGTCTCCCTAAAGCCTCTCTCTGCACCTCACCCTTATGTTTCATCTCACCTTTCTTTCTTTCATCTACTACACCTATCTCAAACATACTTCTTTCTGTGCTGCACCTTTCTATCTATCTTTTTGTTTTTAAAAAGACCGATCACCCAAAATAAAAATCTTGAAAAAAAAATCTATCTCCCCAACTCTACGTTTCATTTCTCTCAACGTGGCTCTTAGCCCTCTACTTATGCCTTCTCTATACCATACCACACTCTACCTCACCGCATCTCTACCTCATTTCCCTGTCTACCTCGCATCTCTCGCTAACTGAACTCTCTCTCTACCCCATGCTTAATTTGAGCCGGTGGTTGCAGTTGGGGCCCACCAACACTTATTTTTCCTCAATAGACTTTGATCAAGAGAAAGAGATTAAAAAAACACAAAGTGGGGAAAAAGGAGGAGGAAAAAGTTGAAATAACAGTGACAAAGGGAGAAAGTTGGGAAGAAAAAGAACATTCAAGAGTGAAACAAACATGCAGGGAGTGAATGGTGGCGGATTAAAGAGGCAGGAGGCGGAATCAAGACTACCGCGTCTTCAATAGCGTAGGATGAGGGCTTCTGAGCTAAACTTTGGCACGGAGCGCTTATAATTTTACAACTGAAGCATGTCACTACCTAAGCTTTCTCTCTCTCACTACCCTCTGAATTTGCCTCACCATTCATTTGCTACCTCCAGCCTCCACCTATCGTTTCTCTCTTTCCACCTCTGTTCCTCTACCTCACCTCTCTCACTACCTATTTCCTGTATCTCCACTTCATTTTCTCTACCTCTTTTTCTCACTTTATCATTACCTTGTCTCGTTCTATGTTGACCTCTTTGTGTCAGATCAGTCTCCCCCCCCTTTCAGCTCTCTCTACTCTACTCTCTCTGCCTAACCTGTCTTTCTTCCACTGTTTTACCGCACATACTTCCTCTCTCTCTCCCGCTATATCAACCGCACTTCTTTTATTCTACCTTACCTCTTTTTTAGGTCGAGCCTGGGCGGGGCATGTGCTGCTCTGCGAGGCATGCTGTATTGAGGTATGGACTTGAAGCTCTGCCTACTCCCCCGTCCATATTTTTCACTGATTTGGTCATTGTCCTCTGTAAACTGTGGCTTTTCATTGGTCAATAGGTTTACTAGTCCCTAATTAGTACCCCCTTGGCTCATTTTGTAACCTCCCATGAGGACACCCCCTATTACATATGTTGCTACTTGGTAGGCTTTAACCCTTTCCGTGCGTCGGACGGCCCCTGGCCGTCCGATGTCACGGTGGGCGTGTGCGGAGGACGGCTCCCGGCCGTCCTGACCACATCCAGTCATAAATCACCCGCACCGCGGCGGAATTCCAGCCGCGGTCAACGGGTTAATTACAGCATCCGAGCACTATTCTCTCAAAAAGGTTTGTCCTGCCTGCTGTTGCAGCCAGGACACGCTCTCTCCTACGATTTAAAAAAACATCTTTATATCTCGGGCACTAAAAGCATATGCAATGCAACAGGTCTCGCATTTACGAGAGTTTAAGCTATTGGCATTGTAAATGACAATGCCTTTTATTTATCTGTTTTAAAAACAACACATACATAAAAGGTACTGTAATTTACAATGCCAAAAGCTCACTCTCATAAATGTGCCACCTATTGCATTGCAAATGCTTGTTTCATTTTAATTCTGTGGAGACGGGTAAGGCTTTGTCCGTGGAAACCCTGCCCTCCTCTTAAGTTGAAAGGAGAAGGGCAAGGAAAAGGGTGGAAGAGGCGTGGCGCAGTGACCAGGATGCCTGACTCCAGACCACGGGGTTCATGGTTCGATCCCTGGTGTCGGCGGCAGGTCAGCCCAGCACCATGTGACTCTGGGCAATAGCTCGCTTAATCTTTCCGAGGTCCCCCAGGAGGTAGCTGTGCGCTTTACAAATTCAAGGTTATAAACCACCAGTTTGGAAGAGTGGGAGTCCTGCTGGTTGACAGTGAGGCTTCCAGTCTACTGACACTGAACCCTGACCATGTTTCTATAGACCTATCTCTCATTTTAGGGCTGTTTCTGACCCCAAAGCAGACTCTTTAATGCTTGGCTCCACTATTACCTCACCAGTGCAAGTTTCAACTGAATGAATAAGATAGCAGCAGGCACATAACATCATGGATCTTAGAACCAGATGGTCCTATCCTCAGAGTAAACTTAACTTCCGACTTTGTCTGCGATGGAAATGTTAGAATGGCGAAGGAAGCATGTCAGGCAACTGACAATGCTACAAGATCCTATTAACTGCAGACTGTGCTATACAAATGCCATTAGCAGAATACAACCTAATATAGCATAATATAAAGTAATATATAACACAGATTAACATAGCTGTGTGTGGTACTCTAATGGCAAAATGGCTCCAGACAATCCCACACATTGCTGTGGACCTCCCAGCCACACCATGCAATGCGTAAACCGGAATCGGCGAGACAAGCCAACTTTGAGAAGGCACTAACTCACTGTTGCTGATTACTCCTGATAGGAGTGACACTGAACTGTGGAGAGATAATCACTTGGTCTAAAGAATACAAGGGAGCAGGGAAACACAGAGACAAACACCAAACTCAACAACACAGGAATGCCGGATCCATGAACAACATAGAGTGCACGAAAAGGATAACCCTGTTACGACTGTAGGAAAACAGGAGCCCAGGGCGAGAAGTCTCTATGAAAGCCTTGCTCGGGAACAATCCTTCCCAAATGGTGGACAGAAGAACGAGAACTGCTGCAGTGGAACCTCAGCTCCAAGGTCGCTTGGAAGGACACAAGATCCACGGCTCCTACGTGACAACACTACCATAGCCATACTGAGGCTTGAATGACTCCGTTCACCTTGAAGAGCACTCTATAGGATAACCCATGGCACACTGGCAGGTAATAGAGGCTCACAATGTCTGAGACATTTGGGCACCTCCTCGAGAAATACCACTTTAAGGAGAACCCTCATCCTACAAACCACGTCACCCACACTTCAGTGGACCAACTGATGGTTGAAACCCCTACTCCTCTTCAACTGCCCCCAATATCTAAAACCACAAATGCAACATGCTCACAAGAACGTAAAGCACAAAGAAACTGCAGAAAACAGAGGTATGCTAATAAAAAAATGCTTAACAACCATGCTATACCATGCATTACATGAAAAAGGGGTCCTACACTGTTGGCTATAAAGCTTTATCATCTGGTCGATTAGGTTAGATGTGGCCTGAATTCCATCCGATTCTTCCTCCAATGGGGCAGCTTCAATGTTTTTTCTAGAGTTTGTAGATGTGTATCCGACTTCTGTCTTCTAGCAGACCCAAACTATTGTGTGGAGGTCTCAAACAAGTTTCCGAATTTCCTTACAAGGATGCTCCCTATTAGGGACGGTGCTGCTACGTCATGCCTTTAGTGGACATTCACTTCAAGCTGTGGTGCATTTCTGCTTGGGACCCATGTCAAAAGGTAGCTGAAACAAACAGAAACCACATTTTTCTGCTCATCCACTACGTTTTTTGTTAGTATTCATTGGCAAGGTGTAGCAGAATCTTTCTACCATATTTATTAAATCTTAGTGGTAGTTTATTTTACCCTTTTGTAAGTACGGGTGATGCTTGTTTCACAACTATCATTTGCATATTAGGCACTTTCCCTTAGCTACGGTGTAGTCAGTTTTAGCAGCAAGCATAGGGCTTATTCTTCTGTCGCTCTGTCAGTGTCCCTGCATGTCCATGGTGAGGAATGAAGAGGGAGGGGAGGGGGCTTTGCCTGGAAAATTTGCATTGCTTGATCATCTTAATTTAGAAAAATTAGACTCCACTTGTAGACTCCAGGGTAGAGGCCTCCACACGGAGGAGCCTTGTACTTTCGAAGTCCTGCCTCTGAGTTTCTTTTCATGGATCATCTTGATGGGTTGGAGTCTATGACTGGCAGACTGGAGGGATCTGAGAGCTTCAAGGAGGCAGATGAACTTGAAACCGAGTCGTTCTTTCACTAGGAGCTACTGAAGGGCCATTGGTATGGGTGGTCCTTGAGCTTTGGATACTGATGGTTAGTGAGGGTGGTGTAGGGACTAATGCATTAATCAAGGATGGAGGTAAATAATATAACATCACATAAGTATTTGGAAAGCGCATGTTCACCCAAGGTATCCTGGCACTAAATAACAGATGTTTATTGTTACCCAACTTAATGGTACCCAGGATGAAATGGTGAGTGGACCCTCTGGTATTTGAACCTGTGGCCATGAGGTCAAACACCAGCCCCTACAGTGGACGCATTAGTCCACTAAGCCACCAGATCCTCCTATAAGAGAGGCAGAACACCTCCGAGCAGTCTTCAGGCAGAGGGACAGAGTTAGCAGGTCCCTGAAGCAGGATTTCTGTTTTATTTGTGTTTAGGACTAGCCATTTATGAATATTGGAAAGGCAATTGGATCCCTGTGGAACATTAGCCAGACATATTAAATTCTGAGATGGATGGGGGTTGTCCTCAAACATAAGGTACAGCAAACAAATGATTGAGGGAATGCTGACAAGGCAAACATTCTCCCCCAGTCAAAAGATCTGGGTTAAATCCATCCTTCTTTTGCCCACTACGCCACCCCAGTTTGGACCCAGCCATATGCAAATCAGTCTTGACCCTGTGCCCCACGGGAACAGTGCAGACCGAACTGCCAGGCCAGGTCCTCCCTGGACCACGAACAAGCATCCTGGGACCAGTTTCAGGGTATGTCGGTCTTGTGAGAGTCAAGTCCGGAGTACTGGAGACCTGAGCCATATAAACATGAACAGAGCTAAGACTTGGGGTACCTTACAAATGATGTTGGCAAACCAAGGCTGGCTCTTTGACTGAACCGCAGCCCCCCACTTCCCCCAGCATCTTGAGACCCTTACGGGTGTGTAGTCGCGCTTCACGTGAACCCTGATTGGATTGGTTAGTGCAGCTTAGAGGCACACCATGGCAAAGTTGTTCTGCCGAAGCCTCCAGAATGTGGGAGGTTGCAGATGAACACCTTGTTGTCAATGGTGTCCAAGGCAGCTGATAAATTATCAAAATCATTACCCATTGTACTGTCAATAACAGCCTGTAGTATCTGCGCTGTGCAGGCAGCGTATTGCGTCAAGTGTCGGGTCGCGAGCGCTTCGCCTTTTGACAGTTAGAGAGGTGTTCATTTCGCAGCCAATATGGAATTTCAGGTTATGGGGAGCAGAACCAAATTTCCAAATTGGTAATATGGGGCCATCCAGATGCTTTGTTGCTTGCCCAAACTTGGTAAGGAGACAAATCTTTGATCATGGTGCTTTTTGAGACCAAAGGCACCGGCACTTTCTTAGCCTCAAGGGGGAGGGAGGCATTGATGCAGAGTCACCAAAATGGCACAGGTATCAAAATTACTGTAGGCCTTTTGAACCCAAATGACATCACAAGGTTGGCCCCTTGTCCCATCTGCTTCTCAGCCTCCTATTTGCTGCTGTTGGGTCACACTGAGAGGAAGGGGCGGAAATTAGAGAAAGTAAAATAAACTCTGAGTGCCCTCTTTATTTTCTGTTTTACCCTCTGCATCAGACCTGGGGTAGCTTGGCAGTGCCAGGGCTACTAAAGAGAGTTCCAGGGTCTGCACTGTTACCCCAATTTGATGTCCATGTCGAACAGAGGTGTTGGGAGTCCGCATTGCTGGTTTCTGGAAGATGGGAATGAAGGGATGTGGAAATGCTGTATGTCTGCAGCAACAGACACCGCCCACGAGGACTTGCCTTGGCTCTAAAGACATGAACGCTCCGTGCCCACCATGGCGGAAGCCTGGCTGGCAGGCGAAGCCGCAAGCAGCCAGCAGACAGGAAAGCAGCAGGCACCGTCTCGTGGGCCCATAAAAATGTACAAATAAATATCGTGTGCTGAATGACTTCCTGCTAGGCGGCAGCCCCTGGGAGTGGGCACTGCTGGCAGAAGAGCTTCTTAAGGGGCAGGGCCGCTGCCGCCTTGCCCTTTCGTTCACCCCGAGACGTGGATTCCAGCGCCGCACAGTGCCAGCGAGCTCAGACGGAGTTTGGCAGAACGCCTGTCACGCTGAGCCACGCACTTCAGCTCGTGGCCATCTTGAAATTGACACAAAGTCCTAATGCGAAGGAAGGCGCCATGGCACGTGCTCTGATTACAGGAGCACGTGCTCTGAGGAGCTGCTGGGTTCAAGGAAAAGTGGCAGAGAGCCTTGCATGGATGGAGCTGTGGACTAGAACTGGGAAGATAATGGGGCTACAGGATAGCATTGTAACAGGGTCGGATTGGGATCACAATTCGGCCCGGGCACTGACGAAAAAAGTGGCCCACATTCAAGAGGCGTGGCCCATATTTAAGGGGCGTGGCCCACATTCAAGGGGCGTGCCCTTTCATGAAATACCATTTGCACAGACAAGGAAGGAAATTTGGAGGATACTGTTCTTGCACACGACACAGGGCCAAAGTGACAATGGCCTACATGCTGAGCAATCAAAAAAATAGCAAGGCCCCTTTTTGTCACAAAATTATTCCAGCCCTCCAGCACAGGAGCACCTGAAAAGCGGCAAAGCCCCTGCTATTACTAACCTACTCAGCCCTCCCCAGACCTTCAGCTCAGGAGCACATGAACAGAGGTAAGGCCCCTGTAATTAGTAAATTAATCAACCCTTCAGGCCTTGGGAAAATGTCCTGGCAGGGGAGCACAAAACACAGCTTTCTGGGTCATCCAAGGCAGCCAGGTAGCCAGGGGGGAGGCTGAGGTGAAGCTGGTGCATGGGAAGTGCCTTCCCAGTGTGTTCTGGCAGTTTGAGTATTTACCATTTACTGTAGTATTACCCTTGTACCTGTGTATGGTACCCTTTTGTAACTTGCACAAGTCACTTTTCTCTTGTAACACACTGTTTGCTACCTCTCACTTTTGTTTGCTTTAGATACTTGCACAAGTGCCACCATTGCCTACGTAACGTTTGTTCTTGTGCTGGAGTGTCTGCCATTAATTGCAGTATTATACCTCTACTTGTATTTTGTACGCTTTTGTAACCTGCACCCATATCTCTTTTTCCTCCTGGAATGTAACGTTTGCTCCTCTTGTATTTTGGTTGCTCACTATTGTCACTTTTGATTCATGTAGCTTAACGTTTGCTTTTGTAATTTGTCCACTTATAATTTTTTCCTCATGTATTATTGCTGTTCCTAGTGTGAAGCGCTCTGACACCTTCGGGTAAAGTCTGCGCTATATAAAATCGCATAAATAAATAAATAAAACAAAAAAATTCCAAACATCACCAGGCCCCCACAGCAAGACCCATTCTTCCTCGCCCACTATACCCTGAATGTGAAGGGCTGTGGGCGAGGTGTTAAGACTAACACCGTTTCTGGGCTGCATGGGCGCCAGGGGGCCGAGGTGCAAATGGCTCAAAGGCCTGAGAAACACCTGGCCCCCAGGGAGGCCGATTATTGCAAACAATCACCCCTCCCCAGCCCAGCCTCAGCTTGATTGCTTGGCAGGGTGGGGGTGAAGGAGAGGCCACAGCTGACAATAGCTGTCCGGCGGCCGCACAGCGAGGCTGCTTTCATTTTCTCTGTCTGTCTCCGTGCACTCTGTGGGCCGGTTTTTTTTCTCCCCTTTCCTAGTCCACTCTCTGTGGACAGGGACAGGGGAGAAAAAAAACGGCCCATTGAGGCACCGGCCCTTCGGCCCATTCCCGAATGCCCGCCTTGCCAATCCGACCCTGCATTGTAAGGCATTCTCTGGAACTGCAGGTCAGGACTGCAGTACACTGGCAGAGCTGACTTTAGGACCTTGTACAGAACAAAATGGAGAGGGCAGTATGGGTTGGGTTCCACCTGCAGAAATGTGTGTGATGCCAGAACTGTAAAAGATGGGGCTACAGATGGTGGGTTAGGGTTCATCCTTACAGATGATTATAACTCATTACTGGTGCAGCTGATATTGATGCAAGGCAAGCCCTCTCCATGGACCAGCAGGGCTACCTCCCGCGCAGTGCTTCATTTGTAAGGAAAAAAAAATGCCAGGGCCCTGGCAAGCATGCACCACCCATTGCCCCCACCAGCGCTGTCAATAACATTACCAACACTATTACTAATCATCATCACACTCTTACAAGTGTGACAATTCAGCCCACTCTAGGCCCCCAAAGCTATTACAAAGTGCGAGGCTAGACGAGCACGCCTTTAGGGCCCGGCCCCCGGGCCCACGCGACGCCATTTGCTGTGTAGAGGGGGCCGGCCGCCATGGGCGGCCGGCCTGAGCAAGTACTTCCGGTGGGGGCGGTGACGCATGTCCGGTGGGGGCGTGGGGGTCAGAGGCCGTGACCTATTTAGGTCAAGTGCACAGAGAACTCGGCCTCTTCCTTCGCCCGCACCGGACCTCGTCTCACCCTGCTCGTACACGCTCCCTCGCCTGATCCCTAGAAGCTATTTAACTTTTTGCCTAGTGTTGGGCCCCTCAACTTGTAGCTTCCCCTCTCCCGTAGTCGTTCATTCCCTTGCTGCAGGAGGATTGGGTTCACCGGCGAGTGGCCTGCAGCCTCGTGAGCGGAACGGAGCAGTCGAGTGGAGGAGTGCGGTGGAAACGTCCGGCGGCCAGTTCGCCAGGTGAGGTGTCGGGGCTCAGTAGGCTGTGGGTGGGTGCGGGTGCTCGGAGACCAGGCTTTCACCCCCTCCCACCCTCTTTCCTGTTTTCACGGCGCGGAGGGCGTCTCCGGGGCCCGCGTCCGAACACAGGATCCCTGAGCGTGGGTAGTGGGCCCCGGCATCAATGCCTCTCGACCTGGTGGGTTGCGCGGGCAGGAGAGCAGCGAGACCTGAGGCGCCTGGTGTAAGACCCCCCATCGAGACAGAAAGCGCGCGTAGCACTAGAGAGCCATGTCAGCGAGGGGTCAGAGCCACAAGCGTAAGGACAAGGATCCGGAGATAGCGCAGTTGCTCACCTTATTGTTGGCAAAGTTCAATGGGGACGGGGACAGCAGCGAAGGGGAGGCAGACGAGCATCCCTCCGAGCCCGAGGGAGAGGCCCCAGTCAGTACAGAGCGCCCCCGCAGGCAAGGTGTTCCCCCCAGGGCGGCTTTCCCGCCTTTAGTGAAGAAGCCTAGGGTACAGAAGGTGGGCAGTCAGGGCAGGCGGAAGAAGAGTAATAAGGGAGCTTGCAGGAACCGGCCGACAAGCGCTCCTTTGGAGCCCGTGATTCCGATTTCTCCTGCCCCCGTACCTCGCTCGCAGCTGCCCGTGGTACCGCACAGCAGCGCCCCCTGTGGACCGGTAGCGCCCCCACCCGAGGACGGGTCTGGGGCCTTTCTTGAAGAAATTCGGGGGGCCCTGGCGGCATTGGGGCGGCTCCGGTGGTACCGGAAACGGCTACAGCGATTAGCCCACGGGCTGCGAGCGCACCTCCCCCTTTACAGCCAGGTGGTTCAGGTTCAGGGGGCGCCCTCCATGAAATTCTCAGCACTTTGAGGACATTAACGCAAGGGTCAGCACCACAGGATTTAGGAGGAGTAGGAGTGGTACCGCAGGTTTCGGCTCCCCCCCCCTACACCGGTAGCGGCGTCTGCAACAGCGGCCGTTGCTCCATGGGCTCCAGAAAGGGCAGATGAAGGTGCGCTTGGCGAGATCAGGGAGCAGCTGGCGATGCTAGTGAAGGCGCAGTCCCCTGGCATACCCCCTGCGAGACAGGCGGTTTCGACCTTGTTATGCGCAACAAATGCTTCAGGAGGTAAGCCTGAGAGCGCAAGCAATGAGTCTGGGGGAGTTGCGAAAACTGGAGGGGGCCAGGGTTATGTGTTATCTAAACCGGGTCGCCTGGCAACGCATGTGTCGCTGGAAGTAAAAGAAAAGATTTGGAAGGGAGAATACGTCAATATCTTTTCATTGATAAGACCGAAACGATGGGAGGGAGAGAACAAGGACAGGGAGGGGAAGGACAGCTCCTCTAAGGACAGGAGACCGAGAGTAGAGGAATCTATCACTAATTGGCTCTTTGGTTTTCAGGTGTTTATGATGGTAGTCATTGAAAAGAGGCCAGAGTTGGCGGGGTCATTGATTTTTTACATGCACAAAATTTTGAAGGCGCATACGACGCATGGGGGCACAGCGTGGCTGGATTACGATAGAGATTTTAGGTGGGAGAAGGTGCAGGACCCTGAAATGGGATGGGACCAGGCAGAGGTCAATGTGTGGCTAGAGTGTGTAAATGGCACATCAGGGATATCCCAAGGCAATAGACAGCCCTTTCGGACTTCTCAGGGAGGATCTGGGGAGAAGAGGGGGGCATGCTGGGCATTTAACAAGAAAGTGTGCACCTGGTCCACAGAGAAGTGCAGGTACAAGCACGTGTGCTCCTTCTGTGGGCACCCCTCCCATCCTGAATTCAAATGTATTAAAAAGTCCAAAGAAAGGGGAGGAGGGGGCAAATAGATCAAGCCTTCTCAGCCTTAAGCTGCCCACTCCTGTGGACATAGGGAAACTGATTTATTGGCTGAATCAGTACCCAGACCGATCAGCAGCCAGATTGTTGTACTTTGGGTTCTCTGAAGGGTTTCGCATTCCGGCCCAGGGCGTTCCATCCGTCGAATATTGCAACACCTTGTTGTCAGCCAGGACACACCCTAGAGTAGTGGAGTTGAAGGTAGAGAAGGAGCGGGGGCTGGGGCGCGTGGCTGGCCCTTTCCCGCGCCCACCCCTTCCTGGCTATGTTTGCTCCCCTCTGGGAGTTGTTCCAAAGAAGGAGCCGGGCCAGTTCAGAATGATTCACAATTTGTCAGCCCCAAAAGGGGAGTCAGTCAATGACGCTATAGATCCGGCCCTTTGTTCAGTGACATACTCATCTTTTGACGCCACCTTGAATAAGTTAAGGACCCTAGGACCGAATGCGATTATGGCTAAAACAGACATAGAATCAGCGTTCCGCCTGTTGCCTGTACATCCAGAGGACTATCACTTGTTGGGCTTTCAGTTAAACCACCAATTTTACAATGATCGGTGTATGCCTATGGGGTGTGCAGTCTCATGCAGATACTTTGAAACCTTTAGTTGTATGCTCCAGTGGTTGTTTACGCACAGGACAGGGTACAAGGAAGTGGTCCACTACTTGGATGATTTTATGGTGATGGGACCTGCTGCTTCAACGGCATGTGCTCAAGCTTTACAGCAGTTGGTGTCCATGCTCAGGGAGTTTAATATTCAGTTGGCCCCGGGTAAAACAGTTGGTCCAGCGACATGTATGTCCTTCCTGGGGATCGAGATTGATACTGAAGCTGGGATATGCAGATTGCCAGCAGACAAGGTGCAGGCTTTTTCCCAGGCAATTGATATGGCTTTGGCCGTTCCTAAAGTTACTCTTCACCAGTTGCAGGTTTTGGTGGGCCAGTTAAACTTTGCTCTCAGGATCATCCCAATGGGCCGCCCCTTCTCCAGATCGATAGCCAGGGCCATGGTGGGTCTTACTCAGAAGCATCACAGGGTGCGCCTCCGGGCTGAGGTTAGAGACGACCTTATGGTCTGGCGCGACTTCTTGACAAACTTTAATGGCGCTGTAGTCTGGCCAGCCCCCCCGGTGTCCAACTCTGAATTAGGATTATTCACGGACGCTGCAGGCAGCATTGGTTTTGGGGCTATCCTGGGTCCTCAGTGGTGCGGGCGGAATGGCCGGAGGAATGGCATAAGAGTGGATTGACAAAAAACTTAGGGGCAGATGTATCAAAAAACCATTTTGCGAGTCCGTAATAGCGATTTGTTGCGAATCGCAATTTCGGAATCGCAAAATGGTATGTAACATGAAAATTGCGAGAAAATAGCGACTCCATAAAACTCGCAGAAAATATTGCGAGAAAAGTGCGAATCGCATAATTGCGATTTTCGCATTTTAGGAACTCGCAAAAACGGGAATCATGCAATGCTGGCACAAGTTGATGACATCACAAGCAGGAAGTACCAGTGATTGCTTGCACCTGCTCCCCAGAGCCACACCCAGTGGCAGTTGGAAGAGTGTGCTGAGGCAGAGCAGACCTGTTTGTTCAGCTATGGAGGCACAGAAGGCACAGGAGGAGCAGCCAATTGAGAAGAAAAAAAGAAAGCAGAAGTTTTCAGAGAAGGAGCAAGAAGTGCTCATAGAAGAAATGGTGTGTAACCATGAAGACCTCTTTGGAAAAAAATCTTTAAAGGTACCTGACTCCAGGAAGAGAAAAATATGGCTGGAGATCCAGAAGAAGGTCAACTCAGTAGGAGTCACCACTCGCTCCATTGATGAAATCAAAAAAAGGTGGTATGACATGAGACTGAGATCCAAGGAAAAACTTGTGGAGAGGCTGAAAGATAGCAACATGGTGGAAGCTCCATGGTGGACAAACCAACACCCCATGAGGAATTGATAGAATCCACACTGACAACTGAAAGTGTGAGTGGAGTGACCAACATAGACAGCTCAGAACCCACAGCACCAGCACAAGGTAAGAGGATATGAAAGTGCATCCATGTGTGTGTACCAAAAATGTGTGTGTGTGTGTGTGTGTGTGCACTGCATTTGAGATTACCATTAGTCCATGAACACTGTGAAACAATACCACAGCAATGCATCATGGGAGTTGTAGTCCCATTGCCCTAGTAACACTCACAATAACAGTCACTTATATGACTCCTTAATGTGGGACTACGTAATGCTAAAACAGTGCAGTACAAGTAATACAGTGCCATGAGTAAATTTTTATTATGTAATGAACACAAATTCATATTTTGCACTCTACATTCACAGGACATACCAGTGAGGACAGGACTGACAATGATGTTGAATTGTCACCTCCCCATGTGATGTCAGATTTAGACAATGAAGTCAGTAATGCCCCTGTGACCATACAGAGGAAGCGCAGACGAGTTCTACCTCTACAACCAATGGAAGAGGATGAAACCTCAGATGTTGAAGCAGTGTCCAATGAGACAGTCACTGTGTCCAGCCAAGATGCACAACAGCCTTCACAAAGTCCACGGAGGGCACGTGCATTCCGTATTGAGCCATCTGCAAATAACACAGGACAGAGTGAAGTTGTGACAGTGTTTGCAGGCCTTGAGCAAAACATGCTTGAGGTACAACGCCTTCAACATAAGGCACTCAGATCCATCAATAGGCAGCTTGTGAAATCCAACAAGAACCAGGAACGCATGGCTGATGCCATTGATAAACTTTGCCTGACACTTGTGAACACAGAGGATGCACGGAACAGGGCTGCACAGGCTGCGCAGGACACAATGCACAGCTACACCAAAGCCATCAACCAGCTATGTGCAGTCACCAGCAACTTCACACGTCGCAGTGTGAACATGCAGCGTGAATTGAGTGATTGCACACGTTCAGTTGGACAGAGTGTGAACAATATGACATTGGTACTGGAAAGTATGCAAACAAACCAATCAGGTGCAAGGGCCCTTCTGTGCTCGGGAGAAAGTGAGGACAACTCCAGTAGGAGTAGCAGCAACCCCACACCAACAAACATCATGGTACAACGCAGGAGTGGAAGGCGTTCCACTACTGGAGCAGAGCAAGAGGCCATGCCTCCACTTGATCAACCTGCTGGCAGTCGCCAGCGCAAAAAATGACTTACCTTCTTGAAGTACCCATGAAGTACCCATGCAGCAGTCATGCATGGATACTGTTTAATTTCATTAGTAGTAAGGACATGTGAAATCACAATGATTACATATAATTTCACATACATATAGCACTGTTTTCTTGTTCTGCATTAAAGAACAATGGCAAAGTGAAAATGGTTTTCTGTATTTTTTTCTCACCTAAAAATAGTTACGTGTAATCTCTGCCCTCCTTTGCCGACCAGCCATGGCTCCTACTCCTGCCACTGCCATTCTTGGGGGAGGGTTATCATCTTCATCATCAGATGTGTCTGAGTCACTCACTTCAATTTCTGTGCCTTTGCGGATTGCTATGTTATGCAGCATTGCACATGCTGTCACTATTTTGCAACATGTCTCTGGATTGTATTGCAATGCACCTCCACTTTTGTGAATGCGTCTGAAACGGCTTTTCAGAATTCCAAATGTACGTTCTATTACCCCACGTGTGGACCGGTGTGCCCTGTTGTAGCGTCTTTCACTTGCATTTGCAGGATTCAAGTATGGTGTGAGTATGAAATCACGCACTGCGTAAGCACTATCACCTGCAAGTTAGAGAGGGAAAAGTGACTCAGAGTTACATTACATTGGTTGGGTGGAAGGGAGGATGGATGAGTATTACTTACCTAGCAGGTATCCATCTCCAAACTGACCAGCACTGAGACGTCTATGTATTGCACTATGTCTGAAGATGTAAGAGTCATGTGTACTCCCTGGAAACTTTGCCACAATGTCCTGTATTATGTATTTAGCGTTGCATATGACCTGGATGTTCAGTGAATGGTAGTGTTTTCTGTTGCGGAAAACATATTCAATGGCTGCTGGTGGGGTGATGGCAATATGGGTTCCATCTATGCATCCAATCACATGTGGAAATCTTGCTATTTGATAGAAATCCAACTTGGCTTCCTGTATGGCTTGCTGTGTATTTGAAAAATATATATGATGTTGGAGTCTACTGATCATTGCATCCAAGAAGACATGGAAAAAACGCGATAGGGCACTCTGTGACACTCCACCAACCTCTGCTATTACTGTTTGAAAGGAGCCAGAAGCCAAAAGGTGCAGTGAGCACAATACCTGCACATGTGTTGGTATGGCTTGTGTTCTGGCAGTTGGGCGTGTCAAAAATGGTTTCAATTCAGTAATGAGGTCCAGAATGCTGTGAGGATGTAGCCTGTATTTTTCATATATCTCCTCCTGTGTCTGCTGGAACAGCGTAATGCGTATTCGGAATATCCTTTCCTGACGTTGTCTTCTCTGGGCAAGAGCTTGGATGCGCATCCTCCTGGCAATCAGGTACAGTCCCGCCATTTTGGAAAAAGTGAAAATGCATTCTGGGTGTTCTTTTATATATTTTTTTTTTTACCACCTGCTTGTACCTGGTGTTAATTGCGATTCTTTATTATGCGAAATTGACAAAATCGCAATTTGCGATTTTTTCTTACATATCCATGCGAATTTCGCAATTTTGCACCAATGCAATATCGCGATTCGCAATATTTTCTGCGATTTTAAATTTCTCGCACATAAGGAATTCGCAAACATGCGAATTCCTAATGTGCGATGCGATTTCTTTCATACATGCCATTTTCGTTTTTGCATGTCGCAAACGCTGGAAAATAGAGAATCGCAGCTTTTGCGACATGCAAAACACATGATACATCTGCCCCATAGCCTTCTTAGAGTTGTTCCCAATTTTGGTGGCTGTAACCATATGGGCGGAGCGCTTCAGGAATAGATCAGTTGTATTCTGGTCAGACAACATGGCTGTGGTGGAGCCTATCAACAGGCAGGGAGCTACATGTAGACATGTTTTGAGACTGTTGAAACGCCTGGTTCTGGCATGTTTGAAATTGAATCTGTTGTTCAAGGCAGCACACATTCCAGGTGTTGACAATCATGCTGCCGATGCTTTGTCTCGTTTTAAGCTGCAGGAATTCCGCAGGTATCACCCTGAGGCGGAGGACCGGATGACAGTGCTCCCACCATCACTGTGGAGGATTGGAGCCCCGCTTTAGCGGGGCTGGTTCCCTTATTGAGTGACCGCACTCGGAAAGCATACCAGCAGAGTTTCTTGTGTTACAGGACATTGGTGAAAGAAGCAGGGTTCTCAAGTTGGTTTTCAGATCAAGCAATGTATTGTTTTTTACAGACCATCAGCGACCAGGGCAGATCACTCTCTTATGCTAGGATTCATGTGTCTGCAGTGGGGTTCTTCGCCAGATTAGCGGGTTTGCATGACCCCGGGATGTCATTTGTAGTCAAGAGAGCTTTGTCAGGCTGGGCCAGGAGGGAGGGCCCCAAGCGAGATAGCAGACGCCCTTTGGATGTTAGGACCTTGAGGGACATAATGAACGCCCTCCCTGGGCTGTGCTCCTCTGCATCTGAGGGCACGTTGTTCTCGGCGGTGTTCTCCCTAGCATTTTACGGGGCGTTTCGCCTGGGGGAGATGGTAGGATCATCCCGCACCGATCACGGGGGGGGGATTCAGTTCGGGGATACCAAGATTGACTCCAGTGGCCTAGAAGTGTTTTTGAGGAAATCTAAAACTGATCAGTCAGGAAAAGGGGCTGTGATACAGTTGTGCCCCGCACCGGAGGCACTTATTTGCCCGGTCGCCTGTATGCAATCATACTTAGCCATCCGCCCCTGGGGGAAGAGTCAGGCCCTGTTCATTCACGAGGGTGGGGACTGTGTTTCGCAGTACCAATTTAAAGCAGTCTTGCGGAAGGCATTGGCAGTTCTGGGCCTGGGGGACGCAAATTATTCATCCAATTCCTTTAGGATAGGGGCAGCTACTTTAGCGGCAGGGGCGGGGTTGTCCTCTAGTGCAGTGAAGAAGGTTGGCCGTTGGTCGTCCAATTCCTACAGGCGGTACATTAGGCCTGACTTGCTTTGACTTACCGCTGTGAGATGCCTATGCCTAACTTTTCTATTTCCTCTCCGATTATTAGTATGCCGAGAAAGGTGGTGTGGGTATTGGGACACTCGTTCGTCCGGCGGGCAGCAGTGCGATTACAGCAGCGGCGAGTGCGGAAACCACCGAATTTGGAGGGGACAGAATTTTTGTGGCACGGTGTTGGAGGAATGCGCATCCGGCATCTGCGGCGGCTCGTGGAGGAGATTAGAGAGCGTGAGGGACAGAAGTCCCCTGATTTGATCATCATCCACTTGGGCGGCAATGACACGATAGACCGCGGACGCTTGGCGGTCAAGGAGGCACTGCTCACGGAATTTGCTTGGCTTGGGCGAACCTTCCCTCAAGCCAGGATAGCATGGTCTTGCATGATCCCACGACGATGGTGGGGCGATGGAATCCGGGCTAGGGTTGTGAATGTGTCAGTAAGACGTCTCAATGGGGAGTTGGCAAAGTTGTGCTCAGTGAAGGGCCGCTTGCTACACCTCCCGCACAAGATGATTTCAGGACCTGCAATGTTCCACCATGATGGAGTACATTTATCTGACTCTGGCACCGATGCTTGGATTAAAGGAATATGGTCCTTTGTGCTGAACTTATATGAAGGGGGGAAGGGCGACGGACCTATGGGCCCTAGTCTCCCTTGTGGCGGAGAAGAGACATTCGACCATTGATACTTACAAAATGGACGGGAGTCCGCCTTGCGCACTCCCTAGGCCAGCACTGAGGGGAGAGAAGGTAAGCTCTCCGCAGGGGGATGGAGGCCACCGGCTGGGGGAGGCTAGGGCGATAGGTACGAGCCTCCTTGGCAGCCTGGTGGACGAGAGGTGGGGCCCTGGAAATGGCGGACAAGGACCCGAGGGCTGGGGCCCATCGCTCAGGGGCGCAGGTGGGTTGCACCTTGCGTGGGCATCTCAACCTGGGGAGATGCGAACCAGAGGGACCCTTGGTGCTGGGGGAAAGAAGACTATCTGTACAGTTTCGAATAAAGAATAATGCAATTTGATAACATGCTTCATTAAGAAGTATTGCTTATAAATGTGTTTTTAATAATCATGTTCTGTCATGTTTATGAGTGTTGTCATTAAACATGGCCTTTTTTACACCCACCCTTATCTCAAAGTCCTGATTAATTGGTGGGTTTGGGCAGACGTGGAGCATGCTGGGGGATCCGGGTCCTATACAAAGTGCGAGGCTAGACGAGCACGCCTTTAGGGCCCGGCCCCCCGGCCCACGCAACGCCATTTGCTGTGTAGAGGGTCCGGCCACCCTATGGGCGGCCGGCCTGAGCAAGTACTTCCGGTGGGGGCGGTGACGCATGTCCGGTGGGGGCGTGGGGGTCAGAGGCCGTGACCTATTTAGGTCAAGTGCACAGAGAACCCGGCCTCTTCCTTCGCCCGCACCGGACCTCGTCTCACCCTGCTCGTACACGCTCCCTCGCCTGATCCCTAGAAGCTATTCAACTCCCACCCACCCGTCCCTTTAAGGCAGTAGTGCGTAGGGGTGTGTTACGGAGAAGAGACATTCGACCATTGATAGAGACTTACAAAATGGACGGGAGTCCGTCTTGCGCACTCCCTAGGCCAGCACTGAGGGGAGAGAAGGTAAGCTCTCCGCAGGGGGATGGAGGCCACCGGCTGGGGGAGGCTAGGGCGACAGGTACGAGCCTCCTTGGCAGCCTGGTGGACGAGAGGTGGGGCCCTGGAAATGGCGGACAAGGACCCGAGGGCTGGGGCCCATCACTCAGGGGCGCAGGTGGGTTGCACCTTGCGTGGGCATCTCAACCTGGGGAGATGCGAACCAGAGGGACCCTTGGTGCTGGGGGAAAGAAGACTATCTGTACAGTTTCGAATAAAGAATAATGCAATTTGATAACATGCTTCATTAATAAGTATTGCTTATAAATGTGTTTTTAATAATCATGTTCTGTCATGTTTATGAGTGTTGTCATTAAACATGGCCTTTTTTACACCCACCCTTATCTCAAAGTCCGGATTAATTGGTGGGTTTGGGCGGGCGTGGAGCATGCTGGGGGATCCGGGTCCTAAAGAATGGCTTGGGCGTCAGTCAATAGTCATTTTAGGCAGCGCCACCATGTGACAATTAAGTGCCAGTGCTGAGCACTGGAAACCACTGGCTAAAATTAAGCACTGCTCCCGCGGCTACGTGAGCGTAGATGGGCACCTATGGCTGCAGACAAAAACGTATCTCCCAGGCACCAGGCAGGAGAGAGAACTGCTTTTGTGTCTTAGATCTCCCCATACTTTTTTCTTCCCACACACACATGTGGCTCTCATAGTCGGCCTACAATTGTGTAGGCAAGTGGAACATCAGGCTTGTCAATTAAAATATACATTCTGTTGCTTTATTTTGATTAGTTCATGCCTGTTAAGGACAGGAGGGCTGGAGCAGCATCAGTTGGCCTCAGTTAACACTCACACAAGGCACTGTGTGTGTCATTAAGATGCCGATGGGAGCAATCTTCAACTCAAGGCCAATAGCTCCCCACCCATCAGTTGCTGATGAGCAGGTGCATGGACAGGGAGAGAGAGAGAAATTAAAGTAATTCTACCAAACTACTGAATGATGCTTTTCCATTATTATAAGACTGTGAGACTATAACGAAACTAAACCACCTCAATGCTGTTTTATTCTGTACAAAGCTAAGAGCCAAACACTACACTGAGCTACTGTTCTTTCGTTGCTTTGTGATATTTGCACTCCTGCATTTGAATGCAAATAAAACTGCAAGTACCAAAATGCAAAAATATAGAGATAAAACTAAACACATCTGAGGGCGCACTGGGATTTGAGGATACGTCACTGAGTGTATGTGCCACCTTGTTTGACTGTTACCTACCTGCACGATGAGTGGCAGATGCTACAGGGATCTCAAGCCGTCCCACGTCATGCTGGGAAGCTCTTCTGATCACAGTATTTTCTGTGCATTCAATCAATCAAAAGATTTATACAGCCCACAGATGCCAAAGGCGTCCAGGCGCTACCACACAAGACAGGAACCACAGCCAAAAACAGATGAGTCCAAGTCAAAAAGCCAAGTCTTCAGCTGAGATCTACATAAACTCTCCTTTTTAAGGAGCCATAAGGCAAGAGAAAGCGACTTCCATGGCTTGGCTGCGAGGGTGTGGCTTAACGGCTAGAGCAGCTGACTTTGAAGCTGGAGAACCAGGTTCGAGGCTGGCGGCGGGAGGCTCAAACATCCTGTGGTTCTGGGCTAATCCCTTAATCTCCCTGTGCCTAAAATGAATGTATGCCTCTGTAATGAAACTGGTGCTCATGTAAAGCTCTCCAACCCCTTAGGGTCGAGTTCGCGCTATATAAAACTCGAAAATAAACCAAAAAGGCAGCAGACTACCAGGAGGGGTGCAGGTTAGGGGTGAAGCGCATTGTTAGAGCTGGGCATGTGGCAGCCACATAGCTGGGGCAGGCCTTGCTGCAGAGCCGGACTGAGGGGCCTTTGGAGAGCTCTGCATGCGTCTTATTGTTGTAATAGCCTTGATTTTGTACCTTATTTGTAAAAGTGTAAATAATAAAGGATCATTTTACCTTTCCTTGTTTGAGATCGATAAAGCGCACCCACTGAAACACCCCCCAGCCTCTACATCCAGCCTTTCACGGGAGCGGTGGGATGCATTGGACCCTCCCGCTCGGCATCCGCCGCGTCCGGCTCCTCTATCCGCCCGGGGCCCCTGGGGGCCCTACTCTCTCATTTATCTCTACCTGCATCCGCCGAGTCCGCTCCCTGCGGAGGACGCAACAAAGGCGCTCTGTGGGGACGGGGTCCTCCACTTCATCCTCAACTACCGGCGAGGGTCCCAGACCGGAACTGAAGCAGACTTCCGGCCGCGTGCGGGACTTAATGCATCCCAGACCCAGAGTGAAAGGGAAGGCATGGACTCCTGATCCAGGCAGGACGGTCGACCCGTGCTAACGTCAGTCACATGGAAGACAAGGGTCTCAAAGGCCAATAAGGCGAAGGAAGAGCCAATCAGCTGTCAGTTCTGTGGGTGAAAGAACAATAGGGCTGGGGCAGAATCAGTCACATGTAAATGCAGTGCTTCTGAAAGAGAGGTCGGGCTTGGGGTCTTGTCTTACCCACACACTCTTTCCACTTTCTATGGGCCGTACTACAGGGGCCTCTAATGATGGGAAAATGTCTGTAGTTCCCATTGCCCACTTATCCTCAGATTGGGGTCACTAGGCTGTGGGCAAAATTTCCATTACGCTGATGTTATCGTACATAATTCCTAAAATTATACCTTTTGATTATAATGCAGGAGCAGAGGCACTATGCGAAGGGCAGAACATGAGAGGCTGTTGTTCACTTCACTTGTGTTTTCTTGCATTATTTTTGTAGCACAGAATACGCCCTCAGGTCCAAAATGGGCTCCAGGAAGCATTTCTCGCTAAAATAAAGCGCCAACATGCCAGTTTTACATTTTACATAATCTGTACGCAATTTTACACACTTTTATTGAACCACAAGCATGTTGGGACGATTCAGATCCCAATATGAGGGTTATAGAAAGCATGTTTTGTCTTTCAAATTGTGTAGGTCAGTGTCAACACTAGCTGAGGAGAGGTTTACATAAACCAATACATTGCGAGACTGAGGGTCACCAGATATATTGATGTGTTTATGCTAAATCTGTTTTTGTGAGATTTGATCGCAGGGCGGAATCTTCATGCTGCACTGTACTTGTATCCATGTTTGGGCACTGGTTGGGCTTTGCATCTTGTTTTTGTTCCTTATAAAAACATAAAAATACCTCAATAAAGATATTTGTAAAAAAAAAAAATGTACATAACAAGCGATAGACTAACTTCTGAGAGAAAATATTTTTAACTTCACAAATTTTAACTTGAGCCTGTTAATTGGAGCCCAGGTTAAGCCGAGCTCCTCATTCTGTGCAGGCCAAAGCTGGAGGGTGAACATGATTTCACTCCCAGAGTGGCAGTAAACAAGAACTGACAAAGCCAATAATGTGGCCTGTATAGAGTAGAGAGGTTTACTATTGCCCAAAGCCCTACTAACACAAATAGAACGGCGTGGTGTCTTCCTCATTAACAAATAACACTCGTACACCAAGTTGAGTGTCTGGTCCGGTTTGTTCACCCCAGCCATCCACAGCTGCTCAGTCTAAGAGGCAACTTCAGAACATTACATCGAGACATTCCACATAGAACACATGGTGAGGTTCTACACAGAACCAGGCATGATGTCACAAACGGGTATACAATGGCAGTACACACTTTCTGCACACAGGTAATACATACTGTGCTGCAGGAGTGTGCACACTCATGTACTCCTCCACCAACACCACTGCCCCCCCCCTGTACAGTAGAGAGTTTCTCTAGCTTAACTAACACAAATAGGATTGGTATACTGAGGGCATTGTAAGATATATATATATACATATATATCCACAGCCTTGGCTCGATTCTGCGGTCCAATGGCGCTCTTTTCACCGGTGCTATGACTTCCAAGCAGAGCCCCGCTTCAATATATTTCACAACTCCCTTCTTCCACGAAGGGAATAAGTCAGCACTCACAAAAGTTCCTTTCCCAATCCTTTTTATTTCATTGTCATTACTCCAGCAATGCAAAGTAAGAACCAACGCGTTTCGCAACCAACTGTCCGTGAACAAGCGACAGTTGGTTGCGAAACGCGTTGGTTCTTACTTTGCATTGCTGGAGTAATGACAATGAAATAAAAAGGATTGGGAAAGGAACTTTTGTGAGTGCTGACTTATTCCCTTCGTGGAAGAAGGGAGTTGTGAAATATATATATATATATATATATATATATATATATATATATATATATATCGGTACAGGTAGTAACAGTGAAAACTTCTGTCATGCACAACAGGCACACTATGAACAGCAGTACAGGCTTATCCTCATATAGGGAAATTGTTTTGACAATGGTGGCTGCTGACAAGACACAATAGACCCGACTCACAAAAAGCCAGAAATGCACTTTCGTAGACCTCCCCTCTATAAATAATACTACATCACAATGCATTAATCGTCCACAGCTTGGCTTCCTGTCCTATTACTCGCCGACTTCAAGTGTGCTTTTAACCATGTACAGCGCTCTGCTGCAATTTTGTCTAGATTTGTGCTATAAAAAGACTACATAAATAAATACATCGTCGATTTCCACCTGTGTTGAAGTAAAGTTCTAGCTTCAGATAGATTTCCAGGAGTATGTCTTGGCTTCCTTTGTGAATTCCAATTTTGCATTCACCAATGCAATTGTGTTATACATCGTTGTATATTTAAGGTATTGTATGCGATTGCTGCTGAAAGTATGTTTAATTACGCCGATGACCTCCAGCTAATCTTCAACCTTTCCCACTCATCTTCATCCGCCCAGAATGTCCAGACAGTCATGACGTTCATTCAGGACTGGATGAACTGCAACCACCTCAAACTCAACCTGGACAAGACCGAGCTGGTCTTGACCGGAGGTGGTTGCAGTCCGTGGTCCCCCTCCTTTTGGCCCTCGTCACTTGGTGTCCCTCCACTCCCTGTACCTAAAGTTAAAACCCTTGGGATCCTCTTAAACTCACAACTTTCTGTTCATTCACAAGTCGGTTCAGTGGTCTCTTCTTGTTTCTTTTCCCTTAGAATAATTAGGAAAGTCTCTCATTTCTTTTCCCCTTCTGCTTTAAAAATCATCATGCTAGCCATGGTACTATCTCGCATTGATTATGGCAACATAATCTATAATGGGGCTCCTGCCTATGCGATCCACCGCCTGCAGCTGGTACAGAACCAGGCTGCCCGCCTGATTCACGGCCTACCTAAATACCATCGGGCCACTCCACTGCTCAAAGCACTACATTGGCTTCCGGTGAGAGAGCGCGCCCTTTTCAAACTTGGCTGCCTCACTTTCCAGGCTAGGTCGGGCACTGCCCCCGAGTTCATATGCTCTGCTATCAAGCCCTACCTTCCAGGCAGAGAACTTCGCTCCACTCATATGGCTCTTCTAGCTACCCCCCGTTTTAAAAAACAGAAGGCTGGTGGAGCGAAGTTCGCTGTTCTTGCTCCAGCTTTCTGGAACTCCCTTCCTGCTGCCCTCCGCACATCACCTTCTTACCTACAGTTTCGGAAGGATCTCAAAACCTTCCTATTTGCGCAAGCTTACACTGCCTAACCTCTTCCAGCTGCTGTCGTCCACTGCATCACACATAGCGCCATGAAACCGCTGGGTAAAAGTGCGCTGAATAAATGTTTTTAAATTCATATTCAAATGCTACAAGAACGGCAGAGCAAATAATAAAATTTCTCGTTAAGCTTTGATTTGCATAAAATAGAGTCAGTGTGTTATGTTTGCATTGCTATTCACTTGGAAGTAACAAACCTTTTCCCTCTTTTATCCCTCCACTATCCTTCTCAATCCAAAAAACTGACTAACATATCCACTACTCATATTACTTTCATATTTCATTATAGTAATTCACCACTAATCCTTTATGGGTCCCGGAGTAGCATGCTACACGCCAAAAAAGCGCTTTAACACCCCATTAGGGGTAGCAAGCGCTATATAAATACAAACCCCTTTTCCCTGTTCTATCCCTCCACTTTCCTTCTCAATCCAAATAACTGACTAACATATCCACCACTCAAATTACTTTCATATTTCACTATACTAATTCACCACTAATCCTTTATGGATTCCAGAGTAGCATGCTACTTGCCGAAAAAGCTCTTCGACGCCTCATCAGGGGTAGCAAGCGATATAGAAATGCAATTACAATACAATACAATACAATGTCAGCAGGAGGATAATGCTGTGGAAAGAGTTATTGTTAGGTGAGAGAAGGAAGGCTTTTTCAGAGGGAGGATATAGCTGGAAGAATGGAATAGAAGCCTTGGGTCTAGCCCCAGGCCCCTCAAGGACCAAAGAGGGAAACTGCCATTGGAAGACACTCTTAACCTCTCCGCCCTTTACCTGGCTGACCGGCTAGACCCCCTAGGAGCAGAGTTAAGCTGGGATGGGCTGGACCTGGTGGGGTTATTTCTATGCTGTCAAATTTCCAGGTGGCCAGGGGGAAAGGCACATTGTTTGCAAGGCAGCCTAGGACCGGCATGGAGGGGTTAGTGCTGGGTAGCCAGGGATGGACCAGGTGTGTCTGATAAAACAAACAGGAAGGAGGCAAGCGAGAGAGGGAGCAATTGGGCCTAATTGGGATAAAAAAGAAACTAGCATTGCTCCAAGGTCCATTTATTCAAAGAGCATCTCTAGAGGATTTTAGCACCTGCAACATACAAAAGGCTTCCACAAATGTCCTCATGTTACACTTTATAGAGGAGATCAGATTGCCTAGTATGGCAGGCCTGTTCGCCCCTTTCACAACCAGCTCCAGGTGTTCTTTCCTGCACTGGGCCTTATAACGTTTGTCTAAAGCATAATAACTCAATTTCTTTTTTGAAAACACCATGACATATATTTCAGTACGTCTGACACGTTATTTATTTTGTGAGCAGTGTGAATGCCATGCTACCGGTTGCTCACCAAACCTGTCCTATGGCACCCTGACAACACCACCACCATTGTCTAAACCTCTTTTTGAGGATCGTTTTTCACCACTTTGTAAGTGTGCACATAATCGAAATGGATTTGAGGGGATACGGAAGGTAGCAAACTTTTAGCAAACTCACTTTTACTGTACTCTCCCAAACATTTGTGTTTAACCTCTTCGCTGCTAATGACAAGGGTAACTCGTCATGGAGTTTCCATTGATTTCAATGGAAATTACATTGAAGTGCCAGAAGCACCATAGCATCCAAGTGGTTAAAACGTGCTCTTTGCACGGCTCGAAAACGTTATTTATTCACTAGCAAACCTTTAGAGGTATTCACCAAATTTGATGTATAGTTTGCATATGGCACTTCATGGAGACTATTTGAAAACTGACGGAGTCTGGCAAAAAAAAAATGCGAAACTTGTATCCAAAACATGCTTTTAAATTCCTTTTGGAGAGTGCAATGTCGGCTTCATTGTACTGACTCCAGTGACAAGCTTAATATAGGGAAATGTTTAGTACTTGATATGTATGTATGCATGTATATATGTATGGTATGTTATATTTACAGCACGATCTTGCTCTGAAGCAATGGAAAGCAGCAGAAAGTACTTTCAACAATAAGTTTTAATAAAGATGAAATTATAAAACCCATCATTCCATAATACAAAATAGCTTTAATTTTGGGTTCAAACCTAAGGATTTAGGAATGAATGCACTGTTCGAATGTTGGAGTGAATGTTTATTTTCTACTGAACTCTCCTACTTCTTGCTTGCTCCCACCACAACGCCTTTTTGTTTTTTTAGTTGCAGATATATATAGTGCAAACTCGACCTGAAGGTATTGGAGCACTTTACATGCGCACCAATTACGTTGGTGGTTAGTGGTCTCGCTCGTCTGAGCACTTAGTATCCCTCATTCTGCACCTATTTAAGGCGAATGGTCAAGTCAAGTCAAGTCAAGTCAAAAGATTTATATAGCGCGCTACATACCCAGAGGGTCTCAAGGCGCTTGAAGAGGGTGGGAAGTCACTTGTCGAATATCCACGTTTTGAGATGTTTTCTGAATGCTAGGTGGTTCTGAGCAAGGCGAAGGTGAATGGGAAGTGAGTTCCAAGTTTTAGCTGCTAGGTAGGAGAAGGATCTACCTCCCATGGTGGTTTTGTTGATGCGGGGTACAGTGGCAAGGGCTTGGTTGGAGGATCGTAGCTGGCGGGAGGGGGTGTAGAAGGATAGTCGTGTGTTGAGGCATTCGGGTCCGATTTCGTAGAGTGCTTTGTGTGCGTGGGTTAGGAGCCGGAAAGTGATCCTCTTATTGACGGGGAGCCAGTGGAGGTTTTTCAGGTGATCAGAGATGTGTTCTTTACGCGGGATGTCTAATATGAGCCTGGCTGAGGCGTTCTGGATGCGTTGTAGTTTTTTCTGGAGTTTTGCGGTGGTACCGGCGTAGAGGGTGTTTCCGTAGTCCAGTCGGCTCGTGACCAGAGCGTGGGTGACTGTTTTTCTAGTTTCTGTGGGGATCCAGCGAAATGTTTTTTTGAGCATGCGAAGAATGTTGAAGCAAGATGAAGAAACGGCGTTGACTTGTCTGTTCATCGAGAGTGAGGAATCCAGGATGACGCCCAGGTTCCGTGCGTGGTCCGTCGGGATGGGTGCTTTTCCAAGGGCCTCTGGCCACCAAGAGTCGTCCCAGGCGGAGGGGGAGGTACCTAAGATGAGGACTTCTGTTTTGTCTGAGTTCAGTTTCAGACGGCTGTGCTTCATCCATTCGGCTACTTCTTTCCTTCCTTCGTGTAGGTTGGTTTTGGCCGTGTTAGGGTCTCTGGTGAGTGATAGGATCAGTTGAGTGTCGTCGGCGTAGGAGATCATGTTGAGGTTATGTTGGTGTGCGATGGCCGCGAGGGGGCTCATGTAAACGTTGAAGAGGGTGGGACTGAGTGAGGACCCCTGAGGTACGCCGCAGATGACTTCAGTGGCCTCTGACTTGAATGGTGGAAGGCGGACTCTCTGGGTTCTTCCGGTGAGGAACGAGGTGATCCATTCCAGTGCTTTTCCTTGGATTCCGATGTTTTTGAGGCGCTGTAGAAGGGTGCTATGGCAGACTGTGTCGAAGGCTGCGGAGAGGTCGAGGAGGATGAGGGCGACTGTGCCTCCATTGTCCAGTAGAGTTCGAATGTCGTCTGTTGCTGCGATGAGGGCGCTTTTGGTGCTGTGCTTGGCTCGGAAGCCGGACTGTGAGGAGTCAAGGGATTTGTTGGTTTCGAGGAATGCGGCGAGCTGGTTGTTGACAGCTTTCTCGATGACTTTGGCCGGGAAAGGAAGGAGTGAGATAGGGCGATAGTTTTTGAGTTCGGTGGGGTCAGCTGTGGGTTTCTTCAGGAGGGCGCTGAGTTCGGCATGTTTCCAGCTTTCCGGGAAGGTTGCGGAGTTGAGGGAGCAGTTGATGACGTCTCGGAGGTGCGGTGCAATAATGGAGTCTGCTTTGTTGAAGATGTGGTGAGGGCAAGGGTCTGTGGGGGATCCTGAGTGGATAAAGTTCATCAGACGGATGGTGTCCTCAGTGGAGATTGGCTTCCAGTCATTGAGGATGTTCAGGGGGGGTAGGGGTCCTGCAGGGGATTGGGTGGGTTGGTCCCCGGGTTGGTTGTCGAAGCTGTTGTGGATGTCTGCAATTTTGTTGTGGAAGAATGAGGCTAGGGAGTCGCAGAGGGCTTGAGAGGGGGTGATGTCGTTGGAGTTGGCAGAGGGGTTGGTAAATTCCTTGACGATGTTGAATAATTCCTTGCTGTTGTGGGCGTTGTTATCTAGACGGTCCTTGAAGGCTGCTTTCTTGGCATTTCGGATTAGTTGGTGGTGTATGCGGGTGGCGTTTTTGAAGGCGTCTTTGGTGCTGGTGGTTGGGTCTGTTTCCAGGCCTTCTCCAGGGAGCGACAGAGTTTCTTGGATTTCTTAAGATCATCGTTGAACCAGGAGGCCTTCTTGCTGCCTAGTTTGATTTGTCGTTTTTTCAGTGGTGCTAGGATGTCGGCGCTGTTGGATAACCATTGGGTGAGGTTGGTGGCTGCTTGGTCTGGGTTAGAGGAGTGGGCGGGGGGCTTTTGAAGAAGCGATGAGGAGATCTGGTCCATGGTGATTTTGTTCCAGTTTCTTTGCAGAGTGGGTTGGGGGTGGTTGTTGGATGTGGGCTTGTTGTAGGTGAAGTGAACGCAGCTGTGGTCAGTCCAAAGGAGAGCTGTGGTGTGGCTGAAGGAAACATGTTTGCTGGAGGTGAAGATAGGGTCGAGTGTGTGACCTGCGATGTGGGTGGAGGTAGTGACAAGTTGTTTAAGTCCGAGGTTTGCGAGGTTGTCCAAAAGGGTGGTGGTGTTGCGGTCGTTGTTCTTTTCAAGGTGAAAGTTGAGGTCTCCCAAAAGGATGTAGTCCTCGGAGGGGAGCGCGTGTGGAGTGATGAAGTCCGTGATGTCTTCACTAAATTGTGCGCGGGGTCCTGGTGGCCTGTAAAGGAGGGTGCCTCTGAGTGTGGTCTTGGGGTTGATGTGGATCTGGAAGTGAAGATGTTCAGAGTTGGCGAGATTGACGTCTGAGCTGGTTGAGATGCGGATGGATTTCTTATGGACGATAGCGATGCCTCCTCCTGTGTGGCCGGAACGGTCCTTGCGAATGATCTTATAGCCTTTCGGGATGGCAATGGTGATGTCTGGGGCAGAAGAGGCATTCATCCATGTTTCTGTTAGGAAGGCGACGTCCGGAGAGATGGTGTCTAGTAGATTCCAGAGGTCAATGGCGTGTCTGTGGACCGAGCGGGTGTTGAGCAGTATGCATTGTAGGTGGTTGGGATCGGATATCTGTAGTGTGTTCGTAGATGAGGAGTTGTTCTTGGTGCCGTCGAACTTGCAGGAGTTGCACGGAAGCACAGCGGATCACGGCTTCCCACACCGAATAACTGTTTTTAATTGCGGCAATACATAGTTTCACTTTTAAATCACCACATAACTTACTTTCTTTGTTGAGTCTGTGTTGGTGGGTGGGATTTCTTCATTTTGCTTTTGTTGTTACCCTCCGTTTCGCCGGAGCCTCTTTGGCTGTTTGTCCGGAGAGGGTGCTGGCGTTGTACAGGAAGTTTTGCTCTCCTACTTCCTGCTGTCTCGTATCAAACTAGCTCTTCTGCAAACTTAGCTCCCTCAATCATCACCTATTTAAGGGTGCATGGCAGCACGGATGCATGCAGTGGGCGTGCCGCTGGTGCGCCAAAGGCAACTCCATCGGCTGTCGGTCTGAGTCCGATGAGAGTTTGGCCATGATAAGGTCCTACTCCCATGTCCAACTCATGGACCTTCAGTATCAGGACTCTAAGTCCACTTGTCAGTCTACGCTGAATGTTTGCAATAGCAAAGTCAAGCGCTGCCTTGGCTGTAACTTTCACTTTAACGCCTGCACTGGTCCTGTGATCCCTTCCTCCTCGCCTATGAGGGATTTGCACCTGGATGTCATCACCAGTCACAGCAAGTTACGACTCTGTGGCACTCTGCTTAACACCCAGTCCCTCATTAGACACAAGAGGGAAGCTCTTGATCTGATTCTGGTTTAGCCCTAGACTGCCTTTTCATAACTGAAACATGGTCTAGAGAGGACCCTGGCCCTGACCTGGTGGAAGCTATCCTGCCGGTTACACCATCAGTAGACTGTACTGCCAGGGACGCATGGGAGGTGTGCGGGCAGTTATTGTATGGGATGGACTGGATGTACCTTAGACTCTGTGTCCTTGGACAAAGAGGTAAGAGATGTCCTTTTTAATGACGGCTTGGTTATGAAAGTCTTTAGAATGAAAGCAGCATCACAGAGGCATCATTAGTATGCTCATCTTTATCCTGAATTGTTCACTAGCAGAAAGGGGCCGGTTTAGGGCTAAGGGAAGGGGTGGTTTTAGGTTAAACAAATGGTCGGGTTTAAGCTTAGGGAAGAGGTGGGTTTAAGCTAAGGGAAGGGGGAGGGTTTATGTTAAGGAGAGGGGTGGTTGTTAGGGCTAAGGGAAGGGGGGGGGGTTGTTAGGGCTAAGGGTGTGCAGTGGTTATGGGGTAAGGGGCTGAGGGGATTTAAGGGTAAAAGTCTAGCACGATTGCCCAAAACACTTAACGACATCCCTGGGGAGCTTTGGCACCCATGAGGCAAGAGCTACGAGGACCGTCCATGACTTGGACAGTGGCTGAGGCATTGACCACAGCCTGGACTGGAGTCGATACCGCAAACCAGACCTGCCCGCAACACCTGCAGACACCGGTGAGATCGAGGCATTCGTTGATATTCTATGTACGATGTGTAGATAAACTTCGTTTGAGAAACTGGCATGATAATGCCAACTTAGAACTAAGGCTTTCATTAATAAAGCCTTCAGCCTAATGACATTCGTACTACCGACATACATCTCAAAGAAGATATTACGGAGGCTGCCTTGTTAGGCCTAAAATGTAAGGCAAATACACCATTTCTGTTCTTCTAGTACTGTGACCATGTGGTTCAAGGACCAACTTTCTTGATAACTGGGGCCAGACTATGGAACCATTCCTAGTACATATACATATTAGCATTCTGGGTGGCTTTAATTTCCATCTTAATCACCCTTTATATAAGGATTTGTCAGTCTTCCTTGAACTACCCAAGGCAAACACAAGGAGATGATGGATGGAGCACTGAAACGTTTTAAACACTCACCCCACTCACAGATCTGAGTTGAATCCATCATCGTTCTTTAGCTCACTTCGTCACACCAGTTTAGACCTAGCTCTATGCAAATCAGTCTTGAGCCTGTTCCTCATGGGAACAGTCCAGCACGAACTGCCAAGCCTGGTCTTCCTTGGACCGGAAACAAGCATCCTGGGACCGGTTTCAGGGTATTAACCCTCATCATCCTGAGGCCAACCCATTCTAAACATAGCTGAAGGCTGTGCATGGTTGGTATGTATAGGGAGTAGGCTACGGCCGGGCCCTGCGGCCAATACCTGAAGAGCACGCCGAAGGCCATGAATGGCGTGGGGCTCAATGCATTTAGGGGGTAGGCCACAGGGTCTGGCCACAGGTCAGGCCTTGCTTCCAACCCCCATCCGCACGTCCGAAGGCTGCGCGAAGGCCGGGGTTCAGTGCCCATAGAGGCTTTGGCCGTGCGTGGCGATGTTTGGATTAACGTAAAGTAATTAAAATTACTTAACAATCATTAAGTCATGGTCATTTGATCTGCAATGAGTGATGTCACTGACCATGTCATGAGTGATATAATATGTGAGGTCATAAGCAGTGCATTGTGGGCGCTATAGTTAGCTCAGCTAGCTATAACTGCTGCATTTTACTAATTTTGTATGAGTGAAATCTGAGCCTAACTATAACGTCTCTGTTACCTTTGATTTTTTCCTGTATGTATGTATATATGTGTACATATATATATATATATATATATATATATATATATATATATTTTTTTTTTTTTTTAAATAAATTAATTTGTACCAACACTTTCGTTGAAGAAGAAAGTAAATAGGTCGCACTCCGACATTCGTTTTCCAAAGGTTTTAAAGCATATTTATTTTACATCACTCCCAAGATGGCACACTAAACCGACGCGTTTATATATATACGTTATGTTCCAACATGTTCCTATCGTTGCATTTCAAGCGAGTTCTTTGAGAGCTTTTTGCTTGTCCATAAAATTACAATGGGAGAACATCTTGTTTGCTATAAATTATGATAAATGTTCACATTTTTTATTGTGATGTTATATATTAGCGTATTTGCACAGAAGATAACTTTAGCTGTTTTTTAACATATCAATATGTATAAAATATCTAAATATTGAATTGGATGTTTATGGACAACATAGTGATATAGGATCATGTAACCACCATTGCCATCATTAGGATTTTAAAATTTACACAATTTGGTATTAAACGCGATCAAGCAAGGCATTGGGCAACAATGGGCAAACATCCACGCAATCAATTTGACTGTGGAATTAACCGACATTGCAAATATTTTCATGAGATGCAAGCGAAAATTAGGCATTTGAGTCAGAAACGATAATGTACCAGTATGATTATTGAATATTATTGTTTAATATCACTTGTTCCCTTGTTTCGTTTTTGTATATTTAAATACATTTACGTTTATGCTTAATTCATGTAAAGTTCTACCACATATTGCATGTTATAAGATGGCGCCCATGTTTGTAACCCAGTAATATTGTAAGTCAATTACGAGTCCTTCCACTATGTCTACGACTCTCTTGGCGCGAAAATGCGCAATTGATGTGATTTTAAATAGTGTGTTCATACATTCTGTCGATTGTCAGTGAGCAAGGGCACGGACGTGCCCGAAACGCGTCTGATGACAGCTTTTTACCCACACGATGAATAATAAACTTCAACAGTTGGATATCTGACCTCGCCTGGGCGTGCTGATTCTTGGTCTGTGTGCCTTTCTGTGCAGCAAGCACTTGTGTAGACGGGCTGGATATATATATATATATATATATATATATATATATATATATATATATATATAATTCCACAAAGGTTGCCCTTGAAGGAGATCACACACCTCGGGGTATCCGCACACTGGACCTCAGGCGGCACCACCAACAGCATGCCACACGCAATCATCTTGGATTTCTTGAAGACGGGGCAGCATCAATCAGAGTGCCGGCATGTCTCTCACCCTGATGGAGTGACATTTTATTGAGGCAGACAGCGGGCAGCCACTTGGCGAGAGAACTATGGAAGTCCTATGTGGCAATATTGGGACTACAGGTACCATCATGCCTACGGTGACGCCCACATGGGCGGGACTTTGTAATTAATTAAAAACACGTTCTGCTAAGCCCGCATCTTGCCTCATTCCTGCCAGTGAACAAGGGCTGTAATGGCTTGAAACGCGTATGGCTTCGTGATTGCGTGTGGCATGCTGTTGGTGGTGCCGCCTGAGGTCCAGTGTGCGGATACCCCGAGGTGTGTGATATATATATATATATACACACATACACACACACGACAGGTAGTAAAATCTGCCTTCTAAAAGACAGAGAAACAGTGCCATCTTAAGGATTTTTCCTCTTTTCAGAACATCTTTAAATTGAATACCCATTTCCAGCTAATTCAACACGCTGTGATGACATACAATATTGAATTATGCTTTAAACTTTCAGAAACTGTGGCATGAAGCAGTCAAAAGCTCCAGCGGCCAAGCACCCACCAGCCAAATAGGACCAAAAGAAAGCCTAAGAAAGGGATGGTAACGAGTGTGGTGAGGTACAGAGAAGGGCAGCATGAGACGAGGCATATGAGAACCATTCAGGGGAAGAGGGTGGTGGAGTCGAGAGAACGGGATACAGACAGAGTTCGAAGGTAAAAAGGGATAAGAGGTTGCGGGAAAAGAGTTGAACTTGAGAAGAGAGAGGAGGTTGAGAAAGATAGGTGAGATTGAAACAGAGGTTGAGAGAGATTGCATTTTAGGTAGATATAAATGTGTAAAGTAGGCAGTGGTAGAAACAGAGAGATGAGATAAAGAGATGGGGAGAACAGATTTGAAATAAAGAAGGATATAGAGAAAGAGATATGAGAGAGAGATGGAAATGATAGATTGAGAAAAAGTGGCATGGGTAAAAGGGTCTACGCAGAAGGAGTGGTAGTAGGGGAGTAATGGGGGAGTTAATTTAGCGGAGCCAGTATTGAGGACATTGGGGTAGACTCAGAGGGACCATAGGTAGAGAGAAAGGGAGGTGGAGAGGTAAGTTACCAAAAATGCAGCAAAACGCAAAGCGAAAGGCTTTTTGCAAAGGTTGACTAGTTATTTTTTTGTTTCTTATTGCTCTATTTGGGTGTTAATCTGGTACTAATGAAGTGCAACTAATGCCCAGTCAATGTTAACAAGTTTGAAAATAACAAAATAACTAAGGAATACTATAACTAAATGTGACACAGTATGCCGCATAATTTGCCTTTTCTTGCCGCATACTTTACTCAACTCTGCTGCATAATTTGGCCCTCCCCTGCCGCACAATTCCAGTGGCACTGATGTGCTCGATGTGCCCTGAAAGAACCTAAGTACTAAAGTGAGCCAAACAATTTGCAAGCTAAAATACTTTTAAAATATGTGACCCCTGCTTCTCGCCGTAATGCACACTAGACATATCAGTCTTTTTAATCAGGGTTTTATTTAAAAAATCGACCAGAACAGGTAAAGTCAGCGGGCCTGGAGTTGGCAGCCAACTTTTGTCCTTGTTGTTCGTAAGTGCACATGAGAGTACTTTCTATGTGTAGGTAGGTGCTCGTTAGACTAATTTCTGTCTGTAAGTGCGCGTTGTGCAAGAGCTGAATGCCATTACGTATACAGAGACATAAGCCCATGGTGGCCTGACCCGGTGGCACGTGCATGCTGTAGTGAGACACAGCGAGAAGGTACCCCTGCGTGCCGGACAGTTTAGGTCTGCTTTGGAGCGAAACATTGTGCGACTTCAGCGCTACCGCGGGAGACGCGCGCCATCTATTGTCCAACTGGCATCACGGCAATGTGTAGTTTTATAAAGAGTGGCAACCTTTAATGAGAGATAGCAAGGAGCACCATTTAAGGGCTACACTCATGAAGTACATGCGTGAAGCAGCTTAAATCGCACAACGGCATTCACGGTGGGAAATATATTTCTGAGTAGTCTATTCCTGCTGGGTGAATCGATATTAACGCCGCGATCCCACTCCCTGCCTCTTTATCTCACTCCTGCAGGTTCATGCTTTCTTCCTTTGTGGGAGTTTTACCGTCTTCTTCTTTCCCATAAGCGTGTTGTCCTCTCTCCTGCTCTCGGAGAATGTCTGATAAGGAAAAATAAGAGCGGCGATCCCCACCGGCAACCACCGGCTCAAATTAAGCACTGGATCTACCCCAAGGGGGGAATCGACTGATTACAAATTACCTTTTTGAGTTGCATTGTTAACTTGGAAATTATTCGGAGGAAGGGCAGATCAGCCAACTCCATAAACTCAGATTTCAAGGACTGGCAAGTGGGTTATTTATTGTTCTGCATACCCCGACACAGCTGATGGGTGGTCTCCAGCTCGGTTTACGTCAGCATGATTAAAGTGTATGGAATACAGCGATGCCTACGAGTTAGAATCACTCAGTTCCTCAACCAAACAAAAACGGGGCTCGGTGTCAAGAGGACATACCAATAATGGGATGGATGTGATATAAATATATATATATATTTATAACCGGAAAAATGTGGATATACATCAAGCCTTGGATACTAAACGGAAATACTGTGGGGTTTAGTTTAGCCCTATCACTTTATCTCCCTTTATCTAACACTGTTTATGTTTGTAACATACACGTCAGGACCAAAGTTCGCGTTTCCCCCCCTTGCTTGTCACTCAAATGTCTCTATGGTTCCAGACTCAATTGGATCCGATCCCCCACATAACTTGTAAACAACACCTCAAGTGTTTCTCCTGCTACAATAAAAATGTTTATTTCTGAGCTGGAATTTCACTGCTTCAAACACTCCTGCTAAATATTAATAACCGTGTCCCCATCACATTTACAGAGGTGGACCTATGCAATCACTGGGTATGTGGCTCAAATGTCCTCCCATCTGCCTTGACGAGGAGTTGCTACCTACTTCCATTAAGTATGTTGCATATAACGTTCACAATTTGGCGTCAAAACCACCCTCACTCCATCAATTTCCATACTGCACGCTGGTTTCACTATACACCCCTCCTTAATCCTTTCACTCATACACAAAAGGAGATTTCTCCATGTCTCATCATAATTAGGCCTAGGCGGAGTTCCACCACGCTACATGGTGTGCCGCAAGACGCAGAATGCGTTACGTCTCACCGTTTGCGCTGATTTTTAGCGTCAGGTGTTTGTCCCGCGCTGTAAAATTAGTTCTAGTCGAGCAGTAGCATCATCAACGCGACCAGGTTTCTCAATGTGAGCGGTAGCAACCATCCGTGACCGCTTGCGTTGAGACTTCTCGCTGGGAGGTGGTCTAGCGTTGTATTTTCATCGCTCTGCAACTTAATGTTGACGAGTGCGAGCGATGAAAAAACTCCCTTCTGCGGAGCAGAGTTTCTCAGGTCGCCACATACTCTACTGAGTGTGGAAAACTCCGCAAATTCCGCGAACAAAGCACAGTTCACCACCCAGGCCTAATCATAACAGATCACCCACCACCCACTCCATTTTTGCCTGCTCCTCACTTCCTGAGGCACAGGAAGGATTCTGCAATATAATTGGCTATGATGTTTAGCTGCTGTGGAATTTGTTTATGGCTCAGACAGTCTCATTAAAAAAAAATAAAAACAAAACAACTTACTATCAGCTGTTCATACAAGTCCACTTCTCAATACATTTTAAGACTGATATATGGTTTCGTTTGTTCGCTCTTGATGGGTACAGAATTAATAACGTTTCATTACTATATGTATATTCTTTTAATTATACAGCAGTAAACAACCCATCATCTTGTCAGAAACATCTTAATGTTTCAAAGTTCTTAAAGATGTTGTCAGTCTTTTCCCAAAGGGGTGTTGAGGAGTGTTGTTTTTTTTTCTAGCTGGCACAGAATTCCCTCTCATCCAATGATTTTGCGTACGGTCTCATTCATTCCTCAGGACCGGAGGCTTCCCTGGGGTTTGCATACAAAATGGCGGCATCAACGCTCCATTTAAGAAAGCTGAATTATACGTTTGATGGGAAAGAAAGGCTTTGTGTAGTGGGTATTTATCGGTCACCTGTTTACAACAAAGCAGTTGCACGAACCCACACAGGCCACATGAAAATGTCGCTGTGACACAACCTCCAACTGCTCAATCCGTCCTGGATGCTGTGTTGTGTATTTTATTTTAAGCCATACGCCTAAATCTAATTTATTACTCTCCTGCAGCTAACGTTTCTACTTACTAACACAAAAAGCCCTATTATGATGTCATTTGGAGTTTCCTCCGATGAATACCGTCGCGGTCTCGGGACCGACTGACCTCTGGTCAGCTGTCCCAACACTGCAATTACAATGTGACCACACATGGTGTGGTCGCATACTCCCACTTCTCATAGAGAAAAGGGAAATTGTGTACATCCCTGCACCACGTGGCAGGCACCTCAAGGTGCCTGCCACGCGGTGCAGGAATGAACAGGGGGGCACCATAGGTGACCCCTCGGCCTCCAACCAGAGGCCGCAAGGAGAAGGGGTCCCTGCTAGGGGCCCTCAAACTCGCTCTCCGACAGGTTTTTCATGTTGGAAAGAACAGCATCGAAAGCCAGTGGGAAACCGAGCATCGTAATCCCAACGGCATAATCTCCGTTCATAGGGATTACGGGCCAATATCTGACTGGTCGACGGGCTCTGAATCCATACGGAATGACCAGCTGGTTTCAATTCCTAACCTATCCACCACTCAAATTACTTTCTTATTTCACTTTACTAATTCAACACTAATCCTCTATGGGTCCCGGAGTAGCGTGCTACTTGCCAAAAAAGCGCTTTGACGCCTCGTCTGGGGTAGTAAGCGCTCTATAAATGCAATTACAATACAATACAATACACTATATTTAATGTATGTCAGGCACCCCTAAGGAAGGCCTCCTCAGCCCAGTAGGTAGGGTGCACTATATTAAAGGGGAGGACATATAAGTGCAAGCCTATATGTCTCTATAGTGCCATTCCCCATTGGAAACTATTGTAAGTGTTAGCGGTCCATAGGATAACATGGGTTGCCACTCAGGCATTCTTGAGGTGGGCAGCTCCATTATGCTACTGCCAAAATAGGTCATGTTTGGTATTAAACAACATGCCTTCTCACCTGCTAACATGAATCTCGTGACTAACATGATGTGCCATGCACCCAGGTGGCTACTTTAGAGGTTGCCCCAGGATCTCTGTGCTCTGGCTGGCAGGCCAGTGTTTCCAGTGCCTGCTGCCACCAAGACAGGTAGTGAGATCACTTCCAGGAGACAGGAACAAAGGCTAGGGCAGAAAGGAGGTCACACCTTCCTCCTCCCAAGCAGACTAGCAAAGTGGCACATCAAAGCGGTGAGCTTCAAAGGCTACACCGCCTCAGGTATGCATCAGGGCTGACTCCTAGTGGTGGAAACAGCCCTCCCTCTGCCCCAGGCACATTTGCACCCAGGAAGGCAGAAAACTAATTATGCATGCAGGCATTCACCCCCAGAAGACTAGCCACATTTCGAGAGTGAGCAGCCTGGTCTGTACACTAAAAATGTGGATTTGTGCCATCTTTAGGAGTGGCAGAATAAAGGGTTCTGGGTAGAAAAGTTGACCCACACCCGGATGTAGTCACCGACGGGGTGGAATAGCTGGGGGGACTAGCTGCCCATTGGCTACTAGCTCCCACACCCCTAACTCATCTAAATCTAGGATTTAAGGCACCCCCCTGATACCAGTATCTCAGTTCTAAACAACTTGCATCAGGAAGGACCTCGAGGAGACCTGTGTCGGCGACAACCGGACTTTGCCCACAGCACAAAAGCAAAAGAGGGATACTTTGTCCCTGTGGCAACAGACTTAGAAGTGCATGATAAAGACGTGTCCTAGGCCAAAACTCAGCACTACCCGGCAGAGGGACCTCTGTGCAAGCCTGAAGCACCCTCAGACTCCCCTGGACTAGTGGCACTAGTCCCCTGCAAACTTCAGGTATAGCAATGCTCCTGATCCAAAATCTTGCTGGCCTTTTGGCCCTCCATGGGATCACCCAAATCCAGATGGTCTAGTGCATTGTGGGAACTGTGGTCCTGCCTTCCACGAAGTTACAGGCAACTACTGCATTCCCCTGGGCCATCGGACGGTGAAGTTACTTTCACCACTACTTATGGCTGCCAAGGCTTGTTGGTCATCAGTCCGGCAACTGAACCCTTTAGTCGACTCTGCATTAAGTTATGATTCCACCCGACCTCCATATCATGTCAGTAACCACATCGTTGTTGTCTTTTTGCACTCTTTTTCCCCCGCAGCACCATCTCAGTGGTAAAAGCAGCTCTCCTGCGGCTCACGTTCAGCACTAGGTAAAGTCAGGACTACTCTGCACCTGGGCTCCACAGGACAGGAAAAACTGAACTGAACTGACTGTCGTGGCTTGGTCCTTGTATCCACATCACCTTTACCCTGCAAGGGTACAACACAACACGACCTGCAAATGGCTGATTGCCACTAGTCGTTTTTCCCATTAACCGCAATGTTAAATTTTCACTGAATTATTTTGCATTGATTTTCTATTACTTCTAAAATCTATAACTCCAGTTGTATGTATGCAATTCCGTTTGTTTTAGTGTCCAAATTGAAATAAAGATACACTTCATTTTTATAAATTGGTGTCAAATTTCTCTCGAGTCGTGTCAATTACTTATTGTCCATGTTGGTACTCTGAAATGCTTAACACGTTACTTTAGTAATTTACTGGGTACTGTCTTTTGTAAAAGGTAGTGTTTAGATTACAACAGTGGTTTATGATAACAACTGATTTTTTTTCTCTTTTCTCATACACGTTGCTTTGAGTTTGTACCATAGGGTAAATGTACAATGAATTGGTTGAACTGTCCGATTTGTAAAGTATAATTAGGGTACTGCTTTTGGTGAGTCAGTAGTATTGTGGCTAAATTAAAAAGGTGATATACATTTAGGTTGTCTTTTTTTTGGTGTGTTTTAAGTTTTTACTATTTGGTAATTGTACAATGACCAGTTGAAAATGTATAAAGACAATGCTTAATTTGCATTTTTTTTCAGGACTAATATGTGTATTTTCTGTGTCTGTAACAGCCCTGAATAAGCGTTGTGTGCGCAAAGCACGTGTTGGCGGTACTAAGAAATTAATTAAGTGAATGAAGAAATCATCACAATAATTTCTGTTGGCTGATATTGTTCCTATCTCAGTACTGTTTTTTTATGTATTATAATTACTATGCGGGTAGGGTACCAGTGCACTGAGATTTCAGCACTAGGCATTATTCCTGTTACCCACAAATATTGTTATTTTATAGCAAAAGCGCAAGGCCCTATTTTTTGTCACTGTATGAAATGGCTAAGCACTATGACAAAAGAGAGGAACTGGCCAATTAAATCTTCTCAGGAGTAACAACTAAGATTAATGATGTGTCTAAATCTACTAAAAGCTTAAAATAAATTCTTGTTAAATTTGAACAAGTACAAAAGAAGGCATCAGCTAAATGGTGGGATGTAATGACTCTTAGAAAATATATTGACGCTAGTAGAATACCTAGGAGGTTGCATATTATCATTTTTCCCTCCGTGGAGGATTTGAGTGATATCAAAGCAGAGAGGTGGGAGTGTAGATTAAATGTGACTACTAGAGAGCTTAAAGGAATGCTCATATAATTTTCATACAGCCAAAGAGAGTTTTTACTAAAATAAATAGAGGAAATCAAGAAAGAGATAGAGAGCATAAACAGTCCAGAGAATGCAGTTAAGGACTATGAGATGCTGGATAATATAATGGACAAACCTCAAGAAGAGTCACAGGAAAAAAAGAGAATAACATTTTTAAGAGAAAAAGGAGACAACAGATATGGAAGAGTTTAAACATACAGAAGAAAATTTAATGGAGCTATTAGAAAATATTCAAGGAGTAGGAACAATACAGACAAGGAAGTGACTTTGAGTGAAGTTTCTAGTACAGGTATGAGCAGTAGTGAATCTGACATAGACAAATCCAGCACATCTAAACAAAATACGGGGGAGAGGTTGTCATCTTTTTTAAGGGAGTTGAAAATAATCTGCTTGTTACAAATCTAAAAAGGTGGAAGGGACCCAGAGAGTGGTGGATACAGAAGAGAGATGGAGGGTGCAAAGGAGGGAGATTCAGATCCCTCCACAGAAAAGAGGGACCCAGAAGGGGTAAGGACAAGAGCACAGATGCTGAAGGAGACAGGACTCAGAAGTAGAGAATTTAGTTGTCAATTTGTCACATTAGGTGCTCAAAGAAGAAGATATGAGTTCTTAAAAGAGGGTTTAGTTTCGCTCCGACCAACAGATGGAATGATTTAAGTGCCAAAGTAGATGTGAATAGATTTGTAAGACAACTTAAACTAAAAAAATATTTCATGAACAAGCCAAGGACTAAGGATCCACTACACATCAGTAAAGATCCCAGTCATATGACCATTAAAGAATTGTTGGCTATTGGTGTATTGATGAGTTTGGAGGATGAAAATAAATGTGCCATTGAAGATTTAGCAAAAGAACTACATATAGATACAGATCAATGTATAAAGTGATTTGAAACCCAAATCCAAGATCATTCCTCCCACAATGGCAGATAATTTCATAGATCTTTTTAACAATTTGGTTATGCATGATTTTGACAATGATATACCTTTTAAACAAGATTCTAATCTAAATAAAGAGGAACCTCAAGCGCTATATGATTTACCTGGTGATAAAGACAAGGGGAGTAATGTAGTTGTGCTGAATCACTGTGATTATCATAATGAGGCATTTTACGTCAACTGAGAAACAATCAGAATTATTAAAAAGTTGAATTGTCTAAAAGGGGAGTCTCAAAGGATTTGATGAAGAAAAAACTAAGATTCTATGTGGGCAAACAATTGTTGGAGGTAGACAAGTTTAATTATTTGTGGGTGGACAATGCAAAAACATCCAGCATTTACTTCTTGCTTAAAGTCCACAAAGGAGACAGGATCCTACCGGGTAGACCAATAATTTCTGGGATAGGGGATCACACAGAAGACATCTCAGATTATGTGGATAAGTATTTAGCTCGGTTTGTCAGAACTTTAACCTCTTATATCACAGATACCAAAGATTTCTTAAGACAAGCCAGTGACATAGATTGGGACCAGGAATTTTACATGGTAACAATGGATGTGAACAGTTTATACACAAGCATACAACACACTAAAGGTTTAGAAGCAACAATATACTTCCTGTATACTAAATCTGCAAGTTCTTTACAACACACAAACATGATTTTGGATCTAGTGGATTCAGTCCTTAACAACAACTTTGTTCTCTGTAGGAAGGATGTTTATCACAAGATCAAAGGGACGGAGATGGTATCCAGGTATGCACCCTCTTATGAGACTCTATTTATGAGTTTGTAAGAGAGGGAGCACACCTAAAAAGGAGAGGGACCAACTTGAAAAAAGTTGAAATATTGGGGTCATTAAATAGACAACATCTTTCTGATCTGGAAAGGGAATGAAGAATCATTAAAATCTTTTCATGATCATCTCAACAGTAATAGATATAACTTAACCCTAAGCTCAGAGTATAGTAAACGGAAGGTATGCTCTTTGGATTTAGAAATGTATGTAAGTGAAGGAAAGCTTGTATCACGATTACATAGGAAATCGACATCAGTTAATTCAATCCTTCATGCGGATTCTGGGCATCTAAAAAGACAACATCCCATTTGAGGCATTATTGCAGACCTGTTGTGAACCAAAGGAGTATGAGAGAGTAGCTGAAGACATTTCAATAAGATTTAGAAGCCGGGGGTAATAATTTGACAGAAAAAAATGTATCTTGATGTATAGTGAGGGCAATATGAGAGTCTATAAGAATCTAGAGAAACACTGGGATGTTCTCAGTGTAGATCCAGACATTAATAAGATTTTTGCAAACACAATATGATGATGGACATATTGCTGACACTTTTCAGACACTCATCCCAGTCACAGATCTGGGTTGAATCCATCATCGTTCTTTAGCACACTTCACCACCCCAGTTCAACCCCAGCCATATGCAAATTAGTCTTAACCCTGTTCCTCATGGGAACAGCCAGCCCAAACTGCCAAGCCAGGTCTTTCCTAGACAGAAACCAAGCACCCTGGGTCTGAACTGAGGTGACCAAAAGAACGATGATGGATTCAACCCAGATCTAATAGTGACTAGGGGTGAGTGTTTGAAAATTTCAGCACTCCCTCCATCATCTTATTGTGTTTGATTAATAAGATCTTACCATCCAAACCAATAGTGGTATACATTTTGAGAACTCTACTGAGTGATATAGCACTTTTTGACAACAGAAATAAAGGAAAGGGAGTGGAACACGCATGGCTGAATGTGCTTCCAAAATGTTTGCACAGATGTAGTAATTGTGTCTGATGTAAATATGTACCAGGTCAAACCAGGATATTTGCTGATAGCAAAGGACATACAAAATATGAAATCGCTTCTTTTATCAACTGCAACACTTGCAGTTTTGTATGCAATGGCGTGCATATGTAGCAAAATGTACATAAGATCCACAGCAAGAAAACTTTAAATCAGATGGATGGAATATTTGAAGGCAATTAAGAACGGTGTAGAACAAAATACCCCATTGCTATACACTTTTGTGATAATCATATAGTTACAGAATTGGGCGATATTTGATGTAAGGGCATACATAATGTAACATTGAATAGGAGGGGTAGAGACTTAGGAATATAAGAGCAAGAGAAACATTTTAGATTAATAAGTTACAGACTGTCCAATATGGGCTCAATATAGACAGGGAACTGTACACGTTACTTTAGTCATGAAATGACTATATTAAAGACTGGTTCAATATACGTTGGGTAGTAAATGTCATGTGTGTTCCAACTGTATTTACAATTGTGTCTTTCTTCAGTCTGCCTCTTGTAAGACAATAAAAATGAGCACGAGGTTAGGAACAAGATACAGTATCTTTACATGAGGTTTCGATAATGACAAAGGTTCTTAAATTGCTGCCTTAAAGGATTAAATAATTGAAAAATTAAAAGAATAGTTACTTGTAGTGTAGTGGCAATTATGAGACATTCATAGAAAAAATATTCTGAGAAACAAGGGTTAGACTCTACTATGGGACACAAATTCCTTTATTTATAGGTGCGAATTGAAACTTTAAAATTTTTGATTGGTAGGGACGGACCATGAAAAATGGAAATTGGAAATGTTGTTAGAGACTACGATGTGTTATGATACTAGGTTTCTAATATGTTCAATGTGGCCAATTGTAATAACATATCTTTTTTTAACAATTATTAAAAAGGTGACTGGTAGTGTTGGGGAAGTTCTAGTGAGGTAACCAGGTATCATTGGATGAACCGCAGGTTTGATCACAGATGAGAATAGGAAATCGGAGCATGAGACTATCATAATTTGTTAATTTTGAAAACGAAGTTGAATTGATTTAGAAAAAGTTTTGTTATTGTCAGGTAGCATAGTGGCTGTAACAAGGGATTTGTAAAAATACTATTGTGAGAAACATGGGTATAATTCCAAGAACTGAAACTCTATTACATTTTTGATCGGTAAGGGACGGACGAATAGGTAAAATCGAATTTGGAAATGTAGTTGAAGACTACGGTGTGATATGATAAATAGGGCCTAAATACAAGTACGGTGCTTGTGGAGGCGGTCGACAAGCCGTATTATTAGGGTGGCGGTCGGAGGGGGGCGTGGCTCGGACGCCGATGGCGGTGGTTGCCTGAGAGCTCGGCTCCGAGACTGAGAACGCATTTATCCTGAATCCCGAGGGTTTTAAGCACCCCGATCCCCTCAAATTGAAGGTCGTGATGAGGCCGATTTGGTGAGGCGCCTGAAGAAACCCGAAAATCGACTGATCTTGTCGAGAAGCGAAGTTGCGGAGAGAGCGGAGCGGAGCTCAAGATGGCGCCCGATCCGGCTCGATAGAACTGGCGAGACCCCGGCCCGGAAGAGGCAGCCGGCTCTGTACTCGTCTTCTTTACATCTCCTCTCTCGGAGAAACGGCGATACATCCGTCGACCCGCGAGTTCCCGGACACCGAAGAACTCCCCGGAAGATTGCTGATCAATCTTTCGGCGTTGAGAAGGCCCTCGTTGCCGGAGGGCGTGGCTTGGGGCGCCGAGCCGCCCGAGACAGTCGACTTTACTCCGCCGAGATCCTGAAACTATCGGTGAGGGTGCCTGACGTCGTGAATCCGACCCCCTCGGGTCCTGAGGAACTTTACAAGCGACAATACAACACTTGGATGTCCTGCCGGGGGTTCGGCTACATCGATGGCGGAAGACCGAGGCCTAACTCGGTCCGGTGAGACTGCGTCATCTGGCGGTGATCGCTCCTACTTCCCCTAGTTGCTTCCGGGGACTCGGCTGCAGCTCATCACGAGAGGGCTGGTTAGTGGAAGAACCCTGCACCACTACGCTGGGAACGGTAGAAGGCCCGTATCACCACGGCCGCTCACCGGAAGATCAGCAGCTGAAGCCCCTTCCTAGCGGGTCGTCTGTCGAGCCTCCTACTACAGAGCACGACCGCCATGGGGAAACCAAGGGGACCTAAAGGTGCCACTCCAGCCGCCTCGGACACGGAGGCTCCAGATAAAGATGATCGACATGACCCGGAGAGATCCGGAAGCCCGCACCTACAGCAGCAATTTGATAGGATCCTAGAGGCGATCGCAGATACACGATCGGCCTTACAACAAGACATCGCCCAAGTTGCAACGAGTTTGGGCCTCCTCAGAGCGGACCACGGTAAGCTCTCGGACAGAGTTAAAGAGGTAGAGAGCTCGATGAAGGTCCTGGAACCAGCGCAAAAGACCCTACGGTAAAAGATGCCCTGACCCGGATCGGTGAATTGGAGAGACGAGCGGAGGACGCTGAAGGGCGTAATAGGAGAAACAATATTCGTGTGGTGGGCCTGCCGGAGAAGATTGAAAATGGCGACATGGTGACCTATCTAGAGAATTGGCTCCGGACTATAGTGGCACCGGAAGGTCTTTCCTCCTTTTATACCCTGGAGCGGGCACACAGGGTACCGGCCAGACCTCCTCAACAAGGCCGTTCCCCGCGCCCGGTGGTGGCGCGACTATTACATTTCCGGGACAGAGATCTGCTCCTCAATGCCGCCAGACACAACGGCCCGTACCGGGTGGAGAACAGTCAAGTGAACATTTTCCCTGACTATACTTATGAGACCCAGCGTAAGCGGATCTCTTTCCTAGCGGTCAAACGAGAGCTGCGGAGCGAAGGTATACAGTACTCCCTGCTCTTTCCAGCGAAACACCGCATCATCCTTGATGACACGACCAAATTCTTTGAATCTCCGGAGGACGTCTGCAATTGGCTTGAACTGTACAGAGCTGGTAAAGATGGCTTCGGTTCCTCCTTTCAAGCGACGTCGGAGGCTGGACAGCAACGGAGGTCCAAAAGACTTCGGAGCCGCCGCGGTAAACCGGGCAAACCCTCGAAGATAGAGACTATGGCCGAGCGGCGAGGAGTGTTGGAAATGGTTTCCAACTTATCTGGCTCCCAGGGCGGACCCATCGTCGAGGATTCGGAACCTGGCGGAGATGGGGGCCAATCGGACACTGAGGACTCGGTAACTGACAGTGTGAATTTACCTGTGATTACTCCTGACTCGGCAGAAGGCCTGCTGGATGGGCAGGGATGAACTCGGGTGAGCTGACTCCATTTGGGCGGGGGAATATGGCGGGGGGTGAAGGGACTATGGAAGTCGCTGCTGGGCCATGGATCACCAGATGTGTTGGGGTGGCTTGCTATGCCCAATATTCATGATCTGGAGCTCGGTCTAGTCTCGGTAGCCTGAGACTCGGTGACCCCTTGCTGGCGCTCGACCCCCACTCGGCCCTTAAGGCATACCTGCGGTGGCTACCGTAGGGTTAGTTGGGAAAGGGGGTTTACTGAGGGTACGGTTTGGATGGAAACTAGATGGCACTATTTGGGACCTGTTCTGGGGAGGGTGGAAGGGAGTTTGTTCCAGGGGGAAGTTCTGTTGTTCTTGGGGGGGGGAGGCCGCCATTGGTGTTGAATTGACTGTAAAACTATCCATAACTGAGCATTGTTGGGGGAACCTGGATGCGACAATTTGGGACAATGGCTGAGATCACTAATCTGAAATGCATCACTTGGAATGTGCGAGGCCGTCACACCATGTCCAGACGGCACAAGATTCACGCTTATCTGGTGCGTAGAGGGGTGCAGATAGCGCTGCTACAGGAGACACATCTGACTAAAGCGGAAGGGGTGGCACTACAGCGTAGGTGGAGAGGGCAGGTATACTACACCACATATTCAGCTTACGCGAGAGGGGTGTTGATCTGGATACGGGCTGGGATACCCCTGCAGGTTTCCAAATCTGTGGTGGATCCAGAGGGACGATACGTGGCAATTTCTGGCACATTGGGGGGTAGGGCTCTGAATATTTGTTGCATTTATGCGCCTAACGTGGACCAACTCGCCTTCCTGACCACGCTATCGGGCTCCTTGGCCCATTTCCTATCGGGGACCCTCCTGATGGGAGGAGACTTTAACTCGGTGGTGGATGTTGACATCGATCGTTTACACCCCCCCCCCCCCTTCCAAATTCCCCAGTCCGACGGGTGGCTAAAGGCAGGAAGGAGTGGCAGACTCAATGGGGGCTGACAGACATTTGGCGAGCACAACACCCCTGTACTAAGGACTACTCATACTTTATTGGTATGCATGAACTGCATGTGAGACTGGATGGGTTTCTGGGGTCGACGGAACTAGTGTCCGCGACTGTGCGGTCTGAATACTTGACTAGGACCATCTCTGACCACAACCCCCTGTTAGTGGATTTCAGATGGTTTCCAGGGGTCCCTATTGTACCCACTTGGAAGCTGCGCCCCGAGATATTGGAAGATATAGTGTTCAAGGCGGACCTAGAGGATAAAATTGCTGAATATTTTGCGGCAAATGAGGGCACAGCTGGGTCGAGGGCCTCAGAGTGGGATGCTTTTAAAGTGGTGGTTAGAGGCTATTGCATAACCAAGAAGGTGGGAATGCGAATAGTCATCCTCGATGACCTGGCCAATGCAGACCGGAAGCTCCGCGAGATGGAGCTTCGCCGTCCCGGCCGCCCAGAACTTCAGGAATGAACTTCCGCAGCGAGGGAGGCGGTGGTGGTGGAGGTCGAACGATTGCGGTGTTTCGACTATAAGGCCTATGTCACCAGATCACTTACAGAAGGGGATAAATCGGGCGCACTCCTAGCCTGGCTAGCCAACCCCATGAGACGAACCACCCCAACGGTGTCAATGCGCACCGCGGAGGGAACTGAGGTACACACCCAACCGGAGATACTCGACTGCTATCTGAGGTATTACGAAAGGCTACATTGTAGTAGACTGACTCATGACACTGCCCAGATTGATGACTACTTACAGTCCTTACAGATCCCCGCACTGGAACCTGAAACAGCGAAGGACTTGGGTAAAGACATAGAGATCGGAGAAATCCGTAGCGCCATAAAGGGGATGGCGAGAAACAAGACTCCGGGCCTCGACGGGCTCCCGGTGGAATTCTACTCCGCCTACGTGGACCTCTTGGCTCCCCGACTGATAGTGGTATATAGGGAAGCGAAACGCCTGGGACGCCTCCCCGGCTCGATATGCGAAGCCTTAGTAGTCCCCCTCCTCAAACCTGGTAGGGAGGCCGATGACCCAGCGGCTTATCGACCGTTATCGATGCTAACGGTTAATTATAAAATTCTGAGCAGCATATTGGCGTCGAGACTGTTGGGTCACATGAGTTCCTTAGTACATGAAGATCAAGCTGGATTCATCCCTAAACGCAATACGACTATGAATATCCGTCGCTTATTCCGTTTACTGGAGAAATCCCACGCAGAGGCCCCGTGCCCCTTAATCCTTTCGATTGACCTGGAAAAGGCCTTCGACAGCCTGGAATGGGAATATTTACGTAGGGTGTTAGCGCGCTTCGGTCTGGGAGAGGGGTTTGCCAGATGGACCATGGTACTATATGCCTCGGCGACAGCCAGAGTGAGAACGGGCCCGCTGGTCTCCCAACAATACCCAGTGGAACGAGGCACGAGACAAGGATGCTCGCTATCCCCCCTGATCTTTGCGCTCGCGGTAGAACCGCTAGCGTTATCGATCCGGACTGGAGCCTACTTCGGTGGGCTGCAGACTTTATCGGGGCAACAATACATCTCTCTTTATGCCGATGATCTGCTGCTCTTCCTCGAGGATTCGAGCAATGCCCTGGCTGGGGCTGATACGACACTCACGACATTCGGAGAGATCTCGGGCCTCAAGGTAAATTGGACCAAAACTTGCTTATTTCCGGTTCGAAAAGGGGAGTCCAGACCTGACACCGCTAGAAAGATCAGATGGGAACCTAGCTGCCTCAAGTACCTGGGAGTATATGTGTACCATGACCCTGCCGATCTCCTAGACGGCAATATAGCCCGCTGTATTTGCGCACTACGAGGCAGTATGGACTTCTGGGCCACCTTGCCGCTATCAGTGGCTGGGCGTATAGCACTGCTGAAAATGGTGGCACTCCCTCGGCTGTTATATTACTTCCGAGCGCTCCCGATTTGGATTCCGCCGGCCACCTTCCGGCTCCTGAGATCCATGTTGGTGGGGTTCCTCTGGGGATCGGGCCACCGAAGGGTGGCGCTCAAGACCCTGATGAGACCCAAATCGGAGGGCGGCCTAGCGGTGCCGGATTTCGAAAAGTACTATCTAGCGGCTCAATTGCAAACCTTTACTCAGGAGATAGCGAGAGAGTTCCGAGGCCCGGAGGAGAGGAGGGGAAGAGGTATGCCCAGACACATTATCTCCTACATTGCATTACGCCAGCGTTTAGCCCTGAAAAACCTTACGCTCGAGGAACGTACTATACGACGGTGCTGGAATCGTGCCCATGGCCGAGGGGAGCTGAAACTCCTGTACGCTCCGGAGATTCCGTTGGGGATGATCACTGCCTTGCCGCACTATGGAGACTGGTCGCGCTTAAGGCACTGGGAAGATGCAGGGTTGCAATTAGTGGGAGACCTCTATGAGGATGGAGTGTTACTACCCATCCAGGAGATTCTGGACCGCTTTGACGTTCCCCGAGGCGACTTCCTCCTTCACACAGCAGTTACTCGAGCAATTCAGACGCACTGGAAGAAGGGTATAGAGGAGCCACCAACATCACCGGTGTGCCAATATGTCATGATGTCCTCGGGGACGGTCAAAGCGGTCATGTGTTTATATACTAGATTGATTAATGAAGGGCTGCCCCCGCTCGACACACTACGGAATCGGTGGGAGACCGACATTGGGAAAGATATACCGGAAACGGCATGGGCACAACTAATGCGTCGTGCCTGGAAGGGTACGCGCCACGCCCGGTTTCAATTGGTTCACTTTTACGTACTCCACCGGGCCTACCTGACTCCGGCGAAAATTCAACAATACTTCGCCTCAGACACAGCGGCTTGCCCCAGATGCCGATCACCTGCGGCGGACCTTATACATATGCTGTGGTCCTGCCCAGCGCTGTCCTCATACTGGCTGCTGATAGGTGACACCCTCAATGGAGTCACTAGGAGATCCCTGACCTTTGACGCGGCGGTGGGGATCCTACATTGGTTCCCTCATACACCAAAAAACAAAATCTCTAGTAAGTTCATTGACCTACGGCTCATTCTGGCAAAGAGAGAGATAACCAGGCATTGGAAGGCACGAGTTGGTCCAACAGGCACTAAATGGCACAATCAACTTCTGAAATGGGCTACGGGGGAGAGCACCCTGCGGTACCAACTGGCGAGGCGACAGCAGAATGAGAGGGCGCTAGAAGCTGCACAGGAATGGGAGACATTAGTGCAGGCCTTGCGCGATTACAGCGCTTCCAGCGATTCCGAGAGTGATGACGCGGCACAACCTGAGTCCCGTTAGACATACATAACACTGATTTTCTATACAGCAGATAAAGGTTCCTTTCCACAAGCTCTTATCACACACACAACACACTGATGGCGGGGCTAGGCGAGGGGAGGGGGGTGGATGGAGGTAGAGGGGAGCGTAGGATACTCTCATTTCATTTTACTATCATTCTGGGTCTTTTTCATACTACGTGATTAGTCCCCGTTCCTCTGGGGGAGGTTGGGTTGGGTGGGAATTAGGGGGAGTTTTTAGAATGATTTAGAAAAGCAGACGAAGAACGCTCATTTATTCTGATCGACTCCAGCAGACTACCGGATCCCCGTATGCGAACTTATCGCAGGCGCCGCCCGACCCTCGGGTTGTGGGCTGAATGGCTGTGTACGAGAAGTGTTCCCTCACGGGGGGTCTGTTGCTTTTATTTTCCTTTGCAGTTATGTCTCTGATCTATTATGTAACTTTGGCTAATTCCTGCAATAAAAATATATTAAAAAAAAAAAAATTAGGGTGGCGGTCGGACCGCTGGGATCCTGCTGTGGCGGCGGTCTGGAAATGGCCGGGAATATGCTGGCGGTGCCGTGCCTTTACCGCCGAGCAAATTCCGATTTCAATGTTCACCACCCATTTTGTGGCGGTGAGCCCACCATGAAAAAGGCGGCGTATATGTAAGGAAGGGGGACCTAACAGGGCCCCCAGCCGCTTCTGGGCCTGGTGGTGTATGCAGGGAGGCCACATGTTGTGCCCCCTCTGGAATTGCACCCTGTTCCTGCACAGTGTGGCATGCATAACATGGTGCATGCCCAGGGCACAAGTCCTATTAAACTAAGTGGGGGGACTGACCAAGTAAGACAATAGGCAAATGATCTCATGACGTCACGACATGGAGCTATAAAAGACACAAAATAGTGCTATTTAAAATATTTGTGTAAATACTGGGACAGACTAACCCATCTGACAGTCTTACAATGTCTGCATTTATATACAGGGACAGAACAAAGGCAAAAGCTGCCTCTCAAGTACCTGTGAAGAGAAGGCAAGCTGTGTGCCTTTGTTTCCCTCTGTGGCAGTTACATTTAAATGTAAGGTTCCAGTCGGCCCCCAGTCAGTATATACAAAAAAGGTGACCGGATGGCCCCTTAACTTCGGCCCAGCTGGAGGTTAAAAAGGCTCCCTTGCTGCCTGCACGTTACTGCTAGGAATGAAAATCAGGCAACGTGCAGGCGCTGCTGAACGTGTCCCGGTGTCTGAAAATTATACCGGGACAAGTTCAGCATATTTCTGTGGGGCCCAAAATCTTGGCTGGTGGGACAGCGTCCACACTATGAAAAAAGTGGGAGCGCCGTGTGCCTGCGTGTACCCCCGAATCGAGCCCTGCGCATGCCCCACCGTGCAGAAACGTGCTGCATCCTATCCTGGCTGAAAAGGGGTGAAACCCAGAAACCGATTCTAGGATGCTTGTTTCTAGTCCAGGGAGGACATGGCCTGGCAGTTCGGGCTGGACTGTTCCCATTGGGCGCAGGGTCAAGACTGATTTGCATATGGCTGGGTGCAAACTGGAATGGCATGGTGAGCAAAAAAACTATGGATTAGGCCCAGATCTCTGTACTGGGATTAATGTATGACATTGTTCTGCATTCTGTCCATCAATTGTTCTTTTTGCATTTTTCACCCCGAGTGGGGGGGGGGGGGGGGGGGGGGGGGGGGCCCAGACGTGGGTCCCATGCTCTCCATGCCAGCCATTGGAGTCAGGCTATCCAGGCAGAAGAGGGGTGAAACCCGGAAACCGGTCCTAGGATGCTGGTTTCCAGTCCAGGGAGGACCAGGCCTGGCAGTTCGGGCTGGACTGTTCACACTGGGCGCAGGGTAAAGACTGATTTGCACATGTCTGGGTCCAAACTGGAATGGTATGGTGAGCAAAAAAACTATGGATTAGGCCCAGATCTCTGTACTGGGGTCAATGTATGACATTGTTCTGCATTGTGTCCATCAATTATTCTTTTTGCATTTGTCACCCCGAGTGGGACGAGTATGCCCGAGGTGGGTCCCGTGCTCTCCATGCCACTGGAGTCAAGCTATCCTGGCTGAAGAGGGGTTAAACTGGTCCTAGGATGCGTGCTTCCAGTCCAGGGTGGACCTAGCCTGGCAGTTCGGGCTGGACTGTTCCCATTGGGAGCAGGGTCAAGCCTGCTTTGCATATGGCTGGGTCCAAACTGGAATGGTACGGTGAGCAAAAAAACGATGGATTAGGCCCAGATCTCTGTACTGGGGTCAATGTATGACATTGTTCTGCATTCGGTCCATCAATTGTTCTTTTTGCATTTGTCACCCCGAGTGGGACGAGTATGCCCCGACGTGGGTCCTGTGCTCTTCATGCCACTGGAGTCAAGCGATCCTGGCTGAAGAGAGGTGAAACCCCGAAACCAGTCCTAGGATGCTTGTTTCCAGTCCAAGGAGGACTTGGCCTGGCAGTTCAGGCTGGACTGTTCCCATTGGGAGCAGGGTCAAGACTGATTTGCATATGGCTGGGTCCAAACTGGAATGGCATGGTGAGCAAAAAAACGATGGATTTAGGCCCAGATCTCTGTACTGGGGTCACTGTATGACATTGTTCTGCATTCTGTCCATCAATTGTTCTTTTTGCGGGCACTGTCACAGCAGTGGTCTTCTGTTAAGGCTCTCCTATGAACCTAACAAACCACCGCAGCACAGTCCGCCATGGATTAAACTCGTTATCTGGCTGGTGGGCGCACCACAGGCTTGGCGGTCCTCCTGTCGGCGCAGCAGTTGACAGATGAGGATAGGAAATAATAGCATGAGACTATCATCGTTTTTTGATAATCAAGTAGAATTGATTTTGGACAATTTTCTGTTGCAGGAAAGATTTTCTTTTGTTTCTTTAATTTGTTTATCTTAGAGAAACACTATCATCTTAAAGATGAACTAATACAGTAAGACTAATAAGACAGGAGTTAACTGCTTTTTAAACAAAAAAACACGTCACATAAGCAGGTGAAACCAATTAACTAATTGGCTTACTATTTAAGGAGCACAGATGTTCCCACATCAGTGCACCGAAAATGGACTGGAGGAAGTGGGGCAAGAGCGGAGACGCAGTGAGTGTGTATGCTAGAAATCCTGTATTGAGGAATGCCATCTGAGGCGCTCCTCTTTTTTTTTAAACAATTTTGTTGTTCACAGTGCATACATTTTGATAGCCAGACAAGGGATTTGAGGAATGCCGTCTTCGGAGCTCATCTCTTGTATTTGTACTAGCTGTGTAACTCACACATGCACAAGTGTGACAGCCATGGACATATCTTTAGAGTTGAGCGGCGAAATCCTTCCAGGGCGTTCGTGTTTCATGCAGAAGTGTGTCTGATAAAGAGATACATTTGTAACCACCTGTTGGTTGAAACTAAGGGCCTTTGTATTTATGTGACTATCTGAGATAGCCCTGGAACTGTGTTTTGGAGTATGCAGGGAGAGGTGCTCTTCCCTTTTAGTAGCTTTGAGATTAATATTAGTTAGAGGCAAGATAATACTTTTGTACAGCACACTGGAGAATGAATGGGCTAAATGCTTATGTCAATTAGAGGGGAAAAAACAAGATTTTTATAAATCTTTACACAGACCTGTATCATGTGAAATTTATGAGCAAGAATGAGATTATCTAATCTATAAATCATTAGAACACTCTATTCGAAAATAACCAAAAATAAGAGACGGTTGGTGCTCTTTATTTAAAAGGGACAATTACTGAGATAGGAAACCTGTGAACTGAACACAGTTGCTCATGAGGGAATTCATGTGTATTCTTACAGATAATTAATCATGTATGGAGAGGGCATTGATGACCTTGAATACACCGCAAAGAATTTAGATTGCACAAGAAGTGATAATAAATGATATCTTACTCAAGTAAGTGGCAAATATTTAAATACAGATTAAAATGCATACAAGCATAAAATAATGTTACATACATCGATTAATTACAGCGAATAATACAGAGATTGAATAATCCAATTTTAGAAGATTCAAAATTACATATAAGGGGATGATGCATGAGAAGATAAAATGTTTGCATGAGGTAATTTATTACTAATTAAAAGAATGAATTAGTAAGGGTTCTTTAATAATTGGATACTGCAAACGAAGAGTTGGAATAACTTCACAGTCATGGTCGAGAACTTTTCTTTTATTAATTAATCTCTTGGGTACTGTCCTTTGTAAAAGGTTGTGTTTAGATTACAACTGGGGTATGTGATAGCAACCAGGAACATTTTCTCTTTTCCCATACACATGTTGCTTTGAGTTTGTAATATAGGGTAAATATACAATGAATTGGTTGAAATATCTGATTTGTAAAGCATAATTTGTGTACGGCTGGTTTGGTGAGCTAGTAGTATTGTGGATAAACTAAAAATATGATATACATTTTTTTGTGTTTTAAGTGTTTACTGTTTGGTAATTGTACAATGACCAGTTGAAAATGTATAAAGAAAATGCTTAATTTGAATAGTTTTTTTGAGGACTGATATGTATATCTTCTGTGTCTGTAACAGCCCTGAAGAAGAACAGTGTGTGTGAAATACGTACTGGCTATACTAAGAAATTAATCAAGTGAATGAATAAAGAAATCACAAGAATTTATGTTGTCTGATATGGTTTACATCACATTACTATATATATATATTACACGTGCACACAACACACACCACATTTCAATAACGTGCTAGATTTATGGCTTTAATTATGAACGATGACCATATGGTAGAAAAATTGCTGTGAAAGTTAGTCTTTACATTGTCAGGTTTAAAATACGTATGTTAAAAAAACAAGCAAGGAATGTATTTTTATTTGCTGGTTGGTTATTTTTGTCTCCATTTAGGTCCTTCCTTTTGCTTTATGGTCGAACTGATATTTCTCAAAAATGAAGCAAAATTTGCATCTGTTACATTAGAAAGTACAATACTTTCAATGCATTACAAACAAACAAACATGAGGCTGCATGGAACAAGAATTAGGAAACTCTCAAATTTAAATCATAGTTCACCAAGTACAGAACTACTGTGGAATGTGTTCATAACTAATAAGTGCACCTGGAAGTTTGTATAGCAGCCGCCAATCAAAGTAACCACTAGAATGTTTTTCTGTATGAGGATGTTTTCACTGGTAATCCCATTTCAGCATTTGTTTGTCTAATCAAAATGCTACTCAGGTCGAATCAGGCACTTGGGAAGGGGTGTCAGGAGTTTGGAACAGCACTGTCATTTTGGAGACCCTTCAAACCCTAAGTTGGTAAATTAGCAGCTCTGAAAATTAAGGCCTACCGCAGTGACCGCTGTGATGCCTATTGGGGGACTAACCGTAATGGGTTTGCCAAAGCTGTCGCATTCATTGTTGAGGTCCTTTCTTGTTCCCACATTTTCTAGATGTAAAGTGGTTAGTAATTTCCATGAAGAACTCATGGCAGTCCAAGTCACTTGAACTCCAGGGAGTTGTTCCCATCAATAAACATGTTTCCCTGTCCTTTACAATCAAACTAAGTGCATGAAAAGCATCACACTGTTCACATTTCTCTAGAGAAATGTAGCTTTATTTTCTGTGTAAAAATACTCCACAAACAGAGGACACCATTTGTATGCCAGATGGCAGTCCTCTTTAATAAAGGTCTGTGCCTGGACGAAGTTTTTCCATCTCCTCAAGGCAGAAGGTTTATCTGGTAATGAAGAATGAAGGCAGACTGTTCTTGTAGAGCTGTTTAATTAACCAAACCGAGGTACACTGGCAGAGCTGAACTTTTGGTAGATTTCCAAACAGACTGGAGATCTAAACATCAATAAATCACATGCAACTGGTACCTCCAGCTCCTCAGAGTTATAGGACCAGTCTACAATTTTCAAGTTGTTAGCCTCGGACAATCGCCTGAAACAGGTATTTTCCGCTTGTGTAAATGTCGCTCCTACAGTTGTCATAAAGGTGTCGTAAAATTTTTGTTAGGAGTAAAAATCGAAACCACAGTTGATATGCTGCTTAGTCCTTAGTGTCCCAGCCACATCAAGACCCTTCTTTGTCCATGCAGAGTCGTAGATGAGTCATATGTTTATCGCACATCCAAGCATTGGAATTCGTTCCCACTTAGCTCCTTCTGAAGGTATTTTTTCAAACTAATTTTTAATCTTTACTCATTTAATTTCTTGTCTTGTGTTGATTTTACTTTTTGTTTTTTGGGATCTACTTTTTACTTTTTACTTAACTTAACTTTACTGGACAGGGTACATACCACTAGCGCCGAGACGCTTCCTCTGAATTGAAATTGCATTTATATAGTGCTTACTACCCCCGACGAGGCATCGAAGTGCTTTTCAGCGAGTAGCACGCTAGTCCGGAACCCAAAAAGGATTAGTGGTGAATTAGTATGTGCTTTATAAATTGTATTGTACTCCCATTCTTCACCAAGCTCCTTGTCCTGTGACTGTACTTGAGGTTGGCTTTAATGCCATCAAGTTAACCCTCAGGAATAATCAAGCCCTACTTTAGATCTGGTGTGGAGGAGCCCAGGTATGTGCGCAGGTCGCTGACGGAGGACTGGACGATCTTGGCAGGGACTGTCTCTTTCCGGAGTCGTTCATATGCTGCGTGCCGATGACACCCTCCAAACGAATAGTAATAATCACCACCTTCTCGCCCCTTGATCCAGAGGACGTCAATGGGGGGCACTTGGTCTGGGTCATTCTGATTACAGGGAGAGAAAAGAAAATATTAAACATACACAGTAGCAATATGTGTGAGAATAATCAAATTGGCGGCCTATGACCAGTGAGGTACCTCACAACAGCATTTGATAGTGTCCGCTTCCATGACAGCACTGTGCTAGACCTATATAAGAACCAGGACAAGAACAATGTGAAGTGTCCCATAGAAAAGCCTGGTAGAGCCGGTTTGAGCTGTACCACTGTGAACTGGTCATGCTGTGAAGCTCCTCACAGGTGACAATGAATGACAACTACACGCGCAGCAATGCAAGGCCCATTACAGGAGCCCATTTCATTGCCTGCTAGAAATGAAGCTTGTCGGTCTCCATAAAGCGATTCGGACTGTGCCAGCCAGGACTGCAGTTGGGAATTTACAACAGGGCCTGTCACTTAGTAAACAGTCTCATGCAAGAGCATGAATAGTCTATTCAAACAAATATAGTCGACCTGATTCACAAAGGGCCTCTGCACTCATAGGGGAGTCTCTGCACTTGGGCGGAATCCCCGCAATGATCATTTTCGTCCCGGAGATTCCACCCAGAGTGCGCAGACTCCACCACAACTGCAGGACCTCCGCCACAAGCGCAGAGGCACTTTGTGTCCCAGTTACAAGAATTAACTGGGTTACCAGCATATGATGTCACTGTTACATTTTCTCTGCAGAGCGTTCTACTGCACCGCTGCACAATGTCTTACATCACCTTTACTTGGCATTCTTTGTTAGCACATAGGGCCCTAACGTACCCGTGTGTAACATCTTTAGTCATTCATCTTAGTTTTTTTGATAATCCAAGTACAGCTTTGGTTCATTAGACGAGTCTGGTACAGTTCCCTGGCCAAAACACTCTACAGAAAAGTTGTTGCTTTCCTATCCAAGCTGGTAAGGTAAAAAACTTTATTTGCATAGTTACTTAAAACCATTGCAGTGTAATCTGTGTTTACCTGTATGAGATGGAACATGGACCTGATGTACTTTTTGCAGATTTTCTCAGGGTGTTAACCGTCCTCCATAGCATCAAGAACAACGTTTCCATTCCTTGGCTTTTAACCCATAAATCATTGCTATTGCAGGGTAAATCCAATCAGTCCAATGGAAGCAAGCCAAACTACAGCACCCAGAATACATTAGGTAACATATAGTCTCAGGACAGCAAAAGTGACTGTGAGGCAACAGACTGATGTGGCCGCCCCATCAGTGTCTGTGCAAGGTGTTCTGTGCGCTTTTTAGGTCGAGCTGGACTAGCATCCGTAGGATGCTCCAGTCCAGTTCGACAACTATAGTCATCGGCTTCGGGGGGATTAGGACAAGAGGGTGCCACGCGCTTTAGCCTGTGGATTTGACCTCGTGCACGTGCACGTCGGCTCCGTCCACATTCACCGTGCACATCCCCACACATACACACATGCATGCGCATACACACAGACAGACACTCGCTCGCTCACACACACTCTCCCCCCCGCAGTCATCACACACGCATACACACACGCATACACACAGACTCCAAGACACATACACACACGCACGCTCACACACATACAGAGCCCCCCGCCGCCCCACGCACACACACATGCCCCCCGCCTTCGCAGCTCAGCAAAGGCCCCCACTCACCGGTACTCGTCTCCAGGCGAGGGCTCGTTGCAGGCGGCGGCGGTCTAATCCTTCTGTGCGTGCGAGGCTCTCACCTCACGGGAGCCCGCCCGGGCTTCCGGTGTGTCTTCACGTCCCGCCCCCGGCCTGCCTGACTTCCGCCCGGGACATAATAACAGCTACGTTTGAAGGAGAGCGCTTTAATGATTCATCCACTGCTCCGTAGGCGTAGATGTGTTTTATTTATTTTCAAGATGATGACTCGCAGGTACCTATATTGTCCCTCTTTTCTGCCCACTGTCCAGGTTCCTAGGATAGCCAGTCTCTTTCCCAGGATGGCTGTCTCACCGCCATTTGCCTCCATTCAGACCGCGTCCCTGCTCGGCTCCCATCCCTTTGAAGCAGCCATGTTAGGGGTGGCGGGGGCAATGTACTATCTGTGTGAAAGAGCTTACTCCAGCAGGCGGACGCCCCCCAAGGTTTGCCTCTCTCAAGCCTACACTGGTTTCAGAAGAGATATCTCTGTCCGCACACCCCTAGCAGTCCCCAGTAGTCAATCTGTGGTACTGGGACGGTACCTCACAGCTTGGGTTAGCACTGTCTGTACTTTTGATTGGTAATGTTCTTTGAATCGGATAGGGTTTGTGAGGAGAGCATTGGTAAGTGAGAGTGATTTTTTTAATCCAATCGCCTGAGGCAGAACGTGAAATCAGATTTAAAAGGACAGCAAACTCACCATGCAACGTTTTTGACAGGAGTCAAGTGTAATTTTTTGCGTTTTATTTTCCTTATATACTTTGATGGAAGCCAAGGCTCCCTCCATTTTGCTAATGCCATATTATCCTCCCTCGCTGCTCTTCCGACATTACCCTAAGTAAAAATCACGGTTGGGTTTGAGGAAGCAAAACGCAGTGACATAATGTTTGCACAACATGCAAACCCGCATTAGGTTATTAACTATAAAATAAACTATACTTAAGGCCCTGAAAGATTCCTAGAGCTTTAACAACACTCCTTTTCTCTATAGTGGCGTTTTTACTGCTAGCCTTCCCTTTGGAAAGATCTCAATTTATTATTCACTGAAACTACGACCCTCCCCCCAGCCCCGTACTTGCAGGATTCTGAACGGTACCACCCCATCATCAGTGCTATTTAACCCTGTGCATGACATCTCTGTGAGCTTTCACCTCACTGTCACCTCTCACTGTGTTGTAGTTCACTATTTGTGTGGATTACACCCATCTGTTATTAATTGCCTCTTTGCAGGCCTGCCTCACAAGAATACACCAGTGGATTTCTTCTGCTTTTCAGAAACTAGAATTCCCTCACTTAAACCGTGGCTCATTGGTGCTTCTTCTAGTGCCCCAAGCCACTCTAAATCTCAGCCTCCGTGTCCAGAGCGGCATAGTAAAGGTGCATTAAATATGCTTTTTGGAAAAAATTAGTGGGGACAGTACTAATATCTAGTTATTTCACCTCTTATTTTGCTTAAAGGCCATCGCACTTCATTATCATTAGGGTAAAGGAAATCTGACAGCATTACCCTTTGGCTGGCCACATGCTTATCCCATGGCTACCAACAATGATCATATAATGTACTACCTATGCTGCACCACATTCAAACGGCTCATATGCATATAAGAACATCTTAAAATAGCCCCTGGGTCCGCATTTACCCAATTTACCTCGCCCTCCCTCTATCTATCTATCGCCCTCCCTCTATCTATCTATCGCCCTCCCTCTATCTATCTATCGCCCTCCCTCTATCTCTCTATCGCCCTCCCTCTATCTATCGCCCTCACTCTATCTATCTATCGCCCTCCCTCCCTCTATGTATCGCCCTCCCTCCCTCTATGTATCGCCCTCCCTCTATCTATCGCCCTCCCTCTACTTTTATTTAAGTATTAATTATTTTAAAAAATTAAAAGCCATTGTTATTTGTAATATCAATACATCTAAGTCACGTAAATACAACACATATTGCATTACAAATGCTATAGGTGTCACATTTCCAAAAGTTAAAAGTATTGGCATTGTAAATGACAAAGTTATTAATTTCGCGACTTTCAAAACCAACACATAAATAAAAAAATTGTCATTTACAATACCAATAGCTCAAACTTTCCTAATGCGAGACCTATTGCATTGCAAATGCTTGTTCTGAACATGGTCTAGGTAGGTTACCTTACCATGTACTGGGTAACAGATCGGGTTGTCACCTTTCTGAGAGTAAAATTGCAGTCATTTGCTTATTTTAAGGTTCCGCAAGGATATGATGCTTAAATAGGAATTTATTTAAAATCCTCATTATTTATTTCTACAATGGATTTTCTGTCTGTTTACTTTCATTATCAATCAGAGACTATTTAGGCAACTCTAGAACATTTTGAAAGTTGTATGCAAACAAAACAAGGAGGCAGTGGTGGCATATACAGCAGCTGATATATGTACATATGCACTGAAATATGATCTTTGCCTGCCAAGGGAAGCAGTGATTGTGGACAATTAAAAATGTTGTCGTAAGGATCAAAGGAATTTCTTGGGATTTACAAATTGTTTACGCGCAGACATAGGACCTTCTTTGCGGATTGTTTTGTTTACTGGCTAAGACTGAAACAGGGACATAAGGAGTGCTGAGGCACAGTGTTTTGTAGTAACATTTTGAAAGTGTTTTCTTCTTGGATTTGCTGTTTTAACTATGCACACAAAAGGGGGGAAATACCAGGTTTTGGTCAGACCACGATTTTTTTTTTTACAGACCTGAACAGGAACAAACTGAGCATGCCTGTAAAAAACTGTTAGTTGGCAACTCTAGTAACAAGTCACTTACCTGTATAGTTTCCATCAAGCTCTGCACCTTGGACTCATCCAGTATGGGTGGGATGGGTCTGATTAGGACACTCATCGGGATATTATGCACTGTGCTGATACTGCCAGTGTGGATGCTGCCGCCTCTTTGTCCTTTGGTAACAGAATTGGTGCCATCCATGCCTGTGGTTAGGAAGGCTACCGACTGGTCCTTCAGTCCCAGTGCTGGTTTAACCCTGCGCCCACCTGCAGGGCAAAGTCCCCTCAACCACAGTGCCAGCCTGTCCTTGGGCAGGCCTGGCTGCAGCAGACAGGTCTTGAGCCCAAAACTCCCCAAAAAGAACACAACTATATACTGTAATCTAGTGATCATGTGAAGGGTTTTAATTCCCTTGGGCCAAGTCTGCGCAATTAAAAACCTGCAACAAGAAAAATCAACTCTGTGAGTCAGTATGGCATTACACCCGCGCCTTAAACAACGACGAGACCCTCTAAGCTCCCCGGCATCAAAAAGGCAACTGGGCTGAAGCAAGTCTAGCCAGCAGAACAGGAAACTCTACAATAAAAGCGTCCTCCTTTCTGCAAGCCACCAGAAGAGACTTGAAAGAGGAACTGTAGATAGACACCGAAGAAAGACGAAGAAAACGTGAAACACTTCAATGGACGCCAATGAGAGGCGTAGTCATTTTCATTTCTTGTGAAAGAGAATACTGATTAGAAAGAAGCCAAGTCGAAACACTAATGTTTCTTAATGATAATTTATAGAATGTTCAAATAACGTAGCAGGCTTGGAAACAGCAAAGATTGTAAATGTATTATTTCTATATTTGATTTTAGAAGTTTTTAATACAAAAGCTTTTTGCATTCTACATACAATCGTTAGATATGAAACGATGTGCCGGTTACATCTGCCTGTCCCTATATTACATATTAAAAACAACTACATTCAAAGATGGAGTAGGTGTTAGATTTCATAGACCCCCCCCCCCTTCCCAAGAAGCGACGCAATATCACGTGACATGAACGCACGTTCTTTTTTCTCAACAGGGTGTATCCAACCTTCATCAATCCTAAACAGTCTATCGAGCTTAATCCCTGTAGTTGCGCTATATAAAATATGCACAAAAAAGGGTGACTGGACATGGACACGGAAGTGCCACAATGACAGCAGCTAGCAACATAAACGAAGGACTACGACGTCACAGCTCATCGGCATATAACAGAAGACTGTGGCTATATGACAGGAAAGAATGTTAGGTGGTTTATGGGTGGCGTCTTTTGTTCATATCAGCAAGTTTTAAAATTCTTAGATTATCTAATGTCGTGCTCAAAAAGCTGATACAGCCCCCTTTTCTTTGCATTCTGGTAATTGTAGTTAGTTACCGCTCATGCATGCCTGAGGACTACAAATGCCAGCATACAAAGACAAAAAAGCTTGGAGGCTACCCATTGCTTGGCTTCATTATTGCTCTAATTTGCTTGATTAATTTTGGTCACCTGCGGTAGGTTTCCTTCCTCTTCGTGTGTGTTTTCCCTCCCCGTTACATGGCTTTATAACTTGTGTCCTTCTGCTGCTCATTTCTTTTAGATGCAACTTTTTTTCTTGGTAGGTAAGCATTCTACGAGAGTTCTTGTTTTTTAGCTAGCTCCCTTGTATATTGCTTTCCTCCCACCCTCTCTCCTTCCTTTGTCTGTGTTGATTGCCCCCATCCGCACTCTGCCTTCTGTTGTTCGTGTACCTTGCCCTGGTCATCCCTCCCTCTTTCAGTTTAAGGGCTAGCTGAGGGTAAGTAGGGAAGGTGTGAGGGGCTCCCGGGACAGGAAGACATAATCTAAAGACTGACAGAGTGTATATGGAGTAGCTGAGGGTGCTGGTGTGCAGACTCTGAATCTCAGGAGCTCTTATAGTCGGCTAAGTCTGCCCGATGGTTTTTCGAGTGTGGGTATAGAGTTGGTTACAGGTGTCTTGGGGGATGGTTGCAGATGTGTGTGCTGGCTAAGGATCTTGTGACAATCAGCTGAGGGTTTACGAGGGCTGGCCGTGAGTCAGTTGTGGTGTCGTGAGGGTTGACTTAGGTTGTTTCGGGTGTAGAGATGTTCGAGGTGGCTGGGAATCAGGGATGGTTTGCAGAAGTGTCAAGGCCTGTGCCTAATTTGAGCCGGTGGTTTCTGATTCTCAGCACCCGCACTTAATCATGAACACCAGTGCTTTTCAGGAGCAGTAGTTAAGGACACATTCATTTATGGTAGTGGGTTGCCCAGAATCACAGGATGTTGAGCCAACGGCGAGACTCGAACCTGGTTCCCCAGCTCCGAAGCTGGCCGCTCTGTCCATTAAGCTACATCCTCTCCCCACGTTCATTGTTAGTAGTTGGCTATGTTTTAGGCGGCACAAACAGGAGAAATGGGCTAGTTTACAAATTAACCACTGGTCAAGGCCTTTTGAAGTCTACATTTTAGTTGGTTTTACCTGCTTGAGCTCACCAAGGGTGGCTCTAGCATCTCCAGTCAGCTAAAGGCTACTGAGCATCAGTGAGTGCTAGCTGAGAGCCTGTTAGGACAGGCTAAGGGAATACTAGAGTCCAATAAGTGCTTTGATAAGGAATTCTGAGGGCAGGCTGAAGGAATGTATAGGATTGTGGATGTAGGGTGAGAAACTAAATAGCAGGCAGGAGTGCTCTGAGGGACGACACTGGACCCTCATGGCTGGTAGATGCAGTCTTTATCTGAGGGGCAGTTGAGGGGTCTTGATGGCTGCCAAGATCAACCATCATCATCATAAATACTTTTTTTTGATTTCTTAAAATCGTAAAAGGGTAGAGCTTACCACCATATGATAAACATCAACATATTGAATCAGCATAAAGCATGCCCCCATGTCCTGGGCGACTTTGAACAGATATATATGCTAAATAAAAACAGGGAGAGCGTTTTTAAATATACAAGAATAAAAAAAACAGGGGTAGCACTTTTATAAGGCGATGGCCCTCTCCTTAAAAGATTGGGGCCAGCAAATGACTGTTATAACAGGGGGTCAACCAGGAGTTTCAGAGCCCACAAGACAACATTTGAGAGCTAGCACAGTAACTTAGAGAAGAAGAGCTCTGTGGATCACTTAGAGCGTATGCAATGAGGTCTGTCTGAGAAGACCTGAATGCTAGCTGAGAACGTGACTATCACTGCCTTGTTGTTAGCTTAGGATCTCTTAGTGCTGCTGAAAAGTGTCTAAGGATCAGCTAGGTGTTTCAAGGTAGTTTCTGATGGCTAGATGGAATTCTCGGATTGTCAACTTGGAGTTTCATTGGACCAGCTGGCGATATCTGAGACTCTGCCTAGAGTGTCCGATTGTCTCGGAAAACCACTTCGAAGTTTCTAAAGACCTGCAAAGGCCAGATGAATGTTTCTGCAGTTGGTTTGAGAACTGGGATAGAGTGAGTGCTGGAAGGCTTGGTGAAGCTCCCTCAGTACCAGTGCAGTGGGCTCTGAGTTCTGTCTGTAAAGTCTTGGAGGCTAGCAAAGGGTCTAAAGGTCTGAGAGGTAGCCTTAGGGCTAAAGGGTTTTGAAGGGTAGTTTGATAATGTGTGAGAGGGTGAGGCTGAGGGCCGACTGGCAGGGACATCTTAAGGATTTTGGGGGCCCTGGGTCAAACATAGTTTGGGGGCCCCTGTTGGGAACAGCTTTGGATTCATAGTCCAATTTCACCTCTTTTATGCCCTCTTTGGCTACGTCACTGAAAGCGCACACAGGCACCTTGGTCCAAATTCTAAAAATGTTTACATCTAATATTTAGGGATAGTCACGTGTTTTTAATAATGTAACACAACAGCATCTCACTAATATTATTGCAAATAATATCAGTGACTCCCTCCCATTTCTCCTATGAGCAGGCCAGTTTTTTTTTTGTAAAAGAAACTTTTTATAGATGTTGCTCGAAACATCAACACAACATTTCTCTGCAAAATGTCTGGAATACAGTCCCACGTATCACATACATTGAAAATAAATGAAAGGAAAATTGTATTTAAAATAAGTTGTTGGGGGGCGTGGCCAAGATGGCGGAGTAGGAGGACGCGACCTCGGCGAGCTCCTCCGGCCCAGGCCCCTGAACACCTTATTCATTGCTGATCTCCCCCCATCGTCGCTGGCCGGCGACGGCGGGTGCAGTGGAGAACTAACGGGCCTTGCTGGGAGAAAAATCTGCGCACCAGAAGGCACTGTTCGCGGACTGTGGAAGCCGAGCCGCGATCCACGAAAGCTGCGGCCCGACCGGAAGTGCTGTTGGGCCTGCCCTGTGGGCAAACTCGAGCCTGAGGCGCTGTGCGGAGGCCGCCAGCGCGGCCTGGAGAGGAGCGGGGACCTGCTCGGGTCCGCCCGCTACTGCAGTGTGGAGCCGCTGATTGTGGCACTGAGCAATAGCGAACGAGGCGGCGAGAAGTTGGTGCCCCGCCACGAAGAACGGCCGAATTACGGGGATTTCGGAGGCCCTGCCTGGACTGGATCGAGGCACGAGATCGTCCCACCCGCTGAAGCCATATAGGAGGTGGTGTGTGCCTGGCGGTGCAATTCGGGCCCAGTGGGGTCTCAGACGCCGTTGAAACGGCGGGCCACGGTGACTTGTTGGCTCCCTTATTGTGAACGGATTGGGGTCCGCTCGGGAGCTACTTGCGAGGTAGCGTGCTACAGATAGTGGACGCCATTTTGGACTGGAAGCTACGTTCCACCGGCCTAGTACTGAGGTGGAGTTGGCAGGAGTGGATGCCAGAGGAGCACGAGGAGGTGGAGAACGGGTGTTGGACTGCACCACAGGAGCGGACGGACGGCCTAACCAGCTAGGGCGGTCGACCAGCGGGTAGCTGGGCGGTGTAGTGAACGCTACTGTTGCTGGTGAGGATTGGACACTTTCATTCATCGCCCAAAATGGCCGGCAACAAGGGGAGCAGGAAGGGTGACCGCACCCTACCGGAAATGCTGAACAGGAGCACTGCACGGCAAGACCGCGGACAGCCCTCCCCAAGTCAATCTAGCAGTTCACAGGGGGCGAGCGGAGGGGAGCCGCCAGTTACCAGGTCATTCCTTGAGTCGCTTTTTAGCTCCTTACGAGAGGATTTCCAGACTCTCAAGCAGGAAGTGGCGGGGGAGGTGCGAGAGGTCCGGAGAGACGTCGATGGCCAGGGAGAAAGGGTCTCCTCTGTGGAAGAAGCGGGACATGCCCGGGACGAGGAACTCACATAGCTCCAGCAGGAAGTGATCAGGCTCCGGGACCAGCAGATTGATCTACAATCTCATGTGGAGGACCTCGAGAACCGTTCCCGGAGGAACAACATCAGGGTCCGGGGCGTTCCTCTCGGAGAAGAGGGCGAAGAGGCGGCCACCTACCTCCAGGATCTGTTCTGGGACGTCCTGGATGAGCCGACTGATTTTGCTCTCAGGATCGATAGGGCACATAGGGTGGGCCCACGACGTAGAGCCCCGGCGCCTCCCCCGACCTTCTGGCCTACTTGCCGGACTACCCCCTGAAGGAAAGGATCCTAAGGGTGGCTCGCACCAGGCCCTCCTTGGAGTTCAGAGGTCATAAGGTGGCCCTCTTTCAAGATCTCTCAGTGGTCACCCTACAGAAACGCAAGTCCTTTAAAATTGTGACTGACTTTTTGCGGGAGCATGATATTCAATATTCTTGGGGCCACCCCTTTCGTATTATCTTCCGCTGGAACGGAATATTGCATCAGCTGCGCTCCCTTCATGACACCTGTACTGTATTGGGCATTACGGCAACTGACGAAGATGCTCCCACTCCACGTCGTCGCCGAGTCACCAGGGATGGCTGGCAATCGGTCCCTGGCCGCAGGTCTTCGACTTCTTCAGTGAGACCGGACTCGCCTACTATCCGGGCTGAAATGGATAATGCTGTGAGAGAGGTCGCTAGAGAACCGGCGACAGGAGAGGTCGCTTTGACCGCCTAGGAATCCTCCGGGGGGAGATCGAGATTGCTTCTTCTTCTTTGAGCTGCAGGTTTGGGGGCCTGGGGGGGTGGGGGGAGGAGCGGGGGTGGTGTTGTGGCTGGACGTCCACTTTCGAGACTTTTCCATAGACTTGCCTTTTTGGGCCGGCCTTGGACAATGGTTTCCTTGACTCCTTTCTTGGGAGGACGGGGACAGTGTTTTGATCCACCGCAGAACTGGGGCTCTGCGGATTTGGCGGCAGCTTAAAGAAGCAAGGAAACTCCTTGCCGCCTTAGATGTAGACCGGGCGGAATATGCGGCCCTCCGACTGCGCCACGCCTTTTATACTGGGGGGGATCGCTGTGGCAAACTTTTGGCCAATAGACTCCGGGCCACTAGGCAGAGCCAGTTGGTGAAAGAACTCTCTGACTCCATGGGTGGTGCAGTAACGGACGATGCCTGCATCTCGGCCGCGTTCCGAGAGTTCTACGGAAACCTCTACGCTGGTGACCCATCAGATGTACCGGCTATGACCTCATATCTGGACTCGGTCACTCTGCCCTCCTTGGATCCTTTACAGGTGGACCACCTGAACAGAGACATTAGCATAGAGGAAGTAGTGACAGCCATTGCCAGACTCAAGCATGGCAAAGCACCAGGTCCATATGGCTACTCTGCCCTCTTCTATAAGACGTTCTGCGGGTCGTTAGCCCCAATCCTCACCCGCCTTTTCAACTCTTTCGCGGAACCTGGAGCCATCCCGCCTGATCTCCTGAGGGCTTCCGTCACGGTCATCCCCAAACCGGGGAAAGATCCTAAACACTGTGGATCTTACAGGCCGATATCTCTCTTGAATGTCGACCTGAAACTCTATACTGGGATTTTGGCCAGCCGTCTGGCGCTCCATCTACCCGGCCTTGTCGACCCGGATCAGGCGGGTTTTGTTCCGGGACGGCAGACGGTGGATAATACCAAGCGGGTGGTCCACCTGCTGGAAAAGGCTTCCCGGATTCCGGGTGAGAGGATGATGCTCACGGTTGACGCAGAGAAGGCGTTTGATCGCGTGCATTGGCCCTTCTTGGAACAAGTACTGGTGAAGGCGGGTATTGGAGAGCGGTTTCGCACTATGATCCTCAACTGCTATAAGGAACCCTCAGCAGTGGTCCGGGTTAACGGCCACACCTCCGCAGCCTTCCCCATCGAGAGAGGCACCAGGCAAGGCTGTCCACTTTCGCCCTTGCTCTTTGCTCTCTACATGGAGCCGCTCGCTCAAAGGGTGCGGACGCGACCGGCAGTGGAGGGGATACAGATGGGTGGTTTTACCCATGCGGTCAGTCTCTACGCTGATGATGTCATCTTCACATTGGCTACACCCCGGACATCACTTCCGGCCTGTATGGAAGAACTGGCAGCGTTCGGCACGGTCTCGGGCTTTAAGGTGAATATGGGGAAGTCAGTGGCTTTGGATATCTCCCTGGCGCCTGATACCAAGGCATATTTGCAGAACAGGTTACCGTTACTTTGGTCCTCAGAGGCGATACCGTATTTAGGGATTCAGATTGCCCCTACGTTGCCAGCCATGGTCTCGGCCAACTATTTAGCCTTGGGAGTCAAGATTAAGAACGAGATAGGCCGCTGGAATCGCGGCATCCTCTCCTGGTTGGGTAGGATTGCTGCCGTCAAGATGACGATTTTGCCGCAAGTGCTCTACTTATTCAAGCCCCTGCCGCTTCTGCCACCGAAGGGGTGGATACAGCAGTTGCAGTCGGACGTGGCCCGTTTCATTTGGCAAGTGAAAAAGCCTAGGTTACGCAGGACCCTCTCCCTTTTGTCTCCTGACGCTGGAGGTCTAGGCATTCCCAACTTCCATAAATACTTTCAGGCGACGCAATTGAGATATTTGGTCGAATGGTGCAGGTGGGAGTCGGATAAGCATTGGCTTTTCCAGGACCAAGCGGTGGCGGGGCGGCCTCTGCAGGAGATACCGTTCCTACACCGGATCCATCGGCCTAAGAATCTCTATGCCTCTTTCATTACTAGGGTACCTTTGCAGGTCTGGGATGCGACCTACCTTAGGTATGACCTCACCACATTTCCTTAGCTGCTTTCGCCGCTAGTGGATAATCCTGCCTTCACCCCCGGAATGGAGAAAGGAGCCTTCGCACATTGGCGGCAGGCAGGATGCAGAGCATTATGTCACCTGTATGGCCCCGAGGGTGTCATCCCGTTCACACAATTTCGGCTGAAATTCTCACTCCCCGAAACGGAGAAACACCGTTATATGCAGGTCCGGCATTGGGCTCTCCAGCCACAGGTGAGGGATGTGGCAGATAGGATGCTCTCACCGTGCGAGAGATGGCTGTTGTCCCGTACATCGGACTCAAAACTGATCTAGGACTTGTATAAGTTCTTGCAACTACCCTCAACACACTTTCACAATCCAGGGAGGGTTAGATGGGAACGGGAACTTGGGAGGACACTGAGCCCTAAGGACTGGGACCACATATCTTATAGAGCGCGCCACTCAGCATATCACATGGGCCTCACTGATACTTTTACTAAAGTGTCCACTTACTGGTATTATACGCCTGAGCGGATCCATGAGTTCGACCACAGTAAGACAGACACATGCTGGCGGGGGTGCGGACAACGGGGTACGCTCACGCACATTCTATGGGACTGTCCTCTCTTGACTGGTTACTGGAAGGAAGTACTGGATGATATTGATTCTCATTTCGGTATAGAGCTCCCTCGCTTCCCGGCATATACCTTGCTAGGACTCCCAAATGATCTAATGTATCCCCTCAAGTCCAGAAGATCGCCATTGCACTCGGCTCTGCAGTTCAGAATATCTTGATACACTGGCGTACAGACACAACGCCTACGACTACGGGCTGGCTCCACAGACTTTGGCACGTGCTGGGTATGGAGAAATTGTCTTTGGTGGTGGCTGGGGATATAACGCAATTTAATGAACTGTGGCAACCATTTCACTCTCTGCTGCTCACGGAGTTCAGGGAACTCACCTGTCCGAGATACCTCCGCCTCCTGCGGCTTACGAGCCCGCTAGCGCCAGATCAGTGACCGGGATGAGACCCTACTCCCTAATTACCTAGAGCCTTGGGAGATAAGTTGCATGTTAGTAGCGCACTGGACAGTGGGTGGGGTGGGTGGGGGGGAGTTGGGTGGGGCAAGGGGAAGTTGGGGTGGTGGGGGGACGTTTGTACTAAAATGTTGTGTCATGCCAGACTTTTGCTCTTTTTCATTTGCCGATCTTATATTGCTGTATACTTGATGGATGTGTCACGCTGAATAAAATACTTTAAACTTAAAATAAGTTGTTGAAGAATTATTTAAGGTCATTGGGGCAAGGCTTTTTGCAGAACATAGCTGGCTCTACCAGGAGGCCCCCTGAAAGGGTTGGGCCCTGGGCCAGATCCCACTTCGCCCATGCCTTAAAACGTCTCTGACAATGGGGGAGGGGGGCTGATGTTCAGTAGAGTATTCGGAGAGCTAGTAAGGGCCATGGGTGTAGGTGTATGGGAGCTAAACAAGGTAATTTTTAGGATTAAATATTTTTATTGAGCATGTCAAGACCGGATGGATACAATACAGCCGTATAAAGTCACTCACCACGCCGACAAGCGACGGGTAAGACAATGCATCGGATGGTAATAAGGCACAGTTCTCAGGTACGTGGGCACAGTTATACACAGCAAGCCGCCTACAACCCAGTTTGGGCCTGCCGCGTTGAAAAACAGGGCAACGTTCATGCGCGACTGAACATTGCAACCGGCCCCACCCTGGTGGAAAAACCGAAGGTAAGAAACAGCGTCTTGCAGCCTGCTGATCAATTCTCCAACTTGCCATTCCCCATTGCCAGAAGCTGCATAGTCCGCCAGGTGCTGGTGTATCCTCGTCTGTGACATACATTTGAACAACCCGCCCGCTCCAAACCCCACCAACCGCGCCCCAATAGAGACCAAGCCCACCTCCCCCCTACCGCACCCCGACCCCGGATTAACCCCAACAACTCCCCACCACCCCGCCCCTCCCACCCCCCCAGTGGTCCATGGTCCGTTCCTCCGTCCTATCTCTGCACCTCCCCTACTATCGGACGGGCCCATCCTTCCCCCCTGCCTGTGCTGTTTCCGTTAGCCGCAGCAGTCTCAGGTACCTCGGGGCATGTTACTTCCACAAATTCAGACGATAAGAGGGTCAAAAATGGCTTCCAAAGCTCCGTATACTTTGCCCCCTCTCCTGCTTTATATCGGGAGAGCGGTTCCATGCCCAATACTGTCCAGAGGCGGTGGAGCCAGCCCTGACGCGTAGGGAGTTGCACCGACCGCCAGTGCGCCAGGATATTCTGCATCGCTGACCCCAGCGCAATGGCTATCAAGTGGCCCCTCCTAGACCTCAATGGATAAGTCAATGCGTTAGGCAGCCCCAGAATGACATACGAAGGAAAGCAGGGGATTTCCGTGTCAAAGTGGGCATCCACATCGCTCAAGACCTGCCGCCAGTAGTCCTGCAAAAACCTGCAATCCCAGAGGATGTGTGTTAACGTTCCCAGAAGGCCACAGCCCCGCCAGCAAAGAGGATCTTTATACTACTATCCATCTCATAGAGACGCTACGGGGTGTAGTACCAATAGGTCGCCACTTTAGTGAGCGTGTCTGTGAGCCCCATGTGGTAGGCCGAATGTCGTGCTCTGTAGGATATTCCATCCCATTCCTTGTGTGAGAGAGTCCTCCCCAGCTCCCGCTCCCAGCGCACCCTACTCGCGCTGTACGTGTACCTGTGCTTGTGCATGAGTGTTTTGTAAAGGTCTGAGATTAGTTGGTTGTCCGATGTCCGAGAAATCAGCCAGCGCTCAAAGTCCGTCATCCGCCTGTCCGCTGTAGATCTAATCGCAGGAACAAGAGCTCAGTGTCTGACCTGGAAATATCATACTCCTGACGAAACTGTGGGAAGGGGACGGCTTCCTCCGGCCCATACATATGGCAAAGAGCCCGGCAGCCCGCCGGCTTCCAACGTTCGAAGGCCTTCTTATCCATCCGTGGTTGGAAGTCAGGATTGTCAAGGACGGGCGTGAGCGGCGACGGTAAGGTGGTAAGACCTAGCGAGACCCCCACCGGATCCCAGATCTCAAGCGGGACTCGCGTGATGAACGACGCGTATAGGTTGGGTGGTCTGTGTATACGGTGCATGAACAGAATCTCCTGCAGGGTCCTCCCGGCGACCGCCTGGTCCTGAAATAACCAATGTTTCCCGGACTCCCAGCGGACCCATTCTGCCAGGAAGCGTAGCTGCGACGCCTGGAAGTATGTTGCTAGGTTCGGGATGCCAATCCCGCACTGCTCGGGTGCGAGCATCACTATCTGAGCCTTCAGGCGGGGTTTCCTCCCATTCCAAATAAATTGTGAGAGCTCTGACTGTGCCTGCTTAATCCATATCTTGGGCGGAGTAAGGGATATGGTGCGAATGATGTATAGGATTTGGGGGAGCACCGTCATCTTGACTGCCGCCACCCGACCGAGCCATGACAGCGGGTAGTGCTTCCACTACCCTAGTTCCTGTCTGATTTTCCGCCTCAGGTGGGAGTAGTTAATGTCCACTGTGGTCTGAAGAGAGGGGGCCAAACGAATCCAGAGGTCTGGGACCGCCTCCTTGGCCCACTGCAGAGGAAACTTGTCTTGCAATATTGTGCGAGTGCCTGGGTCTAAGGAGAGGTCTAACGCTTCTGACTTCGTCATGTTGACTTTGAAGCCTGACACTCGACCAAACCTAAGCAGGTCGTCTAGGCATGCCGGTAGGGAGCTACGGGGTTCGGCAAGGGACAAGAGAACATCATCGGCGTACAGGCTTATCGTGTGCACGTCTCCTCCGAATTTGATACCCTTTACCTCAGGATCCATGCGAATCATCTGCGCCAACGGCTCCATATATAGCGCGAACAGCAGGGGAGACAATGGACACCCCTGTCTCGTGCCCCGTTCGATCTTGAAACGCGGCGAGGAGCAACCGTTCACCCGGACCGTAGCCGATGGGTATTTATAGCAGTTCAATACTCTGGTCCTGAATTTCGGACCCATACCTGCCTTAACCAAGACCTTCTCCAAGTAGGGCCAGTGCACCCGGTCGAATGCCTTCTCGGCATCAATGGCCAGCAGCATGTATTCCCCTTGCGTTCTAGATGCTTTTTCCAAGAGATGGAGGGCTTGTTTGGTGTTATCGGAGGTCTGACGCTCCGGTATGAATCCGGACTGGTCCGGATTAATCAGTCCCCCCATGTAAGGGGCCAACCTGGCAGCAAGGATCCCCGTGTAGAGCTTGAGGTCCACATTTAGAAGGGAGATGGGCCGAAATGCTCCACAGTCCGCGTGATCCTTGCCTGGCTTAGGTATAACCGCAATGGAGGCCTCAAGTAGATCTCCCGAGATCGTCCTTTCCTCAGTGAATGAGGTGAACAGCCTAGAGAAAAGCGGAGCAGGCTGTACGCAGAAGGTCTTATAAAAGCTCGCCAGAAAACCATCCGGGCCAGGAGCCTTGCCCAGCTTCAGTCCGGAGATAGCCGATATAACCTCCACCGGCCGGATGTCCCCCTCCAAACTATCAATCTGTTCCTGAGTCAGAGCTGGCAATGGGATCGACGCCAAGAAGTCCAGTTCGGCCTCTGGGTTGTCCGGGCTGGACTCGTAGAGTTCAGTGTAGTAGTCACTAAAGGCCTCGGCTAATGCCCGATCTTCCGTGACAGGTAGACCGTCTCTTCTCCGCAGCTCCCTAACCTCCCGTTTCTGTGTAACTGTGCGCAACTTGTGCGCCAGGAGGCGCCCACATCTGTCACCGCCAGTGTAGTATAGATGCTTGAGCCTCAATGCCGCATATTCCGCTCTGTCTAGATCTAATGCCGCCAGTTGCTGACGAGCAGCCTTCAGCTGGCGCCATATTCGGGGAGCCCCGGTCCTTCTATGGATCTGTTCTAGTTCCCTAGTCTTCTGAGTGAGTTTGTCTCTTTTAGTGTGGTGTTCCGCGTACTCCGCCGCTGAGATGGAGATAAATTCTCCTCGTAAGACCGCCTTCATAGCCGCCCACTGAGTGGCCAAAGTGGTGTCCTCTGTACTGTTGTGCAACAGATAGTCTTTGTGAGAAGTTGGCCTGATATGTAGTGTTTCCAATTCTGGAACCACTGGGTATCAGTCCAAACAAACCCCAAAGATGTCAGGTTGTAAGTCAACCTTGTAGACAAGCTATCCTAGTGGTAGCATGGACTAAGCAGCCTTAAAGGCTTAACTTAAGAGGTCGTGTTAAGCGAGCTGTTTTACCACATACAATCCTGTAATCAAATGAAAGGACACCACACAAGTATATATTGTAAAAATATATGTATTTATTTCTAAATTACTCCCCAGTACTCTTTATGAGGAAAGGGGCACAAGCGTTAAATCAAAAGCACAGTAAAACACATAAAGTTGCACAATTATGGATGAGGGCGGGTGGCCACTCAGACCATATACTAAAAAAATGGTATAAGGAACACTTATCGAACAATGGTTAGGCCTAGGGCCTAGAGATTCGCTGGGAGCAGTCAGGACTAACAATGATGAAGTCGGGAGTAGCCCACAGGAGACGGGTGCAGCACGGAAAGTGCAGCGCGCACCAATGCAAAGTCAATGGTGCGTAAAAGTTGGTTAAAGTGAATTAAATGATACTTCCGCTGAACCTAGGAACACAAAACTTTAGACACAGACCCTAGAGGTGTGTACCAGTGTAAGGACACCGGCGTTGCCAAGTTACCTCACCCACAGGCCGTGGATGCACAGGGTCGAAGTGGCGTCGGGTTCTGTCACGCAGGTTCTTGGTGCTTGAAGCTGTTGCAGCTGCAGGCGCTGTGAAGCAGAAGTGTCCGGTGCGATCCAAGGGTGGATCGAAGTAGAAAAGTACCTGAAAGCAGAGGGGACAGAGTCTGGGTCACTCAGCAGTGACCAGGGTGAAACCAGGACGGAACCAGGCAATGTCGGGCGCAATCAGGCGGTTGTCGATAGGCTTCTCTCCGCTGTCACGTGGGCTCTGGGGCATCTGCGACGTCCAGGAGCAGGTCACGATCTGTCCCACGTAGGCTATCGCCGTCAGCACCGTCGGCTTCAAGATTGCAGCAAACAGCACTTGGCAAAAGCAATCCACGCGGAACCGGGAGATTGCTTATCACTCGAACAAGGAGGGTCAGAGTGGGTGCTCCTTTTCACAGGAGCTGGTGCAGATCTGGAGCAACCAGAAAAGCAAGTCGTATTTCAAGTTTCGTCGGCACAGGGGCCACAAGCCAGCTGGCAAGTGACCGGGCCAACGCGTCGAGCGCACACAAGCAGAAGGGCCCCACGCAGCACTCGTCGAGTGTGGAGGGGTGAGCTTTGGTGCAAGTGGAGCTCGGGGCTGGGGCTTCTCAAACCCCGGTGCACAGCTTCGAGGGTCACTCGTGGGCTGCACGGTCAGCGTCTCGTGGCCTTTTCAAGATGGCGTGCCCCACGCTTCCGGTCGCCTCCACGGGTCTCAGCTCTGCAGGGACTGTGGATCGGGCAGGTAGAAGGCAGGCAAGCTTGATCTCGTCGATCTCTGTCGCTCGAGTTCCGGCGGGAACTGCAACAAAGCAAGGGTTGAGGGCTGGATGGTGCCTGTTTGCACAGGGTGGTCACTCCTTGACCACAAGGGAGATTCTTCAGTCTTCTCACGTCGTGTAGAAAGTCGAAGGGTCCAGATTTCGTTTCTTATGTTTCTTCAGGATGATCTCAGGTCCGTTGGGACTGCTCCCCCTCTTATTCGAATCTGGGGGGTTGGACATCCTGCTAGGTCCCCTCCTATGGGTGGGACCCAGGAAGGGGGTGGTTACACCCCTTTCCTTTGATCCTGGCCGCGCTGGGACAGGGGCTGGGAGGCCCCAGAACCGGTTTGGCCGGATCCTGCAAGGGGCAGCCTTGTGCTCCCCAGGCAGTGTCTGGTTTCTTTGAAACCTCCCTACTCCAATCCACTATCTCCTGTCTGGGGTGGTTTGACACCGCCCTGTGACAGGAAACTCTTTGTCCAGGCCTCCTCTGCCGGGTTTCGGTCAGCAGCAGGAGGCCAGACCCGTGTCTGTGGCAGGGGCATCCATTTTGTGGATCTGAGGCTCATTTTAAATCAACCGCGTTTCAGTAAAGTAACATGTCTTCTCCCTCTAGAAGGGTGGAATGCTACCCCCGTCGCCAGAACTGGCGAGGGGGTAGTATTCCAATTCGTATGACACCTTACACGACATGTTTTGATAAAGCCAAACCAAAGTTGCTATATAACCGCGAGGATTATAAGGCGCTTAAGAGTATATGGTATGGCATTATCCCGGATCAGCTTAGGGAGTTGTTCCCGACAGCTGCAGACAGGCTCAGCTCATGCCAGAGCTCCATCTCACATAAAACCACGCACTCTGCCTCCAGGATTGATGAGGCCTTCCATAGGAGTGGCTCACAGGTTATATATGTGTCCAGATATAGGTTTAGATATAGGTATACTATATCTAAGCAAGGGGTGATTACACCCACTTGCCCCAGCTGAGTGATCAGCCAGTTGTGTCAATTTAAGAACCAGCCAGGGGTGGCAAAAGCTATGCTTCAGCCCCTGGTAGGCCTTGGTGGCACCTATGCCCTGAGCACCTATAGTGCATGGTACAGGGGCTGACAAGGAGTCCATTTCCAATTGTGTTATGTACCTATAGCACATGTATTATAAATTTAGAGAGAGAACAGCAGGCTGGGGGTCTGATTAGCAGGCCCACAGCCTCAGTAAGTCGAAAACCAGTGAAGCAAAAAGCAAAAATTGGGGTGACCATAGGATAGCAGACCCTACTCTCCTACATAACCCCCCCCCCCAAACGCAGGGACATTAAACTTAACCTTGACCAGATAAGTCTTCATGTTCTAAGTGGAAGTACCTGGAGAGACCATCTGCATTACCATGGTCAGTCCCTGGGCGGTGCTCCACTGTAAAGTCCATCCCCTGTAGGGAAATGGACCACCTGAGCAGTTTGGGATTTTCACCCTTCATCTGATTTAGCCACAAGAGGGGCTTATGGTCTGTCTGAATTAGGAAGTGAGTGCCAAACAAGTATGGCCTCAACTTCTTCAGGGCCCAAACCACAGCAAAGGCCTCCCTCTCAATAGCTGACCAACGTTTCTCCCTGGGGGTCAGCCTTCTGCTAATAAAAGCAATGGGCTGGTCTTGACCATCTTGATTAAGTTGTGAAAGCACAGCTCCCACCCCCAACTCAGAAGCATCTGTCTGTACAATGAACTGTTTGGAGTAGTCAGGACTCTTCAGGATAGGTGCAGAGCACATGGCCTTCTTCAGGTCATCAAATGCCTTTTGACAGCTAACTGTCCACTGAACCTTTTTGGGCATCTTCTTGGATGTCAAGTCATTCAATGGTGTCACAATGGACCCATAGTTCTTTACAAATTTTCTGTAATACCCAGTCAGGCCCAAGAAGGCTCTGACTTGTGTCTGGGTAGTTGGAGGAGCCCAGTCCTGTATGGTCTGGATCTTGCTCTCCAGTGGTTGAACTTGACCCCCACCTACTAGGTGGCCCAAGTACACAACCTTGCTCTGCCCTATCTGGCACTTAGTAGCCTTGATAGTCAGGTCTGCCTTTTGCAGGGCCTCCAGAACCTTCTTCAGGTGGATCAGGTGATCCTCCCAGGTGGAGCTAAAGACAGCAATATCATCTAGATATGCTGCACAAAAGTCATCCAACCCAGCAAGGACTTGGTTCACCAACCTTTGGAAGGTGGCAGGTGCATTCTTCAAGCCAAAGGGCATTACCACAAACTGATAATGTCCACTAGGGGTCGAAAATGCTGTTTTGGCTTTTGACTCCTCAGCTAGTCTGATTTGCCAGTAGCCAGCTGTCAAATCAAATGTGCTCAGAAACTTGGCAGACGCCAATTTATCAATGAGCTCATCTGCTCTTGGAATGGGATGAGCATCTGTCCTAGTGACAGCATTGAGACCTCTGTAGTCCACACAAAACCTCATTTCTCTCTTCCCATCTTTGGTATGAGGTTTTGGCACAAGGACCACTGGGCTAGCCCATGGGCTCTCTGATGGCTCAATCACTCCAAGCTCCAACATCTTTTGCACCTCAGCCTTTATACAATCCCTGACATGGTCAGGTTGCCTGTAGATCTTATTCTTCACAGGCAGATTGTCACCAGTATCCACCTCATGGGTGCACCAGTTAGTCTGACTGGGTGTGAGTGAAAACAAATGTCTGTGGGCCTGCAACACCTGTCTGCAGTCCACCTGTTGCTGCTCAGTGAGGCTGCCTGCCAAGGCTACTCCATCAACTGAACCATCATCGGGGTTCTGGGAAAGCAGGTCTGGGAGAGGGTCACTCTCTTCCTCCTGTTCCCCATCTGTGGCCATGAGGAGACTCATGTCCTCCCTGTCAACAAATGCTTTCAATCTGTTTACATGGAGCACCCTGTGGGGGCTCCTAGGGGTGCCAAAGTCAACCATGTAGGTGACTTCTCCCTTCTTTTCAATGATAGGGTAGGGTCCAGTCCATTTGTCCTGAAGAGCTGCTGGCCCCACTGGGTCCAACACCCACACCTTCTGTCCTGGCTGGAACTCAACCATAACAGCCTTTTGGTCATGCCAGGCTTTCTGTAATTCCTGACTTGCCTCAAGGTTTTTGGATGCTCTCTCCATGTATTCAGCCATCCTGGAGCGGAGACCAAGTACATAGTCCACAATGTCTAGTTTAGGCTTTTTGAGAGGTAACTCCCATCCTTCCTTCACCAAACTCAATGGACCTCTTACAGGGTGGCCAAACAAAAGTTCAAAAGGGCTGTAGCCAACCCCCTTCTGTGGGACCTCTCTGTAAGCAAAGAGCAAGCAGGGTAAAAGGATGTCCCATTTCCGCCTGAGCTTCTCTGGTAAACCTTTTATCATTCCCTTTAGGGTCTTGTTGAACCTTTCCACAAGCCCATTGCACTGTGGATGGTGGGGTGTGGTAAACTTATAGTTTACTCCACACTCTTTCCACATTGCTTTTAAGTATCCAGACATAAAGTTAGTACCTCTGTCTGAAAGAACCTCCTTTGGAAAGCCCACTCTTGAGAAAACTGCAATGAGGGCTTTTGCCACCACAGGAGCTGTGGTGGTCCTCAGGGGAATTGCCTCTGGGTACCTGGTGGCATGATCCACTACCACCAGTATAAATCTGTGCCCAGATGCTGTTTGAGGATCCATGGGACCCACAATGTCTATTCCAACTCTTTCAAAGGGTACCCCCACCACAGGTAGTGGTATCAGGGGGGCCTTTGTTGTGCCACCTGACTTACCACTGGCTTGGCAAGTGACACAGGAGCGACAAAACTCCTTGACATTTTCTGACATGTGAGGCCAGTGAAAGTGTGGAACAAGCCTGTCCCAAGTCTTATTCTGGCCTAAGTGTCCTGCAAGGGGAATATCATGGGCCAAGGTAAGAAGGAAGCCCCTAAACTTCAAAGGTATAACCAACCTCCTGGTTGTGCCAGGCTTGGGGTCTCTAGCCTCTGAATAAAGGAGTCCTTCATCCCAATACACCTTATGGGTACCTTGAGCATTCCCTGCAGCCTCAGCAGCAGCTTGCTGTCTGAGGGGTTCAAGTGAAGGGCAATCTAATTGAGCCTGCCCCAGGTCTGCCCTTGAGGGTCCCCCTGTCCCCAGAAACTCAACCTGTTCAGGTTCAAGCTCATCTGAGACAGTCTCCTCTTGGACTGCAGAATCAGTTTCCTGTGAAACTTGATCCTCAACCTGGGGCAAGTGGGAAGGCACAGCCTTAACCCTCTTGCTCCTTCTCTTGGGTTGTGGTTGGTCTATTGTTTCAAGATCCACCACTGGTTCAGGAAGGCACTTCTTAGCCTGAGACCTTGTCACTGCAAGGACATGAGCTGAAATCCCTAGCATTTCTGCATGAGTCCTGTACTCCACTTCTGACCAAACTGAGCTTTCAAGATCATTGCCTAACAGACAGTCTACTGGGAGGTCTGCACTCACAACAACTTTCTTTAGGCCATCTACCCCTCCCCAGGAGAAGTTCACAACAGCCACACTATGGGAAGTAGTGGAGTTGCTTGCATTGGTCACTAGGTAACTTTCACCTAGTACAATCTGTCCAGGGTCCACAAAGCCAGGTGTCACCATTGTGACACTGGCACAAGTGTCCCTGTAGGCCTGAGCCAGTTTCTCATTATTTAAGGGAGTCTGCCTATATTTGCCCAGGTTACTGGGGCTTACTGCAGTGGGCAAAGATAAGTCCACATCATATAGGAGAACTGCCTGTGTGGGGATTCTGACTAGGCCAGATTCCACCTCAGTACCCAGGGTCAACCCTACTAAACCCTTTGGCTGTGTACCACCACTGTTAACTGTACTAGGGGGTGCAGGTGCTTTAGGAGCTGCAGTGGTGGGGACTGGATTTTTCTTAGTGCATTCACTGCCCCAGTGTGAAACTGATTTGCAGGTATTACACCAAGGTTTCTTTGGGCCATCATTCTTCTTTTTCTTGTTTCCATTTTGGGAACCCCCCTCCTTATTACTAGTTTGGGGGCCTGAAGACTTCTGGTCCTTTTCTTTATCTTTCTGATTCCCACCCTTCTGGTCTGTTTTCTTCTGGTCACCTTGGTTCTGGTTTTTCTGCTTAATCCTTGTTCTGACCCATTTGTCTGCCTTCTTTCCCAATTCTTGGGGAGAGGTCAAATCAGAGTCAACAAGGTATTGATGCAACAGCTGGTTCTGACAGTTATTAAGGATCTGCTCTCTCATCATAAGATTGTACAATCCTGTATAGTCTGAAACTTTACTTCCCTGCAGCCAACCCTCCAGAGCCTTAGTGGCACAATCTACAAAATCAGTCCAGTCCTGAGTCTGTGCTTTTTGGGTGTCTCTGAACAACAACCTGTATTGCTCAGTGGTTAGGCCAAACCCTTCAATAAGAGCACTCTTCAGAACAGAGTAGTTTTTGGCATCCTCAGGTCTAACAGTGAGGAGCCTGTCCCTCCCTTTCTCAGAAAAGGAGTACCATAAAATTGCTGCCCACTGATCCTCAGGGACCTGCTGTACCATGCAGGCCCTCTCAAGAGCAGTCATCCATTTGTGGATATCATCCCCTTCCTTGTAGGGGGGCACAATTTTTGTCAGGTTTCTATTGTCATAGGCCCTGTCTTTTTCTTTAGGAACTTTGCTGCCACCAGTGGCATCTAAGCCACACAATTTTCTTTCTCTTGCTAAAGCAAGTTTAGCTTGAGCCAAGGCTACCTCTTCCCTTTCTATTTGGAGTTGGACAGCCCTCATCCTGGCCCTATGCTCTTTTCTCTGGGAGGAAGTCATCCCTCTTTGAGATTCTCTTGAGGCACTAGAAAGGTGAGAGTCCCTTGATAGAGATCTCTCCCTCCTATTACCTGGGAGAATTTGGTTATGAGATCTGGGGAGGTGCTGGCCCCCTCCATTCCCATGTAGGTCTAGGTTGGCCTGGTTAAGGCTGGCAACCTGTACCAGGTTTCCCCTCTGATCCTGATCTTCAGGCTCTTCTAAATCTGAGCCTTCCTCTTCCTCTTCCTCCTCCTCTTCTTCTGGAAGATTCTCATTCTCAGGGGAGTTTATCCCTTCACCTGATTCTAAGGGAGCCTGACTCACCTTATCTAGGTCATCCTTTTCTAGGAGAGCTATTAGGGAAGGAATGGTAGGGCCTCTGCCCTTTTTTAGCCCCCTGGCTGTGCACAAGGCACTCAGGTCTTTGTGGCTAAGGTTGTCATATCTGGATGTTGTCCCTATAGGATCAACTTCTACAGGAGCAGAGCCTGAGGCTCTACCTGTATCAGACATGACTGCTAGTGAGGTGTAAGTGGTGCACTTACCTACACTAAGTGGTTTCCTACTGTACCTTGCTAGTGAGTTGTAGTCAGGGTGTGCTACTCCCTTTAATCTACAACTACTAAGTTCAGTAGAACTTAATATGCTAAGCTTTTGATTTATATGTACCTAGAGGTACTTGATGTGATCTTTCAATTTGATAAAGATTGCAATGGTAAAACAAACAGCAAGCTCAAATCCGCACCGCTGCACACCAATGTGAGAAGTTGGCCTGATATGTAGTGTTTCCAATTCTGGAACCACTGGGTATCAGTCCAAACAAACCCCAAAGATGTCAGGTTGTAAGTCAACCTTGTAGACAAGCTATCCTAGTGGTAGCATGGACTAAGCAGCCTTAAAGGCTTAACTTAAGAGGTCGTGTTAAGCGAGCTGTTTTACCACATACAATCCTGTAATCAAATGAAAGGACACCACACAAGTATATATTGTAAAAATATATGTATTTATTTCTAAATTACTCCCCAGTACTCTTTATGAGGAAAGGGGCACAAGCGTTAAATCAAAAGCACAGTAAAACACATAAAGTTGCACAATTATGGATGAGGGCGGGTGGCCACTCAGACCATATACTAAAAAAATGGTATAAGGAACACTTATCGAACAATGGTTAGGCCTAGGGCCTAGAGATTCGCTGGGAGCAGTCAGGACTAACAATGATGAAGTCGGGAGTAGCCCACAGGAGACGGGTGCAGCACGGAAAGTGCGGCGCGCACCAATGCAAAGTCAATGGTGCGTAAAAGTTGGTTAAAGTGAATTAAATGATACTTCCGCTGAACCTAGGAACACAAAACTTTAGACACAGACCCTAGAGGTGTGTACCAGTGTAAGGACACCGGCGTTGCCAAGTTACCTCACCCACAGGCCGTGGATGCACAGGGTCGAAGTGGCGTCGGGTTCTGTCACGCAGGTTCTTGGTGCTTGAAGCTGTTGCAGCTGCAGGCGCTGTGAAGCAGAAGTGTCCGGTGCGATCCAAGGGTGGATCGAAGTAGAAAAGTACCTGAAAGCAGAGGGGACAGAGTCTGGGTCACTCAGCAGTGACCAGGGTGAAACCAGGACGGAACCAGGCAATGTCGGGCGCAATCAGGCGGTTGTCGATAGGCTTCTCTCCGCTGTCACGTGGGCTCTGGGGCATCTGCGACGTCCAGGAGCAGGTCACGATCTGTCCCACGGAGGCTCTCGCCGTCAGCACCGTCGGCTTCAAGATTGTAGCAAACAGCACTTGGCAAAAGCAATCCACGCGGAACCGGGAGATTGCTTATCACTCGAACCAGGAGGGTCAGAGTGGGTGCTCCTTTTCACAGGAGCTGGTGCAGATCTGGAGCAACCAGAAAAGCAAGTCGTATTTCAAGTTTCGTCGGCACAGGGGCCACAAGCCAGCTGGCAAGTGACCGGGCCAACGCGTCGAGCGCACACAAGCAGAAGGGCCCCACGCAGCACTCGTCGAGTGTGGAGGGGTGAGCTTTGGTGCAAGTGGAGCTCGGGGCTGGGGCTTCTCAAACCCCGGTGCACAGCTTCGAGGGTCACTCGTGGGCTGCACGGTCAGTGTCTCGTGGCCTTTTCAAGATGGCGTGCCCCACGCTTCCGGTCGCCTCCACGGGTCTCAGCTCTGCAGGGACTGTGGATCGGGCAGGTAGAAGGCAGGCAAGCTTGATCTCGTCGATCTCTGTCGCTCGAGTTCCGGCGGGAACTGCAACAAAGCAAGGGTTGAGGGCTGGATGGTGCCTGTTTGCACAGGGTGGTCACTCCTTGACCACAAGGGAGATTCTTCAGTCTTCTCACGTCGTGTAGAAAGTCGAAGGGTCCAGATTTCGTTTCTTATGTTTCTTCAGGATGATCTCAGGTCCGTTGGGACTGCCACAAGCCAGCTGGCAAGTGACCGGGCCAACGCGTCGAGCGCACACAAGCAGAAGGGCCCCACGCAGCACTCGTCGAGTGTGGAGGGGTGAGCTTTGGTGCAAGTGGAGCTCGGGGCTGGGGCTTCTCAAACCCCGGTGCACAGCTTCGAGGGTCACTCGTGGGCTGCACGGTCAGCGTCTCGTGGCCTTTTCAAGATGGCGTGCCCCACGCTTCCGGTCGCCTCCACGGGTCTCAGCTCTGCAGGGACTGTGGATCGGGCAGGTAGAAGGCAGGCAAGCTTGATCTCGTCGATCTCTGTCACTCGAGTTCCGGCGGGAACTGCAACAAAGCAAGGGTTGAGGGCTGGATGGTGCCTGTTTGCACAGGGTGGTCACTCCTTGACCACAAGGGAGATTCTTCAGTCTTCTCACGTCGTGTAGAAAGTCGAAGGGTCCAGATTTCGTTTCTTATGTTTCTTCAGGATGATCTCAGGTCCGTTGGGACTGCTCCCCCTCTTATTCGAATCTGGGGGGTTGGACATCCTGCTAGGTCCCCTCCTATGGGTGGGACCCAGGAAGGGGGTGGTTACACCCATTTCCTTTGATCCTGGCCGCGCTGGGACAGGGGCTGGGAGGCCCCAGGACCGGTTTGGCCGGATCCTGCAAGGGGCAGCCTTGTGCTCCCCAGGCAGTGTCTGGTTTCTTTGAAACCTCCCTACTCCAATCCACTATCTCCTGTCTGGGGTGGTTTGACACCGCCCTGTGACAGGAAACTCTTTGTCCAGGCCTCCTCTGCCGGGTTTCGGTCAGCAGCAGGAGGCCAGACCCGTGTCTGTGGCAGGGGCATCCATTTTGTGGATCTGAGGCTCATTTTAAATCAACCGCGTTTCAGTAAAGTAACATGTCTTCTCCCTCTAGAAGGGTGGAATGCTACCCCCGTCGCCAGAACGGGCGAGGGGGTAGTATTCCAATTCGTATGACACCTTACACGACATGTTTTGATAAAGCCAAACCAAAGTTGCTATATAACCGCGAGGATTATAAGGCGCTTAAGAGTATATGGTATGGCATTATCCCGGATCAGCTTAGGGAGTTGTTCCCGACAGCTGCAGACAGGCTCAGCTCATGCCAGAGCTTCATCTCACATAAAACCACGCACTCTGCCTCCAGGATTGATGAGGCCTTCCATAGGAGTGGCTCACAGGTTATATATGTGTCCAGATATAGGTTTAGATATAGGTATACTATATCTAAGCAAGGGGTGATTACACCCACTTGCCCCAGCTGAGTGATCAGCCAGTTGTGTCAATTTAAGAACCAGCCAGGGGTGGCAAAAGCTATGCTTCAGCCCCTGGTAGGCCTTGGTGGCACCTATGCCCTGAGCACCTATAGTGCATGGTACAGGGGCTGACAAGGAGTCCATTTCCAATTGTGTTATGTACCTATAGCACATGTATTATAAATTTAGAGAGAGAACAGCAGGCTGGGGGTCTGATTAGCAGGCCCACAGCCTCAGTAAGTCGAAAACCAGTGAAGCAAAAAGCAAAAATTGGGGTGACCATAGGATAGCAGACCCTACTCTCCTACAGTCTTGTATCACCTTTTGGATGGTGGCGACCATTTCCCCTTTGTGGAGCAATGATTCCCGTAGCCGCCACACCCTATCAGCCCGGGGTGTCAACGGCCCGGAAAGAGTGATGGTGACAGGCGCGTGATCGGAGAGAGACGCTGTGCCAAAATCAACATTCCTGACAAGAGCAAATAATCTAGGCGAGCGTATGTTTTGTGTGCAGCTGAAAAGTGGGTGTAGTAATCTCCCCGGGGTGAAGCGTGCGCCAAGCATCCACTAACCCTAGTTCCCTCAGGCGAAGCACCCCTGCCTGTGAAAGCGCCCCACCTGACTAGTGCGCTGGCATGACCTATCTAGCAGGTTGTCGAAGACTAGATTGAGATCTCCCCCCAGCAAGAAATGACGATCCATCGAATCAGTGGCTTCGGCCAGGGCTTTATGCAGGAATTTCTCTTGCCCCTCATTGGGCCCATAGATGGAGCCAATCGTGTAGTTCATTCCGCCAAGTGCAAACATATAGACTAACAATCGACCTTTAATTTCCGCAATTTTACCCAATACCTTGCCCTTAAACTTGTGTGCGACTAGAATTGCCACTCCCGCCCTCTTATCCGGGCAGGAGGAGTAGAACTGGAGGGGGAATTTACTAGATTGAAGGCGATGGCAATCCTTTGCCAGCAGATGTGTTTCTTGTAGGAGGCAGATGTCTGCCTGGGACTGCTCCAGGAACAGTAGGACTGCTTTTCGCTTCACTGGATTGTTCAGGCCCCTCACATTCAACGTGAGAACAGCCAACTCACTCAACTCCATCTATGGGACTATAACCCCCCTGTGCCGTGATATCGGGCTCGACCTGTCTGCCTGCGGAACCCAGCGCCAAGCCTCTGCACTTGCAACCATCCCTCCAGGACATCAGACCGTTCCCCCCCCGCCGACCATGGACCAACACCGACTCCCTCAACTCCCTCCGCCCTCCCCACCCCCTCCTCCCTTCCCAACCCCATCACCTCCCCCTGCCCCCCCTTCCCAAACTATAGAACTTAGAAACTGAACATGTCCATTGTCCACACAAGACCAGTCAGTGTGGGAAACAAGTTGGGGAAATGTGTCCGGATCCATTGATTCCCCCTCCCGCCAACGACCACCGCTTCACTCCTTGCCCACGCCCAGGGACTCCGGGCCTTTGTGATCTGTGCTTCATCCGTTGTCCGTCGCCGCCAGTTCCAGGGCCGCCGTTTAGACCTCCGCTCTCTGACCCTCCTGGATCTCCCCTGGGGGTGGGCGTCTCGGTTTGCGCCGTCTCTTTTGCTGCCGCCATTGACCAGTAGACCTGGATTCCGGCCCCCCCCCGCATGGGAGCCTCCCTCCGACTCGGGCTCCTCAATGCCCAAGAGCTGGCACGCGTCCCTGAGTGACCTCAGCTGGTACACTTTATTCTCCCATTTGAACACCAAGCGGAACGGGTGCCCCCAGCTGTACGGTATGCCAAGGCGTCTCAGCTCGGCGGTGACCGGCTTGAAGGACCTGCGTTTCTCCAGGGTGATGGCGGCCAGATCCTGGTATAGGGTTGGTGAATGTCCGCCAAAGGAGATGGACCCCATCTGTTGCGCCTTGCCTAAGATCTCTTCCTTGGTACGGAAGTCCTGGACGCAGACTAAAATGTCTGCCGGCAGAGCCGCAGTTGCTCTGACGGGGCCAGTCCGGTGCGCTCTGTCCAGGCGTATGACCGTATCCGCTGGTCTGCCCAGGATATGGTTGAAGAGGCCTTGCGTGAAGTGGAAGAGGTCTTCAGTGTCGGGGGAGTGCTTCACCCCTCAGATCCGAATGTTATGTCTCCGAGAGCGGTTCTCCAAGTCCTCGATGTGGGATTGCAGGTCGACCTGTTGATCATGTATGCGTATGATCTCTTGCTGAAGCGCCTTGATCTCAACATCCCGGCCGTCGCTCTTCGTCTCCAGGTCCGCCACTCTCTCTCCTATTGCGTCGGTGTCCTGACGTAGCTCCCGAATCTCCTCCTTCAATTCCGTTTTAAGGAGTCGGAGGTCTTCCCGTAGGCCGCTGAACAGGGACTCCAAGAAAGTCTTAGTGATGGGTTCCTCTGTACCCTGCGGCCCGGCGCTGGGCGAGCTGGCCGCCATTTTGTTGGATCCCGCCTGTTGCCCAGGGAAGCGGAACTCCGTCTTCTTCCCCGCCATGGTAGGGGAGAGCAGGTCCCTGATGGATCTGTCTTTGCGCACTCTCCCCGCGGCCATGTCCCCAAACTCCTCGACAGGTATGGCGCGGCGTTGTGTGGCACGCGGCCCTGGACTGTCCGTGCGCAAAAAGCTCAGGTCTGCTTTGATGGGGTTGTGACTGTCAGCTCCAGATCTCTTCCATGGAGCCCGTCTGCGTCACTCTTCTTAACTCCGGGGGTTCGCCGAGACCGGCTCCGGTCGTCCACCTGAGTCTTACAAAGCCAACCCTACCACGAGCGTCCAGGGGTGGCCCCCCACACTCCCCCGACTGCACTTGAGCCTCAGGGGTGGATTGCTGCAGGGCTGTGGGTCTGCACTGCCTTCCCGCTTTGTGGCTGTGTGACTGTCTTAAGGCAGGGTAGGGCCAGGACACCTATGAAGTCTGTGGCTGGTCGCTGCACAAAATGGCGGCCCGTGGTGTGCTGTGCCCTGGAGGCCACGAGTCGCCCAACTGTCACCAGGGTTGGAGGTAGACCCACTCTCTCCACCAGCCATGTGTCCTCTCCCGCCGCCACCGCGGCTCCCCGTAGGGCGGGCTTCTCCACCCCTCTGCGGCATCGCGGCCTCGGGCTGTGTCAATCCGGGGGGGCCTCACAGAAACCCACCGCTCCTCACCTCTTTCAGCCCGCCGGCGGGTCCCAATGCTGCGCCCCCAGCGCCCGCCCACCGGCGTCCGCGGCTGCAACCGCGTCCCCTCGGCTTTCCTTCGGCCTGCTAGGTTGGTGGTGGCAGGTCTGCAGAAGCCCCCGATGAGGAACCTCGGGAGGCCTCGCGCCTTGTTGCGCGGGTCAGACCCGCCACCAAAGCAGCGGCCCGTTCAGGGAGCTTCAGCGCCGGGCACACAGCTCCGCCCACCACGGCCTCGCTTTCGCTGCTCCGGACTCCACAGGCCTCGCAAGGCCGCAACGGGTCAGCCCGAAACTGACGTCTCCCAGGCACCGCCGCTATCCGTTCCGAGCCCCGCTGACCGCCGACACACAGGAGCAGCAATCGGGGCACACAGGAGTCCAAATCAGGGCATGGAGGTGCTATTTAGATCGCTGTTAAGGCGGCCGGCGGCGGGAGCTCAGAGACACGTCCGCTCACACCGCCATCTTGGCTACGCCCCAACAAGGTAATTTTTAAGGACATGACTGACAGAGATGGTCACCTATCACTATGTTTCAGGTAAGCAAAGTCAACTCCTTTGAAGTCAGCGAGCATATTCAGGCTCCAAGTGAGCTTCTGGTAAACCAACTCAGAAAGAATAAATTGACCTGCCACTAAGTAACTTTAGTCTTGCTTGATCTTTATGAACTCTGTTCATTGTATTCATCTTTCCTTCAGATGCACTTTCATGAACTGAAAGAGAACCAGATTAAGAGACCTTCCGGACACCCATATTAAGACGGCACCACTGACAGGACACTCATGCTAAGATTGCATCGAATATGTGACTTTACAATGCGATGATTTACATTGCAGTACTTTACATCACAGTTATTACAACACAAGTCGTTACAACGATTTGCGCTGAAGGGCGCTGGACTTAGGAATAGTAAGTTTTACTATTCCATCTCCAGCCAACGTAACAGCAGGGAAGGTGTTGGAATGGTAAATCATACAATTCCTTGGTGTATAGCGCCATCCAGCGCAAGTCGTTGTAACGACGTGCGTTGTAATGACCGCAATGTAAATGTATCGCGTTGTAACAACCGCATTGTAAAGGTTGTTCGCCGATTGCATCACTGATGGAATATTCACTACGGAACACCATTGGTGAAAATTTCCTGAAACATCATAAATAGCAGCTCACCCTCTGCTCACAGTCAGGCATTATTGTGGGATGTATGGGTTTATTTCACTGCTGTCCAGTATGTACATGGCTTTCGGATTCCTGGACCTTTATTGTTTTTTATCCTTTGCATTCCTATTGTTGTATTCACATTTCCTCAAAGAAATGTGTGTCCTGCTGACTTCCTGTTTTCATTTTTCTCATTTTTGCTTTCTCTATTACTAGCTGAACTCTTCCTGTTGATCTACCAACTACTGGGCTTGGGTGTCCTCTCTCAGGTGTCTCCTAAGCACTTAACACTTTGAAAGTCGGGCACGGGAGAGGGAGGGTGAGCGTAACCTTTGGCGTTTATAAACCATTGCTTGAAGGCTCACTCACTTTTAAATGTGTTATAGTCATTTTCTCCCATAACAGGTCTCATATGTTGAATCATAAGTTCCATGTGTCATTCACCATCCTCTGTATGTCCCGTTATTTTTCACCAGGTTGTGTTGGTCTCGTTCTAAAGTCCTCAGATACAGTGAGGAATTAATATCGGCTTTATTTTGTTATCTTAGAGTAGTTGGCTGCTGACACTGGCTCAATGCAAATGATCCTCATAAATTAGATTTGAGTGCTGGAGAGTAGGTTGCATTGATTAACAGGAGGGAGGACTATCAGGTGAGCATGGGTGCTGTTACTCAAAGTAGCAGAACAACTAGTAAAGGACAGAAGGGTGTAGACAACTATTTGAAAGGTAACAAATCCTGCAGTAGGTGTGGGAGTACATTCCATACAGGAGTCTCTAAAGTTGTGTTGCAGTTATTAAAAAGTGTAGGAAGTGTGGACGCAAGGGACATTAAGCCTGTGTATGTAAGGACCTAACACGTCTAAGGTGGCTGTCACTGAGGAGGGGGTCGGAGGATAGACAAAGAGGTCTAGTATTGGTGGTGGATCAGGAAACAGAAGGAGGGAAGACCTTTAGACGAAAGGCCACGTTAGAGATTGCAAGTCGCATGGTTGATCTGATTGTTGACTCTTGATCGCTTTTCACCAATATTCCGAGGAGTATGTATGACAGAGTGGCCTTCTGGACCCCTATTACCCAAACATATACATCTCAAAGGATCCCAAGGGGAAAGGATTGATGTGTTGGGATGGTTCCAGACTGAGATCCAATTTGAGATCAGGCACATTGAAGGGAAGGTGTACATAGTGGAGGAAGGCCCACCAGTATTGGGATGAATACATCAATATGATCTGCACATCGTTATTGACCCACATGCGTCCAGTCAGATCATGATTATAGCGCTGTTGGAGTGGAAGGTGTGTTGTGTGAGATGGCAGATGTATTTAAGAATAGTTTGAGGAAAAGAAAGGGATATGTGCATAGGATTATATTGAAGGAGGGAGCAGTGCCCCTAAAGCACAAGTTAAGGGCAGTGCATGTGGTTGTAAGGTCTGGAGGACAGTGTATGATTGATGACATGATTAAGGAAGCCCATATTGAGCCAGTGGAGGCCACCATCTAGGCTTCGCCAGTTGTGATCACTAAAGAAAGTGATGAGAACTTGGTGTTTTGTGTAGATCTTAGAGGCCTCAATCAGAACATTTGTCACAGATAAGCTCCCCTTACACAATCTCCATGAACTCCCCTTGCTGCTCAGTGGTGAGTTATTTTCCAAACTTAACCTTAATAGTGCTTACCACGAGCTTTGCTTGCATGAAGACTCAAAGAACTTGACAGCATTCATCACAATGGAAGGCAACTTTAGGGTCACAAGAATGCCTTTTGGGTTATCTTCAAGTGCAAGCATCTTCCAACACATAATGTCAGAAGTATTCAAGGGCCTTAAAAAACATAATTTACTTCCAGGATGACCTCTTGGTATTTGGCAAGACTATTCAAGAGCACAACGATAACTTGAGGTTGGTGTTGGGCAGGTTGCGGGGAGCGGATTTGACTCTGAGGATGGAGAAGTGCCAGTTCTTGGTAGGGATAATTGATTATCTTGGCCATATCATCTCGATGAAGGTTGTGAAACTCAAGGAGGATCTACTTAAGGCAAGCGGCAGAGTTTGCTAGGTCATGCATGTTCGCGTTGATCTTTACCTCTGGGGTTTTGTCCCACACTGGTAAATCAACACGAACGGCACCATGAGCAGGGCAAGAGGGTGCTGCTACTTTCAGTGAACAAATAGTTTCTTAATGCGAGCTGTCGTGGCCATCCGCGACTACCCACGTTAAGAAATCCCACTAGGAAGTGGTCTAGCATTGGATTTTCCTCGCTCGCGCTTGCCAAGTTAACGTTAGCGAGCAATGAAAAACATTTTTCAGAACTCAGCATGCTCTGCAGAGCGCAGAACGCAAAAAACTCAGTAATCTTTGCGAATGAAGTGGAGTTCATCGGCCAGACCTACTTAAGGCTGTTCGATCAGCTTCTACGCCTAGAAATACAGACCAACTGTGCTCTTTTATGGGACTGATTGAGTACTATTCGAAGTTTGTTATCCATTTTGCTGAGAAGACTGAGGAGTTGAGACACTTTTTGAGGACAAGGTGTGCGTTTGTGAGGGGTGACAGACAACAGGAATCATTGGACAGAATTGGGAAGGAGATATGTCAGGCGGATATCTTGAAACTGTTTGACACACTCGCCTTAAGACAATTCTGACTGTGGATGCCAGCGCGTGCGGTGTGGTTGACATTCTGTCTCAATCCCATGTCGGGGTTATGGTTTGTGCTCATTGCACAACATAAAACAGTGCAACAAGGTTTCTCCTTTCGAGGGTGTGGAGGGAAGGAAGCTGAATACTAAATTGACATCAGAGTGGTTGATGAAGTGAGAGGACAAAGCAAAGGGGAGTGATTTGAGGACTGTCGGTGGCATTATTCAGGTTGATGATTGGGTGAAACTGAAGATTGGTAGAGTGAGTGGGGCGTTGTCAACATTTTGGGGTCCTTACAGGGTGAAAGAGGTGCCTAAGGAGTGCATTGTACCTCACCAATGGTAACAAGTGGAATCAATGCAAAGGGACCTTGTACCAAAAGGGTGGGGATGTCAGAGGCAACGGATTGTACAATGGTGACCATTTCAATAGTTTCATGCTAATGAGTGACAATGAGTTAACAAGTAACTCTGATTGGTGTTCAGGGAGGGATTTGTAAACAGGGAGCTGGATGACTTGAGTGTGGATGAGCTGAGCAGGGTTACCCCCCAGTTGTTGAGAGGAACCGCATGTGCCCAAAGGTCACAGAGGTCCACCGACTTCCCGTTGACTTAAAAGATTATATACGGGGCCATTAATGTATCATATTTTGCATTCTGTTCTTCTGTATTTATATTATTACATCCATTGTGGTTTCTTTATCTGGGGGGTGTACACACATTTTTTGTTTTTTTTTGGTTTTAGGTTGTCTTTGCTGTAGAAAGGGAGGGGTTGTGTATTAATGTAGTGGGCTGGTGAGTGGAATGTAGAACTGTGGTGTGTTCCCAGGTTCACTGGAAAGCCAGTGTTGTACCTGTGTCAGTTACTTTGTGGCTGGCTTAGGAGGATCTGGTTCCTTCAGGCCATGACTAATAAACTTATTCTAAGGCTTACCGCCACCTCCTTTCCGTTCCCTCTCTCAGGGGTCTCCTCAGCACATAACACTTCGAACATCGGGCAGGGGAGCAGGAGGGAGAGCTTAACCTTTGGCGTTTTAAAACCATTGCTTTCAGGCTCACTCATCTTAAAGTGTGTTAATGTTAAGGTCATTTTCTCCCACGACAGGTCTCACCAAGTTGTATTGGCCCCATTCTACAGTCCTCAGATAAAGTGAGGTATTAAGATCGGCTTTATTTTGATTTCTTTGAGTAGTTGCATGCTGACCCTTGCTCAATGCAAATGATCCCCATACATTATATTTGTTTTTAATGAACCTGTTTCTTCATGTTTAGTTCTTCGCTTGCTTTTAATAGATGTTATCATAAATATTTACGTGGTCTACTTGTTGCATTCTGTCTTCACCGCCATTTTTTTATCTCTTTGTTTTTTCCTTCTTACCCTTGTTTTCTTTTTTCATTTTCAATCAATCAATCAATCATAGCATTTGTATAGCGCGCTACTCACCCGGCAGGGTCTCAAGGCGCTTGGGGGAAGGGGTCCGCTACTGCTCGAACAGCCAGGTCTTGAGTTGTCTCCTGAAGGCGAGATGGTCCTGGGTCAGTCGAAGGTGGATGGGGAGGGAGTTCCATGTTTTGGCCGCCAGGTAGGAGAAGGATCTGCCTTCGGCGGTGGCTCTTCGGATGCGTGGAACGGCGACGAGGGCGTGGTAGGTCGATCGTAGCTGGCGGTGGGAGTGTAGAAGGTCAGGCGGTCGTTGAGGTACTTGGGGCCCAGGTCGTGGAGAGACTTGTGTGCGTGGGTGAGGAGCTTGAACGTGATCCTTTTGTTGACAGGGAGCCAGTGCAGGTCCCTCAGGTGGCCGGAGATGTGGCAGCGTCGGGGGATGTCCAGGATGAGTCGGGCGGAAGCGTTCTGGATGCGTTGGAGTCTTCTCTGCAGCTTGGCTGTGGTTCCGGCGTAGAGGGTGTTTCCTAGTCCAGTCGGCTGGTGACGAGTGCCTGGGTGACCGTCTTCCTGGTTTCGGTCGGGATTCATCGGAAGATCTTGCGGAGCGTGCATAGGGTGTGAAAGCAGGATGAGGAGACGGCGTTGACTTGTCTGGTCATCGAGAGGGAGGAGTCCAGGATGAAGCCCAGGTTGCGTGCGTGGTCTGTTGGCTTGGGAGCGCTGCCCAGGGTGGGGGGCCACCAGGAGTCGTCCCAGGCGGAGGGCGATGGTCCCAGGATGAGGACTTCTGTCTTGTCTGAGTTCAGTTTCAGGAGGCTGGTCTTCATCCACTCGGCGACGTCTTTCATCCCTTCGTGTAGGCTGGTTCTGGCGGTGTCGTGGTCCCTGGTGAGGGAGAGGATCAGCTGGGTGTCGTCGGCGTAGGAGATGATGTTGAGGTTGTGTTGGCGTGCGATGGCTGCAAGAGGTCTCATGTAGACGTTGAAGAGGGTGGGGCTGAGTGATGATCCTTGTGGTACGCCGCAGATGACTTCGGTGGCCTCGGATCGAAATGGGGGGAGGCGAACTCTCTGTGTTCTTCCGGCGAGGAACGAGATGATCCACTCCAGTGCCTTCTCTTGGATGCCGATGTTGAAGAAGCGTTAAACTAGGGTGCGGTGGCAGACAGTGTCGAACGCTGCAGAGAGGTCCAGGAGGATGAGTGCCGCTTTTTCCGCGTTGTCGAGCGAGGCTCGGATGTCGTCAGTGTCTGCGATCAGGGCGGTCTCGGTGCTGTGGTTGGCTCTGAAACCGGACTGCGAGGGGTCGAGGGGTCCGTTCGTCTCGAGGAAGGTGGCCAGCTGTTTGTTGACGATCTTCTCAATGACTTTAGCAGGGAAAGGGAGGAGCGAGATGGGGCGGAAGTTCTTGAGGTCGGTGGGGTCCGCTGTTGGGTTCTTCAGTAGGGCGCTGAGCTCGGCATGCTTCCAGCTCTCCGGGAAGGTGGCGGTGTTGAAGGAGGTGTTGATGATGTTCCGGAGTTGGGGTGCGATGGTGGAGTCGGCTTTGTTGAAGACGTGGTGGGGGCACGGGTCGGTCGGAGATCCGGAGTGGATGGTGTTCATCGTGCGGGCGGTGTCTTCGGTGGTCACTATGGTCCAGGTGCGGAGGGTGGTGGTGGGGGGCGTTGGTTCGACGGTTGGGTGCGTGGGTGGTGCGCCGAAGCTGTTGTGGATGTCGGCGATCTTGCGGTGGAAGAACGAGGCGAGAGAGTCGCAGAGATCTTGTGAAGGAGTGATGTCCTTGTTGCCGGTGCTGGGGTTGGAGAACTCCTTGACGATGCTGAAGAGTTCCTTGCTGTTGTGGGCGTTGTTGTCCAGTCGATCCTTTAGTGATTTCTTCTTGGTGGTGCAGATAAGCTGGTGGTGCTTTCGGGTGGCTTGTTTGAGGGCGGTCATGTTGTCTGTGGTCTGGTCGAGGAGCCAGGCTTTCTCGAGGGTGCGGCAGTTCTTCTTGGAGTCCTTGAGTTCGTCGGTGAACCAGGAGGCCTTCTTGCTTCTGGGCCTGCTGGGAGGGTTCTTCAGTGGAGCGAGGTCGTCGGCGCAGGCGGTCAGCCACTGCGTGAAGTTGCGGGCTGTGCTGGCGGGTGGGCTCTGGCTGAGGGAGGTGGTGAGCTGGTCGGCGGTGACCTTGCTCCATCTCTTGTGCGGTACCTGTTGCGGGTGGTGGTGGGTCGTGGTTCTTTTGAAGCTGAAGTGGACGCAGCTGTGGTCGGTCCAGTGGAGTCCGGTGGCGTGGCTGAAGGTGATGTACTTGCTGGAAGAGAAGACGGGATCAAGCATGTGGCCGGCGTAGTGGGTGGGGGTGTTGACCAGTTGCTTGAGTCCGAGGTTGGCGAGGTTTTCCAGCAGAGCGGCGGTGTTGCGGTCCTTGTTGTTCTCCAGGTGGAAGTTGAGGTCCCCTAGGAGGATGTAGTCGGCGGAGGTGAGGGCGTGCGGGCTGATGAAGTTGGCGATGTCTTCGCTGAATTGTGTGCGTGGTCCCGGGGGTCTGTATACGAGGGTGCCTCTGAGGGTCGTCTTAGGGTCGGTGTGTATTTTAGTGCTCAATGCACTTTTTTTTACTGCTTTGTTCTTTTTAAAATCTTTTTCTCCAAATAAGGATCACTCCTTATATCTAGCTGTCCCCTGCAGAGGGGTGGGGCTTAATAAGCCGGTTTCACTGGCAATCACGGCACAACATTTACTGTGGTTCTTTATACTTTGCACATCAACATCTTAAATCTGTTCCTCTTTATTGGATCTCTAGATGCCATATGATATCCTAGTAGGTTTGTTTTACTCATAATTTCTTAAAAGTTCCAATGGACCTGGTGAAGAGAGCTGGGAGAAATCAGTGCAGATATGGCAGGTTTAGTTTCAAACATTTTACAGTCCCATTCCTAGACCCTGTCGGTCCCATCCCTGTAAAACCAAAGAGGATGATGGACGGAGTATTGAACATTGCTAGCACTCACCCCCAGTCAACTGATCTGGGTTTAATCCATCATCATTCTTTAGCTCACTCCTCCACCCCAGTTCAGATCCCTGTGCCATCCATCACACACACTGTAGCAGGGTTTCCGTTCTCCCACAGAACTGTGCATAGAGATCTAGAACCTCAGTGAGTTAGGATGATCCAAAACTCATCTCAGTGTCAGAAATCCCCTTACCTAGCTAGCTACAGTGTCTCATGGATCATTATGGAATGATCCATGTCTTAGACAAACCAGAACATGATCTTTAGAATACCTCAGGAATCGTGGAACACATGAACACTCTTTCGTTATATAATCATTTCAAACCAAAACTGAGAGTCAAAGAACACAAGTGCAAGTTTGAAATATTTATTATTCAATGCAAAGTTCTCAAACGCAGTATCTTGTATAATACCAAAATGCAGATTATAAAAATCAGAGTCAGCAGCATAGTCACTAATCCATAGTAAGCAAAAGGTGCTAGCATGTTATAATGCAAATTCTATAGAAATCTATATCACCTATATTTCGCGCACCCTATCTAGCATATTATTTTATATATATGAAGGTCTCATTCGGGCTTTTAGCAGGGCGGCCCCATACCTCTCAATGTCAGTAGGAGCAGATCACATCAACAGCTACCAGCTCTCTTCATGCGCAGCACCAAGTGTCTACGTTCATTCCGTGTAACTCTATCTTAAACCCGCGTAGAGCCCAAAATGTTGGCATCAACATTATTTGTGTTATGTCTAATGTGGTGCGAGGATCAGGCCTCCCAGCAACCTTGTGTTAGGTTAATCTTAGAGTGTGCAGCTCTCAGTGTGCAGACAGTTGTACCAAGTGTACCAGGCGAAGCTGATAGCATAGAAATAACATATTATTCTCAAATAAACCACCTCACCGCTTCTAGGGTGAAAGCTACAACAACAAGTATGTGTCGTGTGCAAAACTGAAGCCGAAGGCAAACCGGCTGTTTAAACATGTAATACACTCATGCTAACTTAACGCAATATATGTAATGAAGTATCCATATGACACCCCCCCATTGGTCCGAGCACCGTCAAACATAAGGGAAAAGGCAATACTAAATCAGACACAACAATTGAAAGCAAAGTTCAATAATCTTGAGCTAAAATAAGCTAAAAATATGTATGAATGAATATGTATGAATGCCTACAGTGGCCTCAAATCTAAAAATAAAAACAAAACTTTTGAACCAAAAGTCATCCGCCAGGTCTCAAAAATATGAAACGTAGGACCAGGTTTCATCAATTCAAATGTTTGTAAGAGAAAAAACAAGGCACTTATCCGATTTCCAAAGTCATGTGCCACATTGACGTTATCCCCAGCGACATCACATGATTGTACTCTCCATCAGCTGAACATAGTCCATCCCTCCAATTCAGCGAGGGGAAAGTCATATTTCACAACAAAGCATTCCTCCCAGGCATCTCACGATTGGAAAGTATATGCAAAGAAAGTTGCCACAGCCTCCAGCATGAAATCACTGCCATCATCCGAAAATAGTTCAGCAATCCAATTTAGCAATGGGAAAGAACATACGTGCTCCTCCAGCATCGGATCCTCCTGTAACGTCAGAGGACAACTCGGTGGGTTCACCAGATCGCTGTGTGTCAGAAAGGCATCCGCCGCTGCAGAGATCTCCCATTGGCCCAGAACTCCATTTATCGCTGCCAAGGCCATAACTCTCTCGCCAGAACAGATTAGCTCGTGAGCCACCACGGGACGCATTAGCTGATCAAAATCGACGTCAGGAGCAGTCCTCAAGCATAGGCACAAATCAATGGCCCAATCGAACTCGCAGCTCAGGCAGTGAAACACAGGTTGGACACACGTGAAGTCGGTGAACCGAAATGACAATCTATAGGCCGTGCTTAATGCTGCAAGCGGCAATGTTCCATAGTAATTGAGCATCCGATTACGGCACAGTGTCAGGAGGCGTTGAACGGCGTCTTGCGCAGGACGGGCATCCATGTTTTATGAAGAAAAACACCAACAGAATGCCTGCGGCTACAGCCAGCAACACAGGTAGTCCACCAAACAAACTCGAAAAAATAGTGTGGAAAAACGTGGGAATGATACCAAAAACTTTTTCAAACGTAGTCACGAGGCCACTGCTTACTAATTTAAAAAAATGTGCAAGCCCAGTCGTTGAAGAAGCGTTAAAAATCTGGTGCACCAGCTCACAGAAATGAAACGGCAAATCAGTATTTAAAAGCGCCTGCACCTCTGTGCGGGTGTTAGCTATGTGAAGGACATAAGTTTCCCGGGCCGAACTCAGGGTCACTTGTTTTTGAGACAAAAGGGCCCTTATTCTGCTTAAACCATTGAATTTTGCTTCCAAGGTTGGAATCCGTGGCCAGATGGAGACATCTGAAGACCCATGCGTGGGTGGGTATAGAACATTCTTGCAGCACACCACACGCTCTGATACAGTTACCACATAAGCCACACCAATTAATAAACCACAACATAATTCGTTGTTTAAAAGTAAATAACTACCATTAGCTAATAATGTGAATGTGGGAACCACTGCTGGAACCGGCGTGCCTTTTAAAACACATGCTAAATTTGGGCGGTCCTGATTACAAGAACCGTGTAACTGAATGTGTCTGCATATTAATGAATGGTCAGGTGACTGTGTGCATTCCTCACCATTAAGATTCACTTCTTTTCCATCCTTCAGACATCTGTATGTGTATGGTAATGACCATGCCTCGTGTAAGAATGCATTGCCTAGTGGTTCATATCGTCCTATAGCAATATACCGCATACAGTTAGTAAATTTATATAAAGGAAATGGTAATGTAATTAAACCATGAATCAGCCACGTGGCAGTAGTGGTTTCAGCAACAGAGAAAGGCAAGGTATACTAGCTTCTCAATATGTAACATAGAAAATGATGCATCACGCATTGAAAGCATGCGCTGTTTTTCAGTAAGATTAAAAGGGGCGAAAAGGGATGAAACATTCAATGAGGTCCAGGGAACTCGACCTGCCTTAATTGTCTGTAGAGTCCAGGCAAACTGCATTACAGAACGCAATTGATTTTGACCATGGTATAACGTGGACACTTCATCATGTACAATATCAACAACAGAAGAAACAATATTATCCAATGTGTAAATCCTGGAAGAAAGCATGTTAATACTGTTATCTACTACTGCTAGCACTTTTTCCAAATTTGCTTGATCAATCGCTCTCAGGCGTTTAGCTGCCTCAACCTGTGAAAATTTCCAAATTTCATTGTATACAGCATAAAGAAAGCGTTTAGATCTACCCCTAGTCGGGCCTTTTATAAAATCATTTAGCTCTATATTCTCATTCAACTGGGACAGATGCAGTTTAACTGCAGCCAAAGTGGAATGTTGTAACCAGTTCTGACACAATTTGCCTACTGAATAAGTAGTAACAGTGTGATCTGTTTCAAACCTGGGATCTGGCCTGATGTGCGTAAAACCTTCAGACAAACCCAAAAACCTACGTTGGCAAGCATCAGAGCTTCTTTGCCACAAAAGCCACCCCTCCGGATCAAAACGGGAAATATTAAAGGAGGAATTCTGCAAAAGTGCTTGTATCCCACTGATGGATATTGTAGTGAAATTACTCCAACCTGAATATTCTTCCAAGTCAGGGATAGTAGGGGTATTTAATTTTTTAGATGTAGCCAATCCAAAACATGTTGTTTGGGAAATAGTAGAACTTAAAAACAATATGTGATTCGGGATGAGACATGCACGATGCAAAGCCTCAGTGCCTTGTACCTGCCAATCTTTGGTACCCCAAACCGATTTAAGGTCAATAGCATCCTTCCATAACTCATAGCCATCCACAGATAACCTTTCTAAAAAGGACTTTGAATACAGCAATTTTGTATCATTAAGTCTAACTTTGGGCATGAATTTCTGGTTCACTTTAAAATAAAACGACTCAGGATTTGATTGATTAAAATCTGTAAAATAAGAGTATTTTCCCAGAAATGTACTTGAGCTCCCCTGTAAGGGAGTAAGGCAATGTTCCCACTGAGTGTAATTCACAGGAACCCTCCTGGAACTTGTCTTGTGTAAGAAATGATTTCCATAATGTTGATAACAAAACAAATCACCATAATTGACAGAATCTAAGTACAAATCCTCAGCATCAAAGGCCGCATAATATTTCAAATCAGAGAACAATGCTTCTACGGCCTGAAGATCCCAATCATCAGAACAAATATTTTGCTTAATCACATCTCCCATGTTTACTCTAAGCACATTAGGAACATTAATAACTTCTGTGGGGCCATGTATCTGAAACCTAACCGCATCCCACACAATCCCATCAAGGACTGGCCAAGCAGTAATCTCTACTGAATGTAAGTCTCTCTTTAGTCTGTGTACTGAATGTGAGGAGGAAAGAGGGGCCAATGTTCCATTAAGGTACCGAATTCCTGTTCTTTCTTTCACATAATGGCCATCGATCAGTCGGAAAAAATAAAACACAAAACCAATTGACATAAAAAGATAAAATAAAAATAGTATCAGCCAAATGTATGTCCAAGGTGGAATTAAAAAATGTTTTTTAAACAACGTGGCATATTTTGTAATAGTCGATGGTTTCTTCGAAAGTTCCGAATCAGAGTCAAAAGAGAATCTGGATTGGTTAGCCAAACGAGCTTGTAAATCGGACATAGATAAATCAGCAGGATCTGCATAGGTCACCTCATCAATGTTAGTAACAGGAATAGTATTTAATAAAGGACTGGTTATGGCAGGCATCTCGAGGGACACCTCCTGATCTGCACCAGATGTAATAGCCAGCACAGAGTGCCTCACCATGGAAGGACAGGATACAGCCGGTGTCATGCTATGAAGAATCGGCCACCCTGTGTGTCTTGACATTGTCAATAGAAATAAATCTGTTTTCTTTACGACCTGGAAGTGGTGGTAAAATGACTGTTCTTGTGCCCTTCACTCCAAGAACCCGAACAGGTGCACGATATGAGGGACCAAACTCTTTCTTGTTATCGATCTTCTCTCAAACCAGTTCTCCAACTTGGGGTAGCCAGCCAACTACCGGGATCTGCAACGCATCATCCGACGTGGAGGGCAAGTGTTCCTTTGCAAGACTGTCTCTGGTCTTTTGTAGATCCTGTAAAACATTGCAATGTTCATCTACGTCAAAGGCCGCGGCCTGGGCCTGGCAGTCTGCACCATCAAGGTCAGGTACGTACATCTTGATACCAAAGAGCATTTCGTATGGGGTCCGCCCACCCAGAGACCTTCTAGGGAGATTATTAAGCGCACGCTGCACGCCATAGAGGTGGGTCAGCCAGTTTCTACCAGTGCCTATAACACGGGCTGTCAAAGATTGCTTTAAGTCGCGGTTCATTCTTTCTACTACAGAATTGCCCTCAGGCCTGTAGGGACTTGAAAACTTCACCTGTACTCCCAACGAAACCATAGCATCCTTGTACGCCTTAGAGGCGAAAGCCGGACCCTGGTCCGAATGGAAAGTACCACAAGCAAAGATTCCCACAAAGACACGCAAATCCTTAATGACAGTTCGCGAATCAGCGCTTCGATGCGGCCATACCCATACAAAGCGTGTGCATGAGTCAACTGCTACTAAGATGTATTTATACGCAGTATCAGAAGAAAAAGGACCGCAGTGATCCAAATAAACACAACCAAGTGGTTTATTAGAGATGTACAACTGTGTCTGAGGCGGACGCGCAGCAGTAGAAGGCTTGATCTGCTGACAAATGTCACACATAAGGACATAATTGCGCGTCTGTTTGTACAGTCCCCGCCACCAGAACCTCTGTTGTAGCTGAGATACAGTGGCTGAGACGCCCGCATGCGCAGACGCCACACCTTCATGAGCCGCTGTAATCAGAGAAGCTCTGCGATCCGAGTTGGGAACTAGACGCTCTCCAACTTCAGGAATTTTCACATAAGGAACCTTATCGGGACTTAAGTGGTATGTGTACTTCGAAGGGAACCCCGCAGGATATTTACCTCCCTTCTCCGTGGCAGCAACAGCCGCCAAGATGTCATCATCTATTTTGCTTTTGGACCTCGTGACTGCTGCAACTAAGTATTTTGATACCGCTGACTTCGCTGCTTCATCAGCAAGCGAGTTGCCAACAGCGTGGACCCCCACGCGCTGGTGGCCGAGAGTATGAATCACAAACACGAGCTGCAGTTTCTCTTTAAGTTCCGCCACTCGGACCCAGATCATTTTATGTTTTATTGTGCTACCCTTGGAATCACGAAAATCATTCTGAATCCAAAAGAACAAGTTCTCATTGTAAGACTGGACACAGTAGTAAGAATCACTTACGATTAAAGTCGTCACACAAGGATCAGCGTACTCCAATGCGAGCATAAGAGCACGAAGCTCTGCTAATTGTGCGGTGCAGTCCCCTAGCGTTTGCGTGTGCACAACACTGGACTTGAACTCATCGTTCACCATGGCACCGACTACAATGGCGCAAGCGGAAACGTAGGCGTGTTTAGAGCCATGCGCAACCTGCGCCGAACCATCCGTGTAAATGATACAATGGAAATCCTCCAACGGCCGCATTGCTAAAGGAGCAGGATGAACAAATTCATACTGTAAATACTCCTGCGACCGTAAAGCGGCGTCAAAAATAAACGTGACATCCTGAGATGTCAAGGATGTAGCCCACTGAATCCACCGAGGGTGCAAAGCTTTAGAATTCGGTACACTGGCTTTCGTGACCGCCTCCAAGGCTGGACACGGGGTGACAACCAACATGCGCTTTCCCTGCGACAGGGCACGTTCCTTAAGAATTGCCATCTGCACAGCCGTTAAAACGTTCTCCACAGTGGAAAAACGCAGTTCAGCCGAAGTGTATAAGTGTGACTTGTAAGCAATAGGTACAGTATCCCCTTCATTAAAAGTCAGGTACGTGAAACCCACCGTCCCAGGGATAATTCTTATCACCAGGTTGGTCTGGTTATCACGAGTCTGTAAGTAGTCAGAAGCGAGCATATCAGCCTGCAAGGACTGCAGAATGGCTGAATGCTCAGGCAGCCAGCATGATTTGGAAAAAGATGGTTGTACCAAGGCATATAAAGGCTTGATACGCTGGGCATATTCCGGAATGTATGTCCTCCCGAAATTTAAAAAACCCAGTAAAGACTGTAATTTTTTCAGCGTTGTCGGAGAGCGCAACTGCGCGCACTTCTCCAGGAACTGAGGAGCCAATCCCTTTCCTTCATGGTTAAGTTCATAACCTAGAAACAACACTGTGTACTCCACAATGTGTGATTTTGCAAAGTTAAACTTGTAACCCATGTCTGCAAAGTTACAAATTATGCTGTTTACTCGACACAGATGCACCCAAAGTTCGTCGTCTGTGAGATAAATGTCATCCACATACGAACATGCAACCGGATCGAAACTCTCTAAAAGAGAGACTATTCGGGCGGAAAACACTCCAGGACTATTTTTATATCCCATTGGGAGTCGTTTAAACATTTTTTGTACGCCGCCGCACGTAAAACTGGTCCATTGGGAACTTAGACCATCTAATCTATGTGCATAAAAACCATTCGAAATGTCAAGCGTGGTTTTGAACCGTTTACGCTCAAGACTATTCACTAAGGCAGAGCCGTGAGTATTCTGTACTGCACAGTTACGGCAATGCGAGTTCAAATGCCGGTAATCCAAAACCAGACGATATGAGCCGTCTGGCTTGTTAACAGTAAAAAGGGGATTATTCATTGGTGACACACACGTTTCAATTACACCTTGATATTCCAATTGTTCAAGGATAGCCGCGACCGAAGCTTTAGCTTCACGCCGTATGGGATACTGGGGTTGTGGCTGCGGCTGTGACCGTAAAGGAATCTCATGGCTAGGGGACAATTTATCCCAGCCACACTGATTTCGGTACACAGCCGGCGCAAGCGCCAGAGCCCACTCTTCTGCAAAATGCAGCGCTTCCACTCTCGATACAGTGTGCGCGAAACTGGGGAGGATTACCTCCTCCCCTCGCGGAGCTGCGAGAACAAAAGGTGGGGGCCAGTCAGCCTCCGAAAGCAAAATGTCATACGTATCCGAAAGATTCTCCCAAAATACCCCTTTTACAGTTCGCTGCATGTCACCTTCAATCAACAGGACAATTTCAAAAAGTCTTTCAGGGGGAGCAACATGTGTATCAGCTGTTTCAATCACAATAAAAGTCTCAGTCGCTGTCACCTTCAACAGTGGACGGAGGGCCTCTCTCACTATGGTAATCTCCGCCGCGCTGTCCAGCAAGGTCAGAGCCCACGTCAGATTCCGAAGCCGCGTTCTCACTATCTGGGGCATATCGATGCAAAGTTAAGGCTGAGACTTTCTTCTTGGCAAACTGCGGTCTCTTTGGCGTAGAGTCGTCCCGCTGATCCCCTTCACTTCGCGTGCGGGGCTGGCCACGTCCTTGCTGGCCACCCCTGCCCCTGCCGCCCCCTCCACCACCGGTTGACGGAGCCGATGAGTCCTGAAAGGAACGAGGAGAGCGTTGGTCAGATGCCTGATATCTGTCAGGCGATTTAATCGTAGCGCGATCGCGCAATTCATAAACTCGATCCGACTGCGCAGGTTGTGAAGGCGCAGGACTAGAAACCTGTGTCTGTTGTTGTTGTTGCTTACCCTGATTCTGCTTTTTAGGCCAATTTTGTTTTTTGGACTTGGGCTGTCCACCTGTCTCCGAAGAGTGTCCCTGGGGCTGCTTCTTCTCCTTTTCAGGAAAAGCTTTTAAACCCTTAGAAGTGCGGCCAACCGTTTTATAAGCCGCCACAATTATCTTTGCCAACTGACGGGGTTTCTCGGCTTCGGGAATTAACGCCAGAGCATTGGCCACCTGAAAGTTCACTGCATCCCCCTTGACATTCGCAAGGATAAGACCGCAAACTGTCTCAAACGAGCCGCTCAGGCGCATACCCAATTCAACCGCCGACTCCGGTCCGTGATCGTCTTGTACACGTTTAAGGACCGCAGACAGGTTAGACACAGACGGGGTGCCATAGCACCTCGAGTAAACCGCTGCGAATGTCTTACCCCATGTTTCACAGTCAGCAAGTTCAGGGGCTAAATCCTTCGGTAAACTAAGCGTAAGAATCCGGTGTTTTTCACCCGGAGTCGTATTAGGAAACACAGCCTCCAGCTGGTCGAATTTCTCGGCAAGCCAGTAAGGAAAATCATCCTTATTCTCTGGCTTTCTGCCCATTACGGAATTCACCAAGACAGGACTGATTTTCAAACCAGCCTGTTCCGCTCGAAGCTGCGCACCTGCGGGGGCTGCGCCATGAATATTACGACCAATGTAATGAACAAGCTCTCTAATCACGTCAACCGCGACATCATGAAGACGCCGCAGATCACCCACATTACAAGTGGCGCGATTAGGATGAGGAGTAAATCCACCCAAGGCGGGCCAGTTTGTGCCCGGAATGGACAACGGACCTAACCTCGGAGCCGTTAAAGAATGGGGTAGGACGCCACCAAACCAAACTCCGTGCTGCCAAACATCTATAGGTACTTCCAGTGCCCTGTACGGAGCATAAGCCGCCGGAACAGCTGAGGCAGTGTATGAATGGTAGACACCCGAATTAGCGTTTACTTCCGGAAACGTCACCCAGGAATAAAACAATTCGTACGGGTACGCATGTTCCGCACTCACCACTAGAACCACAGCCAAACCTTCCGCAGGGACATTATATGCCCGCAAGTGGTCGCGAACCGCGACGCGGCTATGCTGCGCTATGTCCACGGCCATGGTAGCACAGGAAGTGAAAAAAGACAAAGAACACTTTGTAGCACAACTGGGTAGTAATTCAAAGAAACCGTTTAAAGAAGAATTCAAGCTTGAAAAGACCTATTTCAAAAACAGGTAGGTTTTCCGACACCACCGTTTACCGGAAACGGGAATGAAGGTGTCATGGTATGAATGATATACTACTCGAGTGTCATGAAATAAGGCCAACCAATCCGTTGGGCGCCATGTAGCAGGGTTTCCGTTCTCCCACAGAACTGTGCATAGAGATCTAGAACCTCAGTGAGTTAGGATGATCCAAAACTCATCTCAGTGTCAGAAATCCCCTTACCTAGCTAGCTACAGTGTCTCATGGATCATTATGGAATGATCCATGTCTTAGACAAACCAGAACATGATCTTTAGAATACCTCAGGAATCGTGGAACACATGAACACTCTTTCGTTATATAATCATTTCAAACCAAAACTGAGAGTCAAAGAACACAAGTGCAAGTTTGAAATATTTATTATTCAATGCAAAGTTCTCAAACGCAGTATCTTGTATAATACCAAAATGCAGATTATAAAAATCAGAGTCAGCAGCATAGTCACTAATCCATAGTAAGCAAAAGGTGCTAGCATGTTATAATGCAAATTCTATAGAAATCTATATCACCTATATTTCGCGCACCCTATCTAGCATATTATTTTATATATATGAAGGTCTCATTCGGGCTTTTAGCAGGGCGGCCCCATACCTCTCAATGTCAGTAGGAGCAGATCACATCAACAGCTACCAGCTCTCTTCATGCGCAGCACCAAGTGTCTACGTTCATTCCGTGTAACTCTATCTTAAACCCGCGTAGAGCCCAAAATGTTGGCATCAACATTATTTGTGTTATGTCTAATGTGGTGCGAGGATCAGGCCTCCCAGCAACCTTGTGTTAGGTTAATCTTAGAGTGTGCAGCTCTCAGTGTGCAGACAGTTGTACCAAGTGTACCAGGCGAAGCTGATAGCATAGAAATAACATATTATTCTCAAATAAACCACCTCACCGCTTCTAGGGTGAAAGCTACAACAACAAGTATGTGTCGTGTGCAAAACTGAAGCCGAAGGCAAACCGGCTGTTTAAACATGTAATACACTCATGCTAACTTAACGCAATATATGTAATGAAGTATCCATATGACAACACCCTCCCTTGCCTGGTGAGTGGAGAAATACTGCCAATCTTAGTGCAGATCTGACATATAAGGTCTGTACCTCCTGGACTGACCACAGCCTGCTTATTTAGAAAACAAATGCTCTTAATTCCACCCCTCAAGCACAGCTCTTTGGGTCTAGCTAGCGCTATATAAAACTCAAATAAATAAACTCTTTCTCACTACAGGTCGAGTGCTGGAAGCCCTGACTTATCTTCTCATACCATTTTGTTTGGTTGATTGGGGTCTCTGTTGGGAAGAGCAATAGTCTATGACAACCCTAGCCTCTTTACATGAAAACCCTGCCCCTCCTCCTTGTCATGGAATCTCAGCCATTGTCAACCCTTTTATAATACCGGAGGCCCCCCTAATGGAGCCCATGGCACTGAGGTTAAACTCCTACAGAAAGTGTCGGCTCTACAGCAGTGTGGAAGCTAGCACACTAACCCACCCCTCCATTCAGACAGTAGTGTAGCAAGGATGCCGTGTGGCATAGTGCAAGCAGTGCTTAATTTGAGCCAGTGGTTTCTGGTGCTCAGCACCGGCACTTAATTGGTTTCCGGTGCTCGGAACGGCACTTAATTGTCAACACCGCACTTGATGGTGCTACTCATGTAATTTAGAGATGAGCGCAACAATGTTTATTTATGAATACAATGTACATTAAAAATTACTAATATCTGCCTCCCCAGCCATTCCTATAGCTTTGAGGACATGCAATAATCTGAACTGTTGCACTTACAGGCGAGAGAGATGGCTAGTAGTTGTTTTGGTACCGTCATTGGCAGCAATGACAGGGGCAATGGGTGATGTAAGCTGCAGTGGACTACTGGTCACGTCCCTGGCTCTTATTATTTTACAGATTAAGCACTGGGTGTAAACAAGGAATATGGCCTAGTTCACTGCTGTTGGGGTAGCAAACTAGAGCATATTGTTAAGGCTCAATGGGCCCCTCAGGGCTCTGGGCCCCGGTGCATTGCACCTTCTGCACCAATGGTAGCTGCGCCCCTGCATATCAATCTCCCTGTCACGGAAGCAGATGGTCGCGGGAGAGATCTTCATTCAGGAACATGACTGTTTGTCTCTCTTTTCTCCGTTTTGGGATCGCTGATTCGTCGTGGAAACTATGCAGATTCGTGGTAAACCTCTTGACACTCATTCCTGCAGTCTCTGTTGTACTGGCCCATGTGACACCCCCTCTTTTGTTTTTCCCTATTTTTCCCTCTGTCTCATCCATCTCTGTCAGGCCCCTCCCACGTTATTTAATTTCTTTTTAGAAGTAAGAGTTAAATTTAAAGTGACTATTTCGTAGTGTTGGAATTTGTGATTGTCTATATCTGCATTCTTATTACTCAAACATGTGTTGATTAGTTCAGTGACTCCAACACTGCATCTCCCCCTTACCAATTATAGCATCCTATTTTATCACGCATCATTCACCCTCAAGGGAATTCATGCCCCTCAATAAACCTTGACCATGAAATTTGTCAAATACGCCTCTTGATCCTTGAAATGAAAATCCCAAAACCTTTATTACCTCTTTTCCTGGGCATCCTCCACCTTGCCCAACACCTTCTTTTATTTTCAAAAGGACCATCATCTTAGAACACTAACATCACTCCAAGGACCGTTCACTGCCAGTGCACCGTATATCCTTCAAGAGTTAACAGCGAGCCAGTGATTAAAACATTTAGTGGATCTGTGATCTCACTTTAGAGGACGTAACCTGGATCTCTTAGTCTCCCCAATCCCCAAAAACAGATTACTGATCTTCAGATCCTTTCCTGGGGCGTATCAGACATTGTGACCTTTTCTTGTCCTTGGTGATTTAGACCTTAAACCCAAAGTACCCCCAGCACTGGAATTTGTTCGACCTAATATAACTTGGTCATAAATCACCTGTCTACTTTGCCCATGGGTGATTACTTGCCCTCCTGGGGTGATGCCTGCCCTAACCTTGTTCAACACCTCTTTCTCCGCCTGGGTAGTTCAGCAATGCTGGAAGGAAGACGTTATCAGGCGCTTCTTAAGAAACCTAGTCTTGATGGTAATATTGTGTTCACTTATAGGTCAATTTCTCTTTTTACCTGAAGTTACCAAGATTGATGAAAATATTTAGCTAATTGCCTTTTCAAATCATTTCGAAACATATAGGCTGCTCGATTTCACAACGATCGGCTCTCTTGGCCTTGAATATGCTCTTTGAAGTAAAGATGGGCCAGGACTCTGGGCAGCTAGCTTGCCATATACTTTTCATTCTTTCTGCCATCAATGTGGTGGGCCACACCATCTTAACCTACAGCCTGGCATCATTCGAAGTCCACGCCTTGCCCGTTCCAGGATCCCCTGTTTTCTCTCCGGATAAAGTCAATCTCTGGCTTTCTCCCTCCCATTCCAAATCTTTGCTTGTCATATGTGGAATGCCACAGCAGTCCTTCCACCGTTCTTTTAAAGTATACGTAAAAGCACTGGACGGTGTAATGAGATCATTGATCCTGAAGGATATATGGACAGTACTCAGCTGACGATACCATGTGAACCAGAGGGCCCACTGATGCTGCATCGGGAGCTTTGAACTTTCCAAACTCCCAAAATGTAAAACAATACGTAAGGTTGTTAGTCCATACACTTTGTAACTTTGCATACCCCTAATAACGGGTTCTTCATAATCCTTTCTCAATAAACATATTTTTGCTTTTTCTTCATCACTTGGATCCGACACATCCCACTAAATTAAGTAATGTTCATGGTTAGGCATAGATTTTAGATTAGAATTAGATGTAGGTTAAGAGTAATTTAATCTATGGTAAGAGTAAAAGTTAGGGTACGGGTGAGGATAGTAGTAGTGTTAGGACTAAGCATGGGCGGATTTCGTGGATCCGCGAATTTGCGGATTTGCGTATTCGCGGATCCGCAAAATCCACGAATTAGCGGATTTGGATTGCGCTCGTGAAAGTCAAGGATACAAAGGCCTCTATCCAGCATCACAGCTGATTTTCGATGGTAGATTTGGGAAGAAGGCACACCTGCCCAGCCTCGACGACGCTCACGATTGTTTTTGGGCTGATGAAAGAGTCACTGAATTTGAGCTTCAACTAATTCCAGCGACCATGTGTGTGTTACTATGCAATCGCCCCGAAGGGTGCAGGGGTCCCTTGAGTGAGCTGAGCTGTCCATCATAGTGGGTAAATGGCGGGAAGACGGTGCACACCGCGAGTGTGTGAGCGGGACCAAACGTGCGGGGCTTCCATGCGAGTTCATAATCATGCCTCTTGTGTGTATAAAAGGTCAGAGACCGATCAGAGCAGCAGATCAAGAGAAAGAAGCTCCTGGTCACAGGAACAGCACGAGGATTGCGCTCGTGAAAGTCAAGGATACAAAGGCCTCTATCCAGCATCACAGCAATCGCCCCATCATCCTGTAACTATTTTCGGATGGCGCCGGCAAGCTGCCAGCGCCATCCTAAAATAGTTACTAAATTGGCTTAATCAGGAAGCACTAATAGATAAAATAAAGCAGGTGCTCGAGCACCTGCTTTATTTTATCTATTAGTGCTTCCTGTTGAAGCTAACTTAGTAACTATTTTAGGATGGCGCTGGCAGCTTGCCGGCGCCATCCTAAAATAGTTACAACTTCAAGCTTGAAAGCTTGAACTTTTGCCCCCCAAAACCGCCGCTCGCGGATTTTCTGTAAATTCGCAGGAGTTCGCGGATTGCGGATTTACCGAAAATCCGCGAAATCCGCGCGCGGAACGGATTTTTCGCTCACGCTTAGTCAGGACAAGGGTTGTAGTAGGAGTTTGACTCTGCCTGAGAATGCCTCTATTGCAATGGAATGAAACTTTTTTTTGCTCAAGCTTGATTGAGGCAAAGAAGCTATTGGATATTTCCTCCCTTGTTCCTAGTATATATTAAAAAAATATATTTTAACTGATTACCAAACAAGGCAGTGATTGGGTAACAGGTATTTGAACAATTGTCTTGCTTCATAGGACTTTTAAGTCTGGTGAAGAGCAAGATGCAGTCAAGTCCCACAAGGCTTAGCATTCTGAGATGAAGCGTAGTATTCTGTTAGACTTGAAAAACATGGAGGAAAACAGGGCGTGGTCTTGGATTCGAATTGACATTGAGGATACCTTGGGTTTGTGTAATGGTTAGATGAGGGAAAGGACAGGGTAGGGAAATGGGTTAGGGCTAAAATTGATGAAAGTTAGGTTTACAGAAGTAGCTAAATGTAGGATTACAGAAGAAGGACAGGGAAGAGACAAAGTAAGTGTAAGAGTTAGGGTGAGGATTAACGTAAGGATAGTTAGGTTTACAATAATAGTTAAATGTAGAATTGGGGATATGGAAAGTGAAAAGTATGGGTTAGGGTTAACATTAAGTATAGTTAGGTTTAAAATAATTATGAGGTTGAGCATATGTTTCAAGATGGTTTGAAAAGCCAACAAGCTAAATATTTTAGAAGTCTGTTTGAAGACTCTTCAGGTGGAATGTGAAGGTTTGTCAATTTTGATATAACTCTTAGCCCACAAGAAGGTTTGGGCGAGTGAAAAGTCAAGGAGTCTAATTCACAAACGTAAACTTACTCTTTTGTGCAAGTTTACTACTTTTCAGTATTCACAAAGGTAAAGTTAGATCAAAAGTCTACATTTACTTCTTTTCAGTATTCACAAAGGTAGGTTACTACTTGTAAAGTTAGTCTTTTGGTCTAAGTTTACCTTTGTGAATACGGAAAAGTCGTAAACTTACCTTAGTAAATCAGGCCCAGGGTCTCTGGCAGAGCAGGTTGGTACAGGGCAATGACCAATGGGTTCAAGAGCGGATTCTACTAAAAAGCTGCAGCTTGCAATATATTTATTCAAGCTTTTGATTCACCTTATTAGTTCCAAAATGTCTTCGGCACAGGAAATGTTAATACCATGAGCACCTTATAGGAGGCAATGACCTGGCTGTGGTGTAGAACATCACAAGAAACAACAACGAGGACACGGATGACCGATCGAGCATTTATTCTCCCTGAAATGCATCACATTGAACACTGCAGGTAATAAGTTAGTCATATTCGTGTACAAAAGTTGGCAGATAAAAGACACATGCATTCTCATTATTGCTATTGTAGTTTTCTTCCTATGTACAATATATAGAGCAGCACCCAGAAGCAGAGGAACCTCTCGGCTCCTTGTGAGGCTTTGTTCCCTTCACTTGGAAGGGTATTTATGTCTGGCAAAAGCAGATGTGTGTGCAAGTTGTATCTGCATATATATTAAAGATAATATGTAAGAAGTGTGTGTTTGGTGGGTACAGGTGGTTGTGTGTGTATGGGCAGATATGCCCACGGCAACCAATCTGGAGCATCTATTGCCAAGAACATGTGTTGCTGATGTGTGCCTACGGCGACTGCTGTGTATTTGAATACAATTCTTAATCTACACATACAACACTAGCTAACATGTAAGGGAATCTGCGTAGATCAAATGAATGTGTTATCGGGGTACACTTATGGAGTCAGCCATGCAAAAGTTAGGGATTGATTGTGAGGAAGTTGTCAATGGAGTGTGCTTTTTGCATTTAGACAAGTTTTGGAAAGCCATAGCTTATTTGCATGTGGTTGGTCCCTGTCTGTAATGACACAATGCGAACAAAAATATATGAGTGAATGCGCCTAGAACAAGAGCCATTGGTGAAAGTTTATTCAACCACATCCACCCATCGATGTTGGACTCTCTCACTGAGACACTAGGTGGCACCGGCATGCCCACGTGTGGGCCCAACAGCTCAGTGTGCCACAGACACTCAAGATGCACCTTTTATATAAGGCCTAGAAGGATTAAAACACGACTGGGACATGGCCTAGAAGTGTGAGCCTGACTGACCAGTTGGGTGAAGTCCCAAGCCGGATTTACTTATGTTTGGTTTCTATCCCTAATGCCACAGTGAGCAAAAACCAATGGAAGAGAATGCTATCCTGATGAATCTACAGTGTTGAAGAGTATTTCAAGCATTTCCACCCATCACTTTTTGTCTTTTTCAATGAGTTACCCTGTAGCTTTTCTGTGGCACTTGTGCAACAGATTGAGGGAGGTAGCCGCATTGTGCACTTCTGCGTGGTTCGCAGGTGGCACATCGAGGTGTATCTCACAGGTAGCGTATGCATGTATACATCACAGGTGGAGCACTTCCGTATACCTTACAGTTATAGCAGCCTTCTGTGTAACGCAATAGGATCACTGGCCACCTTTATAGCTTATAATAAAGAGGATGCAGACCCCTGCCTTTGCTGGGGATAAGCCCGGCAGAGGCTGGAGGCTCCCAAGCTTTGCGCCATCATCGACTCTGAGCATCTCTGTGCCTGACACTAGTGCAGATTAAGTAACTCATTCTGCATGACGTCAGCGCAGAGTGTGAGGGCACCTGAGCCTGGCACCAGCCTCTCTGCGCACCTAGCATATACGCTGAGCTCCTTCACGCTAACTCCAGCACAGACTAGCCAGAGACTGAGAGCACCTGTGCACGATGAGCACAGATTGAAGGAAGTTGTCTCCTTGACAGTTGCAGAAACTGAGGGTGCCCCTCCCCCAACACTAGAAGTGGATTGCGCCCATCTTCCTAACACCAGCAGCCAGGGCCATCACTAGGGGGGAGGAGCCGGGGCTCTTTGCATTGAGCTCCACCCCGCTGAGGGTCATACGATGCCACCTGCAGAAGTATTTGTATATCACAGAAGCAGGCTTAGCATGCTTGTATGATATGTTGATGATGAGGCAGGTGAAGTCCGCCACCACTAGGTGGCACCATATGCAGGAGGTGCTACATAGTGTTTCCTATTCACACAGGTAAACTTTGTCCTATAAGTAATTTTACAAAATAATGTACCTTTTTTATGCCTACTAGGAATTCACAAAGGGATCTCTGGTGGGTATAAATCTATTTACGGGAATGGAGATCTCTGCCATGCATGCACGGGCCTCTGTAGCTGTAAATCCCATACAAGGGTTGGGAAGTTGGCTTTCCATAACTTGGTTTGCCTTGGAAGTTTGGGAACACCCATAAGCATGTATTTTTGAGACCATTTCCAAACTCCAATCCTTCCCCTTTCCACTTTGGAAAGAGTTGGAAACAGCTCTGGGAACACAAAGCAGTCCTGGCAATCTTGTTGGACCAGCCCACCCGAGGGTGGAGGGGGTGGGGGTGCAGGTGTGAAGCACTGCTGCTTTTGTTACTAGGGGCTGATATTGCAACTCCACTGCAAAGCCGCCCCCCACTACTGCAAAACCGGCCCCCACCTTTCCAATCGCCAAGGAAACACCCAATGCCAACTACAGCCAGTAAGAAGCTGTTGTATATTTACTTCAACTCCTTCCAGGGTGGGTAGAATAACGTATTACCCCGAAATGTGCTTGAGGAGATGTTATTGCCGCTGTGCGCCGTTCTCTGCTATGGAGCTCTCCATACTGGAATAGGAGCCCACGTGGAAAGTCACACAACCTTCCCAGGAGAACGCCTGTTGCAGCATTCCAGGCATAGAACTAGGAATGTATTGTGACTAGAAACAAGTAGGAAAAGTACATTGAGGTGGAGGTCTCCACCCATACTCCTCCTACTTAGGCTGTGTTCCTCTACCTGAACCAAATAAGTTTATGGTACCCTCTGCCCTAACCCTAGAGACTGGGGATCCCCTATCCCTGACACCAGCACAGAGTATGGGGTGTCCTTCCTAGGTTCGAGAAGGCCTCATTCATGCAAAACTTTCATGATCTCCTCATAAGTTTCATGCACGTACAATTATTCTAAATTGAACTAACGTAGGGAGTGCATATCCTGAAAATCTAGCATGAATCCGGCCCTCCTGGACTAACATTGGGTCCCGGTCAGTTCTCCCATGCAGCAAATTTCCCCTGGTGCATTTACTTATGCATAGCTCTTATGTCAAAGAAGTGTGTATTCTGTCAGTAAGCATGAGTTAATGCATGTTTTCTGTCTGTGGGTGCATGGCAACAGAAACTGTGGGCTTCCATCGGCTTCTCTTGTTCTGGACCTTGGGAATTGGGGACACATGTCGCGGGTGCTAGGATGGCTTACTTCGCTCTGTCTTAACAAATGCATAACACTTTCAAATAAATAATACATAAAATAAATAAATAAACACATATTAAATACACATTAATAAATAAAATCTTTCATGGCACCGGCTGAGGTGTCGTCTGGCGAGGAAGTGCCACAGTGGAGTGGTCTGTGATCTGGAAGTGTGCCCTTGGGCTCATGTGTGTCCAAAAGAGCGTGGTTCTGTGGCATCTGTAGGTCCCCTTTCCCTGCCCACTCTTTGAAAATGCCCAGGAGTGGGTGCAGGAGGGAATTATTACAGACCATAGGACACAGGCCACAATGGGACACTCATGCAGGGCTGAGGATGGAACTACCTGGGACCTACGATAGGGGGTTGTATGTCCCGGGGTTGGAGTCTTAGTGGACATGAGCCAGGGCGCTGGAGGTTACCACTTTATTGCATTTGCATCCCAGTAAGAGATGCTTCAAGGGTCAACAGCTTGCTACCCGAGTTCTAGAGGGGTCTGTTCATCCTGTTTTTCCTTTACACCAGGGTTCTCCAAAATCGGTCCTGGAGGGCCAGATCCATGCCAGATTTTTAAGATAACTACATTTATCTAAACGGGGATATGCTAACAATCTGGCATGGATTCACCCCCCGCTCCCCTCCCCCCCCCGGACCCCTGCTTTACACATAAGGGGAGCTCATATGACCTGGTGTCAGAAGGAGCAACTCCTCCCACTGTGTCATTTTACTCAACATTGACAAGGAGGGCATATTTCTAATGTGTAATTGAAAACTACAATCCAGAAAAACCAACCTTGTAGGTATACATTCTCTGGTACAAGTAGCACCACAGGTAAGAGGCAGAGGGATGGGTGAGCCTAGAGTAAACCCAAGCTGGAATGACCCCATAAAATGCACAGGTAATAGCATTCTTCAGAATCCCATCAAGCAGAGGTGACCTTGGACTGTGTCCAGATATGGAAGATCTACAACCTCCAGCAGTGCCCCATAGTTCTGGTCACCTCACAGGGAGCTCAGCAAACTTACAATGGATTCCAGAAGTGGAATACTGTTCTGATGGAGGGAGTAACCTATTAAATAAAATACATTCAATTTCTCCACTTTGTTGACTGAAAAGGCCCACTGGGTAGAACTGTTGGTAAGGGCATGAGAGGGGGCAAGGGGAGAGCCCCAGTTTTCTTATTGCATATATAAGCTTTCATCCTCCACCACTAGCGCAATGTGGCAGAACAAACTTAAGCATCCCCTCAACCCCCGGGCTGGAAGAACATCCATGTGGCGGCAACCCTGCTCAGTCTACCACAGACACTCAAGTTTGGGGGTCTAGGAAGCTATGATTTTGGATGGGGTCCCTCCCACACACACCTTGCCCCGCCCCCCTATCTCACCATATCAGGCCCTATCCACCTGGCACAGACCAGCCTCTGTGGCACAACCTCGGGGACACCACAGGGTACAATTGGCAACTTAGAAAATAAATATTCGTCCCTACAGAAACAAACAGAATAAATAACATGGCGATTACAATGAGTTTTCGGTAAATACTGCGTTGCGCCGGCAGCAGGCCACTGGCGCGTTAGGCGGCCTGCTGACGCTTCCCTGAAGCGCGCAAAAGTCTGGAATACTGCTGCGGTGTCACAGTCCACGTGTTTTCAGCCCTGCAAGCTGCAGGGTGTAGGAAGACTTGGGAAAAAGAGTCATTTCTCAGGATGGAGTAGCAATACAATTGCATAAAATTTCGCAGAGGTTCCGTTGGTTGGTGGGTGGGTGGGTGGATGAGCTAAAGTTTTAAAAGGAATGCAAGAATGTCCCCCCGTCCCTCCCGTCCCGCCTACCCTCCGCAATACATAATCTAAATAGTCAACATGAGAAAATTATTCTGGCTTCTCTAAATATCGTGCCTATAACTATTTGCTATAAAATATTCTAGTTGGGGCCTTGCCACTTGAGCACACCCTGTCCATAGTGCCTCCCCCTAAGTATGAAACAGGAAGCCCCTTGCCCTGGACGAATGGCTACATAAACCCCTTCCCTTGGCAGTTTCATATTCCTGGAGCCCTTTTGTCAACAGGATTTATTTCCTGAGGCCTTCCATCATGAGAACGTGCTGCCTTGACTGCCGCACCTGCCAAAGGGGAGTCAGGGTAAAACGAAGGAAGTGCTGAATTGTCCCACTGTAGAATACCTAACTGAGGTAAGGGTCCAGAAGAGGTCCAAAAAAGTGCTGTGAGAGGAGGGAAGTGTCCCGGGGTTCTGCATGCTCCTATGGGGTGGACCGGTGCAGAATGGAGGCAGGATTCAGAAAGGATGGGCCAGGACTCACCCCACTGCTCTGTCGCCCTAGGCCCAGGTACCCTGTGTCTAACGGAAAGGAGTAGGAACACTACCAGAGGGATGCGCTCTCTGTATCCATCTGCCTGACCATTCCCCCATGCCCATCTCTCAAACCCAATGTCTTTTTTTCTTATTGCATGCATTAATTCTCTTCAACGCACTCGTGCTCAGAGCCCTTGAAGCAGGCCGACTCATAGTGCTTGTTTAGGTAAGACTTGAGGGCGAAGGTCTTCTCGCAGCGCTTGCACTTGTAGTGCTTGAAGGCCGAGTGGGTCTGCATGTGGGCGCGTAGGTTAGAGCGGTCGGCGAAGGCTTTGCCGCAGTGCGCGCAGCCAAAGGGCTTCTCGCCAGTGTGCGAGCGCATGTGCCCCTGCAGTAGCCAAGGCCGACTGAAGGCCTTGCTACACACATCACACTTGTGCTTCAGGTTGTGCGTCAGTAGGTGCATTGCTAAGGCCGGCATGGACACATAGGTCTTGTTGCAGGTAGGACATTTGCGCGCCATCTTGCTGTCCAGGCTCCGGTGCGTTTGCTTGTGTCGGCTGAGGTTGGAGGATGTGGCGTAGCTCTTCCCACATTCACTGCAGGCGTGCCGTTGGCTGCCGCACCCTGGGCTCCTGCCTTGCCGCCTTGACCGCCCATCACTGATGAAGAAGGAGTCCATGGAGTAGCTGTCCGTGACAGCCGCCTCGCCACTGAAGTAGCCCGCCGAGAGGCTGGAGTGGGGGCTGTCCGGCTCGCTGAAGTCATCGTGCGGTGGAGTGTAGAGGGGGTCGGGGGATGGTGAGCGTAGAGCAGGCGCCTTCCCTTTCTTGTACGGGGTCGAGGTGATGCAGTGCTCAATATAACCTGTGGAAAGAGAGAGAACATCATGGTGAGCACAGGATCACTAGAGAAACAGCCTAATCACAAACTCTAGATATATTGGAGGGACTATGCGGACTGGTCTACAAGGTAAATCAAGAGATTTTCCAAACAGGCCATTCACTCTAAAAGTGTGGCAAGTCTGGAGAGGCGCCAGAGACTGTCAAGCGAGTGAATGGTCCTGCCCAATTCTGCATGCATTTTTATGTGCCCTGTGTGACATATTAGATTGGGATGTATATGATTTCATAGAAAAACAATCTCATGGAATAACATAACTGAGAAACCATTTCACCTAACTGTTTTATAAAAATTTGAAGAAGTAATGGTATTTACCTTTTTATTGAAACCGATTGATAGAATGTCTTTTTTCATAATTTGCTTTTGCGTGCTTATTTTTTAAGGTGTAAATGTAAAATAAGGATTGGGTTCAGGTTTCACTTTGAGAAACATTTTCATCACAGGCTTTTATTTCAGTGCTTTACTTCAGGGGACATTATTTTGGATTTTACATATTTTAATTTGTCAAAAAAGTACTTTGGATGCTTTTGATTTGGTGAATCCTCACCACCCCTAAACACCATCCATTCCTGACCACCTCACAACCCAAAAACACAATCCATCTACACACAATGAAAACCCCTCACCACGCCTGCACTTCATCAATCCCTAAACCCTAATAGCCTGTCCTAGCCCTAAACTCCACCAGTCACTGAACCCTAAAAAGCCCTCGCTACACCTAAACTCATCCCAAAACCTATACTCCACACATTCCTGAATCCTAAACCCCCTTTCTATGTCTAATCCTGACCAATCCTAGCAGCCTTAAAACCTCTCACCACCTATAAACATCACCCATCTCTAAACCCTAAAATACCCTCATCACCCCTAAGCAGCACTTATCACCTAACCCCCAAAAACACCTCACGACCCCCAAACTTCACCCATCCTAGAACTTTAAAACTCCCTTTCTATATCTGAAACCCCAGCCATACCTGAACCCTCAAGGCTCCTAACAACCCTAAACTCCACCCATTCAGGAACCTTGAAACTCTTTTTGCCCATAAATCTCACCCACTCCACTCATTCCTCAACCCCAGAAATCTTTCACCACCCCTAAACTCTATCCATCACTGAATCTTAAAAAGTATGTCTGTCTACATGTTAACCCTAAAGCTCTCTCAAAGCCCTACATTCTAACATCCCTTAAACCTAAAAATCCCCAAACTCGAACCATTTTTTAACCCTAAAATAAAACCTCACCAACCCCCTAAACTCCACTCATTTCTGATACCGAAAAAAACTCACAACCCATAAATGCTTCCCATTCCTGGTCCCTAATAATCCTTGTTTCTGGTTCAGGGAAGGCCTGGCTTGGCAGTTCAGGCTGGGCTGTTCCCATGAGGCACAGGGTCAAGACTGATTTGCATATGGCTGGGTCTGAACTGGGGTGGCGGAGTGAGCTAAAGAATGATGATGGATTCAACCCAGATCAGTGACTGAGGGTGATTGTCTGAAAAGTACTGTCAGCGCTCCATCCATCATCTCCTTGTGTTTACTCTAGAAACCCTCACCACCCCTAAACCTCACCATCCCTGATCCCTAAAAGCCCCTTTCTATGCCTGAATTCCACTCACCCCTGACCCTAAAAACCTTAATCACCCCTCAACATCACGCTTCCCTGAACCCCTCACTAGCTCTTAACTCCAAGCAAGTAAAATGTAAATTTCGATTTTTCATTAAAATCATAAAAAATGTTTCTAATCCTATTTGATTTATTTGTATTTCACATTGTCTTTCCTTGAAATTTGTTTTCCATGAAGTTATTTCCTCCAAGTGATTTCTCAGTGTTTGCTTTTCCATTAAATCAAAAACATCTGTTAGACTTGTGGCTTTATAGCCAACAGAACCTTGCATACTGCAGTTCTTTCTATTGAAGAGTTAAAATACAAGTCACAGATTGCAAATATTGTTGGCTGAAAAGAAGGAACTGACTTTATTTAAGTGTTGACGCATAAAATGGGGCCGCATGGCAGCCATCTTTCAGCCGGACTAGTCGCCTCCATGTTGTTTTGTAAAATCGCGGATCTTGTCTACAAGTCCATCTAGAATTCTCTAAGTCAGAAAACTTAAAATGCCTCTTTTGAGCGCTATTTTGAAAACTCTAAAGATATTCTACTGTCCCACCACAACTAGAAAGGCCTGGGTGTTGTAGAATCGTTTTCAAATCACTGACTGCTATTGAAAGCGCTGTGGATGTGCCCGTATAACAAAGGCGTTAGTGACACCTATAGGTATCCTTTGGTAGTGAAGGCTCAGCAGCTTATCCAGATAGTAATAGGTGAACCTGACAACTCCATATTTAATACATGTATATATTTTCACGAATATTTAATTTTTAACTAAACTCCAACTTTGTGTTGTTGTTAAAGAATAACAATATTTTTCCATACGCCTTCCAGGTAATTTCCAGCTCATTCGATGAACCTACATATTTTTAATTTACACTTCATCGTTTTCACAAAGGATATGCATAAAACGGCTCTACAGATTCGTGCTTTAAAACAACTTCCACATCTTCACATTAAACAAATGCGCCCAATTTTACATCTAGTATTAAATTAATCTGCCCGTTTAATTTGTAATTTGTGCACCCAATTGGGAAGCAAAAGCCAGTCAATGGGTAGTAAACTGTGTACGAAAGTCCGTGTGTGTACTAATCTGTGAAGGGAAATCTGTGAGTGTACTAATCTGTGTACTAATCTCTATAGGAAAGTCTGTGAGTGTATTAATCTGTGTACCAATCTCTATAGGAAAGTCTGTGAGTGTACTAATCTATGTAGGAAAGTCTGTGAGTATACTGATCTCTGTAGGAAAGTTTGTGAGTGTACTAATCTGTATAGGAAAGTCTGTGAGTACTAATCTGTGTAGGAAAATCTGTGAGTGTACTAATATGTGTACTAATCCCTGTAAGAAAGTCTGTGATTGTACTAATCTCTATAGGAAAGTCTGCGAGTGTACTAATCTGTATCGGAAAGTCTGTGAGTGTACTAATCTGTATAGGAAAGTCTGTGAGTGTACTAATCTGTGAAAGTACATCTGTGAGTGTACTAATATGTGTTCTAATCTCTGTAGGAAAGTATGTGAGTGTACTAATCTCTGTAGTACAGTCTGTAAGTGTACCAATCAGTGTAGGAAAGTCTGTGAGTGTACTAATCTGTGTAGGAAAGTTTGTGGGTGTCCTAATCTGTGTAGGAAAGTCTGTGGGTGTACCTATCTGTGTAGGAAAGTCTGTGAGTGTACTAATCTCTGTAGGAAAGTCTGTGAGTGTACTTATCTGTGTAGGAAAGTCTGTGAATGTACTGATCTGTGTAGAAAGTCTGTGAGCGTACTAATCTCTGTAGGAAAGTGTGATTGTACTGATCTCTGTAGGAAAGTCTGTGTATGTACTGATCTGTGTAGGAAAGTCTGTCAGTGTACTAATTTGTGTAGGAAAGTCTGTCAGTGTACAAATCTGTGTAGGAAAGTCTGTGAGCATACTAGTCTGTGTAGGAAAGTCTGTGAGTGTACTAATCTCTGTAGGAAAGTCTGTGTTGTGTTGATTTTCGTTTTCATTGAATGTTAGAGGTGGGCGAGCCACAGAAAGCTCGAGCCCGAAGTCCGGCTCTGGCTCAACTCGAGGTCTTGTTGGAACCTCGGGCCTATAACTAGCCGAATTTTCATGTGGCTTCTACCTGCCTTCCCCCATGTATGTACCCTGGATGTGGTGTTAGGGCCAGAGCTGTTGACTTTGAACCTCGGGAACCAGCCAGGTTTGAGTCCTAAAGTCTGTATTTTATAAACGCATTTTTGCTGTATGCTTTTATGGTCATTGTTTAATATGTACCGAATAAATCTTCATGAAATGAAATGAAATGAGTCCTAAAGTCCCTTTAACATCCTGTGATTCTGGGCAAATCTTTTTATCTCCACGTCTTCATATACAATAAATGGTGGCCTTGTGTAATGTAATGGGTTTAGGTTCGAGTTTGCGCTATATAAAAACGGCTGAAAGGTGCCCAAAGAGGTAACAACAAAACCTTGATATAAGGAATGTTGCTCTAAAAAAATCTGCACCATGTACAAAGTTTACATGACAACTGTCTTGCCTCTTAGTTCGCTAATTCATCATGTTTAAAAAATATCACTATTAATAAGGTACTTCTCAATGCAGAGCTATAATGTGACAAATTAATGTCAAAAATTCCACATGCTAAAGAAACTTTTTGGAATAATTAAGAGACTTTATCCTATTTAATGTGATGTTTGGTCCATGATTTACACAGCTATCATTTTCAGGGCTCGGCTCGTGCACAGGCTCTAAGATCCGAGCCAGACACTTGGCTCGGCTGTGGCTCAGCTCTCCCTGTTCATTTGTTGGCTCTGCCACCTCTATTGTATGTGTGTGCTGTTTACGGCCAACTGCTTTGTGTTTTATAATCTTACGTGTGCAGTTTTGTAGTTGCAGTGCACTATTTGAAGAATATCATCATATCTAAGTTTGTATGAGGGTCTTTTTGCACTATATCTTGAGCCCCTCGAGCCGCGCAAGTGCCTGGATTCCCTCCTGGGTAATTAGCTGCGCTATATAAATTGACTGATTGATTTATTGGCTATATCTATGTACATTTTAGTGTGAATAAGAAATACAATATCAGAACCATTCTCAGTCCCACTGACCGGGTAGGTATTTCACCTAGCAACTGAGGAACACTTTCTTAAAATCTGAATGACGAGCAAATCTCGTTCACCCGTAGACCTATGTCCAGCTTCTCACTTAAAAAAAGTAACTAAAACCATGAGCCCTGACCTCTCAGACCTTTGTAAGTCGTCTCTAGTCTACAGGCGTGTATAGCTCCACTTTCCAAGAAGGATACCACTTCTAACATATTCACTGTGGACCCTCAGTCAGTGTTTTTGGCTTCCCACGGTGGGTAAAATCACTGAATTATTGGTAAATATCCAATTGTGTGCATTTTTGGGGGACATTCACCTTCTGCACCTGGCTCAGTTGGGTTTTAGAAAGGTCTCAGTATGGAGACTGCAGTAGCGAAGGTCAGAAATGACATCTGCGAAGCATTGGATACTTGGGGCACAGGAGTTCTTATACTTCTCGATTTGTCAGCTGCATTTGATACCATCCTGTATTCTATACTGATAGAATGACTGGCAGGTCTGGGGGTATCTGGATTGCGCTCAAATGGTTTTCATCTTTTCTATCAGAACGGTTGTATGACGTTTCAACGCATGCTTTTACAATGCATGCCATTACGACACAACTTTTACAACGCAAGTCATTTCAACGACTTGCGTTGGGGGCGCTGGATGGGGAACATCCTTTACAACGCAACTTTTACCACGCAGTGCCTTTACGACGCAACTTTTACAACGCAAACCATTACAAAGCATTGCGCTGGGGGGCGCTCTAGGATAGGGAATAGGTTTAATTTACTATCCACACCTTCCCTACTATCCACGGGGACTGGAGTTGGAATAGTAAATTAAACTATTCACTATCCAACGCCCCAAAGCACTATGCGTTGTAAAGGCATGCGTTATAAAAACCGTGTTGTTTAAAGGCATGCCTGGTAAAAGCATGCGTTGTAACGTCATACATCCGCGCTGGATAGTGAATAGTTTAATTTACTATTCCAACTCCAATCCCCATTGGATAGTAGGGAAGGTGTTGGATAGTAATTAAACTATTCCCTATCCTAGAGCGCCCTCCAGCGCAATTGGTTGTAATGACTTGCGTTGTAAAAGTTGCGTCGTAATGGTAGTGCGTTGTAAAAGTTGCGTTGTAAAGGATGTTTCCCATCAGAACACACACAAACCATGCACCTAGGTAACTTTCTTTCCTCCACTAAATCCATTACGGTAGCTGTTCCTCAAGGCTCTGCCCTAAGTCCTACATTGTTTAATCTTTACATTCCCCCACAGGCAAAGCCGATTACGGTTTTAGATTCTTTGCATATGCAGGTGAGATACAACTTATTCTAAGACTGAGGGGTGATCCTCAGCAGTTTTTGAACTTTGTGGCAGGAATAACTAACTGGAGGAGAAAAGAAAATCACTTACACTTAACTGGGCAAAAAACAGAAGTGGTGGTATGTAGTAATAAGGCCATATTGACCCAAGAATAGTGATCAGCTACACTAGGACCTCTCCCAATACCAACTCCTATGGAAAAAACATTTGGGAGTCAAATTTGACTCGAACGTCTCTTTCACACCATGTATAAACACACTGGTGTCCACCTGCATGTATCTATTAAGAATTATTCAGAAAATGTTATAGCTGTTTCCATGTACATCTAAAATCACACATTTTTCACGCACTAATTCTCACATTTAGACTATGGTATCCCATTACTGTTAGGTCTCCCTAAATATACTACTGAGAGACTCCACGTAGTCCAAAACACAGCAGCCAGATTAGTCCTAGGTAGAGCGGGAGAAACTTAGGGCCAGATGTAGGTACCCTAATACCGGTCGGTAATAGACCAAATTACCGAATTTCGGCCGTTACCGACCGGTATTAGGCATTTGGGATGTAGGTGGCTACATTTCCAACACCTAAATTCCCCTACAGCAAGTCGTTGTAATGACTTACGTTGTACTGGTAAACGTGGCAACAATGCGGTCGTTGTACTGACTGCGTTGTAAAGGCACTGCATTGTACCGACAGCATTGTTTTCAATGTTAGCATGTGTGCTTCTGGCCTGGCGTGTTTGGAGAGAATTCTTGGCTTAAAGGGGAGGGCACCCATATCATACAGGGGAGTTGGGGTATTTCCCATAGCACAATACATTCCCTGGCATTCTGGAGATAAGTCTTGGCATACAGGGGCACTCATGTGAAAATGCTGGTATATTGGAGGTAACTCTTGGCATAAGAGAGGACTCCCCAGCAATGGGGTCACAAATGGCAAAATGCTGGCCGTTGCATTCTGAGGGTAATAATTTTTAAGATTTGGAGTCATCCATGGTATATTGAAGTGGCACCTATGGCAACATTCTAGCACCGGCTAACTGAAAGCAGTTATTGGCGTAAGGGAGTGCCCATGGCAAAATGATATCCATGGCATACTTAAGGTGGTTCTTAAAATACCACAATTGTTTTTAATAAATTGGGTACGTTCCTGGAGGGTGTCAGGCTTCTGGGACACTTTGAATGTGCTGGAATATCTCACAATTGCCTCTTTCAGAGATGATGGCTTGCAAGCAATTTTTTGGGGAAACAGTTTTGAAACAAACTCTTTGTCATTGTTTTTTTCCAAACTGTTCTTATAAGAAATCACAACCGGTGTACAGAAGTGGCAGGAAGCAGTGTGTGAGCATAGGGGCAGTGTGTGAGCAGAATGTGCAGTGTGTGAGCAGAGGTCAAAGTGTGTGGGCAGAGGGGGAGGAGCAGAGATCTGAGAATGAAAATAACAGCATGGTCTTGTCTTCAACCTGATCAAGTTGCTCACATTTCACAAGTGGGTAAACGCGTCGCATTCCTGTCCTACCTGAAATTCTACACAATTTCTAGCCAGAATTGGGGTGTGTGACCCAGCTCCGCCCACCCACCAATAATTTTGTGAACCTGGCTACCATGTTCATAGACACCACCTGTCTGTGCAATGAAGACACCGCATGCCTGCCTGGGTAATGTAGACAAGGCATGTCAGCGTCGGAGCAGTGTAATTTTGATCCCATTCTGGGATACTGTACGAGCGCATCATACTCATGCATAGTCAGCACTCGAACATATTCTGTGTGATTAATGTTACTAAGAAAAATGGAGCTTTGCAAATTTAAAGTACTCCACATGAAGATTAATGAGACATAATTGTGTGCACAGAATGTGACTAATAAACGTCTAAGTAATATTTACATGTAAATGTGACAAGAGAAGTTAACGTTTAAAATGTGTCACATTGTGAGGTTAATAAAATAGAATGTGTATGTGCAGACTAATGTTTAAATATTTATACATGTAACAAGAAATATTTCCAGGAATTACATCTTCGTAATTCTTTACAATTTATTTATATATAAAGAAGCTGTATTTATTAATTGTGTAGGAATGTGCACATATTTTGTAACCCTGTGGACTGCTAAATTGACATGAGAGTGGGTCTTGGGAAACATTTCAGTTCAAGCTCACATTTAAGGTCTAACATGCATTTCGTATTGAACTTTCAACGTAAAATGTATTTGCTTGATTTTGTTTCCACTGCAGTTGTAGACAAGGCCTCGTTAGTTGGCATAGAAGGGTTTTTGTTTTTATTAGATAGCATGGTATGAGAAGATGAAGTTTGGCAAGGAGAAATGCAGTAAAGAGCCAGGAGGTGAGTTCTCATGGAGGAGGAAAAGAATGACCAGGGACGAATGAAGTCGAAACGTATCGATGCGGGAAAGGCGGTGCAAGTATCCAGTTGTGCCAGCATCATGGAAAAGTACTACAGAAAGTCATCTGGGATTGTCTAAGTTGAATACAACTGATATCTTATGCTGTAACTTCGTGAGGGACAGGAGAGACATCTTAGGACTTCACGGGGAGAAGCGCATGCTTGTGTGGCTAAATGCTACGTGACCCATGGTTGGAGTGCCTTCTACTGAAGACTCTGGCAGCTGACACCTTTCTAATTTCTCCTTTATTCCATGCTTCTTAGTTTCGAGTTGTCACTTTAAGGCAGTGTAGAGAGAGATACCTTGCTCATGCTTACCTTTGAGAATCACTTGATGCAGTTTAATACTCAATTCTTTTTCCTAGCTATTTGCGTTGTCATAGGCTTAGTTTTTTCCTTGATGTTATATAGGGTGAATCTCTTTAGGAAATTTGGACTCATTTTGTTCGTTCTTTACTTCTATATGATAATTCTGAGGCTGGTCTAGATCGATTTATTTACAAAGTTATAATTAAATCTTAGTAGTCTCAGCTTTAGTTGTCCAGTGGATTATTGTGTGACCAAATTGGTTACACTGGATTGAGATTCAATTATAATTGTTTTCTCCTGCTTACCTCTCAAGCGGCTACAAAGACCATCAGATGGAAGATAATTGTTTAAATGGGCGCAAGCTCTCTCAGTGTAATGTAGACACAACTTGCTGGTGTATTTACTTTAGACACGCATACCTATCGGAAGGTATGTATAGCGTGCATATTGCGTGGTGCATGTGTGTATCCTCATACAGTGTGCACTTTCTCTTGTCCCATGTCTCTCCTCCCCCACTTCTGCAGGCACAACATGCGTGTGTGCACAATTTAGACTAGGCATAGCATGCCTCCCGGTGTGATTGCTCTGAAGTGCTTTGTGTGAGCTGTGTGTGTGCATATGTGTTACTTCTCTCCCCATGTCTCTCCTGTGCCTCTCCGTGGACCAGTATGACTGTCTGCATGGTGTGTGAACTGAGTGTGCTCCCTCTTGTCCCTTGTCCTGAGGGGGGGAGGGAGAGAGGAGAGAAGAGAGCGAGAAAAAGAGAGAGAAGAGAGAGAGAGAGACTGGAGCGAGAAGAGAGAGAGATTGGAGAGGGAAGAGAGGGAGAGAGGGACTGGAGAGAGAGAGAGGTAGAGAGAGATTGCATGTTCACGCTGGCCTATGTGGTTGTTGTTTAGTGAATGTAAATGTATAGGCATTTATATAGCGCACTACTTACCCGGAGGGTCCCAAGGCGCTTCGACCGCTGCGAAACCCTTCCTGGCTTCCCTGAGAGATGGTCCCTTAATGGGTATCTCCAGGGTGAGACCAGGCATCCCCGGCGGTCTGGTGGGGCCGTTAGTGAGGATGAGGCAAGCTAATGCCCAGAGTTGCCGAGTGTGATCGCTGATCAGAGTGGGCACCGAGGCGAGAGAATTATCGAGTCCGCTGACCCTGGTCCAGAAACCTGCCGCGCCGGGAATCGAACCCTGGTCCCGGGCCGTCCTCTGCTCTCGGGTCTGCCGCCTCTAACCAGTGAGCCACACTACTTAGTCAGGGCCGGATTGGCCATTTACTCTATCAGGCATTTCCCCTGGAGTGGTTGGGTGGGTGGCTGGAGCCATAGGAAGCCGGCTACTGAGCCAGTTGATGTCTCTTTGCTTCTCCCCGGGTCAATAGCAGCAGACACAAGAGGCAGAGAGAGAGGGAGAGGCAGAGAAATAGAGTCCGGAAGAGAGTAGGCGGCAGCGGGGCTGGCAGGTTGAACATAATAGCAGCGGCTGCTTCTGGTTCCAGCCCTGTGTGGTGTGCCTCGGTTTGAGATTTCGCAGAGTAATATAGCAAGGACGTCATATGTCCTTCTGCAAGTATGGAAAAGGGCCAGTTTGACCGATATTGGGGCATCAAAAATAGCAATTATTATGGTCCAATGTGCCTCAAGGGCTCTGGGTCCCGGTGCAACTGCACCTGCAGCACCAGTGGTAGCTACACTTCTGATCTCACTCGATCCTTGTCCACTCTCTCCAAACACAGAGGCGCCCCTGTATGCGCACAGTGTGTACTGTCCTGGTGTCCTGCCCCTCTCCCCAGACCCAGAGGTGCCCTGTGTACGCACAGTGTGTACTGTCCTGTTGTCCTGCCCCTCTCCTAAGATGCTGCGGTGCCCTTGTGTACACATGGTGTGCACTGTCCTATTGTCCTGCTCGTCTCCCCAACACAGCGGAGTCCCTGTGTACGGACAGTGTGTACTGTCCTGTCACCCTGCCCCTCTTCCCGGACACAGCGGTGCCCTTGTGTATGCAGGGTGTGTACTGTCCTGTTGTCCTGCCCCTCTCCCCTGGCATGCACGGTGTGTACTGTCCTTTTGTCCTGCCCTCTCCCCAGACACAGCGGTGCCCCTGTGTACGGACGGTGTGCACTGTCCTGTCCCTTTCCCCAGACACAGAGGGTGTCCCTGCGTACGCACGGTGTGTACTGTCCTGTCCCTTTCCCCAGACACAGAGGGTGTCCCTGCGTACGCACGGTGTGTACTGTCCTGTCCCTTTCCCCAGACACAGAGGGTGTCCCTGCGTAGGCACGGTGTGTACTGTCCTGTTGTCCTGCCCCTCTACTAAGACGCAGCGGACCACTGTGCGTGCACAGTGTGTACTGTCCTGATGTCTTGCCCCTATCCTAAGATACTGCGGTGGCCATGTGTATGCAGGGTGTGTACTGTCCTGTTGTCCTGCCCGTCTCCCCAAGCACGCACATTGTGTACTGTGCTGGTCCCCTGACCCTCTCCCCAGACACCGCGGTGCCCCTGTGTACGCATGGTGTGTACTGTCCTGGTGTCCTGCCCCTCTCCCCAGACCCAGAGGTGCACCTGTGTACGCACTGTGTGTACTGTCCTGTCCCTTTCCCCAGACACAGAGGGTGTCCCTGCGTACGCACAGTGTGTACTGTGCTGGTCCCCTGCCCCTCTCCTAAGATGCTGCGGTGCCCTTGTGTACACATGGTGTGCCCGGTCCTATTGTCCTGCTCCTCTCCCCAACACAGCGGAGCCCCTGTGTACGCACGGTGTGTACTGCCCTGTTGTCCTGCCCCTCTCCTAAGATACTGCGGTGCTCCTGTGCACGCACGGTGTGTACTGCCCTGTTGTCCTGCCCCTCTCCTAAGATACTGCGGTGCCCTTGTGTACACATGGTTTGTACTGTCCTGTTGTCCTGCTCGTCTCCCCAGAGACAGAGGTGCCCCTGTGTACGCACGGCGTGTACTGTCCTGTTGTCCTGCCCCTCTCCCCAGGCACCCTCTCCTAAAATGCTCCTGTGCTCCTGTGCACGCACGGTGTGTCCTGCCCTGGTCCCCTACCCTCTCCCACCCCTGTGCACGCCCGTCGTGCACTCCTTTTTCCCCAGCCCTCTCTCCCCAGACACTGCCTCTCCGGTCCATTAGCTCCCAGCCCATTAGACAGCAGTCAATATTTAATTACTTCCCATCTAGGCCGGCCTTCAGGAAGACCCTGCCCCACCCCCAGGCACCAGCCCAGCCCAGGGGAGAGCAGGGAGGGAACAGGCTGTGGTGAGGTTCCCATCCGCGGAGGCGCGTCCGGGATGGAGGCACTTAACCAAACCTGACCCACCCAGGAGACGGGGGGTGGGGTGGGGGGGTCTGTGAGCCACAGTGTCCACAGTCGGGGAGCCCATGCACCGGCAGCTCGTGCATTATGTGTCACACATGACTGAAGAGCGGGCCTCGGCTCGTGAACGCCAGAGTAGCCGCCATGTTGCATAAAATGAATGAATGAATGAAAGAATGAAAGAATGAATGAATGAATGAATGAATGAATGAATGAATGAAAGATTATGGCCCCACTCGTCACGATTGTCTCAGAGCGCTTGAGATCAGGTGAATAGATTTCAGTAAAAGGGAAGCACGCTGGATTCAAGAGATAAACAAGGGGGCACTGGCACCTGCTCCTGCTGTGCACTGGTGCCATCAATCACACGGGGGCGGCCTGTCACACACTCCCTGACCCCGCCTGCGCATTGCTCGCCTTGCTTCTAGTGAGACTGATGTGATGTGCAGTAATTGCAAACCTCAGCCACGCCGAACGTGCTACCGGTGCACAGAAGCAATCACCAGGCTAACCTAAAAATCTTTATTTCACACTTAAAACCGGGTTACGAGGTGCAGTCAGGCGAAAACGCAGCGTCTTTGTTATGCCGTGGCCTTCTGAAGTGTATGTAGTCGCTACACAACGACCACTACCTGACTACTTTGATAATACTGTCACACATTCTTCTCTGGAAACCTCCTTCCGACAGAAGCCGGGATCCCGCTGTGCCTTTATAATGCCGGCAAAAGAAATAAAGCGTCTTTAGTCGCATTCGTTCAGCATGCAAGTCGCTATAACGACTTGCCTGGGGGGAAGGATGGGGTGCATTGGTGGAATGGTGTTGCATTTAAAGTCCAACACGTACCCTACTGTTGCACATACTGGAGTTGGAATAGTAAATTAACCTATTCCAAAATACAGCGCCCCTCTAAGGCAAGTCGCTTAACGAATGTGTACTAAAGACTCATTCATTCTAATCACAGCGCTGTGAAGGCACAGCGTGATTCCGACTTTCGTAATTCCATCACACATTCATATTTCTCAGGTCTTTGTCCATACAGCGCAGTACTGAATACACAGGGTGTACCCTGATAACCACAGGTATGATGCCTAGCAGAGCCCCCCATGTGAAGTCTGTCCTTCTAGTAAAAGGTCTTTCGACAGAGTGCTCTGGCACCCGATAGCGCCTGTAGGCCTCATGGTCACCGCCCGATGAAATACAATGCGCTAATGGATGGAGCATGGTGAATCAATAGTCTTTGGAGGCAACATGCTGCCCTCATGGTCTTGTCAGGCACCCCTGCTTGCTTCAGTGAGCCTTCCTCTTCGGCTCCTCTTACCCTGTCGTCCCTAGTGACCGGGGCAGGCGCATCTGTTGGACTCCTCTGCATTCCATTTTTTTCCGGTGGAATTTTTCAAGATTGTGTAAATCTGCACATCACTGTATCATTAACCACTTAAGTGCTTCAAACGTTCGGCGGCCGACGACACCACTACCTCGGGAGTGCTGCCGTCGGCCGTTGAACGTTCGAACTGCACCTGCGCAATGGAACGTCCAGCCCTGGAGCTGGACGTTCCATAGCTGCTAAGGTGTTAATAACATCCACCAATACAGCTAGCACACCACAACATGAACCAACTAGTGATGGTGATGGCAAGTGTTGCTAATATCAAACTCTTTGTAGGAGGAGAAAGGTTGACGCAACCCACCTTTGGGCTCAAACCTGTGACTTTGATGTACACACAGACCTCTGCTGCAGGTTCATCAACCTCGAAGGCTGCATTACTCACCCCGTTTCTGACTTCTAGGGAACAGAAGTCGTGCTGGGGTAACCTGACATCTGGGGCATTCTCCCTCTCCTGTGGAGTCCCACAAGGATCACCTTCATCACCGACCCTGTTCAACATTTACGTCATTCCGCTGGCTAGGCTGATCAAAGCACACGGTCAGGGAACCACAACCGGTCCTGGCAAAATCCTCGCCCCCCCCCACTCGGGGGGGGGGGGATTGGAGGTGCTGCTGAGCTCTTTGCCAGGGCCGGTTTTCGGCCAATTTTGGTACAGGGCTGATTTTGCAGCTATGCTGCAAAAACGGCCCTGTAACAAAAACAGCCCCCAGGGGCCCAAAACCGGCCCCCACCCTTGCCGCGCACCGGGGGATTGCTCCATGCCCGCTATGGCCAGTCCAGCCCTGCACACGGTTTCTCGTTGATCTCGTATGCCGACGACACTCAGATAGTAATATCTATATCCTTGAGTGTAGAAACAGTGGCACGGAGGTTTTACAACTGTATGAAACACAATATTGAGTGGATGTATTTGAATTTTCTCAAACTAAACACTGATACAACAGAGGTTATGGAGTTCGGAAATGGTCCATCAATCTGGAATCAGTCGTGGTGGCCAGCGAAGGCTGGGCAGTGTCCTGAACCAACCGGGAAGACTAGGAACCCAGGAGTCTTGTTTGACGATCAGTTGAACTTTGCAGGCCAGTGCAATCTTGTGATTTGCTCGTGTTTCTTCCTCCTAAAGGTCCTGCATAAAATTCTTCCATTCATTCCCCAAGACCTTCGCAAAGCTGTGGTAGTAGCAGTGATTCTTTCGAGAATCGATTACTGCAATGAGCTTTATCTAGGAATTGCCAATTGCCAATTACTAAAACTCCAATCTCTGCAGAATGCTGCAGATCGGGTGCTACTCAACATCCCGCAATACCATCCCATTTCCAACCGTATTCGGGAGCTTTGTTGGCTTCCAGTCCAGAAACGCATCGAATTTAAAGCTCTGTGTCTGGTGCACAAGGCACTCTACGGAGGTAGTTCATTGGACCTACAGCAACTTTTCAGTTGGCACATCCCGCGCCGAGACGTCAGATCAGTCAATAAAGGACTAGCCCAGGTCCCAAAAATCTGAAGAGCTAGATGGGGGGATGAACCCCCTCTCATGGGGCAGCTAAACTCTGGAACTCGTTGCCTGTCCCAATCAGGCTCCAAGCAAACAGACCCCTGTAAAGGAGAGTGCTTAAAACCTGGTTGTTTCCAACTAAGCGAATGTAATCATGTTCACTCTGCAATAGTTACCATGACTCATTATAGCTCAGCGCCAAAACGCCTAGGCATTCGTAGTGCTCTATAAATGGTTTACTTACTTACTTACTTACTATTACAAATTACAGTGCAGGGTTCCTACACAGAGGCAGATCTCCAGCATCCATCTGGGGCCTACAAGTGGCCAATAAAGGGCTGTTAGAAAGAAAGACAACCTCCTACAGCAAGAGAAGGAGCCATCACCATGTGGTTCTGTGCCGGCTCAGTCATGCAATCAGCTGCGTTTATGTCGAGAGGGCAGACTCCACTTGAAAACAAGCCCCACAAGAGCATATTGAACTAAAGCCATCTCTGGCATCAATGCAATGGGAAGATTGGTTTGGCATAGAGCTTCAAAAATCAATTACGCATTTCCCGCTGCACCGGGACAAATATAGGTTCAAACCACAGAAGCGATGTAAACCTGTGGGTCTTCAAGAATGAATTATGCAGTGGCTGCTTCCTTTACGCAGGAGAGTGGAGGCACTGTAGTGCTCCAGGAGTCAATGTCATGCCCTTGTTTCCCTACACACACAACACATGTCTGTGTGTATCCCACAGGAGAGCTGTAGACCTACTGAACTCTACAAATGATGTATGCAGTTTCAGTAGACCTATGTATGACGTTGCTGCTTCCTCTTGTGCATAAAGCATCAGTCTGCGGCAGGGTTGAACCCCAGAGACGTTAGGGATTGGCTGATGCGTGTCCTGCTGTACTCTGCATAGTTCATCGGTCCAGCTCATTCTTACAGGTAGCAGAAATGCGTCATGCATGTAGACCCTGAGGAATTGCTTATGCAGTTCCTGCTGCTGTGGCACATCTCTTACTGGTATCAGGAGGGCTGCAGGCCACGTAGACCTTGCAGAACAGTTTGTGCAGTTCCTGCTGCTCCTTGCAGCCCTTTAAGAATCGCTTATGCAGTTCCCGCTGCTCCAATGCAGGTCGCTGTGCAGCCGGAGCACTGCAGGCCGTGCAGCCCTTTAAGAATCGCTTATGCAGTTCCCGCTGCTACAATGCAGGTCGCTGTGCTGCCGGAGCACTGCAGGGCGTGCAGCCCTTTAAGAATCGCTCATGCAGTTCCTGCTGCTCCAATGCAGCTCGCTGTGGGAGCCGGAGCACTGCAGGCCGTGCAGCCCTTTAAGAATCGCTCATGCAGTTCCCGCTGCTCCAATGCAGGTCGCTGTGCAGCCGGAGCACTGCAGGCCGTGCAGCCCTTTAAGAATCGCTTATGCAGTTCCCGCTGCTCCAATGCAGGTCGCTGTGGTAGCCGGGGCACTGCAGGCTGTGCAGCCCTTTAAAGTCAAGTCAAGTCAAGTTTAAATTTGTATAGCGCACTACTCACCCAGAGGGTCTCAAGGCGCTTGAGGGAGGGGGGGAACTTTACTTATCGAATATCCAAGTTTTTAGTTGTTTTCTGAAGGAGAGGTGGTTTTGTGTAAGGCGGAGGTGGGTGGGGAGAGAATTCCAGGTCTTGGCCGCTAAGTAGGAGAAGGATCTTCCCCCCATGGTGGATCTTTGGATGTGTGGAATTGCGGCGAGGGCTTGATTGGACGATCGTAGTTGGCGGGTGGGGGTGTAAAAGGACAGGCGCGTGTTGAGGTATTCGGGTCCTAGGTCGTAGAGGGCTTTGTGTGCGTGGGTGAGGAGACGGAACGTTATTCTCTTGTTGACAGGGAGCCAGTGGAGGTCTTTCAGGTGACCGGAGATGCAATGCAATGCTGCTCCAAAGCAGGTCGCTGTGCAGCCGGAGCACTGCAGGCTGTGCAGCCCTTTCAGAATCGCTTATGCAGTTCCCGCTGCTCCAATGTAAGTCGCTGTGCAGCCGGTACACTGCAGGCCCTGCAGCCCTTTAAGAATCGCTTATGCAGTTCCTGCTGCTCCAATGCAGCTCGCTGTAGTAGCCGGGGCACTGCAGGCCGTGCAGCCCTTTAAGAATCGCTTATGCAGTTCCCGCTGCTCCAATGCAGGTCGCTGTGGTAGCCAGGGCACTGCAGGCTGTGCAGCCCTTTAAGAATCGCTCATGCAGTTCCCGCTGCTCCAATGCAGGTCGCTGTGCAGCCGGAGCCTGCAGGCCGTGCAGCCCTTTAAGAATCGCTTATGCAGTTCCGGCTGCCCCAGCGGACCTTTCACCGGGCTCGGGGAGGCTGCCGACCTGCCGAGCTCCACGCTTCGCCACAGCGGCTCTTCTCTTGTGCTGTGTCAGCGCGTGGGCCCTTTCTTCGAACGAGCCCACGTGTGACCAAGAAAAGCACAATTAATTTCCCCGGAGGCTTCATTAATCATCCTTTGACTTACTTTCTGGAGCCGCCTCTTCTCTGTGGCAGGCGGAGTGCTCGAGGCTCCGCCTGGAGAGCGTTCCGCCCTCGGGGCATCTCACTGCAAACAGCACTTCCCTCCTTCAAGCACTTTTGCAGCCTTGACCTATTTCTCACCTGCTCCTCTTTAGGTCTGGCTTTTGACAGCACAGCCTTCTTACAACCTATTGCTAACACTAGCGTGGCCTTTGGGTCCGCCCCTTTCGATTATTTGCATCTTCTTTTAAGACCAGACTCTATTAGCCATTGGCTTGAGGCTTGGACCCTCATTACGATGTCGGTGGAACGCCACCCACCAAAGGAAACCAGCTCTGCTGTAATCAGGCGTCGTAGCACACCCTGGAAGCATTCGGCAACCCGGGTGGGACCCCAATGATGAAGCATGTCACCTACCAGGTGGGTGAGTGAGGGTTCTTGTAAACACCCTATGGGTTCCCAGTCACTGACACTTTTGACGACTGGAAAGAGTGGGTGTTCTTAGACACTTAGACATTCCCACAAATCTGATGATTCCCGCATTACGTTACTACACAATGGGTAAATGTGTTACACTAAGCATATGTTAGAGGGTTTTTTCATTCCTGGTTAGTTTTTTCTTCCTTTTTCACGTTTAGGCCTCATAAAGATCTGTTTTTCTTTTTGCACAAAGCTCCCTGAACATTTATTACATAGCTCAGCTGTAAAGTTTATTTTAATGTAGGCAGCCCGTCAGATCTTAAAAAGACCAGCAACAGTACCTCTGTCTGGGACCACAGCTGTGTCTTTGTGTAGGATGATCTCAGCCTGATTAGACCCGAGACGCAGCCTAATGCAGGGATCCAGGGAAGGCCCAAGAGGATGAGACCCCTGTCAAATTTTGAAGGTGATAACTGAATATGGAAAATTCATTCTAGGAAGGATTATAGAATAAGGATATCCTGAAAATCTGGCTTTAATCTGACCTGGTGCTTTCTGGTCCTAGATTAACCCTCTCGTTTACTGAAGGTTGACTTGAGACACTTGACAGACAAACATAACTTTTTCTTATTGTAATCTTGCCGAAGGTTGCCAGAATAAACGATTAACCGCATTGCTGCGGCGGCTTTTCCCGCTGTGTGCGGTGTTTTTAAAAATACCGCGTTACATGACGAGCTCAGCTCGTCATCAGCATACGAGCGCCATAGCTGATGACGAGCTGAGCTCGTCATCAGCATCGAAGGTGTTAATAGGCTGTACCACTGAAAATTGAATGCAGCCTTTTCCTGGATGTCAGCCATTTATGTTGGATCCATATGTGGAGTCTATAAGAGCACTCTTTCCCGTGGAGCCCAAACAGACAGATGACAAGACTTTCCTGGGTGAAGAAGGAGCCTACAAAGAAGTAGGCCACCATGGTGGGTCCGCGTCCTTTCAGAAAATTATACCCAGAGTAATCTAGTGAACACTTCAATCATAACACAGGGTTGTTACATTTGTTTCTGACTTAGGTGATGGTTGAAGGCTCTATTGCAAAGCTGTATCCCTTCCTTTCCCACTTTTATGTGGTTGGTTATAACATTCCTGGATAAGCCAGCAGGACAGATCTGGCCAGGACCTTGAACATTTGGTAGATTTTGTAGTGGAACATCCTGATAGAGCCTTTTGTTAGCAGTTTGTTAGGGAGATACATGTCTGCTTCCGAGATATAGTCCCTCCAGGTACTGTGAAAGTTATTTAACCCTTTAAGTGCTGCCGTCGGCCAACGGTCGTCGCGAGCACTACCTTGCCAGTGCTGCGCACGACCGTTGGCCGACGGGCCAGCACCCGTTGTTCGAACGTTCAGCACTGGGTGCTGAACGTTCGACGCTGCGAAGGTGTTAACAATAGTTTCAGCCTTAAACAAATCCTCTCATAAACAAAGGACTGAATATTCTCCATTGTCACAGGTACCAAGCAGGAATCTGTTTCCCTTTAGAATGTAGGGTTAGGCATGACAGGGGTGCTTTAAAAGGGCATCAGTTTCTATTCAAAAGGAGAGAATGCTCTTAATTTTCACTGGCACTCTTTCTCTTTAGAACTGAGGACTCAGCAGGGAACAGAAGAGGGGTAAACTAAAGGGGGTCCCACTTGGGTTAACAACGAAGTAGGGGCTATTCGTAAGTTCTCACAGGTACTAATCCATAATGTGCGTTCCCCTATGATGGAGGCCTTGGCATGGACGGATGTGTTCAAGGAGTTTCCGCGTCTTATAACATGGAAGGAGGGGACATTCCTAAATTGCTACAATCAATGAATCAGTAATCTTATAAAGCAAAACTACTAACCTGTGCCTCAAGGCGCTACAGACCCCAATGAGAAGTTTCCTTGACCATCTTGAAAGGGGAAAGGAGACTGCATGTTGGGGTTTCGTAACAATTAAGGAATATTCTCTCTCTCCTTGTTAAAACAAGGATTCAGGAGTTAGCCTTCAACAGAGGTGTGACAGGAATTAAAAAGAGTGTCCCCATTCCCCTGAGCCACACTACTGTTTACCTCATTCCAGCCTTCATCCCTTTGACCCTGAATGAAAGGAAAGTGGCAGAGTTCTTGAAATCAGTCATTTCGCAACTGTCTAGCCCCAAGTGGCTCTAGACCCCCACTATCGGCACGCCCCCACTGTATTGCATGAACTATATTGCATGACAATATAATTACATACATGCCAAAAGACCCAATTTAGGCAGCAGAGTCTTTATTTTTAAAACCAAAAATGGCTTTAACTTTGCTTCCTCCCACCCAAAACCATCCGGCGTTCAATAACAGGGTACAGAGGTAGACAATGCACCCGATACAATATTCTTGTAGGTCAGGCTGCTAACATTGACCTTGATATTTTGTATTATTGCTGACCTTGATATTGTGTGCTATTATTGACCTTGATATTGTGTGCTAATATTGAAGTGATTAACTGCTCTGTGCTAATATTGCACTGATAGTGTGTGCTATTATTACACTTGGTATTGCCTGCTGGTATTAACCTTGATATTGTGTGCTAATATTTACCTTGATCTCATGTGCTATTATTGACCTTGATATCATGTGCTATTTATAGCCCTTGATAATGAGTGAAAATATCGCCCTTGATATTGTGCGCTATTATAGCCCTTAATATTGTACACTATTATTGCCCTTTATATTGTGTGCTACTATTGACCTTGATATCATGTGCTATTATTGCCCTTGATATTGTGCGCTAATATTGCCGTTGATATTGTGCGCTATATTAGCCCTTGATATTGTGCGCTACTATTGACCTTGATATAATGTGCTATTAATGCCCTTGATATTGTGCGCTATTATTGCCCTTAATATTGTGCGCTATTATTGCCCTTGATACTGTGTGCTAATATTGCCCTGATAGTGTGTGCTATTGTTGCCCTGATATTGTGTGCTATTGTTGACCTTGATACCCTGTGCTATTGTTGCCCTGATAGTGTGCGCTATTATTGCCCTTAATATTGTGCGCTATTATTGCCCTTGATACTGTGTGCTAATATTGCCCTGATAGTGTGTGCTTTATTGCCCTGATATTGTGTGCTATTATCGACCTTGATACTCTGTGCTATTATTGACATTGATACTACTTTACTATTGACCTTGATGTCGTGGGCCATTATTGACCTTGATATTGGGTGCTTCTATTGACCTTGGTATTGCGTGTTATTATTGACATGGCCACTGCATGGTATTATTGGCCTTGATATTGTGTCACAGGACCACAGTATTACTGCTGGAGAAATTTAAAAGTTCGAGAGGGAGCAAAGGAATGCTAAAAGGGGGCTCGGCCTGCAGCGTTTCGGCCCCCACAAACACCAGCTCCCAACCAACAGGCATCGATGCCGTCCTGAGGCAGAGGTGGTGAAGGTGGCACGCTCTCCAGCACACCCCATGCCAGCCTTAGACAAAGCATCAAAGCAAACCTGAGCCCAAGTCCTTTATGGGAAATGTTCATGATGTTATGCCACGTTATGCTATGTTGATTTGTACAGCGCACTAATCACCCGAGAGGGTTTCCAGACGCTTGGGCTGGGTGTGTCGATGTGTGGTCCCGAGGAGCTTCTATGACGAGCCAGGTCTTCAGCGTCCTGCGAGACTCAAGAGGTGAGGCGGGGGCTCTGATGTGTTGAGGGAGGTCGTTCCATGTGGTAACCCCTACACCACAGCTTGCATATGCTGGCAGGGTGATTCATAGCTAGTTTATCTAAACCTGGGGCCTCAATGCGCTTTACGGTAGCCGTGAGGTCCTTGAAAGGCTAAGAAGACCTGCAGGAACAAATAACGGAATGGGACAGGGCCTAACGGATTCTCCTCCAAACCTTCGCCCCGTTTCTGCTTCCGGTCCTTAAAGCCCTGTTATCTTGAGGGCCTGTTCCCTACACTGAAGGCCCCAAGCCTGCTCTCTTCCTGAACCTTTCCCAAGTGCCCTCCCACAACTAAACCACCAGCCTCCACCGTGGTCACCTCTTGGCTGGACCACTGCCTGTTCTATCCAGTAGCGCTTTCCTGCTTCAACCCGCTCTACTGCTGCTTGGAGGACCACCCCAAACTCTGGCTTCTCATCCAGTAAGATTGCTATAGGTCTCATTGTTTAGAGGCATGGAGCCATACAGGCCCGAATTCAATAATAGACGGCCGGGTGCTTTCTGGATGTTACATTCCCGGCTCACTTCATCAGATCCAGTTGCAGTAGCATCTGAAAACAATGATTTGTTAAAAAAAAAAAAAAAGTCAGGGCTGCCGCATCGTGTCCTTGTTGACATAGAGCTGTCTGATAACCTTGCCCAGGGGGGGACACAAGGTCAGGAAACAGGGTTTCTGCCTTATCCTGAGGGCTGATCTTGTGATTGCAGCCTTCATGACCCTCCCACTCAATCAATCAATCAATCAGTGACACTTATAAAGCGCGCTACATACCCGTGGGGTCTCAAGGCGCTGGGGGGGGGGGAGCCGCTACTGCTCGAACAGCCAGGTCTTCAGCTTCTTCCTGAAGGAGAGGTGGTCTTGGGTCAGGCGCAGGTCGGTCGGGAGGGAGTTCCAGGTCTTGGCGGCCAGGTGGGAGAAGGACCTTCCTCCTGTAGTCGCTCTTCGGATGCGGGGGACGGCGGCGAGGGCGTGGTTGGCTGATCGGAGGTGGCGTTTGGGAGCGTAGAAGTTGACTCGGCTGTTGAGGTAGCTCGGGCCTTGGTCGTGTAGGGCTTTGTGTGCGTGGGTGAGGAGGCGGAAGGTTATTCTTTTGTTGACGGGGAGCCAGTGAAGGTCTCGCAGATGTCCGGAGATGTGGCTGGTTCGTGGGATGTCGAGGATGAGTCTGGCTGAGGCGTTCTGGATCCGCTGGAGTCTCTTCTGGAGCTTGGCGGTGGTCCCGGCGTAGAGGGCGTTGCCGTAGTCCAGTCGGCTGGTGACGAGGGCCTGGGTGACGGTCTTCCTGGTCTCGGTGGGGATCCACCAGAAGATCTTCCGTAGCATGCGTAGGATGTTGAAGCATGCCGAGGAGACGTTGTTGACTTGCCTGGTCATGGAGAGGGAGGAGTCCAGGATGAAGCCCAGGTTGCGTGCATGGTCTGTCGGTTTGGGTGCGGTGCCCAGGGCGGGAGGCCACCAGGAGTCGTCCCAGGCGGAGGGAGAGGAGCCCAGGATGAGGACCTCCGTCTTGTCCGAGTTCAGTTTCAGGCGGCTGGTCGTCATCCACTCGGCTACCTCTTTCATCCCTTCGTGCAGGTTGGCTCTGGCGGCGGCGGGGTCGTTGGTCAGGGAGAGGATCAGCTGGGTGTCGTCGGCGTAGGAGATTATGCTGAGGTTGTGTTTGCGTACGATGGCCGCGAGGGGGCTCATGTAGACGTTGAAGAGGGTGGGGCTCAGAGATGATCCTTGGGGGACGCCGCAGATGACTTCGGTGGCCTCTGATTTGTACGGTGGTAGGCGGACTCTCTGTGTTCTCCCGTCGAGGAAGGAGGTGATCCACTCCAGCGCCTTGTCCTGGATTCCGACGTTGCTGAGGCGCCGTACTAGGGTGCGGTGGCAGACCGTGTCGAATGCCGCGGAGAGGTCTAGGAGGATGAGGGCCGCTGTTTCTCCATTGTCCATCAGGGCTCGGATGTCGTCGGTGGCGGCGATGAGGGCGGTCTCGGTGCTGTGGTTGGCTCGGAAGCCGGACTGTGAGGGGTCGAGGGATCCGTTCGTCTCGAGGAAAGCGGCCATCTGCTTGTTGACGGTCTTCTCGATGACTTTGGCTGGAAACGGGAGGAGCGAGATGGGGCGGTAATTCTTGAGGTCGGTGGGGTCCGCTGTTGGTTTCTTGAGTAGGGCGCTGAGTTCGGCGTGTTTCCAGCTCTCGGGGAAGATGGTGGTGTCGAGGGATGTGTTGATGATGTCTCGCAGGTGGGGTGCGATGACAGCGTCGGCTTTGTTGAAGACGTGGTGAGGGCAGGGGTCGGTCGGTGATCCGGAGTGGATGGAGTTCATCGTGCGGATGGTGTCTTCGGTGCTGATCGGGGTCCAGGCGTGGAGGGTGGTGGTGGGGGGTGGTTGTTCGGTCATGGTGTGCGTTGGTTGGTTGTTGAAGCTGTTGTGTATGTCCGCGATCTTGTTGTGGAAGTATGAAGCCAGGGAGTTGCAGAGGTCTTGCGATGGGGTGATGTCGTTGTTTCCTGCGCTGGGGTTGGAAAGCTCTTTGACGACGTTGAAGAGTTCCTTGCAGTTGTGTGCGTTGTTGTCCAACCGGTCCTTGAATGCTGTTTTCTTGGCGGCCATTTGAGGTGGCGACCAGCTGCGTGACGCGCTCTACAAATACATTAAATAACCCGTTGCCTTCGAGAAATGCACGTGCATCGCTGAAGCAGGCGCAGCACCGACCGAGCTTTCTTGCCACTAACAGCGCGTGCATGTTAAAGCTTGAGAGACAAAGGCCGGCGGTAATGACGTGTCCACGAGTGCTTCCACCCACGTGCTCGTGTGCTTTAAATGCCCGGCTGCAAGTGCCCGTTCCACCCTTGCACCCCGGGGACAATGGCGCCCCTCCTCGGCCCCCAGCAGTGCGGTGGGCTGCGCACAGGTGGTAAGTCCTTCCTTAATGTCCTTTCTTCCTATCCCCCTCCCCCCCGCCCTGTGTACAGAGCGCCGTCACACGCGGCCTGCTCGGGGAAGAAATGCTTCCCTCAGCAATTTTTCACACTTCCTTGGAACGCCGAGCAAGGTTATTTTCAGAAGAACAGCCTGAGCCCGGCGTCTATTCTTGCACTCACCCCTCCCCCTCACCCCTCCCTCGCTCCACCTCTCTCTCCGCGTGTGACTGAGTCTCGCTCGCTCTCGTCTCCCGGTTCTCTCTCATTCACCCCCCCCTCATTCTTTCTCTCTATCTATCTCTCCCTCCTTTCTTTCTTCTCCCCACTCACTCCCCCCTGCATCTTTTCCTCTCTTTCTCTCGGCGTGTGAGTGAGCCTCGCGCTCTCTCCCGCCTTCTGTTTCCTCTGCACGTGCCCCCTGTCGTTCTTTTGTGGTCTTGCTCTCTTTCTCGATCTCCCCCTTTCTTGTTTTGCTTCCTTCGCTCTCCTGTCACTGTATATCACCCTCTGTTACCTCTTTCCCTCCCTCCCCTCCCTCTGTTTCTTTTTCTCGCCTCTTCTCTCTGCCACATCTTTCCCTCTACCTCTCACCCTCTCTCCCTCGCCATCTCCCCCCCTCTATTCATTCTCTCCCTTTCTTACCCTCGTTTCTCACCCTCTCGTTCTATCCTTCCATCTATCTCCACCTCTCTCCCTCACCTCTCGCCCCCTTTATTAATTCTGTTCCTTTCTTACCCTCGTTTCTACACCTCTCGTTCTATCCTTCCATCTTTCTCCACCTCGTTCCCTGTTGTCTCCTTCGCCCCCTCACTCACCCATTCTGTCTGTTTCTGTCCCCCCCCCCCCCCCTCACCTCAAGTCTCCATAGGCTCACTCAACCCATTAGGGCTTGTAGCAAATGTTTTGAATGTTTTCTGCCTTCTAGGCACTCTTTTGGCCCCTCACAGGTACCGTAGGGGCTGCTTCTACCTCTATAAGATGCAGGGGCCCCTGGGCCAGCGAGGGAGTTCGAAGGTGAAGCCGCAGCCCACGGAAGTGGCGCACAGTAGAACCGCGTGTGTGATCCTGGGCTGGTGACAGAGAGAGGGGGAGGGGCCTGAAGGTCAGAGCTGGGGTTCACTGGCGCAGGAGTGTGTGTGATCCAGGCATACACAAGGGGGCGCTGAAGTCTAGCAGTGAGATGCACCAGCAGAGCTTTGTCTAGGGTGCAGTCATGAAACCGGGAGGGCTGGAAGTCAGCATTAATGCACACTGCTGGAAACTGCTGGTGTGATCCATTGAAGATACACGGATGCTCGGGGTCACGCGTGAAGTGCATTAGCAGAGCTGCGCGCGTGACCCTGGATAGCAGGGTCAGGATTGAAATACATTGACAGAGGTACTTGTGTCTTCCCAACCATGGCACGCGCAGGTGTGTGTGTGTGGGGGGGGGGGCACAGGTCCTGAGAGAGGTGCTGTGTGACCCCAGTGAAAGGAAACCATGGTGCTGAACGCCGGGAGTGGTGTGCAGTGCACCCCTCTCTCTCTTTGTTCCCCCACCACTCTCTCTGTCTCTCTCTCTCCCTATATCTCCGTGTCTCTCTCTCTCTCTCTGTCTCTCTCGCTTTTTCTCTGTCCCTCTCTTTGTCTCTCTCTCTGTCTCTCTCTCCCTCCTCTCTTTCTCTCTATATCTCTGTATCTCTCGTCTCTGTGTCTCTCTATTTCTGTCTCCCTCTCTCTCTCTCTCTACCACTCCCTCTTTCTCTCTATATCTCTGTCTCTCTCTCTCTCTCTCTCTCTCGCTCTGTCTCTCTCTATGTCCCCCTCTAACTCTTTCTGTCCCTCTCATTGTCTCTCTGTATCCCTCTCTCTCCTGCTGTCTCTCTCTCCCCATCTCTTTCGCTCTATTTCTCCCTCTCCCCATCTCTCTCTCTCTATCCCTCTCTCCCTGTCTCTCCCTTTCGCTGTATATCTCTGTCTCTCTCATTCTGATTTTCTGTCTGTCTCTCTCTATCTCCCCCTTGTTCTTTCTCTGTCCCTATCTTTGTCTCTCTGTCTTCCTCTCTCTCTCCTTCTTTCTGTCTCCCTCTCTTTCTCTGTCTCCTTATCTTTCTCTCTCTATCTCTGTCCCGTCTCTCACGCTGTTTCTCTCTCTCTCCCTTCCTCTCTCTCTGTCTCTGGTTTGCTCTCTCTGTATGTGGCACAACACAGAGAGAAGAGGGCATGTGGCCCCTAGAAAGCAGACATTGGGCAGTGAGTGGAAAAGTAAGCATGAAGTACAAAGGACGGGACCAGTGTTAAGTAAGCCTAGGTGGAGTTTGAGGAGTTCCGCTCAGAACTCTGTTTAGCGACCAAAAAACTCTGCGGCTCTACGCAGAGTTCCGCAAGTGGTGGAGTGCGCTTGGTAATGACTGTTCGCGTTGATTTTCAGCGCTGGGTGCTTATCCTGCACTGGAAAGTTAACTGGAACAGCATCATGCGCAGCGCAAGAGGGTGATGCTTCTTTTCTGCCTCTCGAGTAGATTTTCTCCCCGAGCTGCAACTTTTTCAACGCAAACCGAATGTTTCTCAACACGAGCGGTCGCGACCATCCGCGACCACACGCATTAAGAAATACGATGTCTGTGTTGAGAAATCTTGAGTGGAAGTGGATTTTTCTTGCTCGCGATCGCCAACTTGGCGTTGAGGAGCATGAGCGAGCAAAAATCTCACCGGAGGTGAATTTTCCTCGCTCGTGCTCGCCAACTTGAGGTTGGGGAGCACGAGCGTGGAAAAAAACTCCACTCCGCTATGCCGGAGCAGAGTTTTTCGGAACCCCGCAGAGCGCGGAGTGGGGAAAACTCTGCAAACTCCGCAAGCTGAGTTCACCACCCGGGCTTAGAGTTAAGAGGGAACTGGAGTAGAATTGAGAAACCTTGGGGTACAAAGAGCAAACGCCAGAGAATGGGACCTGAGGCAAAGAGGAAGTGGGTAAGGGGAACAGAGAAAAGGGACCTGTAGAAACAGACAAAAGGGGCATGAGGCGCAGAAGAGCATGGCACTGGGCACAGAGAAAGTGGGCATGGGCAACAGAGAAAGGGAGCCAAAGTGAATGGAGGCAGAGACAGGGGGATTTTCAACACAAAGGAAGGGGGGAGCATTGGGACAGATATGGGGACCATGAAGGTGAAAGGGGGATGCTTGTGGTACTGAGGAAGAGGGGGGTCACATGGAAAGAGCCTCTGTTAAACAGGAAGAGGCCTAGGGTACAATGGAAGATATAAAACTGAACTTTTAGTGATTGGCTCTTCCCCCTCGATCTGGACGTCGGCCTGGTGGCCCTTCGACCTGGGTCCTACACCTATTCCTTCTGTTACAGTGAAAAACCTGGGGTTGTCCTGGACAATAACCTCTCATATTCCCAACATATTGGAAATGTGGCTGGTAAATGCTATGGCATACTAAAAGTTCTCCGCAAAATTCTAGACCTACTACCTATCACAGCGAGAAAAACATTAGTTCATGCCATGGTTACTTCTCATCTTGATTATGGGAACTCTCTGCTATGTGGCCTAAGCAAAAAAGGCCTGAACCAACTCCAATGTGTCCAAAATGCGGCTGCCAGGCTTGTCTTGAACTTGCCTAGGAAGTCGTCTGGGAAGCGTGCTTTACATACCTTGCACTGGCTCCCTATTCGGGAACGCATTTGGTTCAAAGCCATGTGTATAACCCATCATATTGCACAGGGCAAAGGCCCAGTCTATCTTCAAAAGATGCTGACTATATATCGTCCCAAACGCCTTTTGAGAGCTATGGGTAGCATGCAATTTTTGGCACCCCGTATTCGTAAAGCACGGATGGGGGGTCGTTCTTTTAGGTATTTAGCCAGCAAACAATGGAACGAACTCCCCATTGAACTTCGGATGGAACCTTCGGAAACGCTGTTCCGGCTTAAACTTAAGACCCACTTGTTCCCTAAGCACTAGAATCAGGGGGTTCCTGTCCTTCTGTTCCCCTTCCCCCTCTGTGAGTCTGTGTTCAGGAGTCCTTGGGGACTGCATCCACAGCGCGGGGACGCACTGTCTCCTCTAGTGCAACCAGGCGCTTTACTAACGTTTTTATTATTATTATTATTATTATTATTATTATTATTATTATTATTATTATTATTATTCCTGGGCACAGAAGGGGTACAGGCCACATAAAGTTCTCTGGGATGAAGTGGGAGAGGTCATGGGTCACACAGGGAGGTTGATCTGTGCACAGAGGGAGAGGGCATGTGATGTAGATGACACAGAAAGAGGCCTGGGCTACAAAGAGGGTCTCAGGGGACAGAGGAAGGGGGCTGGAGCACGGAAGCAGGAACAGGAGTTATGAAGGAAGGAGCCTGGGACAAAGAAGAAGTGGAAGAGGGTACAGGGGAAGTGAGCACAGCTAATGGCATACGGGAAGGAAGAGGGGCATAGAAGCAGGGTTGTGAGGAACTGAGGAAGAAGCCCTGGGAGAAGCACAGGAGGAAGGCCCGCTGCAAAGGGCGGATAGCACGGAGCTGTCAAAGAGCACACATGGAGAACCATGGAGCACAGACAGAGAAGCATGGAGCACAGACGGAGGGACCATGGAGTACAGACGGAGGGAGCATGGAGCATAGACGGAGGGAGCATAGAGCACAGACGGATGGAGCATGAAGCACAGATGGAGGAGCATGGAGCACAGAAGGAGGGAGCATGGAGTACCGACGGGGGGAGCATGGGGCACAGACGGAGGAGCATGGGGCACAGAAGGAGGGAGCATGGGGCAAAGACAGAGGGAACAGGTAGCACAGACGGAGAGAGCATGGGGCACAGATGGATGGCGCATGGAGCACAGGCGGCGGGAGCTTGGAGCACAGACGGAGGGAGCACGGATCACAGGCGGAGGAGCATGGGGCACAGACGGAGGAGCATGGGGTACATACTGAGGGAGCATGGAGCACAGACGGAAGAGCATGGGGTACATACTGAGGGAGCATGGAGCACAGACCGAGGGACCATGGAGCATAGACGGAGGGAGCAAGGGGCACAGACGGAGGAGCATGGAGCACAGAAGGAGGGAGCATGGAGCACAGATGGATGGAGCATGGAGCACAGGCGGAGGAAGCTTGGAGCACAGACTGAGGGAGCATAGAGCACAGATGGATGGAGCATGGAGCACAGACAGAGGGAGCTTGGAGAACAGACGGAGAGAGCATGGAGCACAGACGGAGACAGCATGGAGCACAGGCGGAAGGAGCACGGATGGAGGGAGCATGGAGCACAGACAGATGGAGCACATGCAGGGAGCATGGATCACATACGGAGGGAGCATGGAGCACAGGCGGAGGGAGCTTGGAGCACAGACAGAGAGAGCATGGAGCACAGACGGAAGTAGCATGGAGCACAGATGGAGGGAGCACGGAGGGAGCATGGAGCACAGACGGAGACAGCATGGAGCACAGATGGAGGGAGCATGGAGCACAGGCAGAGGGAGCATGGAGCACAGACGGAGGCGCATGGAGCACAGAGAGAAGGAGTCCTAGGGCACAGAGGGAATGACTCATAACACACAGAAGGAGTTGGCCTGGAGCACAGAGGGAGGAGGCCTGAAGCACCGAGAGAGTCTTAGGGCTTACAGGAGGGTAGCCTGGGGAACAGAGGGAGGTGTTCTGCGGCACAGAAGGAGGAGGCCTTGGGCACAGAGAAAGGGGTCCTGGGACATGGAGGGAAAGAGAACTGGGGCTCAGAGGGAAAGAGTCCAAAGCACAGTGGAGGGGGCATACATGGAGCAAGCCTGTGGCACAGTGGTATGGAGCCTTGGGCACAGAGGCATGGGTCCTGTTGCACAGAGGCAATGGTCCTGTTGCACAGAGGTAAGGAGCCTGTTGCACGGAGGTAAGGAGCCTGTTGCACAGAGGTAAGGAGCCTGTTACACAGAGGTAAGGAGCCTGTTGCACAGAGTCAAGGAGCCTGTTGCACAGAGTCAAGGAGCCTGTTGCACAGAGGTAAGGAGCCTGTTGCACAGAGTCAAGGAGCCTGTTGCACAGAGTCAAGGAGCCTGTTGCACAGAGGTAAGGAGTCTGGGGGAGTCTGGGGCACAGAAGTAAGGAGCCTGTGGCACACAGGTAAGGAGTCTGTTGCACAGAGGCAAGGAGCCTGTTGGACAGAGGCAAGGAGCCTGTGGCACGGAGGTAAGGAGCCTGGGGGAGTCTGGGGCACAGAAGTAAGGAGCCTGTTGCACAGAGGTAAGGAGCCTGTTGCACAGAGGTAAGGAGCCTGTTGCACAGAGGTAAGGAGCCTGTTGCACAGAGGTAAGGAGCCTGTTGCACAGAGGTAAGGAGCATGAGGCACAGAGGCAAGGAGCCTGTTGCACAGAGGTAAGGAGCCTGTTGCACGGAGGTAAGGATCCTGAGGCACAGAGGCAAGGAGCCTGTGGCACACAGGTAAGGAGTCTGTTGCACAGAAGTAAGGAGCCTGTGGCACACAGGTAAGGAGTCTGTTGCACAGAGGTAAGGAGCCTGGGAAACAGAGGCAAGGAGCCTTTTGGACAGAGGCAAGGAGCCTGTTGCACGGAGGTAAGGAGCCTGTGGCACACAGGCAAGGAGCCTGTTGCACAGAAGTAAGGAGCCTGTGGCACACAGGTAAGGAGTCTGTTGCACAGAGGTAAGGAGCCTTGGGTACAGAGGCAAGGAGTCTTTTGCACAGAGGCAAGGACCATGGGGCACAGAGGCAAGAAGCCTGTGGCACACAGGTAAGGATCCTGGGGCACAGAGGCAAGGAGCCTGTGGCACACAGGTAAGGATCCTGGGGCACAGAGGCAAGGAGCCTGTGGCATACAGGTAAGGATCCTGGGGCACAGAGGCAAGGAGCATGTGGCACACAGGTTGGGGCTTGTAATAAGAGGAATTGGTGAGGCACAGAGGAAGGAACATGAGGTACAATGGAAGGGCCCCTGGAAACAGAGGAGAGAAGGGGCCACAAACGAAGGGCTCTAGGGCACAATGGAAATGAGCCTGGTTCCCAGACTGGGGCAAATGAGGAACAGGGAGAGGGGACCTGTGGCCTGGGGCCTACAGGATGCAGCATGCCGCATGCCATATAGGGGAAGAGGTCGCGGGACAAAGCGGAAGGGGACCCCGGGGCTCAGGGGAATGGGAACACGGAAGGGGCCTGGGACTAAGAGGGAGGGGCGGGGGGCACAGGTGAAGGAGGGCCGGGGCCCGAAAGGGTAGTCCTTGGGCATGGCCGAAGGGAGCATGTATAGGACACAGATGAAGGGTCCGGGGGCCCGGATGAAATGAGATGGGGCACAAGGAAAGAGGCCCCGATCACAGGGGCATGATGGGAGCGGCCACGGGGGGTGAGGGGGGGGGGGTGAAGAGCAGAGGCGTACTCCTGCGTCACAGAGGTGGCGCGCGAGGAGTATAGAAAGATGTGAACACAGAAAAGGGACCAGGGGCACGGAAGACGTAGGGATGGGGCAAAAATGGAATGAGCACGTGACACAGGAATGGACACCAGGCACAGAAGAAGAAGGACTCGTGTGGGGAGGAAGGGATTGGAGCCCAGAAACAGGGGATGGGACGGGGGGGGGGGGATGGGAGAGGGGGGTGCGGACAGAGAAACGACCTCCGCAGCACCTGTGTTATATTCCCCAGGGGGGTCCCCACCAAAGCCACTGTACATCTGCAAGTCGGTCATCCAACGTGGAACTTTCAAGAACCCGCACCACACTTTGTCGGGGCGTCATTTTGTGTTACGTCACTGGTGTGTTGACCAGAGGAAAGGGCACTACTGGTATACTGATGATGAGAGTATGTATCACAGAGGCACAGAGGAGGAGTGGACGAGGCACTGAAGAGAGGGGAAGGGGTACAGGGACGAGGGCATGGGGTCAGAGGGGTACGCTTGGGGTCCAGGGGTCGATGCATGGCGCCTCAACGAAAGGAGATGGGGCAAAGAAAAGGATTGGGACAGAAAGATTGGGGACACCGGCCCGGAAAGCTTAGTTCTTGGGCACAAAGGGGGGTCTACTCCCCCAAAAAAGGGCCTGGTACAGGGAGGAGAGGGCCTGTGGCCGGAGGAAGAGTGGGTGAAAGAGGGGGATTGGGTACAGAGGAAGTGAAGGGCACCGGGGCAGGGAGGGAGCGGGTGTGAAGGCATGGAGCTGGGGAAGAGGGCTTGGAGCAGAACGAATCTAGGCTACAGAGGCAGTGGGCTCAGCGGCAGGCTGCACCCCCCCCCCCCCCCCATTCTGTACTCTCCAAGCCTGACCCAGACTCCCCCATTTTTAGCCCAGCACAGTGCGGGCCGCCCCACATACCTCCACAGCCCAGCACTGGTATAACAGCCCACCACAGCTCCCAGTTCACACTGCCCTAGCCCCGGGGCTCCATCGCAGCCCCATACACCCAGAAATAGTAACGTGCCATCGAAGCTCGGGATTGTCGTCACAGCCCGCCACAGTTCAGCACACCTCCCACCCCAGTGCACTTTGCATTTCTCCTCTTCACAGCTCGGCGCACACCACCCCACAGCCCATGCATTACACTGCTCACTTCCCAGTGCAGCTCGGCACACCTTTCATGTACGAGGGAGCGTTCTATTACTTCTCATCACAGCCATGCACACCTCCCACCTCAGCCCCCCTCGCCCCCCCCCCTACCCGTACATTCACGAGAGGAAGGAATAACCACATCCTAGTTCAACATGCCTTACATCACCACCCGACCCATCGCAGCTCCCATTAAAGGCCCGTCCGTTCCTCAGAATAGTCCAGTGCACGTGCCATCAGACAAGGTGTCCATGTGCCATCAGGCAAGGTGTGCATGTGCCATCGGACAAGGCGTGCGTGCACGTGCCATCGGACAAGGTGTACACGTGCCATCACGTATCTCAAGATAGTTCAACATGCCTCCCATCACAGCCCACCTCCCGTTACAGGCCAGCACGCATCCCCCATCGTGGTCCAGTGCACACCTGTACGCCCCCATCACTTCCCTGCACTCCCCATTCTAGCTCTCCATCTCCCATCGCAGCGCTACACGCCTTCCCGCACAGCCCGGCAGCATGTTGCGCATAGCGGTCCCGAAGCGCGGGCACGCGCCTCTTTTAATTCCCATAAACCGAACCCCGCACCCCCGGAAACAAAACAGCGACTCACCATGTTCGCTCTCTGGGACCCCCAGGCTGCTGAGCGTCTGGCCCAGCACGTAGGAATCCTCCAGCAGGTGGTAGTTGGGGGCGCCTCCTCCGCCAGACTGAAAATCGTCCAATTTAATCTTTTTCACGAGAAACGAGCGCGGCATAATTCTGCACTCGGAGATGCTTTAATAAAAAATGTCCTTCTTGTGACCCCGTATGCAGAAATCGTGCCCCCTGCAGACGGGAGCAGTGACGGGAGCCCGGCGCTTGCTGCAGGAGCCCTGGATTCAGCACTGGACAGCGCCGACTTTTCCTGCAGTAGCCGGAGCGCGGGAGGGAAGGAGGGCGGAGAGCGGCCTGGTGGGAGGGAGGGCGTCGCCTGAACTAGCTGAGCTCAGCAGCGCCGTCGTTCTTTATATGGGGGCTCCGGCCCGAGATCAGGTGGTGCTATGCGATGGAGCTGGTTAGCTCCCTAATCCATCAAAAGTCCCCCAGGACAATCACCACATTACCAATGAACCGGCTGCGCGGGGAGGAGGGGCGCGAGGGGGGCACTTGCCTCAGACAAAAACACTGATACGTCAAGAGCCCTCCAAACAATGGGGGCCAGGCTTGGGAAGAGGTACCTACCCCCGCTACATCGGCAGAAGCGGCGTGAAGGCAGCAGTACTGTCACCAACACGGGAAGAACATAACAAAGACTTGTTTTTGTATAGCGCCTAAACGATAACACAACTTCGTGTTTTATCCAGCACTAGCTGCTGCAGATTTTTCTTTGTAGCGCAGGGAATAATAACGGGTATTAAAATCGTCCAACCTAATTATCGTGTATCGGCTCCGGCAGGCTTAAAGGTCGAGTTAGCCTGTTGCAGATATCTGCGGAAAGCGCCAACAACCGTGGTAAATGCATTGGTTCGGTTCGTCCTCCGAGTTAGATTCTCCTGGTCCTGTTGACCATGCTCCAATACTTTGTTCCACATCCTGGCTGGTGATATATTAGGGGATCGAATAAACTGTGCGCCCTTTTTTTTTATTATTCTGACCATGCCCCCGGCATTTGAACCCCCTCTAAGTTGTATTTTCAGGCGAACGGGATGCCCTGCGCCCTGGTGGCATTGCTACCAGTTGTGCGTATAGCACACACACGCCCGGAATTCTATATTGGTGCTTAAATATAGTTGTCGCATTTTTCGACTGAACGCTCATTATTTTATCAATCTGGGAGGATGAAAGGCTGAGTTGGATACCCCTTTCGCCATAGACTGTACACAGGTGTGTTTAGCAGGCACCCACGCCTCAGAGCGACGTACGACTTACTCCTGAACATGTTTGCCTGTCCTGGGGTTTTATTTTACTCCATACCCAGCGCTCTACGCCTGACTTTTGGACACTGTTTTAGTCAATGACTTCCTCCTAAAACAAAAAAAAAGACTAAATCTATTATATGCAACTTCTGTAATTTTATATTTCTATCTAGATAAACATACCTTTGTAACTATTTCCTTTACATTTCTCGAGTTTATATTTTGGTAATCATTTTAATGTATTTATTTAGTGGCGTCATCATTGTGGCAGGAGGGACACCTGTTATGTGCACCCTCGTACAATTCAGCTGCCAGAGTTTGCTGTTTATACGATACAATTATTGTCACCAGCGTCGCCTTGATTGTGCCCCAGTGCCTCTTGCAGTCGCCCCCACTCTTTTCAAGGACACCCTTGGAGTGCCTGGGTGAGGGGTCCGGCGGGGGAGGAGGAAGGGATCGAAGCGGCCTGGGGAGGGAGGGGGTAAACAGAAGGAGAGAGTGAGAGAAACAGAGGTGCAGGCAGCCTGGGGGGGGGGGGGGGGGGGGGCGGAGGCCTGAGGGGGCTGTTGGGGGGGGTGACTCGCGGTGAGAAGATGAAGTCTGTGTCCCTTGTTCCCTTTGTCTGGGAGCAGCCCGTGTGTTGTCAGAGGCTGTGAATAATACAGAGGGGTCCATATGGCATCTATGGGGGGAGGGAAGGGGCAAGATGCTGACACCGCCAGTTTGACAGTGCGGGGTAATAGACAGTGACGGACTTGGCTGTGCAACAGGGCGTGGGCGGGGCTTCCGGCTCGGATGCAGCACGCGGAGGGCGCAGGGGGCTGGGGACGGGTTGTGGCAGAAGGATGCTAGCGGACAGACCGAGGGCCCATCCGGACTATCCTTCCCAGGCATAGGGTCATAGAGAGGCAGGCAATCCAAGGCCTGAACCATAGAGATGGGGCAAGTCCGAGACCCAACCAAGCTGTCTTTGCAGGTCCGAGCCAGATACAGATCCAGGAATGACGGCCGTTCACATATATGTTGGGGGAATCTAGGTTAAATTAAAGACACAGAGGCTAGCATTACCCAGGCCATAACTCTTTTAGGGCCAGATGCAGGTAAATCACATTTACCGATTTTGAAATACCAAATATTACCGAATTTTACCAATTCGGTATTTCAAAATCGGTAAATGGGATGTAGGTACCAACATCTGGATTTATTACCGATTCCTTAAAAATTCGGTATTTACCGATTCGGTAAATACCGAATCGGTATTTGCTATAGAATCCTATGGGCCTTGAAGCCCATAGGATTCAATTCAAATACCGATTCGGTATTTACCGAATCGGTAAATACCGAATTTGTCAAGGGTGCAGGGGGTGTCACTTTGACACCCTCTAGCACCCCCAAAACGGGCATGTGTGCAATGTGGCACACAGACATGCCCTAAGGGCACGTCTGTCTGTCACATGGCACATGTGTACATGCACAGATGTGCATGTACACAGGAATCAGTATTTTACCATGGATTTGTATTCCATGGTAAAATACCGATTCTGAAAGCCATGTTCCAATGGAAAGTTGGCTACCCACATTTCAATCTTGCATTTTCGGTAAAATTACTGAATCGGTAAAATTACCGATTCGGTAAAATTACCGAAAATGCAACATTTAAGGGCCCCTACATGTCAATGGCCATTTACCGGTCGGTAACGGATTGTCTCTCAGAACACAACAGTGCTCTACCACATTCCACAATCCCCCTGTACCTGCTTCTGAAGACGGGCCAACTTTAATAACTTCCACATAGGACTCGTTCAAAAAGACAATCTGCACCCATCGCTCCTTGAAAAACCCATTGCATCACACAATCTGCCCCCCTGATGAGGTAAAACAGACCAATTTTAGTAAAAATGACAACAGCTACACCCGAGCAACACCGAAGGCACACGTGGTATTTTACTTATACTTCTAAGCACATCAAACAGGTATCTTCTATTTTATTTAAAAAATAAAAACACAAGCCCTGTTGAAACTGTACTCACCTGTAACAGGGGAAGCCGGTGCGATAATGTAAGCATCTATGTCTTTAATAAAATCTATTGTGTTACAGCAAACACATGATGGACGGGATGCTGACAATGCAAACATTCTCCCCCAGTCAAAAGATCTGGGTTGAATCCATCGTTCTTTTGCCCACTACGTTACCCCAGTTTGGACTCACCCATATGCAAATAAGTCTTGACCCTGTGCCCCATGGGAACAGTCCAGTCCAAACTGCCAGGCCAGGTCCTCCCTGGACCGGAAACAAACATCTTGGGACCAGTTTCGGGGTATGTCACCCTTCTTCAGCTAGGCTAGCTTGAATCCAGTGGCACAGTGAGCAAGGGGCCCACATCTTGGCATACCCATCCCACTTAGGGCGAAAAGTGTTACAGCAAACAAATGATGGATGGAATGCTGATAATGCAAACATTCTCCCCCAGTCAAAAGATCTGGGTTGAATCCATTGTTCTTTTGCCCACTACGCCATCCAGTTTAGACCCAGCCATATGCAAATCAGTCTTGACCTTGTGCCTCATGAGAGCAGTCCAGACCGAACTGCCAGGCCAGGTCCTCCCTGGACCGGAAACAAGCATCCTGGGGCCGGTTTCGGGGTATGTCACCCTTCTTCACTGCCACTGGTTTCAAGATAGCCTGGCTGATGAGGGTTATGAACTCGAAACCGGTCCTAGGATGCTTGTTTCCGGCTTGGCAGTTCGGGCTGGAGTGTTCACATGAGGCACAGGGTCAGACTGATTTGCATATGACCATGTCAGAACTGGGGTGGCGGAGTGAGTTAAAGAATGATGATGGATTAAACCCAGATCAGTTGACTGGGGGTGAGTGCTTGCAATGTTCAACACTCCGTCCATCATCCCCTTTGGTTTTGCTTTGTTCGCCCTAAATTGGCAGGGTATGCCCAGACCTGGGTCCCTTGCTCACTTTGCCACTGGATTCAAGATAGCCTGGCTGATGAGGGTTATGAAACCGAAATCAGTCCCAGGATGCTTGTTTCCGGTCCAGGGAAGACATGGCTTGGCAGTTTGGGCTGGACTGTTCCCATGAAGCACAGGGTCAGACTGATTTGCATATGGCCATGTCTGAACTGGGGTGGCGGAGTGAGCTAAAGAATGATGATGGATTAAACACAGATCAGTTGACAGGGGGTGAGTGCTTGCAATGGTCAACACTCCGTCCATCATCCCCTTTGGTTTTGCTTTTAATAAAATCTAGGCTCGCGCTGTCAAAGGTCAAGGTGCCGAGTACCAAGGCTGCTCAGCATTGATTCCACCTCGTTAATCCACCACCAGACTCCTTCCACCCCTCCATCAGACTTGTGCAGATTCTTGTTTTCACCCTTTGTCCTGCTTTTTTATAATGTTCACATCCTCCTCCTTTTCCCTTGTGTGTTTTTCTTTATCTTGCTCTGGGTCAACTTCTGATGAGGAAAAATCAGTGGCAGTCCCTAAACATAAGTGCATGTGGGCCCCACCTGCAACTTGCTGCTGTCGGCCATTGGCCGACGGCAGCACTACCTCCCCAGTGCTGCTGTCGGCCAATGGCCAAAGCGGCCCCGCCCGTTTTGCGGAAGTGCCGCCCTGCGGGAAAATTTGGGGCCGCAGTAAACGGGTTAAAGTCCACTCGGAACCACTGGACGTACCTGCTCCACAAGCTTCAAATAAGAAGTTGACCGTAGATGCATTTGACTCATTAGCAGCTTTCTTTATATCCTTCAAAATGCCTCTAGCTCAAAAACCTCTCCTTTGCACGACCCCTCAAGCTGGATGAGCAGGAAAGCACCCCCTATATCAACTATCTTTGCCATCACCACGATTACCCATCTCAGAAAGGCCAGTGTATAACTACAGCTTTCTGAAATATATTAGTTGCTGAGTGTCACCTGGACATAGCAATCTGCCAACCTCCTCTCATACCCCCCCAAACAACTCACCACACACCATGCTAGATGATCAAATATGAAATTGACACTGATGACGTTTTAGTCCTCCTGCTTACCAGAAAATGCAAACTTTCTGGCGTAAAATCTTGTAAACATACTTCCAAAATACAAATGCGTGATAGTCATCGAAAAAAAAACAAGCACACCAACATGGTTGACTTCAAAGACAACTATCTGATATTCAAAAATGAGCTGGAAGATCACTCCTTCAAGAGCCTCAATACATTTCCCACAGCCCAAAAAGTTCGATACCTTAGTCTAGGTGGCCCCGAAGACACGCCCCTTCATGATCCATCACACCAACATATTCCTTCCAAAGGCTTTCTTTACCTTCTGAAAAGGACATGTCCAGCAGAAATGTAAGATTTGTAACAATTAATCAGCCTAAAACTCAACTCTGAAGTAACCAGCTTGATACAAATGTACGACTATTACAGGAGAAACCCCCAAAGCACCCAAAGGCCTTTCCAGGCACCAACACACCCAGGCATTTCAAGCCAATTAAAACATAGTCTTGTTCCCATGACTCCAGGACTCATGAAGTAACTACCCCTAGTCTCTGCTGAGAATGCTTTTAATCTCTGTGGGATCCCAGCATTCTCCAAGCTGGAAGTCCCAGCTCCTACAGGATGTTTCCATTTGTACCTACCAGATGCATCGGTAAGAGCCAACAGGAATGTCTCTTCCACTCCCACCTGTAACACACTGAGTAGCCAAGGTTGTGAAGCTCAAAAGGGAGTCACAAGATTTAACTGGAACCTCTGTCCCTGGACCCGCAATAGCAGACACGCATCACAAATTGCAGGAAAGCGTATTATTATAATAATTATTATTATTTTGAGTTTTATATATAGCGCTATAATTTATTCCAGCTCCAAATCCACTGGAAGACATTTGCTGCCTGCACCCTTGGGTCTGGCATACGACTAGAGACTGAGAAGCAAATAAGGCCATATATGGAACAGGCATCTCCAAAATTGTCCCAAAAATTAAAGGATTCAGCAACCACTCTGTAATTTTTCAAATACCTTAAGTTCCAGTCTGCATCTGTTTTTCCAAAGCCAAAGGATACTCAGCCTTGAGTGACAATTTGTGATCTCCACAGTTGTACCACAGTTATTACGTCAAATCCACTAGCTATTCTGACCTCCTTCATCCTAGACGACTGATGTACGCAACGACCATCACACAGTCATTTTGAGGGAGGATTGGAACAATTCTGAAGGGCCCTAAAAGCTCGCTGTACAAATGCACCAGCTTTCAACTCCAAAACAATGACGTGAAAGTACAGCTCTTTATGAATCCACCTCCTCCTGCCTCCATATTTCAGATTCTTGGCCCTCAACCTGGGGAACTTGCATCTAACTCTACCCCATAAGCTTGTGTTGTCCCAAAACATGTCTGACTCTTCCAGGCTTCTAAATTCTAGTCACTAAATCAGACATAAACGGAGATCATTGAGGAGGGTTTGAGTGGTACTTAAACTGGAGCTGTGAGGCATTGAAAAGTTGTGTCTTCGCTAGGCTGTGAGGGGCGGTCGGATCCCCTAGAGTGAGTCTTTGGAAAACTGACATGGATTGGTGCATGCTCCAAGAGAAAACGGTGTACGTGGCAAGGGGGTGCTCAAAGAAGTGGATAGAAATATGGTCTAACTGGAATGAATACAGAGGCACCATCTGCGATCCCCCCCAAACTGCCCCGATTGACGACCCCAGTGCAATGTAGCCGAAATATGTAAACCTGCCTTGGAAGCATTTGTAATGTTGACACTAAGGGGGTCATTAGGATTGCGGTTTTTCCGCATCCTCGGGGCCGGTGGAAGCCACCGCCGGCCCTGAGGATGCGGAAAAACCGCAGCGGACTGACCAAGGACCCACCGCCACATTAGGATGGCTGGTGGGTCCTGGTTTCCGTCCGCAGCTTTTCCGCCGCGGCTGGCTTACAACCGCGGCGGAAAAGCTCTGATATGGTGACGGTGTCTCTCAGACACCGTCCGCCATATCAGGATGGGATTTTAAAAGTGCTTTTCCGCGGCGGGTTTTCCGCCGTGGAAAAGCATACGGATCTTCACCTAGGGGGCCCGTTGCAGGCCCCCTAGGTGAAGGGGGGGTGGAGGGGGCACATGGGGGGTACCTATGGTACCCCCCTGCATTTGCATGCAGAAAGCGGCAGGCACCGCGCGGTGCCTGCCTCTTTCTGCATGCAAATGCAATGCGTGCATTTTAACATTGCCGCGGGTGCAGCTTGAAGCTGCACCCGTGGCAATGTAAAAAACAGAGGATGTGACCGCCAGGGTGGCGGTCACATCCTAATCGCACAGGAGGGGACTCCGCAGCCCATGCGGACATCCCCTCCTCCTCAATGATCGCGGACGGACGCAAGTCCGTCCGCGATCATAATCGGCCCATATGTATGTACTATGACTTCTGCACTGCACATGTGAATCACCCTTGCTTGATCATGCTAATTGCCTTATTTAACTTTGATGTTAATAAAAAGATTTAAAAAAAAAAAGTTGTGTCTTATTCCAACCTTAGTGAAAGTTCAAATCAGTCTCTCGCTTCCCCCAAGAGGCTTTCCAATTTCCATAGGACACACCTTTGCACGAGCCTTCTGCCTTCAACTGTTGTAGTAGTGCAAGGGACCTAGAAATACTGCCTGAATTGATAATGACTACTGAACAATCACTTATACCAAAACCCTAAGTGTAACTTTTTCCTGATCCAGTACTCGTCTGATCTCTGGTCTGATCACTTTCATCTTTAGGACCGGAAGCTTAAACCCCTTCAAATGTACCCTCCTGGAAACTACACAGTCCTGCTGGGTTCCAATACTGCTTTCCCCAAGCTTACAATAAGGCCTACATCCCATAAAAGCTCCTTTACCATCATTGACTGCTCTAAGTACTATTTGTGATCCTAAGACATGATCCCAATGGCATGCGGATATACAATAAATCCTAGGAAACTCTTTTCAATCCCTCGAATGAGATACCACCAGATGCAGAACCTCTATGAATCATAAAGATGCCAATGATATGCAAAGAGAGGCTTATAAATTGGTGCAACATACTTGCCCACCTAAACTGCAAATACATCCAGCGTTGATTTGGCACTGAAATGTGCCTCTTTGAGGTGCAAATTTACGACCCCGTTGTCCTTTCTTAAAATATCCCAAAACAGATTGATCTGTTCCATCTTGATATGTCAGTATAAAACAAAACTATTTAGATCTCTCTGACTTATCACTGAATTCCATCTTTTGTTATTTTTCACCACTAAAAATTGTATTTCCAAAACTTTTTCCTTCAACAATTCTTCCTTTATTATTCCCTTGGTTATAATCTCCAAAACCTTGGAAATCTACTAACCTGGATAGATTTAGTGCCTTGAACAACGTAGATTGACTATTTCACCCAATTTGGCCCAACAATATATATTTTAATGTAGCTGGGTGTTCTGTGGTGAAGGAGGGCAGAAGAGGAGTTACCCAAGATGGTTTCTGGGGTTAATGAAGTTGGATCACCAACGATCCCACAATTCTAAATGTAAACCCACGCCCCCCAGGAGTCGGAACCGAGCTGGACAACCTTGCAGGAACTCCCTCTACCAATGTGCTTCCACCCACTACAGATACCCCCGTAAGGGTACAATCCCGCAGATCATTAATAGGGTCCTGGAACTTAGCTGGGTTAGGATCTAAGTTACCCAACCCAGAATGGAGGGAGTTGGTGGACCAGTACGATGTGTGCTTGTTCCAAGAGACCTGGATGTCATCTGCCCCCATAAGGGTGGGTTTTGCATCTTACCATATACCAGCTGTACAGGGACCAAGGGGTAGACCCTCGGGGGGACTGTGCATATGGGTAGCCACTCATTTGGGGTGCTCAGTGAAAGTGATTGATTCTCACTCCCCGGACATTCTGTGCATTGCCCTCAAATATCTGGATGGTACGTCAATGGTGGTTTTTAATATCTATTTGCGCCCCACTCCCCGATCGCTGGGGTTATCTTTGATTGAGCCTCTCGATGAACTCCTTTCATTGTACTCTGCTCCGACACATAGAATCCTGGGGGGCGACTTCAATTGCCACTTTGAACCCCTGGCGGGGATCCCTTCCGTAATTGTAGAGGAGGATTCCATCTGGCATATACAGGAGTGCTCCATGTATCCAGCAAAGCGCTTGACGCCATTGGCGCTGCAGATCAATAAGCTCCTAGTAACTCACTCCCTCAGAGCCTGTAATGGCAGACTCCCTCCCGATGTTCCAGGGAAGTGTACCAATAATAGAGTGGGGAAAACTACAACCATTGACTACATTATGGTCAATGTAGAATTCTGGTCTCAAATTAGGGCCTTCACTGTAATCGAAAGGGTAGACAGTGACCACAACCTTCTGTCACTTGAATTAAAATTCACACTGGGATATCAACATGGATTGGGGGAGCAGGACCCACATACTAACCCTAATCTAATCACTGTGGCAGGAGGCAGACGTGTCAGGTGGGCCAAAGTTGTGTTAGCCCCCGATAAATTAGCGGAGCTATATCAACATGTTGCCTCTTCTCTAGCAGAGGCTTTTAATCTTCCGGTCGCCTATGATCCTTCTTATTTCCATGCGCTTGAGCATATCCACACTAATTTACTCACCTCCTTAGCAGATTACTTTTATACTTCAGTTAATAAGAGGTCTCGGACAAAAAATCAGGACCAGTGGTTTAATAAATCCTGTAGGGTGGCTAAATGTGCTCTTGTTAGGGAGGTTAAAACTGGCTCTGTTCAGAGCATTAGAGAGGCAAGACATACCTACAAAAGTATAATTGCAGAGTCTAAGTCGGAATGGGAGGCCCCAAGATGGGCAAATATAAAAGATGCCCTGGATGGACGCGACTACAGGGCGTTCTGGAACCTAGTTAGATCAGGATCGCTAGAGGGGACATCTGCTTTAATACCTAACCTGAGCGAAGGGGCCTGGATAGCACACTTTAAGCCCCTCTTCGCTCACACTGATACTCCTCGCCCAGCAGACTCAGTTGTATCTCAGAGGAGCACCCTCGCTCCAGTTCCATCGGTTACAAAAGACTATTATCCATGTACCATGCTGGAAATCCAGGCGGCTCTCAAAAGCATGTCTACAGGGTCTGAACCGAATTCCTGGAGATCTGTTTTTGATCGATCAAAAGGTTTGAGTTCCCTATATTTGCCTATATTTTAATACCATCCGCCATGGTATGGAAATCCCTCCAACTTGGCTGGAGGCAGAGATCATTCCCATCCATAAAAAAGCTTCCCCGCTGGACCCGGTCAACTACCGCCCCACTAGTCTTATTGACGTCTTGCAGAAATTGTTCACCCGCATTTTACTAACGAGGTTGCAGTGTTGGATGGACCATCATCACATCCTGACCTCGTGCTAAAGTCTCCACCATCGACCAACTGTTTAGACTACAGTTGGTCTACTGGAAGACGGTGACCATGGTGGCCGGTAGCCTGTATTTGATCTTTGAAGATCTCCGATCCGCATTTGATCTGGTCCAGAGGGAGAAGCTTTGGACGATTTTGCTGGCGATGGGTGCTCCAGTTTACTTGTGCCAATTATTTAAACGCTTACATCATGGCACTTTTGCAAGGGTGAGATATGGGAGGAATGGGGAGCTTTCTGCCGCCTTTCCGGTTGAAAAGGGCATGAGGCAGGGGTGCGTGTTGGCCCCCACGCTCTTCTCTTTGTTCCTCAACGGTTTGATCGAACATCTATTGGGTGCGAGAGATTTAGACTCTCCCAGTTTAGCAGCCTGAAAGATACCAGCCCTGATGTTCGCTTGTTATCAAAATCTTCCACGGGTATACAGCGAACAATGGAGGCTTTCTGCTCTTTTTGCAGAACAAGAAACCTGGAGATCAACCTCTCTAAAACCAAATTTATGGTTTTTAACGTCCAATCACCCAATTGCCCCCACCCCCCCCTGGATGGCACGGTGCTTGAAAGAGTCTCCACTTTTGAATATATAGGGGTTACACTGAACAACAAGATGGAATGGGGGTCGCATATGGCCAAGGCAAACATGAAGATGGCCCAAGCCTCTGGAGGTATTTTAAAGGTTTATAACGAGTGCTCATTTAAAACCCTGGGACCGCCAGTGGGAATTTATAAAGCACAGGCGAGAGGTGGGGCGCTCTATGGTGTAGAGCTATAAGGCCACGTCAGCACCTCCTCGCTGTCTATTACTGAGAACAGCTTTACTAGGCGCCTACTGAGACTCCTGCAGAGCACACCTTTGATCCCGTTACGGCTAGACTTGGGTTTGGTCCCCATACAGGAGGTTATCTCTAATCGTCCTGTACTGTACTGGAGGAGACTCTGGTCTACACCTGAGCTGCTAAGCTATAGGGAGGACCTTAGGGATCTATTAACTATAAGGGGTGTGGGGAAAATCCCTTGGCTAAAGTATGTTAAACAGCTTTGTTATGCACTGGGGAAGGGAGACTTGTGGCTCTCTCCAGAACATACTTCCGCCCTGATCTTCAGGAGGATGCTGGTCAAAGCACTCAAACAATATCGAATGGATCAAATAGCATCAAACCCATCTCTGGGTAGGTTGACCAACAGCTTTCTGGAAGTCAAGGATAATTATCAGCCTGAGAAATTTTTGGACGATATCCATCCCTCACTGGCGAAGAAATTATGGGCCCGATGTAGGTGCCCTAATACCGGTCGGAAACGGCCGAATTCGGCCGTTTCCGACCGGTATTACGTTTTTCAGATGTAGGGCATGCATTTACAGAATCGGTATTTTACCGATTCTGTATTTACCGATTCGGTAAAATTACCGAATCGGTAAATACAGACTCGGTAAAATACCGATTCTGTAAATGCAGATGTAGCTGGCACATGTCAGAGTGCCACAGGGCTTTAAGAATCGGTATTTTACCACCCAATCCTATTGGATGGTAAAATACCGAATACAGTTGTGCATGCATATCTGTGCATGCACACCTGTGCAATATGACACACAGACATGCCCTTAGGGCATGTCTGTGTGCCACATGGCACACAAGTCCGGAATTGGGGTGCTAGAGGGTGTCAAAGTGACGCCCCCTCCCCCCATTGCAACAAACGGAATTTACCGAATCGGTAAATACCGATTCGGTATTCCACATTGATTTCTATGGGCTTCAAGGCCCATAGGAATCAATGGGGGATACAGATTCGGTATTTACAGAATCGGTAAATACCGAATCTTACCGATTCGGTATTTACCGATTCTGAATTACCTACATTTCCCCCCCTCTAATTTACCACTTTTTAAATACCGAATCGGTATGATTCGGTATTTAAGAAGTGGTAAATTAGAATTACCTACATCGGGCCCTATATGTCCAATTTAGACACAGAACACTCCCAGTGAGGGCAGTGACAAACAAGTGGTCAACGGCTCATCACGCATCTAGTTTATGCCCAGGGTGTGAAAGCAGTGAAGAGACGGATCTGCACGTTCTGCTCTTCTGCCCTTTCTACTCTAAGGCCAGAGCCAAATGGATCATTCAACTATGTAAGTCTATGGGTCTCAGGGATTATAGAGAAGTATTTAGAATATTGAAATACGACACCACCCCCTTGATTGTGTTTGCGACCTCCAGATACCTGTTCTCTATGTGGTGCGCTAGAGGAGCCAAAATAAAAAAATGCTAAGCTGTTACAACTGTGCTATTACACCTCCGCAACTTATTAGGAATGGCTAATATTAAATTGTGAAGGGACTGGTTTTTTCTCTTGTTTTTAAAGTCTTATTTATATACTGTATTAGGAGTATTGTTTAATTATGAGCACACCGAGTTGTTGGTCAAAGGTATGTTTTTACCCAAATCATGTATTCTTCTGCTTTTATGGTTCTTAGCCGATAATAAAGCTTTTTTGACTGACTGACTGACTAACCTGGTTTGATCCTCTGAAAAAATTGTAGTAGGGGTTTCTCTCGTCTGCATCCATACATCTAGAAGTTCCACTTGGTAACTCTGAACTGCCTTTAAGAGCATAAGAACCCCAACAGTCTGCATCGAAGTCTGCAAGAACAAAGCTAGCAACCTCTCACCTATTCTTGGGTAAAAAAACCTCATATTCCCCCCTTACTTGCTGGCTTTCACTCCTGATGCAACTTCAGATTCTCTTCCGGATCTTCCTCTAGGCACTCATCCTCTTTGAGGGATGAACCCAGTAGAAGCTTGAAAATCTCTGCGTCTCCTCTTCGTTGATGTTGATACTGAGGTCTCAGAACCCCACAGCCAAAAGAATGGCGCCTTCTACCACTCATCCAAAAACCTCCCAAACGCTCAATTTATTGATATGTGCACTTTATCCAACATTGTGAAAGTTACACATACTAATACTTCTCACCAAGCCTGTTCCAAACAATAACCTGCTAGCCTTTATCCCTGATTCGTGAGTAGCTGGTCACCCAAGCCTTAGACTAACCTTCACTGAAAGCGCCTCTGTTCTACCTGAAAGCACGCTGAAGTTGCGAACCATGAGGGACCTATGACCTGCTGTATTCAGCCCCTGAAGAGACTTTAATCTAAATGCACTCTCTTCATTTATGCCTTCTCACACATATCAAAGATGCCAGACAAAGGTCCCAAACCATCAGTAACTTTTATTTCACATTGATTTAGGGACTTCTTTAGCCACGTATGTAGATCTCTACCTAAAAAAATAGGAAGACACTTATTAACTCGGGTTTCAAATCAGCAGTGATCGAAGCCTTGTAATTCAACGAGGCCTAGAACATTTAGCCCTTAAGATACTTCTCGCCGTCGTCTCTTTTAGTTTCCTGATACATTTGCTTACGTATCCAACTACGGGGTAATGGCCACCAATCTGCACACTTTGGGGGGATTATTTATCCCATCAAGAGTGAAAAAAGCTAGACATTGATGATCCTTAGTGATTCCTTTTCTTGATTTTGTGCTCTGCCCACAAACTGTGTCTCATCCACCACTCCTTCAAAAATGTGTGTCCCACTCATCGTGATCCTCATAACAGTTTACTAAATTATATCCATAACCTTCATTACCCTTATTGTTTAGATCAGTGCAGGTCTCTGTTGACTGGAGCCTCTTGGGGCACTCATCTGTTGCTTGTCAATTGGAGATAGCATTTGTTTTGAAACTTTATAGGCCAGCCTCTTCCTCAAGGCCATGTTCAGCCTCCATTACTTTCAAATTTCTCTTTACTTCCTTCTTAGCCCTCTAGCCCTTAGTTGAATACTTCTTCAGTTTGGGTTTACCTCTTTTCTTCTTCCCTCCACCCTATGCCTCATAGTCTGCCTCGGACAACTACCAATCACCCCAAACCACCATGTCACCCTCTCTTCTTGCACTTTTTCCAGCACCACTTTCACTACTTCAGGCTTCAAACTTTGAATCTCCTTCTAAAAACCACTCTTAAATTCTCCATGGAACTTGAACCCATCTCTATTACTTCCAATCCTTCATCCATCATACACTTAATTCTTGTATTATTTTTTAACTGAAAACACAAATCACACTTTCTTGAAACCCGTGTGCCTGCCCATATATACATGGCCACATAAAGCCACCCTGTGTGGCATTTCATGACCTTGTAAATATGCCCCTCTTTTACGCATTACTCCGCGTGAAAGGGGCATTCCTTGTGTGTTGCTGTGGGTGTTCCCACGCAACAACCATGGAACCCAACACATTACTATATTTACAAGGTTTCGTAAGCCTGGGAATGTGTCAGATTCCTGCACCTCCCAGGGGGAAGCGTAAGGGGGCGCTACGAGGAGAAATAACTTTATTTCTCTTCATTTTTAAAATTTTCCTATGTGTGCTGCATTCTGCCGCGCACATAGAGAGAGTCAGTCAGTTAGTCAACAAAAGTTTATTTGGACTTGTTAGTCCTTAAACATTTAAAATCTCCATAAATACAGGCTCTTTAAATCGAATATCTTAAATAAAATCTGTCATAAAAATTCATACATTTAAAATGTATTAGTCTTTCCATCAATCCATATAAAGTACTGTATATCTGTTAATATTTGAAAACAGTTATTTCAGTTCTATTCACATTTAAGAATTTTTTTAACTTTTTGAATGAACTTCCCTATAGCCCACGCTATATCTAAGTTACTCATTTCAGTCAAAAGATCTACTGCTTATACCCTATTTTTAATACCATACTTTTAAAAAATTGGGCATAAAACACTTTCCAACATTTGCTTACAGTCCAATAAAATATGTAAAAAATCACAAGTGGTTCCTAGAGTGAAAACACATTTCCCTTTACTGTCAATCATAGCTTTTTTTTACCCCGTTTTTTGCATAGCAAGCGTTAACACCAATTCTTAATCTTAGTAATTCTCTTCTTATCTGCTGACACAGTAGTCTATAAATATAAGGGAAATGTTGCTCATTTTGCCATGAGTTGGCCATAAAACGTACAGATTTTTTCCCTTGAGATAGTCTTGATCGTGAGCTCGAGAAATTTCTCCCCCCGGGACCTGAGATCCCTCTTATCAGCCTCGATTTGTAAGGTCTGAGGGCACAGCTTGGCCCTCATATTTCTACAGGCTTTAGTTATAGTTTCTCTTATCCCTTTTGCCACTTGCAGAGAGGGAATCCACAATTCACCCATTGTCCTTCCGGCTCCTGAACTATACAGATGTAGGGAATGGCAAGTCTCTAAATGATGTAAGGAAAATCAAGATTTTATGAAAGATATGGAAGCTGGCATTATGCATTAGCTAATTGATTCTACTCACAAAGCAGCTTCATTCAAACACTAAACCAGAGAGTACTTACAAACCTAGAATGTCCATCACAACAACAAAATTAACAATAACACCCTAGATTGCTCCTCTTTATGCTACGAAGGCTGTGACATTCTTACATCATACTTGAGGAACATGCAGAGGCAACCAGTGGCGGCTCCTCTGCTAAGGCGGAGGAGCGTAGTCCCACTGCTATTTGAGCGAGGCAACAAAATGTTATTATCATTTTATTTTTCTGTGCGAGACTGGAGCCAGGTTGGAATGGGCGGGGCTGGGCTCGCCAGAGCAGGGTGAGGAGTGGTGAGCGCTCCCTAAGTGTGCATGACTGTTTAGGCGGCCCTCGTGGGCTGGCCAAATAGTTATGTGCACTTAGCATGTTTTCCACCTGGCTTTGTTGCACAGCCCGGTGGAGAACATGCCCACGCTCCCAGGTACTGCCTTAGTAGCCAAACAGGCTGCTCAGACCAATCACAACGCTACGTGAGCAGCATCATGATTGGCTGGGAGAGTCTGGGAGCCTGGGTGATGCCGTTGCTGCCATTGCAGAGAGATGAGGACGGAGGAGAGGCGGACAGCGGCAGCGAAGGTAAGTTTATTATTATTTTTTTATCTACTCCCCTCCTCTCCTGCCACATCACCCCTGTTCCAAGGCAGTCGCCACAGGTGCAAACTCTTTACTCCTACACTCCATCGTCCACATTAGAAATGCAAATCACTTTTAGCATCTAGAAAAGGAAACAATGTACATTACCCCAATGTTTCGATCCACATATCTCAACTCTCCCTTTAAAAATATGTACCACAGACCATCTGCCATAATTGCGTAGAAAGACAATTGGCAATAACAAACTTAGTAATATAAATAATCCTATCTAATATCAAACGTTCCCCATAACTTTTTGTTTCTTATTTTTTTTTCATACATATTTGTTTCTCTCCTCTGGGCGGGTCAGGGGATAATGCTAGGATCGCTGTGCCCGATTCACAAAGGTAAACTGAGAAGTAAGTCATATTTTACGACTTTCTGTATTCATAAAGGGCATTTACAAGTAGTAAAGTTAGACTTTTGTCTCAGTTAAATGTAAGTTTTGGTCTTAAGTTTAACTGAGACCAAAAATCTTGGTCGCAGTTAAACCTAAGATCAATACTTTAGTTAGGAGGTGAGTTGTGATGCGGGTACCATCTCCTTCGCCTTCCTGCACCTTGAATGTCCCCTTCATCATCCTACATGCTACCCAGTACCTTTTCCTTGTGCCCTCCAACCGTGGTCCCATAAGGGCCCCTAAAGTCCTTTGAAAATATCTGATCTCCTCATATCATACCATAGACCCTTGTGCAAACCTTAACATTCAACTGTTGATGCAAAGGACCCAGAAACAGTAACTGAATAGATGGTGAAAGGAGACACATTGTCCGAGAAAACTCCTGCAGGCTGAATATCTCTACAGATACATCTCCACCTTAATCTGTTTGTCCTTTTTTGGAAGGCAACCTAAAGGCTGCCACCTCTGTGAGCCCATTATAATGTATGAAAAAGAACTGAAATGATGTATTGTCCTGGGGAAGCAACAGAATAAAGTTAGAAATGTCACACTCTGCTGGCCAACCCATTTCAATACACTGTGTGAAATGGCATTAATTCACGTGAGATAGAAGGCATCATTCAGACTATATCTCCAAGGCTGGATGTCCTACTGGTATGTAGTCGACTAGTTTCTGCTATCTGTTAACTGGGATGTCCTGTATTGTATGGCATTTAACCCTACAGATTGACAGTGTAACACTACTGTGTTTGGCGGACACTATTTAATGTCACCAGTACGTTTGCAGAGGTTAGGCACATTTTTTCGCATTGGCAAACTGTGTTTTCATTTTCGAGTGAACATCTGGGAAGATCTACCCTCTGGTTAATATCCCCATGATATTATCTGTGGGTGAAACCACATGTGGCTTCTGAGAACAGCAGATGCAAGCAGATGTGAGGGACCCATCATCACTTTTATTCCAAACATTCTCAAGACGTTTACTTATCCTCTCAAGCAGGGCTCTGCCTTGGTAGCATTTGGATAAAGGGGCACCTCAATTTACGTATTACCACTAAGGCTGGTGGACATAACACAGTATTGGTTGTGATTCCACTTTTTTGTACCAGCCAATTTTAAATGAAACTGTTGGGCGCGTAGGGCCTCATTTACAAACTTTTAGCGTGGGGCAGCGCCGCAAGCCTTCTTGCGAGGAAACAATGGGGGTTCTGGCTAGAGAGTGAGGTAGTGTGGCTCACTGGTTAGAGGCGGCAGACCCGAGAGCAGAGGACGGCCCGGGACCAGGGTTCGATTCCCGGCGCGGCAGGTTTCTGGACCAGGGTCAGCGGACTCGATAATTCTGTCGCCTCGGTGCCCACTCTGATCAGCGATCACACTCGGCAACTCTGGGCATTAGCTTGCCTCATCCTCACTAACGGCCCCACCAGACCGCCGGGGATGCCTGGTCTCACCCTGGAGATACCCATTAAGGGACCATCTCTCAGGGAAGCCAGGAAGGGTTTCGCAGCGGTCGAAGCGCCTTGGGACCCTACGGGTAAGTAGTGCGCTATATAAATGCCTATACATTTACATTTACATTTACATTTACATAAGGCTGCGCCAATAACGAAGTCAACAAACAAGGTGCCAGTACTGCGCGTTGGATGGAAAATAACAAGAATTGAGTAAGAAATCCTCAATTCCAAAGACCACTCTTTCAGTCTACTTTATCCAAAATATTTATTTTATTTTTTATTTTGTTCTTTTATTCATATTTTTTATTTTTAGTTTAGACAGATTTAACTGAGATTGTTTTTTGGGGGGGAAGGACTGAAGGAAATTTATAATGGTGACAAAATAGCTCTGACTGGGTCACATAATTCAACAAAATTACATTTTTACTCAAAACATTTAGTGAAGACATATAACATTGAATAGACGACACTAAGTGCACTTGGGAACATATACACGACAAGACCAGACAATTTTGATAGGAGGTGCAAGATTGAGAGAAATGAATAAACTTAAACCAGGTGTAACTGCCCTATATTGATATAGGTTTTTTGAAAACAGGTGCAGATACCTCTACTAAGTAGGAAGAAAATTATTAAGTATTTTCAAACACAATAGACCATCTCCAAATTGAGTTTTAGGTACAATGATCTAATGATTTGTCTATATTCCTCAAAAAGAGGACTAAGAGGTCGACGCGTTTCGAATCCCTTAAAGTGGTGGGATTCTCATCAGGACCGTGTGGGCTCAATCTGAAAAATAAATGAATGACAGTCTATCAGTCATACTATCCAGCAACTCTCAACTTAACACTCAGTCTCACACACACAGTTCATACCTGTGCTTCTCTGTTTGGTGGTCAGTCTCTCGAGGGTGTAAAAATATTAGCTGTAATTTATAGAAAAGGGGTCTTAATGAGTGATTCTGTTTCTGGAGGATATATGAAGCGTGTATTTATTTAAATCATAGTACTCACATTGCCGAAAAATGTTGTGTAGTTTTCAATATATTGACCCCGATTTTTTATGTCCAATTACTTCTGTCATTGTTGGATCGAATCTGTATTGAAACAATAGATGTTCAAGCATTAGGAATTGCACTGTTGACTAGGTAATGAAGTAGAGTCCGGGAATTGCATGTCCCGTTAGTTTTAAGAAAACGAAGTTTGATGGTTTTGCAAGCAGGCGTTTGCGGTGAATTTTCGCGTCTCTTTAAAGGACACGTGGATTGTGCATACTATGTGTCCGGTTAAAAGGCCGCTAGTGCAGTAGTTGGAGAATTTACTCCGTTTGGCTTGGATTAGTGATCCAATTATTAAACAATAGATGTGCAAGTCTTACCGTCGCTTGATAGCTCAAGTGTCCTCCACGGGCGTCTGGATCCTCTGATCGAACGCTCTGCTAGTTCCGGTTGACCCGGTACTCGTATAGATTAGTTCCTGGTTGACGGAATTATGGGTAATGTAGTTCCGTAGTATTTCAATCGTGGTTAGGGTGATTGGAGTGCTACATACGTAGTTGAATGTCGCGTTCTATATAGAAGTTAAGTGAGTGGTGACTGATTTTTTGACAACTTGGAATGCTGTTTGCTGGATTCGAGAGAGATTTTTTAGAAAAACAACCAAACGAATTTTAATGACAAAGGTGATGGGGATTGGAACTCAATCCTCAAAAGACCACCAGTCTATTGTCATAGATTATAAAGTTCGGACATTTCATTTAAGCCTCGAGTGGCAGAATTAAATTTCAAGATAAGCATCGCTTCACGCTGCTTCAAATTTGCCTCTAGGTCTCCACCTCTCTGGTCATGCTCTACCTTAGAGATCACAGTCCATCTGAAGTCGAGATCACCATGTGATTCATGAATCCAGTGTTGCACTAGAGGTGCTGTGGCAATTTTTTTCTTTATTCTCGATTTATGTTGAGAAATTCTCTGTCTGATTTCTTGGTTGGTTTTTCTATGTACAATTTTGCACATGGACAAAGAATGGCATAAATCAGGTTACATGATTTGCAATTTGTAAAGATGTTGTGTTTCCATGAAATTCCTTCATGTTGAAATACGTTTCCCTCAATCGTGGAGTCGCAGCATAGGCATGTCCCACATTTTTTATGACCTGTGACTGGGGGCAAATTCACATACTCATGCAGTGTGGGAGCCTTTTTAACGGGGACTGCTGCTCTTATGATTTGGTTGGCTATACTCTTATCCTTTTTAAAGGCAAACAGTGGAGGAGCCTTTAGCTGTGTATCAATATCTTTGATTAGATGCCAATTTTGGTGAATGGCTTTTTTGAGGAAATTCGATGATGCACAAAAAGTAGTGACGCAGACTGTGCGCTCCAAGTTTTTCTTTTCTTTCTTCTTCAGAAGTTCATCGCGCGGTGTCCACCACGCACGTTTTTTCGCTAGTTTAACCAATTTGGATGGGTAGCCTCGATCTATTAGTCTCTCCATTAGCAGATTTGCATGATACATATACTCATCTTTGAATGAACAATTTCTCCGCATCCGTAGAAATTGGCCGATGGGTAAATTTTCCTTCAAACTTCGTGGATTATTACTTGAGTAATGCAAGGCTTTGTTGCGAACAGTTTCTTTTCTATAGAGAGTAGTGACTAATTGTCCATTGGTACAATAAACCTCAACATCTAGAAAGGAAAGTCTTGTGTGAGACGATTGTATGCTAAATTTAATGTCTCTTGTGCGGCTATTTAGCCATCCATGAAAGTCAGAAAGTTGTTCGCTTGTGCCAGACCAAGTAAAAAAGATGTCGTCAATAAAACGAACCCAACCTCCTATCCATTGAAGGAAAGGGTTGTTATTATGGACTTATCTGTCCTCGTATTCGCTCATGAATAGGATGGCAAGCTCCGGGGCAAAAGGACAGCCCATGGCTACTCCTTTTGTCTGGAGGAAGAAATCGTCATGGAATTTAAAATAGTTTTTGGTCAGAGCCATCTTGGCCAATTCAACAATGAAATCAGTAGATATTCTGACTGGACGATCTCTTTTGTCCAAGAAAATTTCCACCACTTCCAAAGCCTGATCTTGAGGGATTTGGGTATAGAGTGAAACTATGTCCATGCTGACTAAAAAATCTTGGCCTTCGGTGAATGGTAATTCCTTTAATTTGTTCAGAAAGTCAGTTGTATCTCTCAGAAAGGATTTGACAGTTGCTGTGAAGGGTTTTAGGAAAAAGTCAATAAATTTGGAAACTGGCTCAAAGAGTGAGTCACACCCCGAAATAATGGGGCAGCCTGGTGGTGATTTGGCATTCTTATGTACCTTTGGGAGTACATAAAACAATGGTGTTCGTGGGTGTTTGTTGACTAAGTAGTTAAATTCTTGTTTGCCTAGAAATCCTTGTTCAAAGCCTTTGTTTAGGATTTTGCCCAGTTCATTTTGGAATTCAATAGTCGGGTCTGCTCGTATTTTCCGATAGCATTCAATGTCTAGTAGTTGCCGATTAGCTTCCGCTATGTATTCATTAGTGCCCCAGATGACAATAGAGCCGCCTTTATCGGCTTGTTTGACTATAATATTCTCCTCATTTTTGAGAGAATAGAGCGCCTCTTTTTCTTTTTTAGACAAGTTTGATTTGACAAAGGACTTATTCTTTTGCTCCTGTGATGCGATTGCTGACAGGACTGTTTTTTCAAAATAGGTCACTTCCTTGCGTACTTTAAATGCTGGCGGACAGAAGGTTGATTTTTTCCTTAGTCCCGTGGTTTCTGTCTGATATACCTTCTCTTTGTCTGTAAAGAATGAAATTATACGAATCTTCCGGCAAAACTCAATAAATTCCAGTTTCATTCTTACAAAGTCTGTAGATTTTGAAGGGACAAAAGTGAGTCCTTTTTCCAATACGCTTATCTCCGATGAGGTGAGAACTTTGTCTGAGAGGTTAATGATTGGTGACTTGTCTAACTTTTGTAGTTTTGCCTCCTCGTGGACATCTCCCATGGTTGCTGGTATCTCGTTTTTCCGCGAGGTTTTTGTTGGCCTTGAGCTAAAAAAGGCTGTTGTTGTTGTTGTTGCGTATTTTGTTGGAAATTTTGTTGGTATTGTTGCTGTTGGTATCCTCCACGTCGATTGAATTGGGGTCTATAAGTACCTTGTTCGGAATCACTTCCTCCTGACGATGATGTGTCTGAGAAAGTTAGATATTTAGTTTGTGATCGTCCTTGGTTATCCGGAAGAAAACGTCTTGCTTCCGGGCGAGAATAAAAGTCCTGTTGTAAATAAGGATATGCTTTCTCAAAAGAAAAATTCTGTTTATCTCTATCAAAGTTGTTTTCTTTTTGTTGTACAGTGTAGTCCTTAAACTCCAAAATGTCTTTTTCAACCTTCTCAAGAAGGATTTTAGAATCTTGGATCAAAGGGTTTGTTTTTATTTCTGCTTCTAATTTTTCAATCTCTTCCAATTGAGCTTTATGACTTTCATGGATGGCTAAATAGCCGCACAAGAGACATTAAATTTAGCATACAATCGTCTCACACAAGACTTTCCTTTCTAGATGTTGAGGTTTATTGTACCAATGGACAATTAGTCACTACTCTCTATAGAAAAGAAACTGATCGCAACAAAGCCTTGCATTACTCAAGTAATCATCCACGAAGTTTGAAGGAAAATTTACCCATCGGCCAATTTCTACGGATACGGAGAAATTGTTCATTCAAAGATGAGTATATGTATCATGCAAATCTGCTAATGGAGAGACTAATAGATCGAGGCTACCCATCCAAATTGGTTAAACTAGCGAAAAAACGTGCGTAGTGGACACCGCGCGATGAACTTCTGAAGAAGAAAGAAAAGAAAAACTTGGATCGCACAGTCTGCGTCACTACTTTTTGTGCATCATCGAATTTCCTCAAAAAAGCCATTCACCAAAATTGGCATCTAATCAAAGATATTGATACACAGCTAAAGGCTCCTCCACTGTTTGCCTTTAAAAAGGATAAGAGTATAGCCAACCAAATCATAAGAGCAGCAGTCCCCGTTAAAAAGGCTCCCACACTGTGTGAGTATGTGAATTTGCCCCCAGTCACAGGTCATAAACAAGCATTGGAAATGCAATAGGTCTCGCATTAGAAAAGTTGGAGTTATTGGTATTGTAAATGACATATGTTATTTATTTGTTGGTTTTTAAAATTGCTAAATTGATGGCTTTGTCATTTACAATGCCAATCGTTATAACTTTTGCGAATGTGACACCTATAGCATTTGGAATGCAACATATTTTGTATTTACGTGACTTAGATGGCAGCTCTTGTCGTTAGGCCACATCTCTAGAGAGCAGGAGAGTGCAGCAGGGGAGAGAAGCACAGCAATGCAATAGGTCTTGCATTAGGAAAGTTTGAGCTATTGGTATTGTAAAGGACACATTTTTTATTTATGTGCTTGTTTTGAAAATAGCGAATTAATAGCTTTGTTATTTACAATGCCAATAGTTTTATCTTTTGCAAATGTGACACCTATTGTAACACAATATGTGTTGTGAGTGAGGGTGAGGGTGAGGGGTTGAGGGTGAGGTGTTGAGGGTGAGGTGTTGAGGGTGAGTGAGGCTGAGTGAGGGTGAGGTGTTGAGGGTGAGTGAGGCTGAGTGAGGGTGAGGGGTTGAGGGGGAGGGGTCGAGGGTGAGGGGTTGAGGGTGAGGGAGGGTGAGGGGTTGAGGGTGAGGGAGGGTGAGGGGTTGAGGGTGAGGGAGGGTGAGGGGTTGAGGGTGAGTGAGGGTGAGTGAGGGTGAGTGAGGGTGAGTGAGGGTGAGTGAGGGTGAGGGGTTGAGAGTGAGTGAGGGTGAGGTGTTGAGGGTGAGTGAGGGTGAGGGTGAGGGTGAGGCTGAGGGGTTGAGGGTGAGTGAGGGTGAGTGAGAGTGAGGGTGAGTGAGGGGTTGAGGGTGAGGGGTTGAGGGTGAGTGAGGGTGAGGTGTTGAGGGTGAGGTGTTGAGGGTGAGAGAGGGTGAGGGTGAGTGAGGGTGAGCGAGGGTGAGGGTGAATGTGAGTGAGGGTGAGTGAGGGTGAGGGTGAGGGTGAGTGAGGGTGAGGGTGAATGTGAGTGAGGGTGAGTGAGGGTGAGGATGAGGGATTGAGGCTGAGTGAGGGTGAGGGGTTGAGGGGGAGGGGTCGAGGGTGAGGGGTTGAGGGTGAGGGAGGGTGAGGGGTTGAGGGTGAGGGAGGGTGAGGGGTTGAGGGTGAGGGAGGGTGAGGGGTTGAGGGTGAGGGAGGGTGAGGGGTTGAGGGTGAGGGAGGGTGAGGGGTTGAGGGTGAGTGAGGGTGAGGGTGAGTGAGGGTGAGTGAGGGTGAGGGGTTGAGAGTGAGTGAGGGTGAGGTGTTGAGGGTGAGTGAGGGTGAGGGTGAGGCTGAGGGGTTGAGGGTGAGTGAGGGTGAGTGAGAGTGAGGGTGAGTGAGGGGTTGAGGGTGAGGGGTTGAGGGTGAGTGAGGGTGAGGTGTTGAGGGTGAGGTGTTGAGGGTGAGAGAGGGTGAGGGTGAGTGAGGGTGAGCGAGGGTGAGTGAGGGTGAGCGAGGGTGAGTGAGGGTGAGGGTGAGGGGTTGAGGGTGAGTGAGGGTGAGGGGTTGAGGGTGAGTGAGGGTGAGGTGTTGAGGGTGAGTGAGGGTGAGGGATTGAGGGTGAGGGGTTGAGGGTGAGTGAGGGTGAGGGATTGAGGGTGAGGGGTTGAGGGTGAGTGAGGGTGAGTGAGGGTGAGTGAGGATGAGGGTGAGTGAGGATGAGGGGTTGAGGGTGGGTGAGGGTGGGTGAGGGTGGGTGAGGGTGGGTGAGGGTGAGTGAGGGTGAGGGTGGGTGAATGTGAGTGAGGGTGAGGGTGAGTGAGGGTGAGTGAGGGTGAGGGTGAATGTGAGTGAGGGTGAGTGAGGGTGAGTGAGGGTGAGGGTGAATGTGAGTGAGGGTGAGTGAGGGTGAGGGTGAGTGAGGGTGAGGGTGAATGTGAGTGAGGGTGAGTGAGGGTGAGGATGAGGGGTTGAGGGTGAGTGAGGGTGAGGGGTTGAGGGTGAGTGAGGGTGAGGGGTTGAGGGTGAGTGAGGGTGAGGGGTTGAGGGTGAGTGAGGGTGAGTGAGGGTGAGGGTGAGGGTGGGTGAATGTGAGTGAGGGTGAGTGAGGGTGAGGGTGAGTGAGGGTGAGTGAGGGTGAGTGAGGGTGAGGGTGAATGTGAGTGAGGGTGAGTGAGGGTGAGGGTGAGTGAGGGTGAGGGTGAATGTGAGTGAGGGTGAGTGAGGGTGAGGGTGAGGGTGAGTGAGGGTGAGGGTGAATGTGAGTGAGGGTGAGTGAGGGTGAGGATGAGGGGTTGAGGGTGAGTGAGGGTGAGGGGTTGAGGGTGAGTGAGGGTGAGGTGTTGAGGGTGAGTGAGGGTGAGTGAGGGTGAGGGGTTGAGGGTGAGGGGTTGAGGGTGAGTGAGGGTGAGGGTGAATGTGAGTGAGGGTGAGTGAGGGTGAGTGAGGGTGAGGTGTTGAGGGTGAGTGAGGGTGAGTGAGGGTGAGGGGTTGAGGGTGAGGGGTTGAGGGTGAGTGAGGGTGAGGGATTGAGGGTGAGGGGTTGAGGGTGAGTGAGGGTGAGGGTGAATGTGAGTGAGGGTGAGTGAGGGTGAGGGTGAGGGTGAGTGAGGGTGAGGGTGAATGTGAGTGAGGGTGAGTGAGGGTGAGGATGAGGGGTTGAGGGTGAGTGAGGGTGAGGGGTTGAGGGTGAGTGAGGGTGAGGGGTTGAGGGTGAGTGAGGGTGAGTGAGGGTGAGGGTGAGTGAGGGGTTGAGGGTGGGTGAGGGTGAGTGAGGTTGAGGGTGAGTGAGGGTGAGTGAGGGTGAGTGAGGGTGAGTGAGGGTGAGTGAGTGTGAGTGAGGGTGAGGATGAGGGGTTGAGGGTGAGTGAGGGTGAGGGTGAGGTGTTGAGGGTGAGTGAGGGTGAGGGTGAGTGAGGGTGAGGGTGAGTGAGGGTGAGGGTGAGTGAGGGTGAGGGTGAGTGAGGGTGAGGGTGAGGTGTTGAGGGTGAGTGAGGGTGAGGGTGAGTGAGGGTGAGGGTGAGTGAGGGTGAGGGTGAGTGAGGGTGAGTGAGGGTGGGGGTGAGTGAGGGTGAGTGAGGGTGAGTGAGGGTGAGGGTGAGTGAGGGTGAGGGTGAGTGAGGTTGAGGGTGAGTGAGGGTGAGATGTTGAGGGTGAGTGAGGGTGAGGCATTGAGGGTGAGTGAGGGTGAGTGAGGGTGAGTGAGGTTGAGGGTGAGTGAGGGTGAGGGTGAGTGAGGGCGAGTGAGGGCGAGTGAGGGCGAGTGAGGGCGAGTGAGGGCGAGTGAGGGCGAGTGAGGGCGAGTGAGGGCGAGTGAGGGCGAGTGAGGGCGAGTGAGTGATGGTGTGGGTGAGGGGTTGAGGGCGAGTGAGGGTGAGTGAGTGATGTGTGGGTGAGGGGTTGAGGGCGAGTGAGGGCGAGTGAGGGCGAGTGAGGGTGAGTGAGGGTGAGTGAGGGTGAGTGAGTGAGGGTGAGTGAGGGTGAGTGTGTGATGGTGTGGGTGAGGGGTTGAGGGTGAGTGAAGGTGAGGGGGTTGAGGGTGAGTGAGGGTGAGGGGTTGAGGGTGAGTGAGGGTGAGGGTGAGGGTGACTGAGGGTGAGTGAGGGTGAGGGTGACTGAGGGTGAGGGATTGAGGGTGAGGGATTGAGGGTGAGGGATTGAGGGTGAGGGATTGAGGGTGAGGGATTGAGGGTGAGGGGGTGAGGGATTGAGGGTGAGTGAGGGTGAGTGAGGGTGAGGGTGAGTGAGGATGAGGGGTTGAGGGTGGGTGAGGGTGAGTGAGGTTGAGGGTGAGTGAGGGTGAGTGAGGGTGAGGGTGAGTGAGGGTGAGGGTGAGTGAGGGTGAGTGAGGGCGTGTGAGGGCGAGTGAGGGTGAGTGAGGGTGAGTGAGGGTGTGGGTGAGGGGTTGAGGGTGAGTGATGGTGAGGGGTTGAGGGTGAGTGAGGGTGAGTGAGGGGGAGGTATTGAGGGTGAGGGGTTGAGGTTGGGTGAGGGTGAGGGTGAGGGTGAGTGAGGGTGAGGTATTGAGGGTGAGGGGTTGAGGTTGAGTGAGGGTGAGGGTGAGTGAGGGTGAGGGTGAGGGGTTGAGGGTGAGTGAGGGTGAGGGGTTGAGGGTGAGTGAGGGTGAGTGAGGATGAGGGGTTGAGGGTGGGTGAGGGTGAGTGAGGTTGAGGGTGAGTGAGGGTGAGTGAGGGTGAGGGTGAGTGAGGGTGAGTGAGGGTGAGGGTGAGGGTGAGTGAGGGTGAGTGAGGGTGAGGGTGAGTGCGGGTGAGTGAGGGTGAGGGTGAGGGTGAGGTGTTGAGGGTGAGTGAGGGTGAGTGAGGGTGAGGGGTTGAGGGTGAGTGAGGGTGAGTGGTTGAGGGTGAGTGAGGGTGAGTGAGGGTATGTATGTATGTATGTATGTTGAGTTTGAGGGTGAGTGAGGGTGAGGGTGAGGTGTTGAGGGTGAGTGAGGGTGAGGGGTTGAGGGTGAGTGAGGGTTGAGGGTGAGTGAGGGTGAGTGAGGGTGAGTGAGGGTGAGTGAGGGTGAGTGAGGGTGAGTGAGGGTGAGTGAGGGTGAGTGAGGGTGAGGGGTTGAGGTTGAGGGTGAGTGAGGGTGAGTGAGGGTGAGGGTGAGGGGTTGAGGGTGAGTGAGGGTGAGGTGTTGAGGGTGAGTGAGGGTGAGTGAGGGTGAGGGTGAGGTGTTGAGGGTGAGTGAGGGTGGGTGAGGGTGAGTGAGGGTGAGGGGTTGAGGGTGAGGGAGGGTGAGGGTGAGTGAGGGGTTGAGGGTGAGGGGCTGAGGGTGAGTGAGGGTGAGGGGTTGAGGGTGAGTGAGGGTGAGGGGTTGAGGGTGAGTGAGGGTGAGAGGTTGAGGGTGAGTGAGGGTGAGGGGTTGAGGGTGATAGAGGATGAGTGAGAGTGAGGGTGAGTGAGGGGTTGAGGGTGAGGGGTTGAGGGTGAGTGAGGGGTTGAGGGTGAGTGAGGGTGAGGTGTTGAGGGTGAGTGAGGGTGAGGGTGGGTGAGTGTGAGAGTGAGGTGTTGAGGGTGAGGGGTTGAGGGTGAGTGAGGGTGAGGGGTTGAGGGTGAGTGAGGGTGAGGGGTTGAGTGAGGGTGAAGGGTTGAGGGTGAGTGAGGGTGAGGGGTTGAGGGTGAGTGAGGGTGAGGTGTTGAGGGTGAGTGAGGGTGAGGAGTTGAGGGTGAGTGAGGGTGAGGGTGGGTGAGCGTGAGGGAGGGGTTGAGGGTGAGGTGTTGAGGGTGAGTGAGGGTGTGGGTGAGGGGTTGAGGGTGAGTGAGGGTGAGGGGTTGAGGGTGAGTGAGGGTGTGACCATATCCATTCCAGACACTGATAATTAATTGGCGACAAAAGTTATTATTTGACGTGGCATATCTTAATTGCTAGGTTTTTTAATTACTAGTTGATGTTTAATTTTTGTAATCATTTTTTTAAGTATGCACCTCTTAAAAAATAAATAAAAATATTGCTTGTTATGTATTTCCATTTGTAGACCTAGAATAGTTATGGTGCATTGTATGTAGCTTTAAAAAATAAAAATGTAGACTGCTCAATGTATTTCCGTGAATAGATGCAGGTTGCCTCTTTCTGTCAAATAATATCCCTTGTTCAACTTACTATAGTGGCGCGGCATACTATGAAGCAGAGGAGGACTGACTGTCAGAGCCTTGCTCTTTCCTCTCTTGCCAACAGAGCTACTCCAGAATAAGACCACGAAAACCATAATTTGTGAAACATGGCCATTTGACTCGCAGCCCGGTCAGTGGAGGGGCTCCGCTTTCTGATCCGTAGAGGCTGATGCGCAGTCACTTTCTTGAAGAGGAAATGGGGAATAAAAACTTTACTTTTGCAGTGATGTCGATGAACCTGGCTTGATGTCACACTGCTGCATTGTGCTGATTTTCTAAGTAAAAACATGCATAGTGAGGAGCACTAATACGGGTTTGAGATGGTGGAAGAGCTGCTTATCTCTTATGGAGATAGATTATCTGGGGGGAGGAAGGGCTCCTAATGGGAAGTGTAGACGGGGAGAAATTGAGAAAAAAAAGCTGAGCAGGGAGGGTGTTATTGCGGCTATCTGTTTGCCCGAGGGGAGGAGAAATGCAGGCCTGAGGCAGAGCACACGCTGAGAAGCTTGTGGGAGGGGGGCTGGGCTGCCTTTGATCTGGTAATGCGAGGCAGGCAGGCAGGCGGCTGGTGGCATTGTGCACGCGCTTTTTAGGGCTTGCGCTTGCGCAATGACCTAAAAAGCACATGCACTTGAAGAAATCGCCAGTGGTGGATCAACACTGGATAAGCCGTAATAGAGCTTCGCCAGCGATGCGCAGAAGCGCATCAGCAGGCGAGCCCTAAAAATGTGGGACATGCCTATGCTGCGACTCCACGATTGAGGGAAACGTATTTCAACATGAAGGAATTTCATGGAAACACAACATCTTTACAAATTGCAAATCACCTAACCTGATTTATGCCATACTTTGTCCATGTGCAAAATTGTACATAGAAAAACCAACCCCGAAATCAGACAGAGAATTTCTCAACATAAATCGAGAATAAAGAAAATAATTGCCACAGCACCTCTAGTGCAACACTGGATTGATGAATCACATGGTGATCTCGACTTCAGATGGACTGTGATCTCTAAGGTAGAGCATGACCAGAGAGGTGGAGACCTAGAGGCCAAATTGAAGCAGCGTGAAGCGATGCTTATCTTGAAATTTAATTCTGCCACTCGAGGCTTAAATGAAATGTCCGAACTTTATAATCTATGACGATAGACTGGAGGTCTTTTGAGGATTGAGTTCCAATCCCCATCACCTTTGTCATTAAAATTCGTTTGGTTGTTTTTCTAAAAAATCTCTCTCGAATCCAGCAAACAGCATTCCAAGTTGTCAAAAAATCAGTCACCACTCACTTAACTTCTATATAGAACGCGACATTCAACTACGTATGTAGCACTCCAATCACCCTAACCACGATTGCAATACTACGGAACTACATTACCCATAATTCCGTCAACCAGGAACTAATCTATACGAGTACCGGGTCAACCGGAACTAGCAGAGCGTTCGATCAGAGGATCCAGACGCCCGTGGAGGACACTTGAGCTATCAAGCGACGGTAAGACTTGCACATCTATTGTTTAATAATTGGATCACTAATCCAAGCCAAACGGAGTAAATTCTCCAACTACTGCACTAGCGGCCTTTTAACCGGACACATAGTATGCACAATCCACGTGTCCTTTAAAGAGACGCGAAAATTCACTGCAAACGCCCGCTTGCAAAACCATCAAACTTCGTTTTCTTAAAACTAACGGGACATGCAATTCCCGGACTCTACTTCATTACCTAGTCAACTGTGCAATTCTTAATGCTTGAACATCTATTGTTTCAATACAGATTCGATCCAACAATGACAGAAGTAATTGGACATAAAAAATCGGAGTCAATATATTGAAAACTACACAACATTTTTCGGCAATGTGAGTACTATGATTTAAATAAATACACGCTTCATATATCCTCCAGAAACAGAATCACTCATTATGACCCCTTTTCTATAAATTACAGCTAATATTTTTACACCCTCGAGAGACTGACCACCAAACAGAGAAGCACAGGTATGAACTGTGTGTGTGAGACTGAGTGTTAAGTTGAGAGTTGCTGGATAGTATGACTGATAGACTGTCATTCATTTATTTTTCAGATTGAGCCCACACGGTCCTGATGAGAATCCCACCACTTTAAGGGATTCGAAACGCGTCGACCTCTTAGTCCTCTATTTGAGGAATATAGACCAATCATTAGATCATTGTACCTAAAACTCAATTTGGAGATGGTCTATTGTGTTTGAAAATACTTAATAATTTTCTTCCTACTTAGTAGAGGTATCTGCACCTGTTTTCAAAAAACCTATATCAATATAGGGCAGTTACACCTGGTTTAAGTTTATTCATTTCTCTCAATCTTGCACCTCCTATCAAAATTGTCTAGTCTTGTCGTGTATATGTTCTCAAGTGCACTTAGTGTCGTCTATTCAATGTTATATGTCTTCACTAAATGTTTTGAGTAAAAATGTAATTTTGTTGAATTATGTGACCCAGTCAGAGCTATTTTGTATGTCACCATTATAAATTTCCTTCAGTCCTTCCCCCCCCAAAAAACAATCTCAGTTAAATCTGTCTAAACTAAAAATAAAAAATATGAATAAAAGAACAAAATAAAAAATAAAAGAAATATTTTGGATAAAGTAGACTGAAAGAGTGGTCTTTGGAATTGAGGATTTCTTACTCAATTCTTGTTATTTTCCATCCAACGCGCAGTACTGGCACCTTGTTTGTTGGCAAGCCTTCTTGCGGCATCGCCCTACGTTAAAAAAAAAAGGGCAGGAATGTGCTGTGTCTATGAGATATGGCGTAGTCCTGTCCTCTTCCCCAGTGCTTGCACACAATTGGCTACCATGGTGCAAAGGTGTCTGTGTTGTGGGAATTATTGTTTTTGTGCAGGAAGGGAAGGGATACCTTCCTGCACAAAAACAATCAATTGAGGCGATTTCCTCCTTCTCTGTGTGCTGCTGAATTCAGGAGAATGCACAGAAAGAGGAAAAAAACTAAGATAAATACAATTATTTCTCCTTGTTGAGGGAGAAGTGTGGCTCAATGGTTAGAGCGTCAGACCCTGATGCAGAGGTCTGGCCCGGGACCAGGGTTCAATTCTCTGCCTCGGCGGGTCTTGAGCTAAAAAATTCCACGGACCTGATAATTCTCGCCTCGGTGCCTATTCCAATCATAGAGTGCAACTCTGGGCAATAGCTTGCTTAATCTCCACAACGGCCCCCACAATGCTAAGGATGCCTGGCTTCACCCTCGGGGTGCCCAGGAGTGGACACTTCACAGGGAAAGCCAGGATGGGTTCCATAGCGGTATTTGTACAAGCGCCTTGAGACCCTTGCTGGTGAGTAGTGCGCTATACAAGTATCAATTTACAATTTACTTGTTGCACCTCCCCTACGCGTCCCCCGGGTGGACGTAGGCTTTTGACACAGTCTCAGGTTCACAGAACATTGTAAATCTGGGAATATGTGAAATACCAAGGGTGTTGCGTGGGAACACCCACCCTAATGCCCATGGCATGCCTCTCCATCGCAGTGAGAGGCAACGCAGTGACTTGCACTGCGTTGCTTCACACCATAAATGCAAGGCAATGAAAAACCACGCAGGGGGGCTTTAAGTGGCCTTGCAGATATGGCTTTAGGCCCCAGAGGCTTATAAGCAGTACCAAGCTGCAGCGAGACTCGGACAGAGCCACGTGACTGGCCGGCACAACACTAGTCCCATGTCTATGTAACCCCAGTGTCCAACAGTTCCTGGAAGAGAGAATCCATTGTTAACGAGCATCAGAACGAGATCTATCAACACCATTGCAAAGTGGCGGCAGAGTTTTGTGAAATATTGGCGGAGCATTTTGGGATCTGTAGTCCATGGAAATGTGTTTAGGCTTCACGTTGGGTCCAAGACAAAACTTGCATGGACATTGAAGTCATACAAGGGTCCAGTAGGAGTTCTGGTGGTGGTGTCCAGGCTGCGGCAAACAGGGAAAGAGATGGAATCATACCACCATCAATGAAAAGCATTCCAGCTGCATACCCACACAGCCCTGCCAGGTTTCCAGGCCCATGCATGATGCCTTGCCCGAGTCTAGGACTTTCCTTTGAATTCTGGGACTTGTAGTCTTGTTTGTTCCATTAAAACAATGATAAAACAGGACTTTAAGTCACAGAACTCCAAGAAAAGAAAACCTGGACTAGAGCAGCACATCACGCATGGACAAGGGAAACTTGGCAGCTGTGATCATCCCATGGAATGTAACATTCTGATAAATCTTTGTCATGCAGTATGGTCAGCCACATATTACTTCCCCAATGATAAATACTGTACATTCTGGTACCCGTCAGCCATGGTTTGAAAACTGTAGTCCACCCAAACTACAAGACAGCAAGACCCAAAGGAATAGTGGTGAAAATGAGATACCTCTTCCCAAATAAGATTTCTGGTTTAAAGATTAGTCTCATATGTCTTCAGGACAATGGAAGGGTTCAAGAATATTCTATTAATTTTTAACCCCTTACATGCTGGGGTGATTCCCCTGCTGTACTGGGGGGAGGGGGGCGCGCACAGCGCCCCCTCGTCATGACGCACAGTGCTTGTGTTCTCATGACGAGCTGAGCTCGTCATGACCACACCCGTTTCCGTGGAACGTTCAGCACAGCAGGGGAATTAGCCCAGCGTGCGTGCGTTCCACGGCTCATGACGAGCTCAGCTCGTCATGAGCACCGGAGCACCGTGCCTCATGACTAGCTCAGCTCGTCATGAGCATGCAAGGGGTTAATAGCACTGTTGCCTGTTTCCCAGTCAAGGATCCACATTGCTATGCATCTGCTGAAAAAAGGACAAGCATTGGCAATGCCAATAGGTCTGACTGTAAAGGAATGTTGTATGATAATGTATTAAAGTAGATAGCATGGAATGGATACATTTATGTGGAAGTAAAGGACTGTAGAATAATATTGCTGCAGGTCAAAAGATCAAATGGAAGTTGCACTGTCAAGCCAATTCTAAAAATCCATGTAGGTTAACAACTGCCCTCATCAAATGTAAATGTGTGTGTCTTGTAAAGCGCACTGCTACCCAGAGGCGTCTTGGCGCTATATACCGCTGGGTAACCCGTCCTGGCTTTCCCTGTGAGATGTTCCCTCCTGGGTATCTCCAAGGTGAAACCAGGCATCCCTGGCGTTTGTGGGGGGCCGTTGTGGAGATGAGGCAAGCTAATGCCCAGAGTTGCCGAGTGTGATCCCTGCTTAGAGTAGGCACAGAGGCGAGAATGATCGAGTCCGCTGACCCTGGTTCACGACCCTGCCGCGTTGGGGATTGAACCCTGGTCCCGGGCCGTCCGCCTCTAACCAGTGAGCCACACCACTCCACATGTGTGCTGCTGCCAGAGAAAAACAAACACCATAAATTATCTAGTTTTCTAAGACACATTAATAGCGTTACAATGTCAGGTGTGCACACTTAAAGTTCAAGCTCAGCTACCTTAACAAATAAAATGATCACAGCTGAATGGAGGGCAAGGACTTTTTTTGTGGAAGCACACAACTTCTTCCCAATCGAAACATGTACTCCTGGCTCCCAACGTGGGCGGAGCCAAAGCCCCTCCCTAAAGATGCTCACATAATTGTCTGGTGACAGATGCGCTGTCAAGCCAGACCATAAAAAAGGACAAAGTGATAAAGGAGCGGTATACTACTATACGGGAAGAGGGAACCCAGGCTCCAAGTACTCTATCGCCCAAAACACAACTCATAGTAAAGACAGACCAATGATAACAGCCTCCTGGTGCAGCATCAGAAAGCAAAAATCTGTGATTGTGGAAGGGGTACTGCCCAGCAGCTGGCATATGTCAGACCCACGGTAGAGGCGAAGCCTACCATGGTCATATCCAACTCACATCAAATGATCCTGCAGTACGGACATCATGTTGACATTACATTAGTGGCGGGTGTAACTTGTGTAATTCTGTGTAGTGTAATTCTGTGTATTTTCTTAAGAATTCGGTGAGATTACGCTTGAATTACACGAGGAGTAATTCTGCGTTTAGTGCTTACTGCAAAAATACCCCCTCGCATCCAAAGGAGACGAGGATGCATTTTACACTAAGAAATAGAGGTAAATAGGGGGCGTGGCTTGCGCGCCGCTGTGATATGGCGTGTTGCGCTTGAGCTCCGGGGTGAGTTGATCCCGTTGAGCGTTTTTCTCCGTTTCTTCGTGCCCTTTTAAACGGAAAAACCACACACCTACGGCGGAACATGCGCTGATCTCCACGACGCTGTTTTTCCGCGATTTCAATTACCGGAATTATGCGTTCTGCTTCCATCCTCGCAGGCGCTCGCATTCCTGAGGAGCGGCCGCCATTTTGCCGCGTATGACGTTCCTGTCATCTGCTCTCTGAGGCGCCGCCGCGGATACAATTTAACAGTCTTTCGTGTCTATCTAAGGGTTTCTTCACACGACGGCTACAATGGTAACATTTATGCTTTTTTTCTAATGTTACTTCTTGCTGCTTGGCTGGGTTTGAAAGTGCTCACAGTTTTTTCTCTCTACATGATTCATTGAGATGCTCATGTCGATATCCTGAGGTGTCTTCCTGTTTATTTATGCTCATTTTTCAACCGCTAGATTAGCATAGCGTGTTTGGAGAGTGAATTGCCTCTTTTTTCACTGTTTCTGGATATTTTGCGCAACTCTGGTGCTATACTCTATCCCTGTGACATTTTTGTTAGTCTCCTGCTACAACACTGTCATTATGAGTCGCTCCTTGAACAGCAAAGACTCTAAAGACCCGGGCACCTCTTTGAAGCGACTTAAGTCAGTCTCTCCGACTCCTGAATCACCTCAGGCGGACAATACTTCCACATTGGACACCATATTGGCGCGCCTCAATGAGGTTCATGATATTGCGCAGTCAACCAAAACTAACACTGACTTACTACAAGTGGAAGTATCTGCCATCAGGAATGATTTTAAAGCCCTATCTCTACGTGTATCAGCAACAGAAACACGGATAAGTTCCGCAGAGGATGGTATGCAAAAGCAATCCAGGTCCCTTTCTCAGATGGAGCGGTCTATGGCGGCGATGCGCAGAGACCTCACGGAGCAGGAGGACCGTAATAGGAGATCTAATCTGCGTATTTTTGGCCTACCGGAGGACTCAGAGAAATCATCCTCCTCCATGATTGACTTCTTATCTCATTGGATTCCTGATACACTTCAACTATCTTTCCACAGAGACTTTGAGATTGAAAGAGCACACCGTGTTCCAACGTTCCGTTCTAAGGCAGCCACCCAACCAAGAGCAATCATTTTTAAGCCCTTACGACATCAACACACTGAGCTGATTTTGTCACATATGCGCAAGATTAAACAACTCAACTGGGAGGGTCATCGCATATCCATCTCCCAAGACTTTGCCAGAGACACGGTCATAAGACGAAAAGGTTTCTTGAATCTTCGAAAACGTCTCATTGACTTGGGCATCTCTTTTTCCTTTTCTGGTCCATCCAAGTTTCGCATTACTTATAAAGGGCGTTCCAGAATCTTCGATGAACCGGCAGACTTGACAACGTTCTTGGACAACCAGGAGGAGATAGAGATGGAGATTCAACGTGCAACGACGCAGACTCCTGGGGCCTCAGGGACCTGATTTATTGTTCTCTTTACTTCTGGTTATGTCTTTTTCTGCATGGTTACCTTCTCTTCTTTCTCCAGCCATGTTTTCATGTTGATCTTCTCCTCTGCTATCGTATGTCCTATCTCTGTTCTTCTTTCTATACTACTCTGATAGTTCTCCTTTCTTTCTAGTATCCGTCCTCTCCTTCTTTTTTCTCTTCATTATTCTTCGAGAAACTTCTTGTAGATCCTTTCAATTTTTTCTTCTTCTTTCTTTTACCCGTCTTCTCTGATTTCGTGTGTACCTCTGTTTCAACTCCTTTTTTTCTTGCTCCTATCTATTTTTATTACGGTGTGTTTCACTTATATTGTTGCTGTTTATACTTACTAGTTACCTGCACTTTTTAGAGTTCTTAGTTGCAGATTTATTATCTTTTAATCAAGTATTATTACTCCTTTCGATAGCATTTTTTATTATATTTGCATTATACTATGTAGCATTGTAGTATCGTGGTGTAGACTTCTCCTTTTTCTTTATGCTCGTTTTCATCTTCCCTCTCGGTTTCTTCCTCGTGTCTCCATGCTGTTCTCATACACCTTCTTTCTTTCCTCTTATGTCACTCCATTTTATAGTATAGTTAGAATTAGGTGTTTTGGTTTGATTCATATGCGATTTCAGCACTTATTTGTTCCTCTATTCACAAAATGATATATGTTATTTAAGATGTTTCATACATAATGCAGCTTTTCCTACATTTTATGGTATTGTTATTTAAGTCATGCTCTTGCGCTTGATGGGGTAATGTTAATCTAATCTGAGTGGTATTTTTCTTCTAATAGCAATATAATGTCTCATTATAAAATGTATTTCTATGTGTATGACTTTTCTATTGCTTTTTAGTTCACTGTCAGGCGTTTTTTTCATAATGGGCTATTCTTCTTTACCAACTTTTGCTCCTAGTACGGGTCTTCGACTCGCCTTTTCCACGTTCTCCCTTGCATGTTATGGGTCTCTTTTAGACCTCCCCCTCTGCCTCGTTTCTCTCTCCTTTCTAATCTTTCTTCTCTCCTTCTGGCTTTTCTTTTTTCATGGTTTTCCCACATGGTTGCTCCCGTAACATCTATTTTGTTTTGTGGTTGGTCTACTATATTTTTGTACTTCGTCTTTTCTCTGTTATCATTGTTGTCTTCGGGTGTATCCCCTTCAGGTATATGCCAGGTTTAAATGTTTTATCCCTTAATGTTAAGGGGTTAAATCATCCGGTCAAACGATCTAAAATCTTAGATTATTGTAAATCTCTCTCAGCGGACTTAGTCCTATTTCAAGAATCTAAGATCACTAATAGAGAAGCGCTATTTTTGAAGAAAGAATGGGTGTCGGATGTGTCTTGTTCGGATGCTTCTGGTAAACGCAATGGTGTGGTTACGTTGGTTTCGAGAAATTCGGGTTTATCGATTATCTCTTCTGAGCATGACTCTGATGGTCGATGGCTCTTATCTAAATTATCAGATGGACAACATGATCTGTTTGTTATGAATATCTATGCTCCGAATATTGATAACCCTGCTTTTTGGAAATCCATTTCTAAAAAATTGCATGATACCCCACATGCTGGTAATCTTATTGTGGGTGGGGATTTTAACTTACCTATGGATCCTTTATTGGACAGGAATTCCGCTTTTCAGTTTCGTCCGCCTAAAGCACACAAACAGATGCTTAACATGTGCTCCATTGCTAATTTGCATGATATTTGGCGTCTCCATAATCCCACTGGTAGTGACTTTTCTTTCTTTTCCTCCCCTCATTCCTCATTTTCTCGCATTGACTATCTCCTAGTTCACTCTTCTCTTGTCGCAGCTTCTTCCTCCCCGCTTATACATCCCATTGTCATCTCCGACCATGCTGCGGTCACTTTTACGCTTTCGTCCTTTGCTCCGAAACCACGTGGTCGTTCCTGGAGACTTAATACGGAGGTGTTATATGACTCTACCCAAGTGGAAGAATTTTCCAAGGATATAAACACTTTTTTCCGTGAAAATGAGGTTTCTGTATCTTCTCCAATAATTCTTTGGGACTCTTTTAAATGTACTTTCCGTGGCCAAGTTATTGCATGCATGTCCAAACGCAATTTAGCGATTAAAAAAGAACTTACTGATTTATCATCTGAAATCAAGACTTTGGAGGCTTCCTTTAGACATACTAAAGATCCGACTATCCTACAACAAATTAAGCTTCTAAAATACAAATATAATACAATTGTCACTAAAAGAGCTCATATTGGTTTCCAAGCACAAAAGTCCAAAAAATTACTCTTAAAGAATCGGGCTGGCAAACTTTTGGCTGCTACATTAAAATTCCAAGACTCCTCCTCTAGATCCTCTCAGATCTCTTCTATTAAGGACCATAATGGCTCTAAAAAATTCCAAACTGAGGAAATTCTTGAAGTTTTTCGTGATTTTTATAACAAATTGTATACCCCCTCTAACCAAGCCTCTTTTGACAAATGCCAAGATTTTTTAAAATCAATTCCGATTCAATCAGTATCAGAGGAAGATCGCTCCACTCTAAATGAACCTATCTCACCTGAGGAAATAGTTTCTGCTATCAAGGCCACCCGTTCGGGGAAAGCTCCAGGCCCTGATGGTTATCCGATCTTATTTTATAAAACCTTTCTCCCGTTGCTTGTTCCTAAGTTGCAGGCTGTCTTTGACGCTTTTGTTCGTAATGGTTCTGTCTCTGGTACGGCTGCCGAAGCCACCATAGTGGTGATCCCAAAAGAGGGGAAGGACCATTCGGACCCTAAGAATTTCCGCCCTATTTCGCTTCTCAATATGGAAGCGAAGATTTTTGCTAAAATCCTGGCGAAACGTCTAGAATCCTTTATTCCCAATTTAGTCCATCCCTCCCAAACTGGTTTTGTTAAAGGTAGGCTAGCAAGAGATAATATTCGCACTTTCTGCCATATTATTGGGGCGGCCAAGCGATCCCAATTACCTGCCGCGGCCTTGGCCCTCGATGCGGAGAAGGCCTTCGATAAGGTTTCTTGGCCTTTTCTTCGAGCTGTTTTACATGCACATAACCTCTGGGAATCATTTATTAACATGGTAATGTCTTTGTATTCCCAACCTAAAGCTAATATTAGAGTTAATGGTTCTACATCCTCTTTTTTTAATCTCTGCCAGGGAACGAGACAAGGTTGTCCTTTATCCCCTCTCTTGTTTTTGTTATCTATCGATCCTCTCCTTCGGCTGATTGATTTACACCCCGATATCAAAGGGTTCTCTTTTGGCCCTCATTGTCTAAAAACTGCAGCCTACGCAGACGATGTTCTCATTTTCTCGGACGATATCGCGTTAGCCATTCCTGCTATCTCTGACACCATTTCTTTATTTTCTAAAGTTTCGGGATATACCCTAAATAAAGACAAGACAGAAATGTTCCCTTTAAATGCCTACTGCTTTCCTGCGCATATGGGCTCGGCTGGCTTTAAATGGCAAGCTACCCATCTTAAATATCTAGGCATTTATTTCTGTTCGACACTACATACCACGGTTACGTATAATGAGTCTCAAACTCTGGCTAAAGTTCGTCGTCTTCTGGATACTTGGTCTCCAAAACATATTTCATGGTGGGGGCGCTTACAAACCCTTAAAATGATGATCACGCCGATTATCAATTTTGTTTCTTCCATGATTCCGATTAAATTATCTGACTCTTTTTTTCGGGAAATCGATGGTATCACCTCCAAATTTTTATGGAGCGGAAAACGTGCTCGGTTGGCATACAAATATTTACGTAGACCCTGTGATATGGGTGGTTGTAACTTCCCGGATTGGGAAAAATACCAGACTGCTTTTTTGGCCTCTCAAGGTGCCCTATGGTTTTCTCCCCCAACCCGTCATATCCCTCTATGGCTACTCATAGAACAGGATTTAGCTGCTCCCTTACCACTTGCCTCTTTGTGTACTACTTCCACTCTACATATTCTATTCTCCCGATCTATCATCATTGATACAATTATCGCAATTAAGAAAGTGGACAAGAAAATGGCATTTCCTCTGCACAAGACTAGATGGTCTTCCATTTGGCGTAATTCCAAAATTAAAATCAATATCACTCCCACACTCATGTCGTATTGGGCAATGAAGGGTGTCTCTCTTGTACAACATCTGTATAATGAGTCTGGTGAGCCCTTACCTTTCTCTAGCTTAGCGCTCAAACACTCTCTAACAAATCTAGACTTCTATACTTTTCTTAAAATCAAGGTTGCGATCTCGAAAACTCGTCTTCACCCCTCCTCGTCCACCATCTCTCTGTTTTCTATCTGGCTCAAAGCGGGTCATGTTGCTTCCCACATTTATAGGTTTCTATCCTCTACTTCGCTTCCTGATCAGACGGTTGCACAGCAAAAATGGTCGCGTCATTTTGATCACAATATTACGGACCATATCTCCGCCGAAGCTTGGCAATCCATTGGCAAATTAGCGTTACGTAACAAAATTGCTCCTTCCTTAATACAGTCCAAGTTTTTCTCGATCAATCTACTCCACTGGACTCCGGTACGTCTTCATTCTCTCAACCTTAAAGAGGATGACCTCTGTTGGAGTTGTGGCGTTGAGGCAGGTGATTTTCCTCATATGTTCTATAATTGTTCCTTACTTAAATCTTTCTGGGACCTTATTCAGCGACATTTGTCTCTTATCTTTGAAATTGAGCTCCAGCTCTCTTTTCCTTTAGTTATTTTAGGCCCCTGGGCGGCTCCTACGCCTCTTCCCCTTGAGCCATTACAATTACAACTGTTAGACCTTCTTTTATCTGTAGCGATCAAAGTTATTCTTATGGAGTGGAAGTCTTTCTCGTCTGTCTCCTATCACACTTGGTGGGCATGGGTTTCCTTCTTACGCAGTGCTCACACTTCAGTAGATCTAGCACACCTGTCACCTTCCATCTCTAGTGGGGTTTGGGCAACTCTGGATGAATATATGGAACTCTCTGCGAATGGTGTAGTCCCTCAATTTCCTGCTGTTATGTCTACCTAATTTTTTGTTTGGTAGTTGCATTATATTGGGTTGTTCCTGTGGGATTCCTTCTTTCTTTCTTCCTCTTTCCTGTCCTCTCTTCCCGTTCCTTCTTTCTGCTGCTTTTTTCCTCGCTCTCCTTCCTTCTTCCTGTTGTTCCTCTTACCTCCCCCTGCCCCTATCCTCATCTTACGGACTGATACGTTCTACGTTCTGAACAATGTATTCCTCTTTTGGCTCAATTCATTACCCTCATTTTAGGTGCCTGTTCTCCAATTTTACTTACATTGAGCTTGTTATTGTTCAATATTGCCCATGGTTTCACATTTTTGCTCATATTGGAATGTATCGCATCTTTGTATTTTTTTGGATATTATTTGGATCATTATTTCTCTCAATAAAATCCTCTTGAAATGAAAAGAAATAGAGGTAAATACAACAGATCAAGAATCGCGAGTGTAAGCAGACTTTTGCACGCGCTAAGTGTGCTCTTGGGGAAGGATTTTCCTCTAACCTTTTACTCCCATTAAGCTCTATTTTCTCAGCTGGAATTGCCCCCTCTCATCCAAAATGAGCACAGGGATGCATTTTGCAATAAGAAACAGCGCTACATGCAGCAGAACATAAATAGCATGCTCTAGCGTAGGATTTCCCACCCCCAATTTAGTCTTAATCATGCAAGCAGGAGTACGTGTATAATTATTGGTGATTCTGCATCAAAGAATAACGTGGAATTACTGAAATTACTCCGATTACTCCTGTGTAAGCGAAATGCTTCCCAGGTCTACATTACATGCCTGTTTGGCTGGCTCACATCTGCAGGGCAACAAGAATGTGCATGTCACAGACATGTCAGCTAACTGTCTGAAATCTGTGGCCCTGCAGCCCTGGTGAAGCCTAGTACGAAGACCTCTGTCTTTGTTGCCAGCATCATGCAACAAGCTCACACCTGTGGCACAGCATTAGAGATGGGCTGGTGTGTGTGCGTGTGTGTGTGTGTATATATATATATATATATTCAATGCTCTCTGCTTGCATTTGCAGTGACTGGTAGGTCACCCTTGGGAATTCGGAAAAGGCCAACTCAACATTTTATCCTTCTGAGATCGCTAAACCGAGCAACATAAGGGCCTTATTCCACGTTATTTAATTTGAGCTCAAACAGTGGTTGCGTCTGATTTGACATTCCAAGTCAGGTGAGAATTTAACTCTGACCCTATGTTTTTTCTTCACACCAATTTTGTTCTCCTGTCCGAGTTTTTCGGGTGGAAACAAAACCACATTGCTCATTTCGACACAGGCAGAACTAGGAATGGGAAGTTAAAATTGTCCTAGCAATTAATGCAGGGGGCGATTATAGACAAATGACTATTTTACCTTGCGCATTCTCTCTGCCTCCCTAAACAAGTAATTACGGTAATGGTAACAACTGGTATTTACTCCAACTTCTTAATTATTATTACAGGTGGATGAGTCCCTGGAGGCGCGAGCCAGATGCCTTGCAAGGGACGCAGCTTCTATTGGTGTAGCAAGTGCAGTGGCACCCAGGCCACTAAGCCCTGATTGTTTTATTTTATAATTCAGACAGCAGCCAAGGGGGCCATTTGCCTCCTCGCTCTAGGGCCCATAAGGCACTGGCCACGGTACTGTGCCTTGCTCTGGATCAGCTCAAGGTCCTCCTGACTCTCAAGCGCAGAACGAGCCCAGTCTGTTCCCTCTCTCATCGGGCCATATGTACAAGCTCTCAGCGCCACCGGAGCATCACTTTTTTTAACGCTCTGGTGGCATCGCACCATTTTCCATATTTAGAAGGTGGTGCTAAGCCACTTTGCGTGGCTTAGAGCCAGCTTGTAAATATGTCCCTTTCTGCCGCAGTCCTCTGGGTGTTGCTGTGGGCGTTCCACCAGAGCCCCCATTGTCTTTTGACACTGCCCCAGATTTTCAAGTATTGGGCAGCACCAAAACTAATGCAATGGAATACCAGGCGTTAGAATGGCACAACGAGGAGAAATTATGAATTTCTCCTAGTATTTTGCTCTTCACATGCGTGCAGCATTCAGCGGCACACATAAGGTGCAGCTCACCATTATTGATTGCTTATGTGCATGAAGGTGTCCCTTCCTGCACATAAACAATCATCCCTGCAGCCAGCCGCAGCCCATGCAAGTAAGAGCAGTGGGGTGGTGGGATCGGGTGGGGTGATTTCGCGAGACGATCATGGGGGAAAATTAAATAAATAATAATTTTTCCCTCGTCTTCGTCTGTCGAAATGCCCCCACACCCGACCCCATCGCCCTACCGCTCTTACCTTCACAGAACGCGGCACCCTGCAGTGCAGGCACCCTTGCAACATGGCAGCAGGGGGCCTGGGCTGGCACTAGGCAGCTTTTTTTGTGCCAGCACTAGGGGAAACACACCTTTGCGCCGTATTCTCGTGCATACAGCGCAATCCTGAATTTTGAAAATAATGGATCTCAGTGCTGCCAAATTTGGCGCAGCTCTGCGCTCCGACATTTTCTTGTGAATAGGCTCATTAGAGTCCATCCTGTTTACGAACTCCCTACTCCTGCTGGCAAGCAAGTCCCATGTGAGCTCTAGCTTTGCTTTCTCTGTACCAAGTGCACCTTCAGAGGTTCTTAGTAAACAAAACAAAACAAAAAGCCCGAACATCTGGTCGTTCATTTCTTTGGGCGGTTTGGGGGATATTAGGCTTATGTGTGGTATTTCCACTTGTGTAAATTCCTAACCCCCAGCATGCTTCTTCCATTGAACGCACATTATGCACTTGTGCATGATTCTCAGCATGTCGGTTTGCATATTACATGGATAATGACCACTCAAGTATCTCATCATGTACTTTGTTCTACGCTGTATTTCTTTTAGGTCTGGCGTGGCATTAATTGTCATCTCCTGAATAGAGGCGACAACCAGTGGGTATCTTTCAGAACCTGTAAGGATAATTGAAATTAGGACATGGTTTGTTTCACATTTCGATTCATAGGAAAACCCCCCACATAGATCAGGCTTAGCCTACTGTCCTGAAAAAGGGCCACTGATCCTGTAGGGGACTATATGAGGCAAGAATCATGCTGACCTGCATTTAAGACATTGGGAAACATTAATATCCTTTGAGGTCGACCGTGTTTTTACCCTTAACAAAGACCCCCTATAATCAGGGCCACTGGAATTATGCAGCAGGAGAGGCCCAAATTAGGCAGCAGGGTTGAATAAATTATGCAGCAAGAAAGGGCGAATTATGCAGCATAATGTGGCACATTTTATAATAGTATCACATTATTTCATCACTTTTAAACTTGGTAACACTTTCTGGGCCTTGGTTGCACACAAATATATCACTAAGTAACAGTGTTTCTTCCAGGGTGAAGCTTAGTTCCAGTAATCTGTTTCAAACATAGTCCCTCTACAACGCTGTAAATTGTTTTCTTTAGTTCCAGTTACTCTTGTCTTTACTTGTTCCTTGTTCCTTTTCCGTTTGCGCGCTGTAGGTTCTCTTGTGAATAGGCTCGTATAGGTCTCTCCAAGCGTCGCCAAAAATGTTGTAAATAGAAGCCTGGAGCCTGGTATCATTTAGGTTGCTTTATTCAAGGTTAGTCAAGTCTTCAAGATGTTAAGATAAGATATAGAGAAGACCCACCAGGAGTGACCAGCATGCCACTCAGCCTGCCTGGTGCCAACTGCCAGTTGTCACCAGGCTAAGCCCCAAACACTCCATGATGTCACCAAAGGTTCTAGTGGTGACATCATGTGAATGGCAGTGAAATCCCACAGGCAGAAAACAGACAGGCTAAATACAACAGTTTCCCAGTCCCGCTTTGCAAAGGTCCTTCCACTGCGCAGCAACATGTGTTGTTGCATCTTCAGCAACTTTTGAACCGTTTGAACACCAAACAAAATATTTTTTGTTAAAATGTGCAGATGGTGCGGAAGATGATGGATTATGTGGTAAATCAATAACGATGCAAAAATCGCTGCAGCCGCACAATCGCATAATTCCAGTGGCCCTGCCTATTATTGAAGAAAGTTCTGGAGGGCGTCTTTCGTTAATTACAATTATTTTCACCCTCCTATCACTTGTTGGCCAATCTACTTTGTAACAAAGAGTAGCGGCTGGTAACATTTAAAAGTGGCAGGCGTAAAAGTTGGGCATGAATTTTACTGACATAAAAGGGTTTTGGGGGAGGGGGGATTAACCCAAGATTTGTTTGGAAAAAAGAGCGACAAACGATGCATTTAAAGCACATTTTAATACGAATTTAGTGAGAAAACAAGAAGGTTTACAAAGCTATTGCACACAACCCTGACTCCTATCACATCTACTCTTCCACACACCGTTGTACCAGTGGACCTCAATCTTAGCACACAGAAGCCCTTGCTGTTCCAGTATTGGAACTCTCACACAGGTCTGTCAATGTGCCTCAGTCCTGTCAGGCAGTACCTCATATATTCCAGTAAAGAGATTTTTGCACAGCTTGGCCAATGACCCCAGATTCCAACTTGCACCACCCCTTATGATGCAGTATCTGGACTCAAACATAGTTCCACCATGTATATCAATCTTGTCCAGTACCAACCAGTGTTCTTCTAGTACAGGGAAAAGTACTACACACAGCTCAGCCAATGTCCCCCTGCCCTGACAAGTGCAGCCTGGGTTAGCACGCTCACCGGCACAAGCGGTAAGTAAGAGGTCCCCTTACCTATGCAGCTGGGGAGAACTAGCCCAGGGATGGATAGGTTACCTGCCTCTTGTGTATGAACAAGTAGGTGTGTCACTAGGGGCATGGGTGAGGGTGCAGGGTTGTGCCTCCCCTTGCAGCTCAGACCTTCTATGGTGTAAGCAGTGGTGGCTGCTCTGGGGCAGTAGTGGTGAGGCGGGGAGAGGAGGAGGAGTACACCCATATGGTCACTATTATTGCCCCCCTGAACCAAGGGTAGGAGGTCCATTTTGCTTGTTTGCTATAGGACACATAACATTCCTGTGTGCCACTGAGAGGGTGGAAATCTTGTGCTTGTATATTGAACAGGAGAGGATGAAGCATATCACATACCAGATCGAACGGGAGCCTGAAGTCGCTGTCTATAGATCTTTTGCAATCACGGCCGGCGTCCCTTTGAGGCCTGCAGTGTAGATAGAAGCCTGCTGCTAGCTGCTGACAGGATTACTTCATCTTCTCTGTGCCTTACTGACTATCCGGACTCCGGAGCTAAAATTGTGTCCAGCAGCTCCAGTATTACCTCGTGCGGGAACAGACACCACAAGTCGAGTCTGCCTAGTGTGTCTTAACTCATGATGACAAACTGCGCAGCCTTGATATCTTGCCTTCCCGCACTCAAGTGTCTACAATTTGGGAAAGCGTGGGGTCACAATGCTCTCCACTCCCTGTTTGACATGGAAGCTTAGCGCTACAGAGCTTGAGTAGAAACGCTCGGGGCTAACTTTACCTCCATGTCATCAGGGGGTGGAGACTGGTCCTTGATTTTCGGGCTTTGCCGAGCTGATGACCGTTCAGACCTCAGTGCTGTGAGATTGTCAGCCCGCCAAGTACTGTAGCCTAGGGGAGCAAGTAGGGAAAGTGCTGTGTCCTATGCAGAAAGACACCAGGTGCCAGGATGTATATTTAGGTCTTCTTTATTAAGTCTTCAGTTCAGGTTACATCTGTCTTGACTCCAGCCAGCCTAGTGTGGTACCAGCCCCACCAGGAGCAGCCTGCCTAGCTGCTCAGCCCATCTCCAACTGCCACATTCATCCCACTCAGACACCTAGGCATTCCACGCATCACAGGCACACCAACATTCTAAGGCCAACTCACAGTCCGCCTGAGCAGCTAGAGGCAGCAGGGCTAGAGTACATGTTATACAAGTAAGTAGCGTATAACATTATCCCTTTTTCCTTAAACAAAAGCAAAAAAGGAAATGAGAGAACTAAGCAGTAATGGAACAAATCTCAAAGATGCAGCCAAATGGACAAAGCATCAAAGAAGATAGAACCATAAAAACAAGAAAAATCAACAATGATATAAATCTCTAGGATGCAGCAATGAAGACAAAACATCACAGGAGAAATAACCATTAAGTAAAGGAAGGATGGTTAAGATACATACATTTAAATAGCAATATCCCCCTTCCCCCCTAAAAAGATAATTTTCAAACATATTGAAGCGTAATCAACAGCACAACATTAACAGAAATACAGTTCGTAGCATTTTGTATCATACACTGTAACGTAAAGCACTATAACACAAAGGGTAAATAAAAGACCCCACAACACAAATGCCCAAGAGCATAACATAGATTAGTGCTAAAGGTAGAATACCCTGCGACTTCGATCCCAAGAGTAAGGGTAACATAAACAAATGGGTTGTCACCCATAGAACCAACTGTAAAGGTATGTACTATTGTACTGCGTGCAACAAAAAATGGAGACTAAATCCATATCCCAACCCAGTGTAAGGGTTGATCTAGATCTAATATGGGAACTAACCCATGTCCAACCCCCTTTTTGAGGGTTTAACCTAGATCCCATATGGGAACTAACCCATGCCCAACCCCCTTGGAGATTACACACTGCCATATAGAGGTAACAAAGCGTGAAAAAGAAAACGAGTGTTACTAACACCCATACTATGGGTACGGGACCAACTGTGATAAACACTACAAGAGAAAGACCCATCCTAATAAAAGCGTAATACTGTAGAATTGCTACAACAAATTTGCTGAAAAGGAAACACCCTTTAACTTAAATTCCAAGATATGTGGATAATATAGTTTTTTTAATAACAATGCAATATGCATTCAGTAAAGGGACTATCTCTCACTCGAGTTGGGTTAGAATAGGCACACAGACAAGTACTCAAATACAGAGCACCCCATTAAAAAAATGACTCAAATCCCAAATGGCAATGTAAGGAGCAAACCACATAGATATGTTACAGGTTGAAACCATAACACTTGTAATACATCGTGAAGCAGAAGAGTTAATAAAAACTAAACCAGTCTTTAAAAATGACCACAGTCTTGTTGAACTTGATATGTCTCACCTCCAGATAACGAGTCTTTGGCAAAGCTCACCAAAAAAAATCACAAATTGCACTTGACCACAATACCTGCATAACCAACTTTGCCCAGGTGTACACGGTGTCCTTGCTGGTACTTGACACAGCGCCTGCTCCAGCAAAGAGTATCCGATGCCCACAGTTCAAATCCGTGAAACCTTAACGCGCAGTGGCGTGCGGACGCAACTCATGTGCATAAAAAACAAAAGAGTACCTGGTGCATGAAGTTGCTTGTAGTTCGTAATGGCCATGAATCACAATGCGCACCACAAAGAGACGAACATGGCACCACGACTAACTTTATTCCTTCCAAAATGAACAGCGCGAAGCACCGGCCTGTGGCGCTTCACGCTGCACGCACTAGTTTCCACCTTCCAGACAGGAACAACAGTGAGACCAGTCATGAGTGACAGGCAGTACCCCCCTATGATTGCTTTTATTTTTATGGGGAATCTAAAGGGGGTGGAGTCCTGATGACCTCCGCAAATACCGTCGCTCGTAACAACACTGGGCGCGATAATACTGGCTCCTCAGTTACTCTGTAAAAGATCTCCGGCAAAAAGTCCCCTTGTTGGGCCCATCAGGCATTGCAGCACCGGCCTGACGATGAACACAGCCCAATGATGAGGCATGCCATCGTTTAGTATGTGAGGGCTCATGCTCCCCAACAAAGTTGACTCTGAGGACAGGGGCGGCCTTAGGCATGTGCCAAGCTATGGAACAGCCTGCCGGCAACCATACGGGGGATGCATGATCTTTTAGCCTTTAGGAAAGCCATCAAAACCCATCTTTTCCAATAATCCGTTTTCTTTGTGCACCTTCATTCTGCACTCTGGTCAGCTCGCAGCGCCGGGACGCCCCTTGGCTGGGGCAGCCGCGCGCTATACAAATTCTCATAACAATAACATAACAAGCTGTGCACCTGCACAGGGCCGCCAAACCCCAGGGGCCGCCACGCCAATATATATCCTTAGTATAATAATCCTCTGAGGATGGATACATATTTGCGTGGTAGCCCCTGGCAGGGATTTGGAGGCCTACAGCTCTGTTCCACTTCCAAACACCCTGACCACACCCCTCTTCCGGGGCCCCCTACCTACGCTCCCTGCCCAGGGCCTATTGAGCCTAGAGCCGCCCCTGCTGAGGAGCACACTGTGAGACTTTTTGTTTTTGTTTCATATAGCGCAAACTCGACACAACGGAATCAGAGCGCTTTAAATGAGCACCAGTTGCGTTACAGATGGACACATACATTTGTTTAGGCATAGGGAGATTAAGAGATTTTCCCAGCATCACAGGAGGTTGAGCGTCTCTGCCGAGACTCAAACCTGGTTCCCCAGCTTTGAGGTCCACTGCTCAAGCCATTAGGCCACATCCTGTAGTAAGGAATCACTTGGATGAGGTGAACTTCTCCTCTTCTCAGACCTGGACACTAGGTTTATATTGTGTTTTTAACTGTGCAAAGACACTACTGGACACCATAAAGAATAAAATGAAAAGGTCTTTGTTTTATATTCTTAAAATCAGACTTTAAATAAATATTCTATTTCCGCAGTGGCAAACGTTTTGGGGAGGTGGGGGCATTACGTTGACAGCTTAGTTTTATTTTTTGCGTCTGCTTCAGTGACTTTAGGACCAGTGCTTTAAATGGGCCTGTACTGAGTACCAGCACTTTTTTGTTTTGAGAGGAAAAGTACAGACACTTCTCAAGAGAAATGTAATACGTTTAATTGGCGAGTACCAGCACTTCTCAGAAATAAGCAGGCATCAGAGTACCTGCACTGAAAGTTTTCCATTTCAAGCACTGTGTAGGACAGAGAATGCCAGAGTGAGTGACTCTGCCTTTCATCTTTGAAGTGGACGAAAGGTGATTAAGAGTCACCTCATGAAGTTCCATAGGTAACGTTGCTATCCTCACTCTATACTAGAGCTTTGAAGCTTTAGAAAACAGCAGAATGCACAAGTTGAAATTCTATGTGTTATGTTACATGTATTTGTAAAGCGTAATATTACCCGCAAAGGTATCCTGGGCTTAGCAGGTGTGTGTGCCAATCCCTGCCTGTGGTAGGTTGGGTAATTGAAAAGCCCGGTCTTCGGCTTCTTGAGGGATTCAAGAAGAGAAGAGGAGGCTCTGATGTGGAGTCGGAGGTCATTACATGCTTTAGGGTGCAATGTAGGAGATCTGGGTCTGCGTGTGCATGGGATGTGTGTGAGTAGAAGTGATGTGGAGTGGAGGTGTCTGGGTAGTTGGTGGAAGAAGATGCAACTGTTTAGGTAGGTGGGTCCTTGAATGTGTGTGTGAGGAGTTAGAATTGAGCGCTTTTGTGTATCAGGAGCCAGTGTAATTTCCTGAGGCGTGGTGTGATGTGAGTTCTGTATGGGAGATTGAAGCTGCGTCTGGCAGTCGAGTTCTGTATGGTTTATAGTCTTCTAGTGAGATGCTTGGGATCCCGGCGTAGAGGGTGTTGCCCGATTCCAACTTGCTGGTGACTAGGGTGTGAGTGATAGTGTTTCTAGTGTTGCTTGGGAGCCATTCAAAGATCTTCCTCAGCATCTTCAGTGTGTGGAAACAGGATGCAGTGATGGTGTTGACTTGCGCATTCATGTCCAGTTTGCAGTTGATGATGCCGTTGAGATTCCGATGTTCCTGGCATGGGTTATGGGTGTGGGTGTGAGTTTGGCCATTCACCTGTTGGAGTACCATGGTGAGGTGTTCTTGCCGAAGATCACTAGTTCTGTCTTATTGGTGTTGAGCTTGAGACAGTTGGCTTTCATCCATTTAGCAACTTCAGACATGCAGGTGATGAACTTGTTTCTTGTGTTGGGGGTCTTGTCCAAGAGGGAGAGTATGAGATGCACTTCATCTGCATAGGTGAGTCTAAGAAACTGGGTTACTGGTTTATGTGGGTGGAACCCTACTCGAGCAGCAACCACAGTCCTTGTTATGGGGAGGCACAAGCAAAACCCAAATTAACCTGTGCTCAACCCTCTGGTAGCTTGGCACAGAGCAGTCAGGCTTAACTTAGAGGCAATGTGTAAAGTATATATGTAGCACTTTAGTCAGTAATAAAGTGAAAACACAACCCAACACAAGAAAAATCCCACAACAATTTAGAAAAATAGAGTAAATGTTATTAAATAAAACAAGACCAAATGACGAAAAACCAATCAGTAGAATCAGAGATATGCATTTTAAAGATTTCAATGAAAATAGAGCCAAAAATAACAAAGCGCCAACTGCGGATATCTGGTCGTACCGAACTGGCTCAAAGTCACAAATTCCAGCCGACCATGATAGAGCATGGCTGCTGGAATTCAATTAGGGCAGCTGAACAATAGTGCCTTAAAACCTGGTTGCGAGGCGTTGCAAGGTCCCTTATTGAGGACGAGTAGTGCACCGTAGGCCATGCGTAGGTTCTGAGGAGCTGCCAAGCTACGATGCGGGGTTCTGTGTTGTCATTAAGGATCCCATCGACGAGGGCTTGCGATGCGAAGTCCGGTGCCAAGGATGCATTTCGTAGTCAAGGTAATGCATAGGGTCCAATAAACTGCAAGGCTGCGATGTGAGAACCTGCTTATCGTCGAGGTTACCGTTAATGGGAGATTTGTGATCTGAAGGCCTGCTTTGGGAAAACTTTGCACAGCTTTGGATTCACTGGGGCTGCGAGGTCCCTGCAGAGTCCTTGCATTAAGAGAATCCTTGCAGCAAAGGTGCTGCACTGGTTCTGCTTGGGTTTGCACGGCTCAGCAGAAGAGATGCGTTGGTTCTGCTGGATCCAGTGATGGGTTGGCAGAACACCTTCAGACCCACTTCCAAGGGCCTAACACCAGGGTGGCACCACCTGGCTGGGTAAGACTCGCAGATGGCAGAGTCCAGGTGCTGGGATCAAGGTTATTAGAGTCTTCTGTCCCTGATGCTCTAGTCAGGATGCCGGCAAAATAGCCTTTGAAATCGCAGGGGGGTCCTAGGTTCAACAGATGCAGGTCCAGTCCTTCTCACGCAGGAGAGAGGGCAGCAGGGCAGCAGTCTTTCAGAGCAGGAGTCCAGCAGAGTGGCAGTCCTTTCTGCAGCACATCAGTCCCTCTTCCTGGCAGAGTATCCACAAGTGCAGGAGTGTACTGAAGAGTTAGTGTCTGAGGTCCAATATGTATACCTGGGCCTTCCTTTGAAGTGGGAAAAGCTTCTAGAGGTTTCCCTTTAAATTACACAGAATTCCAGCCTTCCCTGCCCTGGCTCCAGTCTAACTGCATGCACCATGCCGCCCTTTTGAGGCAGGACACAGCCTATTTGTAGGAAGTGCCCTTTTTAGATGGTCACTCCCCTCACACTTTGCTCTGGATGCTGTGGTAATAGATCTGAAAGTGCACTGGACCTGCTAACCAGGCCCCAGTGCCAGTGTTCTTCCCTCAAAGGCAATGTGAATTGGTACACCCAATTGGCAAGATGCTTTACCCCTCTGGGGGACTGTGTAGCGGGGGCACTGGGTCAGCGATGGGACATAGACAGGAATTGCTTTTTAAAGGGATGTTTTATTTACATGACGAATGTCTCAATACAAAGAATAGAGATTCCCTCAAGGTATTCCGCTCCTTATCTGGCTGATAAGGAGGACCAATCACAGTCCCGAACGCTTCCCGAGGGTTTCTTCCTCTTGGGCAATGGTTCTCTTCTCTCCGTGCCGAAAGGGGGGGAACCAGAAAAAAAACAAAAAAAAACAAATGGCTTTTAGAATAAGGGTCAACTGACCACACGTCTTCAAGGGATATGCGTGTGAGGAGTCACTGAAGGCTACCACCAAGATTAGAACAACAACCCCGAGGGTATAGGTAGGGAATGGTGAGTGGAAAAAGAACAAAACACTCGGTCCAAACCACAGCCCCGTGACATCCCCGGAAAAATGTTACCCAGTACCTCCCCGTGTGAAAGAAAAATTCAGTGTGCGATTTCGTACCTTTTCCAGACACACTTCCCCAGAAGCGTGGCGGGGCAAATCGTGATAACGTTGGCCTCCTGGATCCTCGGTCTTCTTATCCTCTCCGTCTTCCTCTCGATCTCTCCTTCTTCCGACCTCCTCCCGACTCAACTCTCGCTGTGTATCTTCTTCTCCGTCACCGGCTTTCACGCCCTCAGGTCCCGGTAGAGTTGCCTTATCCGCCTCCTCTTCAGCTGATTGGCTTGCGGCGGGTGACGTCATGATTGTGGGCTCCACCTCAGGGGAAATCCAGGCGGCGTTAAAGGGACCGTAGGAGTCCTGTGGACGGGGTGGAAACGAACAGGTGTTAAAGTCCTCAACCGGTCCGTCGTCGTCAGTGGCGCCCTAACACCCTCCTTAAAAGTCCCTAGTATATGGTGCCAGTGGTACCCAGAGCCAGGGTGTTAAAGGGGTCACCAGGGCTGCAGCACTATTTGTGCCACCCTGAGTGACCCAAGTAAATAAAGTCAGCTGGTCTTCCATCGCAGCCTGCATGAGCAGCTTCCCTGCTCGAGTTCTATCCTGCACACACCATGTGTGACAGGGTCACTTCACTGTCTTAATATAAGTACACCACCCCTAATGTAGGCCTCCTATAGCCCAAGAGGCAGGGTGCATTGTATTAATGGTGTGGAGATGTATGTGCAAGCATACATGCTCCTACAGTGACCTTTCTATTAAAGATCACTGCAGGTGAAAAGCAGTCCATAGGTTAGCGTGTACTGGCTACGATTTAGCCAGCTCCATTATGGTACCACCGAATTCGGTCATGTTTGATATGATTATGTTCCTCGTGTTGAGGGTGAGTTGGCATGTACCCGGGTGGCATCCTTAGAGGATGCCCCCAAGTTGCCGCAGTCTCCCTGTGCTCTGGTGGGCTTTCCAAGCCAGTTTCCGCCAAAACCGAAGTCTGCCCTCCTGCAAGGAAGTGCTATCAATCGCACAGGATGGAGACAAAAGGCCTGGGCAGGAAAGAGGTCACACCTTTGCCCTCTCAAGATGGCTAGTGAATGACACATCAGGGCGGTGAACCTCAAAGGCCACACCGTTTCTGATATGCAAGTGACTTTTCTCCCAGTGGAGACAAATACCTCAACTGCCCCCAGGCACACATGTTTGTGAGGAGTCGGGAAATTAGATAGTCAGGAGTCGTGCACCGGTCAAAGGATAGCCATACCTCTAGGGTGGGCTAGCTAGTCTCTACAGCCAAGGATGGCTCATGCCAACTTGAAAAGTTCCAAAAATAGTGGGTTCTGTGTAGTTTGGTGACATACACCCCGGATGTGGTCACCACAGGGGCTGATTAGCCACAGGATCAGTAGCCCATTTGCTACTGACCCTCACACCCCTAAACACCCCCTAAAACCAGGATTTAAGGGGCACCCCTGACATCAGACCTCCAGATCTGCGCTGAAGAAGAAGGACAAAGAAGAGACCCATTTCTGCACAAGGGCACCACAAAAAGAAGGTGCGAAGCTCTACACCTGTGGCAGCCCCCTGCACCCGCTGGAATACAACTTGTCCCAGACCAGAGACTGGTTCCAAAAGGAAGGTGAACCCCTCTGCAACTGAAATAATTCACTAGGAGCCCCTAGGACTAGAGCTTCTAGTCCCCTGCAGTTGGCAGGCCAAAAACACTCACTTCCAAGATCCAAAGAAGGACTGTCTGCTGGACTCAGTCGAGGACCAGCCCAAAAGTAACTGGCCAGGTGCCTTCTGGGAAGCATAGTCCTGAATTTTCACCGAGTCTCAGCCCTCTACAGCGTTTCCAGGAATTCTGGAAGAAGATTTGCTACATTGTTGCAATTGCCGTGGCTAAGGTTTGTTGGTGGTCTGGCTGACTACTGACTGCTTTATTCGACGCTCCAAGAAGAGGGAAAATCCTGCTGGTAGTTCGGCTGGATAGATCCTTGAACAAGTGTTTTTTAAACAAATGTACAAAATTGTTTTAATTTAGTTATCTAAGTGGGGTTTTAAATCACTAATTGTGGTCACATTGTGGTTTTTATGGCAGGTTTTGTCTTTTCTGTGCTAGGTAATTATTTGTTATTTTATTTTATTGTGTTGTTTTTATTTTATTTGTGTTTGTTTATGTGCTAAATGTATTTATTGTTTTATTTTGTAAATACACTGTATATGCACAATTAGCTTTATGCACCTTTTGTATTTATTATTTGACAGCCCTGTAGAAGGCCACTTAAGTAGACGAAATGCGTTGGATGTCTCTGCTGTATCATTTGGATTTCTGTCTTTAACAAAATGAAAAGAACAGGAACAAATTTGAAATTTGGTTGGGACTTTCTCCTTCTGAGAAAATTGGATGTGGTGCACCACTATTTGTATTAGTATCATGTTTTGACCACATGGTCGCACTTTGGAGCAGCAGGTTCTCATAGTGTTTGCACACAGATATGAAGTATACAACATTTGGATCTATTTCTTAGGACAAGGGGTAGCTGCAGTGAGTGCTGGCCCGCTGCTCGTTTTCTTACTTATACTTATCGTTCATGTTGGCGCTCTGAAATGCTTAACACATGTTCCTCTCAGTAAGCATAACTGCTCTTTGCCATTCTACCAGGACTGAGCTAAGGATTACTAGTGAGAATCTGAGGTCCACTCTTGGGTATTGTGTTAATATTATATGGTAAGGCCTCCCCAGGTATACCACATAATATTTCCGCCTTGCTACACTAATTCAAGTGTAATTCCATCCTGCCAGTGAAGGCCCATCCGGGCACACCTAAGGTCTCTATTCTATGGAGCTGTCCAGGGTGAATACACAAAGCCCAACTGTCAACTACACCCAGTCATGTGACCCAGAGACAGGCTGCAAGCACTAAATGGCTAAGGCAACTTTCTGAAAGTGGCATCTTTAAAATTTTATTTTACTAACCCTACTTTACCAGGAGACAGGATTTTTCATTACAATTCCAATGACACCAAATATAATCCAGTTCCCTGCTCCCATTTGAAAGTTATCACTTATTAAATGTAATAAGGTAACTCTGAAGTTATCCTATGGGAGAGGTAGGCATTGCAGTAGTGAAAAACGAATTTCAGACTTTTTCACAGCCAGGGCATGTAAAACTAAAAAGTGCATCTCCAACTTTTTAAATACACTGCACCCTACCCTCTGGGCTGTCCAGAGTGCAGGGGTGACTTACATGTATTAAAAATGAAGGTTTGGGCCTGGAAAAATGTTTATTTTGCCAGTTTGACATGCAATTTAAAACTGCACACACAGGCACCCATGGCAGACCTGACACATGTTTAAAGTGCTACTTAAGTGGGTGGCACAATTAGTGCAGCAGGCCCACTAGTAGCATATAATTTACATGCCCTGGGTACAAGAAGTGCCACCTTACTAGGGACTTACAAGTAAATTAAATATTTCAGGTGGATATGAGCCAATCCTACCATGTTCTAAGGGTAGAGCACAAGCACTATAGTACTGGTTAGCAGTGGTAACGTGCAGAGAGTCTTAAAGTCAGCAAAAACATAACAAAACAGGAGGGTTGAAGGCAAAAGTTAGGGGAAAAACCACACCAAGAATGCCAGGTCTAAAAGAGAGGATGTTGATATTGTGTGCGCAGATGGCATTGGCCAGATGGATCATGTATGCATTGAAGAGGGTGGAACTGAGCAATGAACCTCGCGGCCCTCCGCAGATGAGTTCGCGGGCTTCCGAGGAATTAGGTGCCAGCCTGACAGCTTGTGTTTTATCTGTTATCTGTTATTCATTCTAAATACTTAATATAGCCAGAGTACAGTTATTTGGCAATTACTCCTAATATTTAACTGCCAGTGGAAAATTCAGTATGTGATTACTAAGTGCCTTTTTCTTTAATGAAAATAAATGATTGCTAAAAAGGCAGCTCAGTGACATGCAGAGCACAGAAACAGTGTGTGTATATGAAATGTGATAATGTCCAGCTGTAAATGTCACTCTTTGTGCCAATCTGCAGCCGCTTTTATCATATTTCAGTGAATGAGCAGCGCGTTTTCAGAATGTGGAGGTAGAGTGTGGCAGAACAATTTAACTCACTTCATATTGGAGCTGCATCATTCCCACATTCCTAAGGGGGAGCCCCAGGAGAGGAAGACATGTCAAAACAGAGTGGCCTCGCAGCTTTCTTCCAAAATGCTAATTGCCTGTCAGACAGGTCCCAGACCCAGCTTTCCCTCATGCTGCAAGCCCTGCCGCTGCCTGGCTCTTCCTGCCCTCCTTGTTGTTGCCTTCTACCTAACCACAACCTGACACTGGTACCTTCTCTCTTCTGGTACCTATTTTGGCCTTTTTGATAACTGTTTCCTCCTGCTCCTCTCCTGCTCACTTTTGTTGATTTTACTTTTTTTACGCCGCTTGTTTTCTGCCTATTGCCAAGCCTGACCCACTGCCTACAGCACCCCTCCATCCTCCAAGGACCTACTTAAAGGAGGCTGTAGCGAGGTCTCACAGTGGATGTGCCAAAGGGGCACCAAAGGCAAGCCCATCTGCGGTTGTCCATGCCTCAATCACGCCCAGTGCCAGGCACCTGGTTTCCAGACCCCACAGATACAAGCCTGCCGTCCTCCGCACCCTGAACAGCGGACAGCCCAGTGAACACTGCTGCCATGCTGCACCGAACTCTGTAGTAGGACAGTTTTCCTTCACTAGATGCACCTTCTCCTGCACCAGCAGGGCCAACTTCATGCTGCAGAGCTCCACACTGACCTTTGGCCACGCCCGCCAGAAGCTGACCACCAGCTCCACTGCTTACTCCTCGATATGTAAACATTCCACTGAGCTATGGGACCTCTTTGTCACCCTCACACCCAACATCGTCTTCCTCACTGAGACCTGGCTCAATCTGTCATCCGCCCTTGACATCACCACAGCTGGTACAGACGGATACAAAATCACTCACCAGGACGGCATTTGCAAGCCAGGAGGAGGAATAGCCATCAATCACAAAAAGACCATCCAGTGCACCACCACCATTGACAGTACCACCACCCCCATGGAACACCTCAACTTCAAGCTCTACACAGACGGCAAGTCAACCATCAGAGGCACCCTTGCATTATGACCCCTTGGTGCTCCAGCTTCTGCAACACCATCGCAAACTTTGTTGCACTCTTTGCCCTGGACTCCAGTGGCAACATCTCCCTTAGTGACCTCAACCTCAACCTTGATGATTCTAACGAAAACAACACCGCCCACCTCCTCGACAGTACTAGCAGCTTTGGGCTCACCCAAATCATGTACAACCCCACACACACACCATAGGACACAAGCTGGACCCCATCTTCACCTACAGCAACTGCATCAAGTACAGCCATGTCACAAAATTCACATAGAACAACCACTCCATTTTACACTTCGGCATGTCCAGCCCCCACAGTGCCACCCCAAAGATGGACTGTGCCCTCAACTGCAGCCGGAGCAAAATTTCATAGACTGATTGGACGGACACCCTCAACACCTCCAACCCAGCTGCTTCCACCGACCTGGACCAGGGAATTAAGAACTTCAACACCTGGATCACCAACTGTGCAGACAGCATTGCCACCTTCAAGAACCACAGACATAGAAGATCCACCAAACAGGCTAGCCGGTACACCGTAGATCTCGTAACAGTGAAATGTGACAGTAAACAACTGGAGAAGAGATGGTGTGCCAGCAAGGACTCCTCCGACAACAGAGCCTTCAAGATGTTCCACAAACTCTACCACTGTCTGCTGAGAGCAACGAGGAAGAATGCCATAGTCACATTCACCGAAACCAGCACCAACAACAGCAAAGAACTATTCAGGATCGTCAAAGAGTTAAAAAACCCTGCAGCCAGCATAAACAACATCATCCCCTCACAAGAGCTCTGCTACAACCTCGTCAACTTCTTCCAAGATAAGAATATAACCATATACAGAAACTCCAAACTCCAACCCACACCCATGGACTTTTTCAGCCAACATGCCCTCAACTCAACCAACACGAACCACGCACTGACCGCCTCGAACCAGCTCTTCAACTAGGACACCACCTCCATCATGAAATCCATCCACTCAGGAGCACCCACACACCAATGCCCACACTGCATGTTCAACGTTGGAAGCCACAGGATCATCCCCGAACTCAAAACATGCTCAACACCTCAATCACCACCGCTACATTATCCGTAGTCTGGAAACACGCCGAAGTCAAACCACTACTTAAAAACCCATCCGCCAACACCAGTGAACTAAAAAACTGCCAGCCCATCTCCTTTCTCCTGGCCAAGGTTCTTCATGAAGCACCTTGAGCAGAACTGCTACTCGATGTCTCCCAGACCATTTTCCACAGCAATCAGAGCACCAAGCTCGCCCTGATCGCAGCCACTGACGACATCCGAATCCTCCTTGACCTATGAGAAATGGAAGCTCTGATCCTCCTCGACCTCTTTTGCCATCTTCAACACTGCATCCCACCATGCATTGATAGAAAGACTCCACCACATCGGCATCCAAGGGGACGTGCTCAGGTGTACCACCTCCTTCCTCACCAGAACGACACAGCGGGTCCACCTACCACCCTTCAAGTCGGAAACCAAAGGATATCATATGCTGCATTCCTTAGGACTCACCGTTCAGCCCTACTCTCTTCAACACCTACATGACCCCACTGACCAACATCGTCAGAGCACACGGTCCCAACATTATATCCTACACAGAGAACACCCAACTCAGTCTCTCCCTCACCAATCACCCGACCACCACCAGGCCCAACTTCCAGTGATCGATGACAAACATCGCCGACTGGATGAAGAACAACTGCCTGAAGCTGAACACAGGCAAGACAGAAGTAATGATATTTGGCAACAACAGCAACTCCTGTAACAACTCCTGGTGGCCCCCAGACCTAGGACCCACACCTATCCCCACTGACCACTCCAGTAACTTCGGAATCATCCTCGATAGCAAACTCACCATGAAATTACAGAACACCGCTGACTCCTCCACCTGCTTCCTCGCGCTGGGTATGCTTTGTTGAATATTCAAATGGGTACCCCTAAATGCGAAACACACCGTGACAAAGACCCTCATCACAAGCCGACAGGACTATGGCAACTCTCTCTACATAAGGATCACCGCACACCACCTACAAAGACATCAAAGCATACAGAACGCCACATCCAGACTCATGCTTGACCTCCCCCGATGAACCCACATCACGCCCCACCTTAGGCAAATCCACTCACTCCAAATACAGAGGAGATGCCAATTCAAGCTGCTGACCCATGCACATAAAGCCCTATGCAACGAAGGACCGACCTTCATAAACCACCGCCTCAACTTCCGAAAAGATTAAGCTCTGCATCCCTATCCCTCGCCCACATACCCCTGCATTCATTGAACCTGAAGAGGATGACGCTCCTTCTTACACATTGCAGCAAAGACCTAGAACAGCCTCCCCTGCAGCTCCAGACCATCCTCCCTTCCGGAGTTCCGTAAGGCTCTCAAGACCTGGCTGTTCAAATAAGACCATCAGACCTGCAAGCGCCTTCAAACCCTACTGGGTGATAAGCTGCGCTATATTAATCCATGGTTGATTGAAATTCACAACATTTTTTTTAACTTTCCGATAAATTGCAAATGACAGCAGAACCCAGGCGTACCTGGCAGTGCACAGGGCAAAGAGCATAAATTAACACAAGTAGACAAAAAGTATTTTTTAACACTATTGTTGGCGTCCCTTTTGTCTCAATCCCAATTCACTTCCCTAATCTAAAATCAGGGCCACTGAAATTATGTGATCCTCTAGCCACAGTGTTTTCTTCATAAGTATGGATTTACTGCATGTTGCCACATTATCCACCATCTGCCGCATAATTTGAAAACTTTAACAACAAAAAAGTTACTTTCCAGCTCAAATGGATCAAAAGTTACTAAAAACACAGCAGCAGGCATTGCTACATTTTGGAAGGCTCTTTGTAAAGGTTACCTAGTCAGCTTTCCGCTGCTTATTCCTGCAGTATTGTGTTAAACTGTTACTAATGAGGTGGAACATTAGCCCAGACGCTGTAACTTGTGTATAATTGAAAAAATCAGGAAGTAATGCTATAGCAAAATGTGCTACTCAAGGCCGCATAATTTACCTTTCCTTGCTGTAGAATGTTCACAACCCTGCCGCATAATATGGCCCTTCCCTGTCGCATAGACTAGTTCCCGGGGCCCTCTATAAAATATAACACCCTAATACGTGTCTTCCAATCTGAAATGATAAGCAGGTAGATTTTCATGATGGTACCGCATAAGTAAGCCTCTCTGACCTGTGAAGCAATGTATTTACAATAATTCATTTGGTTTATAAAGCGCTGCCACTCCTGGACCCTCCTTCTAAGCGTAATAATGACCATAATTATACGGTTTGTTTAGGCACTAAAAGCCAACTCTGTGTGCTTTGTTATATATAAGTGGGCAATTTATTATTAGGATTATTCTTACATTAATTGGGATGTTTATCAATATTATTATGTGTAGCATTGGCAGAGAATGCTATGTTGACAGCAATAACGATTGTTAATGCGTTGGTACTCAACTTCTCAATTTATAGAATGGAAAACATCTCTTTGAACTGCTTTAACATAATAAAATGTGTATATTTCTAGGTATCGAGTCCCACGTGGTTAAAGTGACAATCAGAGCAAGAATCTCCATTCCTCTCCAGTCACTGCTGCTAGATTCTTCGCTGGCAAAACAATATTAATATTTTGACACCCGGAAATCGTGATCGGGATTATGGGGTCACTTTCATTGTCTCTTCGAGGAGGGTCTTATTGGTCACCTCTCCTAGCATTGCAACTTTCCAAAGCCAACCTTTGCGGCGACAGAGATGAAACTGTAAAGGTGTACTTGCTGCAGGAGTGATTTGCACCCTAAAAGACCCAGGAGGCTAAGCAACCCCACCCTCCACTTGTGCTTAGTTGCTCCCTTGCAATGTTGTGTTTGCTATGCCATATAATGTGTTCACGATGCTGTCTATGCTGTCTAATAAGTAGCTGTCTGTTATGTTATCTAGCTGCTGTCTAAGATGTGCTATGCTATGTAATATGTGGCAGCTGCCTGTGTTGTGTTGTTAATATGTGATGTAGCTGCCATCTATGTTATGTAGCGGGTGTATGCTGTGATATGGAGCTGCTGTCTGTCATTTAATATGTAACTGCTTTATGTTACCTATCTGCTGTCTAAGATGTGCTATGCTATGTAATATGTGGCACCTGTCGGTGGTATGTTATTTTATGTAGTTGAAAGTGATGTAGCTGCCATCAATGTTATGTAGCAGGTGTATGCTATATTATGGAGCTGCTGTCTGTCATGTAATATGTAACGGCTGCCTGTTATGCTATGTAGCTGCTGTCCAGGTTGTGTTCTATAGCTACTGAATGGTATGCTATTTGCCGCTGCTGTTATGTTATGTATCAGGTGTTTCTTTTATTATGTGGTTGCTCACTATATTATATAGTTTGTTGATTCTGTCCATGTTGTTATAAAGTTACTGACTGTGTTACATAATAAGTAGATGATGTCTGTTATGGTATATACACCACGTAACTGCTGTGCGTTATGTGGTGTGGCTTAAAATTGTGGTAATATTTTGTGTTTCTTTACATTTATGATTCTCAGGTCTATTTTGTTTATTAGCTCATCTTGTATGTAGGCCCTTAGCCAGGGCTCTACCCAATAATTCTCCGGGCTGCACACCTCACATTACTACATGAAGCTTTTAAGTAGATCAATCAGTGATACTACAGAAATGAGGAGACACCTGTGGTTAACACAACTATTTTTCAGGAGATGAGACCATGTTCTGTCCACTGACACCGCAGCTCACCAGAGAAGAGACCGGAAAACCAAGTCAATCTGTGGATATCCACTGCCGCTCGATGGAGTCCTCTCAGGGAGCTCAAAAAGCCTGCAGAGTGGCTCCATGGACGTCATTCAGGAGTCGCCAGGTGTCACTGCTGCGACCCTTGGCATGCCCCTTGTGAACCCTGGCACTGCCTTTGCGACCCCTAGCTTCAGCAGTGGCAAAATCAGTGCCAGAAGCAACTGTTCCTTATTGACTTAGCTGGGCGCCTCACTCTCCTTGAATGTTGTCAATTTCATAGCATACCATTAGAGAATAATATCACATTATTCGCTATTAGTTTAATTAAAAAATGGAGTACAAATAGCTGGACTATGACCTTCCCTCGCAGGTGACGTCAGTGAAAAAAGTGGTTTTAAATGTATGCATGTTGTGTGCCTGCTAGCAGTTATGAGTGTGTTTATATGACTGTGTGTATTTGTGAATGTGTGTGAATCTGTAGGCAGAGTGTGTCTGTGTTTGTGTGTGTGTGAGAGTGTGTGTATGTGCCAATGCGTGTGCTTGTGTGTAAACAAACATGTGTATAGATGTGCAAGCATGTGTATGTGTGAGTGAAGGTCAAAGGGCATGTGAAGTCACTTCCGCTACCTGTGCCATTTTGGTGAATTGTCGTCCATGTGAGGCTCGAGCGAGGGGTTGCACCACTTGCTATGAGCACATACATGGGAGGTACGGAGTATTAGGCAAAGCTGCCATCATGAAGAGAAACAAATCGGGGGAGTCGAATGTTTCATTTTGCCCGTGGAAGTGGCACAGTGTTGTGACTCCACGTTACTCTTGACTTTGCATTACTCTTGTAATGTGGAGTTCCAGCCAAATTCCCCCAATCGCTGCGTGGCAGGTTTTTCCCCCCACAAGATCTCAGAAACGTGAGCTAGGGAGCACGAGCGATATTTGGCATCCCCTTCCGCAATTTCCTATCGTGGGCGGCCACGAGTGGTCACAGTCAGAGGGCTGCTTCTCGAGGAAATGTGCTGCCACTCGAGATTTTCTACTTGAGCGGCAGCAGAATCAACTCGAATGGCCGCGCGTTCTTGAGCGCTGCATGGCCGGTTCGCGCTGATTTTGAAGCGCTGCTTGCACTAACGGCCCTAAATTGCAGCTCAAGCAGGAGTATGTTCTCCCCGTTGAGGGATCTTCGTGGAATCTTGCTGACTTTTTCTTTAGGTCAGCGGCATTCTGTGGAGTGAAACTCTGCCAGTTCTGCCCTCCCCTAGAAACAAAGAGAGAGGGGTAACCTGCCAGAAGGCAGCAAACCTCTGCTTTTTAGAACTCCTTTTCATATCTGTATTTGATTAAACTTAGAAATAGAGACATCCCATTCTTAACCACAGGCGTCAGGGAAGCTGTGAGAATCCGTCTTCCGGACTCTGGGGCATATTACCAACAACTAGCGATATTTATCGCTAAATGGGCTTAGCAAGTTTTTTTATCACCAAGCATCGCCGTATATTATCGCAGAGATAAAGTGCTATTAACAACGTTTGTCTCTAAAGCAATAAAATATCCGGCGATAGCGGCGAAATGCGTGAATATCGCTGAGAATACAGCGATATTCACGCATTAACGCCAATAGGGTCTTAGCCATAATACACACCTCCCATTAGATATAATGGCTAAGAACTGGTCCATTTATCATCCTCTTTGGTATCGCTAAGAACTGGTCTGAGCAGGCGTTAGCTTTTGGAGATATTCGCGCTTAGCGCGAATATTTCCATTGCTACGCCTGCGTTGATAATAGGCGATAGCGATGTTAGCGACTGTTTTTAGTCGCTAACAGGTTGGGTACGCCCACTTTGCATGTCATTAGTGATAAATATCGCTGACATGCAAAGCGGACCGCAAACCGTTTGCCATCGCCTACAAGCTGCTGTTAGCGACAGTTTGGTAATGGGGCGATAGAATTATCGCCGCTTAGCGGCCGAAAACATCCGCTAAAGCGGTGATAATCTCTTATCGCCCTCCTTGATAATATGCCCCTCCATTCTGTCGGTTCACCCTGTGGTCATATCACAGAGTACCATTAGACCTTTAGAGATCACCGCCGAGGAAAACACGCAGAACTACGGCAGCTGAAGAGAGCCAAATATATCTTTTATTAAATATGGCCGCCTTCGGCAATGACGAGCCGGCCTCTGGAGCTTGGCTGGGAGATTATGAACCTGTTCTCCCACAGTGCTGCTGCTACATTAATGTCCAATCTGAGTGAGGGCACGAGCAAAGAGTGTGTGAGGGACCCATGGGGGGGGGGGAGATGGGCCTTTAAAGTCCACTGTTATCTGGTTTTCAACAAACCCAGTAGTGGACTGACTGGCTAGGAAAATGTCGGTTGATAGCCTCGAAATCCCTTTGAACCCAGGCTGCAGCTAGTAATAGGAAAAAAATCACAAATACCAACTGTTATTCGAAAATCTAATGCATTATGCAAAAAATACTTTCCTGATGCTGCGTAGGATAACATTCAAAGGCAACTACAAATGAGAAATGCACCTAAGGCACGTGCTGAGATTAGGTTTTCCTGTCCTGTTTATCCTGGGGCGATGCTTAATTCCAAAGTTGATCCACCCATTTTACTAGAGACAATTTAAATCTGCAGTGCTGGTCTTTGTGTGGGAACCATAGGCTTCTTCGTTTGCTGCAGATTTCTCGGTTCACCACAGATTTTGCACATTATGTACATTATCAGTAGATTTTTTTAATCTTTTGGAAATTAGTTACTTGCAGATTTCCTACCTTCCTGAATTTCCAGGCAGAGCGGAAGTGTGTACAAGCGACAGAAAGAAAGTTGGAATTCTGACTCCAGTCTATTTATATGCAGCATATGTATGTACGCTATTAATGCTCCTATTATGAGTGTGTTGGAATTTGGCGCATACCAGGGGACAGGAATCTACATTTCGTCCAGTATGGTCACTGGATTCTGGCAAATACAGGGTTCCTGCCCAGAATATGGAAAATTGCACAGATCTGGTAATATTGGGTCCCTTTCCTTGCATTTTTTACTTAATTTGGGGAGAAAATCACTGACATTTTCAGGCTCCTTAGAATAGGCGGACGGTGTCAGTGGGAGGGCTGGGGACAGGTCAGGTTTCTGCCTATCCAGGTGGAGGACTGCCTGCTCCCCCTATTCTGCTGCAAGCTTCATGCCAGATCAAGAAATGCTGTTTCCAGTAGTCCCTGCTGCTGCAGCTGGTAAAATGGTGTGGTGTCTCTCGGTCTGGAATTAATGGCTCCGGAATTTGTGGTCCTTAAATACCAGGTCTGGCGACACTGATGGCAGAATTCAACATGTACTAATCACTATAGATGGGTGAGCCACTGAAAGCTCAAGCCGGAAGCCTGGCTGAGGTTGAGATCCTGTTGGAACCTCGAGCCCATAACGAGTCAAACTTTCAGGAGGCCTGCCTGCCACCCCCGCTCTACCCTCATGCACAATGAAGTAAAAAATTAGGGGGAGGCAGCAAACTCCGCTCCACCAGCAGAGTTTTAGCCACTCCGCGCTCTGCTTGGAGCAGGGAGTGCAGATAAAACTCTGCAAACCGCTGCATTGCGGAATACACCAGCCTGCACCCATAGAAACAGTAAACACACTGAGTGGGTGAGCAGCGCAAGATGGCCGCCACAGTTAGCAATCTAGTCTTTAAGCATAACTGCTCCTCGCGTTCGACTCAGATGCTATGAAAGAGTGACCGCATGAGCAGCACTAACAACTTAGCTACTTTGCTTTATGGCATGAGTGAGAAGCAGGTAATCACAGAATCCCGCACAGGAGAGGCAAGAAGTATTTCTGGTGATAAAGGGCTTTGGGCCCGATGTAGGTAATCCCAGATTACCGATTCTTAAATACCAAATCATACCGATTCGGTATTTAAGAACAGGCAAATGGGATGTAGGTATTTTTACCGAACAAATTACCGAATCGGTAAGTTTCGGTAATTACCGAATCGGTAAATACCGATTCGGTAATTGCCATTCATTCCTAAGGGCCTGGAGGCCCATAGGAATGAATGCCAATTACCAAATCAGCATTTACCGATTCGGTAAAAGGGGGAAACATTGAAGGGTGGCAGGGTGTCACTTTGACACCCTGTTGTGAAGAACTGGGCTTTTAGAACCCAGCGGCGCCAGGGGCACGCCCAAAGTCTTCGGATTCACCTGTCTTGGTTTACAGAGACACGGAATACTTCTGGGTGGCGTCAGAGACCAAGTTTATTAGCTGCAGCCAGTTACAGTGATCCTAAAATACAGCATGTTAGTATTTCAGGAGACTGCTCCAATTCGTAGAGCAAGACATCTCCTTTTATACACGATATTCACATTTAGAACATACACCCACTGCGCAAAAATCTAACCAATGGGGTACATTCTCAAACAAAGTATCACATGACGAAAAAGCTCAGTTTGCAACATCCCAACCCAAAGTTAATCATTGGGAATGTCCCAAATCCAATCCCCACAAGCAGGACAAACCCATAATTGAAAAGCACAATGCATGTAGTAAAGAGCATAGAAAGTGAAACAATGTCCGGTAGTGAGCAAGATAAGGCATGTGTAAGGAGACTAAAAGTTAACGATGTCCTGAACAGTGATTGGCAATCTCAGACAACGATCAAACCAGGGAAATTGACTCGGCAGGGTCAGCTTCAGGTGAAGGAATCAGACCCTTGCAATGCACCTTAGAGTCAAGAAAGACCCTGTTAATGTATACCAATACATGAAGGCCAGGTCGCTTCGTTCGTTCGACCACACTCGTCGACCTGCGTGATGGCAAGACAAAATGGAGACTTAAACAAAATGGAACCCATGTTCGAGACGAAATCTCCAAATACATGGTGAACTCGCTAGCTAACGTGACGAATACACTCCATATTAGCCGCATCCGCTAAATACGGTTCAACATCACCAAAATCATGACGGAACCATGGCCTTACGTAACAAGGCCCGTTTTCACAGAGCCACAGTTGCACCCCTCAATTGTGTATGGGTGCACATGTTGCATACATACATGCCCTAAGGGCATGTATGTCTGCAACATGGCACTATTGGAAAAGCAAAAAAAATGCTTTTTCCAAGGTTTTCATTATTTACCACCAACATGTAGTTGGTGGTAAATAACGAATCCTAAAAGGGGAAAAACACTCATTTGAGTGCTCCCTACATTACTGATCCCTTAAAATACAGATTCAGTAAATTACCGAATCAGTAAAATGCCCACCTGCATCTCATTTTCCAAATACCGGTCAGTAACGGTGGAAATTACCGAATTTCGGCCGTTACCGACCGGTATTTGCCTACCTCTGGCCCTTAGTGTTGTGCCATTGTTACCTCAGCACACTCAGAGAACCCTCCATTTTGCCGAAGAGAGAACTTTGTTGCAGAAAAGCCACGTTTGTTTTAGCTGTCTGCATTCAACTGGTAGAGGGACACATCGTTTCATGTTACTCGGCTGGGCAGAACTGTCAATTTCTTTTTTTCAGTTTGAGTTTATTAAAGATTAACCCCTTCGATGCTGATGACGAGCTCAGCTCGTCATCAGCCACGGGGGGCGTGTGCAGATGACGAGCTGAGCTCGTCATCTAACGCGGCTTTTAGAAAAAAGCCGCGTAGCGGAAAAATAACCGCCGCAGCGATGCCGTTAAAGAGGCAGAGACAGAAAGTGAAAAAACAATCAAAGATTACAATCAATTGCTGGTCAAAGAACTGCCCAGTTCTAATTACTCGTACCCAGCTAGTGTGGACCTGTCTGTGTTTGCCCTACTGCTGTTAGCCCAGGTGGTCTCGCACACCTGGGGGGGGGGGGCATGGAGGGGGTTCTGCAGTGCTGCATGGCTGTAATCAACAACAATGCCTTCCTGAGGGAACAGGTGGTCACCAGCACATGCGGGTCGCCTCTCGAGGACTACTGCCTACCGACAGGACACGCAAACCTTCAGCGCAATGCCTGCGCCCTGAGCAACCTGCACAGCGACAAGGAGCTCATCTGGTGGCAGAGCCAGAACATGGCATTCGGTGAGTACAAGCGACCTCCTGGCAGGGTGCCTCAAATGTGGGAATAACGGTGCGGTGTGCCTTCTGAGCTTATGGTTCAGTCTTTACTGATTCATGCACTGTTACAAACAATGCATGTACGAAAGTGCAGGATGTGTACCTAAGCAGTAAGCTTTTATTATTTCACACTGCTGCACAATCATGCACGTGTAAGTGTGGAATATATGCCTTTCTGTTGCACCAGCATCATTCATTTCACACAGGACAGGCGAAATGTAGATTGTCTATGTGGTTTATGTTAATTTATGGGATACTGGCTCAACTCCGCCTGCTACCGGAACTCTGCAGAATTTGGTGGAGTTTTTCAGTAACTCTGCAAAATTCAAAGTGAAACCAGAAAACCTGGATTCATTGTTGCTTCCCGGTTTAACCAACTGTGTGATCTTAGACAAATATTTTATTTCACAAATCCTACTTTTCCTTTATCATCACATATAAAAGCACTTTCAAATATGTGAGATCAGAACACCAGCTGTACAAAAACATATTATGCTTGATAAACTAGACTGTTATGTTGCTCTCTCTATACTAGTCTGGGCCATATGCAGGGTTCACATGACAACTGTCTTTCCTCTTATTTCACGAATGCCACTGTTGACAGGGTGGGGGCGGAGGCAGGATTGGTTCTTAGTTACTCTTATAAAAACTATGACTTTTAATAAGAACTTCTCAGTGGAGTGCTATAATATGACGTATTCATATCAAACCTTCCACATGTTAAAGAAATGCTTTTCGTTTTTTAAACAAATTTTATTTGTCAAATGGCACATAAACAGCTGAGCCCTATAACCCAGAGGCGTCTGCACAATCAAAGCATGTAATGCTGATCTTGACATTTTTCATATTGATACCCAAGGAAAAAAAACATTGAAGGTTATACAATAAAATCTAACTACCCCCTCCCATCGCAGCATACACTCACTCTCAGACAAAACCATTTGAATATTGCAGTAATGCTATCCACCAGAGTTCCATGTCCCACCCTGCTCCCTGGATCCTCCCCGAGAAACCCTGAGATCTATACGTGCAGGTCCTGCGCTACTGGAACTGGCTCTAGGAACAGACCCCGATAATCTGCCCACCTTTTCCATATTTTAAAATGTTTTTGGGCTCACCCCCTGGCAATGAAAATGAGTTTTTCTAGGCCCATGCAAAAATCCAGACCATTCTTCCAAACGGCTAAAGCAGGGGGCCTTTGGCGTGCGTTCCTCGCCCTCGCTATGTCCCGTTTTGCTAAAGTAAGACCCAACAGTAATAGATGGCATTTGTAGACATGGCCGCCTATCCCCACCATGATGTGTAATAAGGCAAGTTTCGGCGAACAGGGAATGTCCCACCCCAGGACCTCTGATAAACAATTGTGAACACCCCTCCAAAAACAATCCAGGGAGGGTGTAAGACATGGGGTTATCAAATCTCCAGGGGGGTAGCATGGAGCAGAGCGGGCAGGCCAAACTTCGGAGGACATGTGAAGCACTCACGCAGTACCCACAGACGACACACCAGGTGCACCACAAAAGAGACAGGACACCGCCTCTGGTTGGAAAAAGAAGTAGTTTAGTATATCTCCAACCTGCAAGGCAAAAATGCAAAACAGTGGTAATCACAACAGGGCGCCAACTGGCGCCAGAGCCAAGTATATCAGGGGGGATTATTTACAAGTGGAACAATGGGAAAAAGGGTTCAGTCCGTAAGTCCATGGCTGGAATGGAAAGAATGTGATCAAATTGTCATGAAACCTGGGGTCCATATGGCGAGCCAACTGAGGCCCTAATCCTTAGCAGTAGGCAGTAATTGCAAAATACAACATTAGCATAAGTACACACCATGCACTATACCTCCAACACGACCCCTGTAAAGGAAGAACTTTATGGCATCACAGCACATGATAACAGACGGGAGCACCTGTAATAAATCAGCAAGGCTGGCTCATTCACATGGGGCATAACAATGGGCCAGGAATAACACGTCCGGCCAGCATAGGGGCACTCCGGGCGCCAACCTGTAGGAAGAGTCACATTCACCTGCCCGGTGGCCACAAAAGCCTTATCTACAAAATCACCCTCACAGTGGACATCTGACCCATTGAGCACCTCACCACTGCATACATTAGGCTCACTTAGGCAGGTAAATAACATTCGCAGAAGCCCCACATCCTTATTTGTATAACGGCCTGAAATCAGCGTAAGATCAACCAACAGGCGTGAAACATCAATGTAGATTGGCATCCGTCATTAGCCACCAGACATCCCCAATCCTGGGCAGGGGGCGTAGTAAGCTAGGCACCCCGCTTCAGGATAAGGCTTGGCCCTAACTCATGGGGCATCAATAGCTCTTTAGATGACCCTGGGGCAGATGGGTGCACTACCCAACAAAACTATGGGGGCAAAACCTTGGCATCCAGCCTACAACAGTTCGCGCTTCAGGCTGTCGGCATTGACCTCAGAGGTCCACTTCACTGTAGGCAGAACATTTCCTAATAAGCCTCTGTATTTAATTCACTGGGGGCATCCCACAGTGGAGACATCAGTACCCTCAACATAGGGCCATCCCTCCTCGGGGCATATGCAGGCAGAAGGGACATAAATAATTCCTGGGGGGACCCTGGGGCAGGTGACGTATTGGGGCATTCCCACTCCAATAAGTGCAACAATAGGGAAAGCGTTGGATAGGGTAGGGGTCAACATTACTATTCCCACTCTAGTGAGTGCAACAGTAGTGAAAGCACTGAATATCCATATAGATAAATCAAAGGCCTTATTACTACAATAAACTACTACATTGAGTATGACCCTGGATATGCATCTGAACTTCAACGATTTAGTGATAGTGACTGCAGAAAATTGATTAATGATCCAATGGATTGAGGAAATCTTTGTAATGTTGGGGTAGGAGCTATTGCACCTAACGTTTAAAGCCTCCTGTGAAGATGCTTTTAGGTTTTGCCTGGCGTCCTCTGCGCAGCAGCGTTCGCGCAGGCGAAATCTAATGTTAGAAAGTATTGGCTTTGGTCCCGCCTTCTCTTCCATTGGCTAGCTCCATAAATGGAGGCTAGCCATTGGAAAAGAGATCTGTCCGTCATTGCCGGAGCAGATTCGTGGGCGTTCCGGACATTTTTACTCATCACGCCCATTTTCGTGCGTCATGCGGCGGTGGTTTATTTTTTTTTCTTCGAAGGTTTTTTTGGGTCATTTCTCCAGGCCGACCGCCGCCGGAAGAAGTCCATGTGAGTGCTCCCCTTTCCTCCCGTTGTCCGTGTGTCCGTTCCCGCCTCCCCCCTCCCACTGTCCGTGTGCCCGTTCCCGCCACCCCTCCCGCTGTCCGTGTGCCCGTTCCCCCCTCCCACTGTCCGTGTCTCCGGCCCCAACTTGTAAATGCTTGTTAGGAAGTCGTGCTCCTCGTGGCTGACACCAAACGCTCCTCTTATCTAGAAATACCAGTCTTGAAAGGCCTACTTAGTTAGCGCAGTTCGAGGGAGGCTGCATGTGGTGGTGGGCGGGCGGTGTGTGTAAAAAGCTTCATTTAAACCTAGAGAAAACACAAACTCCTTTTGTTTTAGAGAAGTTGTGTTTGTCTCTGTTTAAGGATGTTTCGACTGTGTTCCCTGAAATCACCATGTTAGCTCTGCGAACTCCGGCGGGCTGTGTCTGTGCCAAAGGCTGTAAATCACGTCGAGGTGGCTGCAGGCAAGGTGTCTCTGATTATGTGGTGCATGGCATCATTTTAGAGCAGTCTGTACGTTCATCCCACGTGGTGTGCTGCAGGGTGGTAAGGAAAGGACAGACTCTGGGCCTAAGAAGTTAAATCGTATAATTAATGTAACACATAAAATGGGACTTGCGTTATGAATATGCCTGTTTGCTGTGACTGTGTGCCCTGATGTCAGTGGGGTGTCGAAGTGTGTGCCTGTTGAGGTGGGGGCGGGACTGGTATTTCCTCTTGGTTTAATGAGTGAGTGACGCAGTTGGGAGGCTGCATGTGGTGGTGGGGGTGGGCGGGCGGTGTGTGTAAAAAGCTTCATTTAAACCTAGAGAAAACACAAACTCGTTTTCTTTTAGAGAAGTTGTGTTTGTCTCTGTTTAAGGATGTTTCGACTGTGTTCCCTGAAATCACCATGTTAGCTCTGCGAACTCCGGCGGGCTGTGTCTGTGCCAAAGGCTGTAAATCACGTAGAGGTGGCTGCAGGCAAGGTGTCTCTGATTATGTAGTTATCACAGTACGAATTGATCAAGGAATAATTCAAAACAGTTAAAATTAATTGTATTCATTTTTCCTTCTAAAAGATATCAACATTTAGATGCATCCACATTACTGGAGCTAGCAGCTATACATGTATGAGAGGAATATTTGCAGTAATCAATTTATGATGGTAACACCCTCACGTGTGGTTTGTTCAGAATAGCCAAGCACATTGCTGTGCTTGCTTCCCTGCCCCCTGGCTGTGCTTGCTTCCCTGCCCCCTCGCTGTGCGTGCTGTGCTTGCTTCCCTGCCCCCTGGCTGTGCTTGCTTCCCTGCCCCCTCGATGTGATTGCTTCCCTGCCCCCTCACTGTGCTTGCTTCCCTGCCCCCTGGCTGTGCTTGCTTCCCTGCCCCCTCGCTGTGCTTGCTGTGCTTGCTTCCCTGCCCCCTCGCTGTGCTTGCTTCCCTGCCCCCTCGATGTGATTGCTTCCCTGCCCCCTCACTGTGCTTGCTTCCCTGCCCCCTCACTGTGATTGCTTCCCTGCCCCCTCACTGTGCTTGCTTCCCTGCCCCCTCGCTGTGCTTGCTTCCCTGCCCCCTCGCTGTGCTTGCTTCCCTGCCCCCTGGCTGTGCTTGCTTCCCTGCCCCCTCGCTGTGCTTGCTTCCCTGCCCCCTCGCTGTGCTTGCTTCCCTGCCCCCTTGCTGTGCTTGCTTCCCTGCCCCCTCGCTGTGCTTGCTCTCCTGAGTGTGTGTGTGTGTGGCTCTGGGTGTGTGTGTGTGTGTGGCTCTGGGTGGGTGTGTGGCTCTGGGTGGGTGTGTGTGTGTGGCGCTCTGGGTGGGTGTGTGTGTGTGTGTGGCTCTGGGTGGGTGGGTGTGTGTGGCTCTGGGTGGGTGTGTGTGTGTGTGGCTCTGGGTGTGTGTGTGTGTGTGGCTCTGGGTGTGTGTGTGTGTGTGGCTCTGGGTGGGTGTGTGTGGCTCTGGGTGTGTGTGTGTGTGTGTGTGTGGCTCTGGGTAGGTGTGTGTGGCTCTGGGTGTGTGTGTGTGGCTCTGGGTGGGTGTGTGTGTGTGGCTCTGGGTGTGTGTGTGTGTGTGGCTCTGGGTGTGTGTGTGTGTGTGGGTGTGTGTGGGTGTGGCTCTGGGTGTGTGTGGGTGTGTGTGTGTGTGGCTGGCTCTGTGTGTGTGTGTGTGTGTGTGTGTGGCTCTGGGTGTGTGTGTGGTAGTAATTGCTGTCTGCTGAGCTCGTCTGTAGGGTACAATAGGTCTCATATTTGCGAGAGATTAAGCTAATGGCAATGTAAATGACAATGCCATTTATTTATCTGTTTTCAAAACCAACACATAAATACAAATTTTGTCATTTACAATGCCAATAGCTCTAACTTTTTCAAAGGCGAAACCATTGCATTGTAAATGCTTGTTTAAAACAGAGAAGGCATTTGATCCAAGTGGGCTGTCTACTCATTGTTTAACTCTGTTACGTAGCCAGGTGGCATATAAATGGTGGTAATGAAGAAGACGTCTCTTTAGGGCTGGCTTGACAGCTCAGCTCTCTGAAAAACTTTTTTTATTACTAATGATTTAAAATATATGTTTGGTTTTGGATCTGCCCAGAGGAGTAGTTCTCCCTCACTTGATGCTACTGGCAATTTGTGTATTACGCCTCCTCCTACGTGGTGTTTATACTGTACGAGGGATATTTTACATCGTTAAAGTGCATTGAATCATCACACATTAAGCTCTTTGTGTCATAAATGCACTCACTGGTTATAGAAAAAACTCTTGTTTAGTCTGTTCATTGCAGAATTCATTTAAAAAATGTTTGATAAGGACTCAGAATGGAAGCCATGCTATACCAGTGCTTGTTTAGTAAAGGGGTACCAGCAAGTTAAGTTGAGTTCGGTTAAGTTGGTTGAAAATAACAAGATCTGACTCCAGCTGTGTTTACACCTGATCCTGGTGTCCAAATTCTGAAACTTGGAATCAGGGGGTAATTTCACGCCAGTGAAATACCACAAGGTGTCTGTGGCATTATTCCCCCGGGTGGTATTACAGCAAGTTAATTCCTCTTAGCTCAGCATGAAGGACTAAGCCGTTCATCTTTCTAAGGTCGATAAAATGAGTAGCATTGATTTAGGTGAGAGCAACTCTTTTTTAAGGGATTATAGACAATTCATTGTGTGGTATGAGACCTGAAAATAGAAGTTGTTTTTTTATTATTATCGTGGATTATAAAATAAGCAGCCAGAATACTGATCAGTCTAATCAAATTTAATAGCGGAGTTCATTTTGCACCAATCTTTAATTGATTACCCATGGCAATATTTGGCAGGGCTTTTCCTACTTCTGCTATGTTTACAATCACAACGTTTAACAAATATGGAATTAATGAAACATTACGCTTTTCAAATTATGACGAGGGTAATGGAGAGCATTTCCGTGTATCGTAGCGGGTCTCATTTCCGTGTATCCGCTAGTAGCCATTTGAGAATGAGAATGAGACATTCTAGGAAGAGGCGTCCTCTCTATGACCCCCAGCGGGCTCTTATCCGCTCCAGAGGAGCGCAGCTTTTCAAGGGCAGAGGATTCTGAGAAATTCTTCCGAGTTCCATACAGGCCTGTCTCCATCTGGGTACATCATTTTAACCCTTGCCATGTACGAGCCGGAGAGGAGAGCACCCTGCTGGAAAAATGTGTACTTCCACCATTTCCTCCAGAAATACAACAGTCTAGCTATATTTTCTATAGTATAGATCTGTAAAGCTAAATTAATCACAGACATTCAAAGATAATAACACTGCAGCTATACTAATCGTATATAGGTGCAAATATAATTAACACAGACCAGTGCACCTATATTAACCATATACATGTGCAAATATAAATAACATAGACCCGGGCAACTATACTAACCATATATAGGTGCAAATATAATAAACACAGACCAGTGCAGCTATTCTAGCCATATGTATGTGTAAATATAATTAACATAGACCAGGGCAACTATACTAACCATATATAGGTGCAAATATAATAAACACAGACCAGTGCAGCTATTCTAGCCATATGTATGTGTAAATATAATTAACATAGACCAGGGCAACTATACTAACCATATATAGGTGCAAATATAATAAACACAGACCAGTGCAGCTATACTAACCGCATATATATGTAAATGCAATTCACATAGACCAGAGCAATTATACCATGCGTCATATATGTGCAAAGGTAGTTACCACAGACCAGTGTAGCTATGCTAACCGCATACATGTGCAAATATTATTACCACAGATCAGTACATCTATACTAACCATATATATGTGCAAATATAATTAACACAGACCAGTGCAGCTGAGCTAACCATATATATGTGCAAATGTAATGAACACAGACCAGCACAGCTATACTAACCGCATATATTTGCAAATGTAATTACCAGAGACCAGTGCAGCAATACTAACCGCATATATGTGCAAATATAATTATCACAGACGAGCGTAATTATATTAACCGCATAAATGTGCAAATATAATTACCACAGATCAGAGCAAATATACTAACCGCATATATGTGCAAATATAATTACCACAGACCAGTACAATGCTATTAACCGCATATTTGTGCAAATATAATTAACACAGAACAATGCAGCTATACTATCCACATATATGTGCAAATATAATTAACATAGACTAGAGCAATTATATTAACTATATATATGTGCATATATATTTAACCGTATATGTGCACAGAGAATAAACCGTATATATGTGCAAATAGAATTAACATAGACCAGGGCAGTTATACTAACTGCAGATAGCTGCAATAATAATTAAAAGGTGCAAACATAATTTACATATAACCAGGGCGACTATACTATCCGTGCATTCAAATATAATTAAAATAGACCAATAGGCTAACTGCATAAATATATACCAGCGCAGATATACTAACTGTATGTGTAAACAAAACAGATCAATGGAAATATACTAAACACATGTATGTGCACACATTGTTAACATTGACGAGTACAACTACATCAACAACATATATTTTTGCACATGTAGTACCGAAGTTGTGGAACAATCTTCCACCCAGTCTCAGAGCACTGGAAAATGAACTTTCCTTCAGGAAGAAACTTAAGACATGGCTGTTTCCCCGTTAATGTACCAGAGGCCCTACTCTCAGCACAGTAATCATCAGCGCGGCGAAGCCTTCGGGTAGCCATGTGCTTTACAAAACATAAACATATGTGCAAATAATAATCAACGCAGAGCAGTGCTACTATACTGAATATACACAAGCGCAACTATAATACCTGTGCACATTAGTAACTATTCAGATTTACTAATTCAGATCAGTATAACTGGACTAACTAAATACCAGTGTAGCTAACAACAGACCAGTGCACTTGTACAGCGTTTATAACTGGAAGCACATATTAACTGTGTATCCCAGCACCTATACAAACTATACACCTGCTTCAAGTTTTACATAATTATACAGCTGGGTAACTATATGAAATTTATAACTGGTTAAACATACCAATCATTGACTGCTACTAGTGTATAATTCATACATCTGTGCAACTATAATAACTATAGATCTGCACACTTAACTATAGACATGTGCAACCTAACTATCAATATTAACTATACCCGATATGTATAAGTATCGATATGCGTCACTATAATCCTGTGCAGCTGCTCTACCTTTAGACTTGTCTAACTTTACAGCCTACATATCATTGCAACTTTACTAACTAAAGAAAGGCGTAACTGTACTTACTATAGACGTCTGCAATATATTAACAATACACATGTGCAACTACATTAACTGTATATTGTTGCAACTGTACAACCTAGAGAAAGTCATAACTATACTAACTGTAGACGTGTGCATTATATTAACTAGACACATTTGCGACAATACTAATTGTATATTGTTGCAACTATACAACCTATAGATTTGCACAATTTGGCTGTCTGTGGATAAGTGCATTTTACGAACTACCCACATGTGTAACCATACTAACTATATATTAGTGGAACTATAGTCATCATAGACTGGTACTACTGTACTAACTACAAACATGTGTAGCTATACTAATGATATATCTGTGCAGATAAACTAACTATAGACATACATAGCTGTAATAATTAAGGATCTGTGGAACTTTAACAGCTATACTCTTAGGGCTCTGTAATAACTATTGTTCTGTACAACGATACAAGCTACAGGGCTTTGCATGTACTGTCACTCCAGACCGGTGTGACAAATATGCTGACTACAGTCATAGGAGAACCCTACATTTATATTAGTGAAGTAGCTTAGAGTCAAAATCCATCAGAATCGTGAAAGATGTGATACTAATATGGCACTTGGCACATTGTTAGTTAGTCATATGAACATTGATTTTTGATATAGACCCCAAAAATCTGACCCCCCATTTTAGGCGTATGATGTCATAATACGAAATGGCCACCGCAAGGGCCGGTAAATTGGCATAAATGTAATATTAGTCTTCCAGCACATAATTGTAATGTTTTTTTACCCAAGGATTTAAAAAATGTTGCAATTTAATTGACTCAAAGTACACTATGATAAGTATCATAGACATAAAGGGCGTTCCACATAACTTACTCACCCCCCCCCCTTAACTTTTGAACGGCTAAAGATAGAAATTTCAAAAAAAATCATGGTTCATCAAAAAATGTCTAGTTTATGTTGTTACTTATTTTAGGGGCACTTGGGCCCCTATATACAGGGTGTACCAAAAGTCTATTACAATATTTTAGATGACACCCTGCATATTCTTGCTATATATTTAACTAATATATAACAACGGATTTTTAACATTTGAACATTACAACATTTTTTATTGAAAAAGAATGAAGATACAAATGATGTTGTTATTAATGTTATTTGTTATTTTAGCCAGTAGTTTTTTAAAGGTTACAATTTGGTCAGTCATCTAAAACATTGTCCATCACAAACACAAAGACTAGTACATGGAAGAGAAAATTGTTTACATTTACGAGCATGGGTACACAATGTTTTGCATCCACACTTAACAAGTTCCTTGCAGTATTTTGAAGCATGATGGAAATGTGACCACAGAGGTTCATTTCCAGAATCTTCCCTCTGCCATTCCCGCTGAGCTGGATCAGGTATATCAGGATACACATTCCACCACTGAGACCACATATAACCCGCGTGGAAAATAGCTCTCTTGATTTGCTGCAAAAGAGCAGCCTCACTTGGTGGCACATTTCCTAGAGAGCAATTAAGTTTGGTCACCATCATTCTTCGACATTCGTTAACAGAATCTGTGTTAATGTTCTTATTGTATAATCTTATTACAAATTGCTGAAGCTGCCTGAAATTGTTATTTGAAATAGCTGATGGGCAAGGAGAGAGCTCAATAATTGTTTCTGCGACAGCCTGAAAATGTTGCCACATTTCACAACCTGATTTCTTGCCATGACCTACATATGCAGATAGAGTGCCGCAACCTCTAAATGCATGGAAAAATAAAATACCATCACATACACTTTTGACAAGTTTATTCGGATACTCATGGATAGGCAGTAGCCCTTGATGTTTCCCAATACCAAAATCAATCCACAGCTTTAAAAGCTTTGAGCTGCTAAATGCATAAAGAGCCAGAACTGCTACATCGGAATCAATAGTACACATAGTTATGGGTTTCTGGCCACTTTCATTAGATGTTTTGCATGTAACAGCATTCTGGTATCAGCTTCTTCTTGATAAAATGTTCTGAGTTCAGATACATTCAGATTTTTGGGAATATTCACCATGTTATCATCCTTTGTCAGTACTACAATTTTGCCCTCGGGTATCTCAAGACTCAAAAAGTTAGAAGCCAAGAAATGGAACAAATCATTTTTTTATCTTCATTTTGTAGAAAAGTTGTCCAGTTTTTTGTTATATTTGTTGAACCATTTACACAATAGCATGGACCAAAACCTCACCTATTTCTTTCTTCCTTTTTCAGAGATCCCTCTATGTAACGGTCAAATACTATGTCTATTTGTTTCGATTAGTTAAGAATGTTAATTACATAAGGCTGGAATATATATGTGCTGTAGTGTTGAAAATTGCGTATCTTGTTGGGTTTTAAGAAATTGATTATTGCCAATCTATCCATAATAACACAATTTGCTGTATCTGGAATATTATCCATGTTATCTACAGCACCATTAAGCTTTTCCAAACAAGAGATGATATCAGACATTGTCCTTTTTCTTAGCAATCCTCCCTCAGAAAGGGATGGCGGATAATCGAAATTCTCATGGGCAAAATATTCCTTTAAATCTCCTTCTCTATCTTGGCAAGCAATATAAAGTCTAATGAAAGTCAGCAGTCGCTTTTTAAGATGGATACTTTGTGGTCCACTGATTTTGGGACTACCTTAAGAAATAGTCATAGCTTGTTTCTAGGAATAGTTTCAAAAGTGGATTTTTCTCAGCGTACTAGGCTCCCCTGAACAAATGTTACATACTGAGTTCTCCCCACGTCATCAGCAAAGCACATAGATTTATTTGCATTATCACTCATGATTAAGTTGGATGCAATATTCTTAAGAGTTTCGCCAGTACCAAAGGCATAAGGATTTCTGTTATCATGCAAAAACACTTATGTAAGTTCCTTAACATCATTTACAAATTGAGTGTTGCATGAGACGTTGTCTTCATGGTGAACACAGTTATTTTTTATTTCTGTGAATCCAATTTCTTCATCGAATTGTCCCAGTACATTGTTAATTAAAGGTCCAGACATCATATATTTCATCAATGCACTAGGATTATCAAGAATACCACCTGCCCTGCTGTCTGATTTTATATCCTTGTTACACTGCTCATGGATCTAATCATGACATCGGCAGGAATAAGGTCTACCACTTTTACAAGCAACAAAATATCCATTTGAAAATTCTTCATAAACATCTGGAATTCTTGTTTTCAGCTCGACAAGCATGTTAATGAACTCTGGCATCCACCTGGCATAGTGGGTGTGGTCCATAGCAAATATCCAATGACTGATCATTTTCAGGGTTACAATAAACTTCTCAAATTTTGCTGATTGAATGGTATCAAGAAATCAGAATAGCAGTAATTCGAGTTGGATTATAATATACCAATATTTGAAAGGAACAGTTTCTGCAACTCTTCGTGTATTCCATTCTTTCATGGATATTTGCCTATCAGTAGATACATCATAAGCCTTCTTCAAAAGTTTATACAGTGATGCAACACTAACGTTGTGTATGTAGCAGGAACGTTTTACATGAGACCCTTTTAGATATTGTCCAACTTTACCCTCACTGGTAACATTGTTTTAACTAAAATACCTGCCCAGCCACTACCATCAAGCCATTCTCCTGAAACTGCAACGAGTGACCAATGTGTAATGCTCTCCTAATGACTACCATTTTGTCTTCCATATACAATTCTGGAAGAAACCACTGTAATTGTTTAGCTGTTTTATAGACTAATTGATTACACGTTACCACAGAAGTCTGACTGGGAATAATTTTGGCCAATGTACACTTTAGTATATTAGAACATTGGAATGTTGGGAACTCCATTGAAAACAATGGAGTGCTCCGGGCTTATAATGGCTGGTATAAGCCTGGAGCTCCAACAGTCCAATGTTTCTTTGTTCACAGCTCTGGCTGTGAACAAAGGCTTCAGGGAGCCTGAGTGGATTCCAATCCCCCCACGCTCCCATAAGGCTTTGTTTTTTTTGTTAGAAAATTCTGCCCACTAGTGGCAGTATGTTCTAATAGCCTTATAGTCCTTCGTAGATGGGCTATACCGGCTATTAAAGTCCCTCTCCCTTGTTAAAGGCCCTCGCCTTCGGCTCGGGGCCTTTAACGCTGGAGAGGGCCTTTAATGTACAGGAATTTTGTACAGGAATTGTATATAGCGCAAATCACCAACTGGTTTCTAAGCACTTGCTTAGGGAACCCGTCCTGGTATTCCCCTGTGAGATAACCCCGGCAGGGTATCCGCAAGGTGAAAGCCAGGCATCCCGCCGCGAGGGGCCATTGTGGAGATTAAGCAAACTATTGCCCAGAGTCGCAGAGTGTGAACCCGTAAATCGAGTAGGCACCGGAGCGAGAATTGTCAAGTCCATGGACATTTTAGGACTCAAGACCCCGCCGAGCCGGGAATTGAACCCTGGTCCCGGGCTAACCTCTGCTTCCAGGTCTGCCTCCTCTAACCAGTGAGCCACACTTCTCCACTAATAGCCGGTATAGCCCTCTACGGCGGGCAATAAGGCTATATTAAAGCAGTGGTGTACCATAGGATAATTTATTGACTCATTCAATAAAGGTATCAATACAATATGCCTTTTTGTGGCAGAACCACTTCTGTTGGAGTGGGAAGCAGCCCAAATGGTGTGGCTTAAATTAGTTAGATTATGAAGATAAATAGTTTGAATCATCTGCAGCCATTTGTCTGACATAGGTTCATTATGAATAGGAGGAGGCTGGGAGGCATTGATATTACTTACAGGTACATTTGGCTGTTTTTGTTGTTGTTGTACCTGGTAACTGCAAATATCACTCTGGAAGGGGTGAAGTACATTTCTTGGTACAATCCTTGATTTCAATTTTTAAGAAGGATGATATACCCTGTGCATCTGATTTTCTCTGTATCAGAGATATGACTGTTCTCTGGAATGACAATGATTGAAGATGACGAGGGATTGTGATCAATATAGTCTATTGCAGCACAAGTGAAAGTGGAGAGATGAAGGCCTGTTGGACACACAACCCTGTCATTGCAGAATTGCTTACATTATTTGTTAGTTATGTGACATGCATGCGCCCAATTTGTGCAGTCTGTCTTCTAATTCACATTTTTTTGTTTTAGCCCGCACCAGTAATACAATATAAAGAGGTAGTGGAGTTTCATTATCTTTTTTGTGGCGGGTGTTTCCTGTAGGATTTGCCCTCTTACAACTTACTGGTATGATACCGAACAAGCTGTGAGACTGACAAAGCTGCACTTCTCTTATAATTTACTGGGCTGTCATTTGAAATGTTACACCCTTCCATAATTATTTGTATTAGATTTAGCATAGCAGTCCCTACTGACTTTTCTTGGTAATTTTGGCCAACTGTCCACTAAATCCATCTACTTCAAGTTGAAACATTTGTTTTTGAATAATAGCAACTTCATTGGCCAGGCAGATACCATCCAGAAGAGCATATTTGTTTACAGATACTGAATATATTTTCTCCTATATTGTTTTTTGCGTATTAGAAGAGTATCTCTACCTTTTGGTTCAGCAATAAGTTCTGGTATGAATGCAATAATCTTTTCTTTTAACTGTGTGCTGTGTGCATATATATATATATATTTTTTAAAGTTCAAAAACCTTTATTGTATATAAGGCACGGTACATCAATGCAATAAATTCGGGCAATTGTTCAGCATATAATCTTCCAAACTATGACCATCTTCTCGTGCATAACGTCTTATATTGAGCAATAGCAGCTGAAAGAATATGAACATTACCCCACCACTCCCACCCATCGAACATTACCCACAATGACTCAATTTGGATGACATATCCGAAGTGAGCAGCACTCTGAAAGGCTAAGACAAAGTTTATGAGGTGTGTGACACATTAACTACCATCGGAGGGCCGAGCAGGTTCGAATCGTATGAGAGCATGGCTTGCCCTGTACCCAGGCAAAGATGTGGGTGCCAAGCACACTGGAAATGACCCTGTAGGAGCCCCCCAGAGACATTTGCCCATTTTGTAGTTGACGAAGAATGAGAGGCGTGAGTATAGCCGCCGAAGTAGTATTAATCAGTAGACCGTGGTTCACTTGCGTCAGCAGCATCTATCCTTTCCTGCCCATCCCCCCGTCCGCCTGTTGCCGAAGGAGGTAGGACGTAAGTGGAGCCCAGATGTCCTTTGGCCGTGATCTCGGGGGCAATAGGTCTGCGTCATCATGTAGTCGATCTTGCCACACGGACATGGTCCGAATCCAACACTTAAACTTGGGGGCCCGTCCCCGACCCCAGCGGCATGCAACCAAACGTTTAGCCAGTAAGAGACTAATTGCCAAGAACGTTCTATGCACAGTTACTACGGGCTGTGTCAGTCCCAGCAGCGCCTTCAGTGGGCAGGGAGTTATAGCTACGCCCAGCATATCAGAGAGCCCCGCAAAAACCATTGACCAGAATGCAGCAAGACCAAGCTAGGTGATTGAAATCAGCCCCAGCTACCCCGCAACGTAGGCAGCAATCAGTCTCACGCAGGTGAAATTTGTGTAACCTAGCAGGGGTGTGGTATACCCGATTTAGGAATTTGTAGTGTATAAGCTGTAACCTATTGTTACCTGTAATTGCATTTGTTTGTGTGCAGCTAATCTCCCATTGCTCATCTGTGAATGGCGCCACAAGGTCCTTATCCCATTCTAGGCGAGCCCGCAATGAGGTGGATAGTGGTGCATTCTGTACATGTTTGAAGAGCATAGATATGACATGGCGCGGGGTGTCTGTTTGTAGTATGGCGTGTAGTGGCGCAAAGGTTTCAGGCTCTTTAGGGAATGAGGGGCTGATCGCTCGGACGCTCTGGCGCAGGCGGGTAAACAGAAAGGTATCCATAATGGAGGGTGGTCTCGCCCCGAAAAATTGTTCAGTGGTGCGGAAAGTACCCTGCACATAGAGGTCTCCCCACAGACAATGTCCCAGTTCCATAAGCAGTTTACGGCAAATCGCCTCACAAGTGACGTGCAGCCTGGGATCGTTTCCCAATGGCATTCTGGGCAAATAAAAAACGGACTGTCCAAGGCTTGCCATACGACGCGATGCCACCACCGTGCAATCTACAGTGGACGGGTCGCGTTCTGGGCCCCACCACTGTGTGTATATATCCGGTCTTGAACCAGCGGAGCCATGTGACCATCTTCCACAGCCAAGTGTGCTATATATGGCGGCGGATGGAACCAATACACAGCGAAGTGTGCCTGGGCGCAGTCACAGTATCTCTCGAAATTAGGAACCTCGAACCCACCTTGGTGGAATGGCAACATGAGTGTGTCGAGGCTAAGACGCGCCGGTTCCCCACCCCAGATCAGCCTCGTTAGTTGAGACTTAAGGGAGCGGAAGAAGAATCTCCCAGGATTGTACGGATTATTGACAAAAAGGTGCAATAGTTTCAGCAGTATCACCATTTTGGTAAGTGCAATACGTCCGGCCATTAAAAGTGGGAGACGTATCCATTTGGTGACACTATCTGTTATCTTATCAATTGCAGTGCCGTAGTTGGCACGCATCAAGGTCTCCTTTTGTCTAGTAATTCAGATGCCTAGATACTTCAGTTTGTCCTGCTCCCATACGAGAGGGTAGTCGAGCTGGTGCCGGTATGTATTGTCAGTTAACAGAAATATTGCGGATTTCGCCCAATTGATTTGCACACCAGCAATGCCTCCAAATTTTGTGATTTCGCGCAGCACCAGATTTAAATTATCTTGGGGCTTCTTAATGTACAGTGTCATGTCACCCGCGTAGAGCGAGACAAGCAGTTGCCGGGCAGGGTATATGAGGGCGCGGTGATTGTGCTTTTGACGGAGTTTCGCGGCTAAGGGCTCAATAGCGATCGCAAAAAGGATAGGTGATAAAGGGCATCCCTGGCGTGTGCCTCTGTGAACGGTGAAAGGGGAAGGGGTGGATCTAGCTCCATTGAGCAGCACCGTGGCTGTCGGCTGATGATATAGTAGCCACACCAAGTCTATGAAACTGAAAGGCATCTCCATGTGCTGCAGTGTGCCCAGCAGGTAGTCCCACTCTAGCGAATCAAAAGCCTTGGTGGCATCCAAGAATACCGCCACAGCCTCGCACTTTGGGTCAATGTCCTGGAGTACCACATGCAGGGTTCGGAGATTGTGTGAGGTTGCCCGGTTCGGGACAAAGCCAGCCTGGTCCGGCAGGACTAAGCGCTCCATAAGGAGGTTGAGTCGCGTTGCCAATACTTTGGCCAAGATCTTGGTGTCGCAATTTAAGAGCAACAGGGGGCGGTAGGAGTCGCATTGAGTAGGGGGCTTGCCAGGTTTAAGCAGGGAAGTTATGAGCGCTTTGCGCATGGTGCGGGGGAGACTACCCTCATCAAGTGCCGCATAAAATACTTGTTTTAAAATTGGTGCTAAAATAGGAGCAAAAAGTTTACAAAAGTCGATAGGTAGTCCATCGGACCCAGGGGCCCTGCCAGATCGCATCCCCATGATAGCCTCAGTGATCTCATCCAGCTCCAATTCTAAATGAAGACATTTCTGCTGGGTGTCGCCGAGCCAGGCCACTGCAACGTCGTCAAAATAGGCCGGGAGGTCAAGAGGTTCCACCCTATGCGAAGAGTAAAGTGTACGCTAGTGTTCCTGAAAAGTGTGAAGCTGATCAAGGAGGTTCCTGTACGCGTTGCCTTGGGAATCATGTATTTCGGTGACATATTTGCCAAATCTAGGGGGTTTAATCGAGTTTGCCAACACCCTTCCGGGTCGATCTCCCTCCCCATAAATGCGGGCCATGTGTGGCTTTCCTAGAAATTTGCATTCCCTATCTGCCACCGTTGTGTATTCAGTGAGCTTATCGCGCATGCAGACCTGAGCTGTGCGGTCGCCCGGGCTCTGAGCAATGGAACTCTCAAGCTCGCGCAGTTCAGTTTCTTATTTATGCAGGTCCGTACGCAGGGATTTCAGGATTCCACGACCCTTGGCTATGCAACAGCCTCTAACTGTGACCTTAAAGGCCTCCCAGACAGTCATGACACTAGATACGGATGCCATGTTGCGCTAAAAAAAATCCTGAATGTCTTGCTCCATTTCAGCCTTAAACACAGCATCTCTGAGGTGAGCCAAGTTAAGCCGCCAACTCAAGTAAGGGGAGCATTCAAGAGGAATTCAGAGTTCTAAGAGGACTGGGGAGTGGTCTGAGTACGTGCAGGCTAAGTGTGACACATGTAGTAGCCAGGGCGTCAAGCCCACCGACATAAAGACGTAGTCTAAGCGAGCCCAAGTTGAGTGTATAATCGAGAAGTGTGTGCCTTCCTTTAGGGTGGGGTGGGCATGTCTCCAAGCATCTATCAAGCCATTGTCATCTACTATATCGCAGAGCGTTCTTTGCATGGTAGTGTAGTGGGTGGAGAGCGGTCGTGATTTATCCATTTGAGGCTTTAGGGCAGTGTTAAAATTACCCCCCCCCCCAGATGACATACGTAATTCCCAGTGTCTGTATTTTCCCCCACAATAAAAGCAAAGCATTAGGATTGTAGACATTAGGGCCATAGTAATTGGCGAATAAAACGTCATATGCATGTAAGCGCCCACATACCAAACAAAATCTGCCCTCTGTATCATTTTCTATACCTTTAGGCGTGAATGCCACCCCTCGTTTGATTAAAATGGTAACGCCTCTGGAATAGCTAGAATAGGAGGAAAACGTGAGGCTTGAGGCCCACCTGGACTCAAACTGCGCAGTGTTGCTGGGTGCTAGGTGCGTCTCCTGCAGGAGGGCGATGGTTATCCCATGTCTGTCTAGATACCCCAATATATGCCTGCGCTTTCTGGGGTCATTTAGGCCTCGAATATTCCATGAGGTCAGCTTAATGGTCTGGAGTGCCCTATTCTCGCTAGGGGAACCCATTGTCGTGCTCGTCACATTTCTTTCGGCAAGTGTGTGTAAAATGTCCGGTCAGAACTATCAAAAAGCCTCTTGTGTCAGACTCAGAGTGCGATCTAAAAACAATCAGTACTTCGGCATGTATTGATGCAATTTGCCCAACAACACCCCCCACCACCCACACCGGCATTCCCAACTTGCCGGGCATTACATACCCACCCGTTAAATTAATACCCATCAAAGAACAATGCTCCCCCGTCCAAACAAACGTGGGAGGGGATACAGGGTTCCCCCTGAAGAGGGGGGAAATTCACTAGGGGCACTCGACCTGCCCATACATCTCCCCTCTTTCACCCACAGGTACCACAGCCATAAGCCAGGTACGCGAGCGTGGGACGGAGTTGAGTATCTGAGCAATACAAGGAGTGCATAGTTGAACAAAGTAAAACAGTCATATACATCACCAAGGCAGTTCAGGGCTTCACTTCATATCGAGGTGTTAAGGTACTCCGCCGGGAGTTGTCGATGCTGCAGGAGTCAGTACTGCAGTGAAAGCAGAGAGGGCAATCTGGAGCGGCTCCCGGAGTTAGCCGCTCTGGAGGATGCCTTTCTGTGGCGCTTGAGATAGTCTTCAGCCTGCTGCGGGGAAGCGAAGAGGTGTTGCTTCCCGCGATGAGTGATCTTAAGTTTGGCCGGAAAAAGCATGGCGTAGGGAATTTCCAGTGATTGCAGCTTTTTCTTCAGTCTGTGAATTTACGTTGTGCCTCCTGCACCGTCGGTGTAAAGTCCATGTAGAAGGACAGCGTTGTGTTCTCGTATGGTACTTGTTGTTTTTCTCGGGCCAGCCGGAGGACCGTATACCGATCGCTGTAATTTAGAAAACGAGCGATGATTGGACTGGGTGAGGCACCGGGAGGAGGGCGGGCAGCCAGGGATCGATGTGCCCTCTCCACAGTGAGGTGTGCAGAGAAGGAGTCTCTACCAAAAAGGTCAGCCACCAGCTTTTATATGAAGTCCTCCATGCGTCCTGTATTGGTTGTCTCTGCAAGGCCCAAGATATGCACGTTATTTCTTCGAGACCTAGCTTCAAGGTCCTCGTTTTTGTCCGATATGGTTTTGAGCAGCTTGTCCATCTGAGTAACCTGGCGGCAGTTGGCCGTAGCGTTGTCTTCCAAATCAGAAATCCTGCTCTCGGCTTCCTTCAAACGAGTGTCATGTTGGCTCAGTTTATCCACCACGGTATCCATCCTGGTGTTGAGGCCATCTATTTTGGAGTCGATTGATGTGAGGCTTAGTTTCACTCCCAGAAGGAGTGATTTCCAGTCCTCGTCTGGCGGGGCCCCAGCGCCAGACTCCGCCTGCTCCGCGGGCCGGGATTCAGAGTTTTTCTGGGACTCGAATGGCAGTTTGGATTGCCTGGCGTCATTCCGCCCCATTGTGCAGCGAGATAGAGAGGTTACGATAAGAGCAGTCCGGCGTAGCAGGTTGCCAGCGAAGCCGTGGAGCAGAGGGCGTCAAGCTCGGCAGGAGGGTGAGACGAACAACAATGCCCAGGGCGGGCCAGAAGGCCCAACAGTGGAGTGCAGGCAGAATACGTGCAGGCCGCAGGGCGCAACAGGTCCAGTAGGTACAGGCAGACAACCAAGGGATGAGCCAGCAACCAGTGAAGTGCTGTAGAGGAGGAGGGCCCACTGCAGGGGAGTTTATGAGGTTGGGAACAGAGAAACCCCCAACTGGCCACAGCAGGATGCGCAATAGGGGACTGGCAGGACCAGCAGCAGATCGGGGATGACCAAAAACAGTACCTCTATGCAGAGCAATGAACCTGGCTCAGCCGTCCGTAGTGTGAAGCGAGTGAGGGTGACCGGGCGGTGAAACCAGTGTAGGCACGAGGCAAATCCGGCGAGAAGGTAGCCAAGGGAGGTCGTCAACAGCAGGGCGCCCAGAGGTAAGCAGCCCGGCAAGGTGTCTCTGCTGGGGGCGGAGGATATGCAAGAAGGCAGGCAGGTTAAAATGGCGGTGCCAGAATTTGCCTCCCCCGCATTCACACAAAGGCTGATTGTAGGTCAGACGGCCCACACCCGGCCGCAGCACCAGGGGGGACACCCCTCACCAAGAGCAGCAACACCAAAACAGCACCACGGCACTCCGCGCATCAGCGATGTACAGCAGTCCAGATGGCCAATAGAGGGAAGCCACTGGAAGTCCGTCAATAGGTCCATGGGCCAGGCGTGGCGGATTAGTGCTAGATTGCTTGTGTCAAAAAGGAACGAGACACCTCCCCGGGGAGAGGATAGGGAAGGAGGCTGCCGGCGCCAGGAAGGCCGCGCCACCAACCACCCACGTGGCGGGCACTGCATAGCGGGCGCCCGGGGCGGTGATCAGGGCTCCGCGTCGGCCTCAAATGTGGTCAGCAACAGGCAATGTAGGGCTCTAGCGCCTCGCCCCTCGCAGGAGACAGCGAGCGCAGAAAGGCGTAGGTGAAGAGAGTAAGGCCCGAACCCCCAGCCTCGAGTAATGCCCGCAGCCGAGCGGGAGCCCAGGTCCAGCGGGGCACCCACCCGCAGGCCCGGGGCTCCGCAATCGCTGGGAGAGTGTAGACGAGCTCCTCACTTCAGCTCCAGGGCAGCTCTCAGGTAGCACCCACCGGCAGTGTGGGCGCGTCGCTCCCCCCCACCTCGGGCTTCTCACCAAGGCAGTATCTTCTAGCCTCGAAAGGCCCTAAAGCCGCGGTCCGGCGTGTAGGCAGCAGCCGGGTCTCGAGCTCCAGGGGAGCAGGGCGAAGTCCGCGGGCGGTTTCAGGCGCTCGTGGCACGGTCCCCACAGCAGGTAGCGCAGCTTGTTTGGTGTCGGTGAAGTCCTCACACCATCACATGACCAACGGTGAGAAGATTGGCTAGTAAAATGCGCACCATTATGATATAAAGGATGTTGAAGTGCTCAGATGGGCCAAAGCCTCACATAAGCGCGGCCATCTTGGTCCAGCACCACCTAGCGCCCCGTGCTGTGTGCATATTTGTCTGCATTTTATCCACCTAATTCTGTCATATTACAAACTACGAGTGACTTAATGTTAGACAAAGTAAATACTGGCCACACTTCAGAATTTTGAAGTGTATCTTCAAGATAGTTTGCAATTTCACCTAGTAGCATGCCATAGATTAATGTCAATTTGTTGTCTTTACTTTTTTCTTTGTTTGTATTTGCCGATGCCGGTTATAAAAACTAACAAGACACTTGTGGTACTTTGCTTCAGTAGCAACCATATCACCACCACTTAACTTGGCGAGTACTTTTGAGTCACTTAACGCTACTACAGCTTCTAAAACTCGATTACTCAATTCAAGTGTATGCACATTTATAAGCTCTGCCCCTGGCTCTTCATCACAGAAGAAACATGTGTCTTTCAATTCACCAACTATAAATGAAGCACTGGTACACCTTAAAGTTCTCTCTTGAAAACTGTCATGAACTAGTTTAGGTTTTTTGGATAACCTTGCGGTTGTCAAATTTGTTTCTACACGTTTTATGGAATTATACACAATTTTAATTAAACAGTTCAACTACATCATGATTTTTTAACAATTTTGTCTTGATGATTGATGGAAGTCCTTTTATTTCGTCAAAAGCTAGCAGTTCGTCAAGCAAACTTTTGTACCTCTATCAGAACATTGACAATTAGCTGGACACACTAAAATGTCTGGTATATCTTGTTGACACAATACATACAGATCCCAATCAATCTCAGTTCCAGCATGTTGTTTACTAGATATAAACTCTTTATTAATGATTACAAATTCACATCTTCTTTTGGTAGACATTTTCACTCATTGACAGCGAATAATCTTTTCACAATTTCATAAACCACTATCAATTTATTTTTTAATTAGTTTACAAGGGCAGTACAACATACTTTGTTTAACTACATCATAAGGCATTTACTTACTGGATCCATTAAGCATTTCTCATACTTTGTCAGGGGTAAAATAAAATGCAGATTTTGTACCACATTTAGCATGCCCGACCAGAAAAATGTGTAAATGAAGTGATGGATGCCTAACATTAGATTCTTAATCGCTATATAAATAAGAGCGGCAGCCATTTTCTTTTATACCATCATACGGGCAAAGTAGTTATACGATTTTTGGGGTCTATATCACCACTCATTTTTTACCTTATTATTAAGCCCTGCGCAAAGTTTCATGTTGGTATCACATTTTGCACGATTCTAACACTAACCTACCTCACTATGGGCCATATGTATCATCAAACTATTTAGCATTTCCTAAATAGGGAATTTTAAGGAATCGCTATTTAGGAAATGCAAAATGGTATGTATGAACAAAATCGCATTTTATTTGCGATTCCTTAAGCTTCCTTATTTGCGAATTCGCATTTTGCGAATTCGCAAATAAGTAATAATTTCCAATGCATTCCTATGGGCCAGGAGGCCCATAGGAATGAATGCAAAATAATTCTCAAATTGCGAATTCGCAATTTGCTAATCGCAATTTGAGAATTATTGCAAGGGTGCAGGGGTGTCTCAAATACACCCTACTGCACCCCTGAAAAGAACATGTGTGTGCATATTGCGCACATACATGCCCTATGGGCATGTGTGTGCATCATATGCCACCTTTAAAAATGCCAATTTGTGCATTTCTGGAAGAATTCGCAAGTTACCATCAACTGAAAGTTGGTGGTAATTTGCGAATTCTTAAACAAAATTCGCAAGCTAAAATTGCTACATACATAGCATTTAAGGAATCTCAAATTTGCGATACCCTAAAAGCTAGGGAAAAATAAGGAATCGCACAACTTTGCGATTCCTTATTTTGGGAATGTTTCATACCTTCCAAAACGTGCAAAACGGCCGTTTGCGAGTTGCAAAGGCCGAAATTCTGCGAATTTCGGCCTTTGCGATTCAAAAACAGCTTGATACATATGGCCCTATATGAACAACATAGACAAAAAAGAGGGAGAAGGAGGTTAAACCAGACCAGGTCGGCCTCCAGTCTGTGTACAAAATACAGGAACCCTATGTCAAGGGTCCAGAGACCTGGTAGGTGTTTGTATGGTCACTGCTTACTCAGTCAGTGTGTACCAAAAATGTGTAAGAAAGAAAAATTTCTTTCTAGAGTCCCCTCACTCACCGGGGTTGCCCCACGGTGACATGCTTCATCATTGGGGCCATCCCAGTTCTCTACGAAAAGGGGCGTGCTGCGACAAGGCGACTACGCTGGAGCACTGGTTTTGTGAGATGACTATGTGTGGTGCAAGTGTGGTGGTGGTGGAGTGGGTGTGGAATTAAAAATACCGTGCTAGTGGGCCTCAACAATTTATTTCTGCTCCTAGTGTGGTATAAAAATTAAAAAGGGGTAACACTGTATTCCAACTTTTACTGAGCTAGATCAGTGTCAAGGTCAACATGTTTCAAGCTCCCCCAAGCTTTTCTTCAGGACCATACAGGGTCCAGCCCTGTATTGCCACTCCTGTTTTCTAATGAAAAAGTGTTGCTAAAAAATACTTATTTTCAATTAACGCTGTTGTTAATAAAACATGCGTGTGGTTGTACATACGTTTTTGTATTTCACTTCGATTCCTGTAAAATAGAGTAACAGTTGTTAAATGATGGACAACCCCTTCCAAGAAGGGGAACAACTCACATGCATCTCACTCGAACTAGGGCGTGAGTGTGCCCTTGGCATCATAATGATGCATGCTGGTTTTCAAAACGGTGTAGAAAGATAAATCACTGTGAATAAAGTGGTTTAGTGGTTTCACACACAAAACATATAGACTTAATGTGACTATTGACAAGACACACAACACAAACACACGAAATAATATGGCAGATGGTTATATTTACATAAAAGAGTGTATGGTTACACCCCATGGTCTTAGGCAAGGGCAGGAACGCCTCGTGGAAACATTGCTGAAAAAGGATTATCAAGGTTTAGAGTTAGAAGGCTCCTTTCCTGTTTGCCCGTTTATATTGCCGATTTCCTTGCAATCTAGCGTAGCTCATAAACTTACTTCCTATTGGCAAACCCGCTCGGTACTACCTGGTGCTTCCTCACCCGACCGCATACTGATCTGAACCCGGGCTCGCGGTGTATTTAGAACACGCGCGCTTCCGGGTTGCCGGGAAACCTCCGTTAAGCTAGAGCGCTTACTTGGGGCGGCCATCTTGGTGGGATGTGATCGCGCTCGGCGCGAGTGCTCTTGAAAAGTGGGGATTATTACCGAATGCTGCTAGGTTTGGGGATAAGAAGCATTTTAGAGTGATACTGTGAGCTGGGGCATTTTTATACAATAATTTAGAACACAGGTTTTTGTCTTTCGGGCGGATGAAGTTTTTGAATGTTCAGGTATATTTAAAAAAAAAAAAACGGGTATCTTAGCACTTGGTAGACAGGAGGACTAGTACCTATCTTTGCTCAAAAGATTGCACTGGGTCTTATGATATTGTGGGGAAAGATATTTATGGTGACAAGGTTTTTATTGAGGTGGGAGAGAGTATTACTATGATATTTATACAGGTGTGGTTCATACTATCCCAAATCAATTCAGTAAGAAATGGTCTATGGCCGAAAGGCTCCCCATGGGATTTCATCATTAAGTCCTTGGGTGTCCGTATGTAGACGAAACACCCATCTCTGTTCTTTTTCATGGAGGATTCGTTCCAGATTGTCTTTGTTTTTCACTGTTTCTATGACCACCCAGGTTAAATCATTAGGTGTATGGTTCTGTTCAATGAAGTGGGTGGTCATTCTTGTTGTGGCTCGCTTGCACCTGATGTTACTTCTGTGCTCCACTATGCGAGTACTGACCTTCCTAGTGGTCATTCCTACATAGTGGAGGTTGCACGTGCAGGTTATTAGGTACACAACCCCACTAGTATTGCAATTGGAAAATCCCTTCAGTTCCCATCTCATAGTGTTGTTAAAAGTCACGTTTTTGGTTGGGGAAGTCAAATGACAAACACTGCAATTGTTGCATGGAAAATGACCATCAGGTAGTGGTTGGGATCTTACTGTCTGGGTTATCTGTGTAGGGCGGGTATGTACCAAATAGTCCTTCAAATTTTTTCCCCGCCTATGACTGAACATGGGAGTAGGTATGTGAAGGCCGCCGCTGTTAAGAATTGGCCAATGTTTTTTGATTATTTTGGACACACTGTCAGAGACTTGATTGTACGTGGTAATACAGATCGGTTTTTTGTCCTCAGGTTGTGTTCTCTCTTTGGGTTCCAGAAGTGCTTCCCTATTGTTGTTAGCCGCCCGTTTTTTTGCCTCTTTGATCAGTTTATTTGGGTATTTTCTGTATCTCAGCTTGTTGCTTAAGTCTTCCGCTTGGGTTAGGTAGTCGGATTTTTTGCTACAGTTCCTGCGCAAACGGAGGAATTGTCCAAATGGCAGGTTTTGTTTGAGATGGCGAGGGTGAAAACTATCAAAGGTCAAAAGACAGTTTCTAGCTGTCTCTTTAAAATGGGTTGTGGTCACTAGTCTGCCTGACTCAGCATGAATGTTTAGATCAAGGAAAACTAGATCGGTCTTGCTCATTGAGCAGGTGAATTTGAGGAAAGGATCCTGTGTGTTGAGCCAGGTGAGAAAGTTCTGTGCTTCTTCTTCTGTGCCTTGCCATATCAACAAAATGTCGTCGATATAGCGTTTCCAATGTAGGATTTGATGTTTGTGTGGATTCCTCTCATTCAGTATTTTGTTTTTCTCCAGTTGATGGACGTACAACCCGGCTATGCTCGGCGCAAATGTACTGCCCATACTGGTCCCATGCTGTTGTTTATATAGGGTAGATTCAAAGCGGAAGAAGTTTTCACACAGTGCTAGTTGGCAGCATTCGAGTACTACATGGCGAGGAGTATGAAATTCCCACTCGTTTTCGTACAGTACTTCCTCTAGAATCTGTAGAGTCTCTCTGTGTGGCAAGCTGGTATATAGACTTTCGACATCCAGACTTATCAGAAGGCTGGATGTCGCGTCAAAGGTTAGATCTTGTAATAGGCACAGTACGTCCTTGGTGTCCCTCAGATAGGTGTCTGTTTTTTGCACAAGGGGTCTGAGAAAAGCATCTGCGAATTGCGAAAGGGGCTCTAGAATTGAGCCTATCCCCGAGACTATGGGCCTCCCTGGTGGGTTCTCCAGTCTCTTGTGTATTTTGGGGATAGTGTAGAAGTATGGAATTGTTGGTTTTTTGTTTGTTAAGAACTCAATTTCTTTTTTACTAAGCCAATCGTTGGCTTGACACTCCTCTGTCAGGTATGCAATTGAGATTCTTAGACGTTCTGTCGGGTCTTCATCCAGTTTGGCGTAGTTTCTTGTGTCCCCTAGTAGACGGAGACATTCATTCCTGTAATCCGTGGTGTTTTGTAATACAATTGCCCCGCCTTTGTCGGCTGGTTTTATGGTAATTTGGTTGTTTTTTGACAATTCTTGTAGTGCGGATTGTTCAGCTTTGCTGGTGTTATGAAATACTTTGATGGTTCGTGGGTCTAACTCCTGAACCTCTCTCATGACCGCTTTTTCAAAAGTTAATACTTCCACAGGTAGGCTGTGTGATGGAGGGACAAAGTTTGATTTTTTATGTAGACCTGTGTCACTCTTTGTTCGCTCTGTGGGGTCTTTGTCTTGAAAGAATACCTGCAATTTGATTTTTCTCAGGAATTCTTTTAATTCACAGCATAGTTTAAACTTGTCTGTGGTTGGGGTGGGTACAAATCCTAAGCCTTTGTTAAGCACTTGGATCTGTATAGCTGTGAGGCATAGTGATGATAGGTTTACTACTAAATCGAGCTGGTGCTCGTGGTTGGTTCCGGTGGGCCTTTGCTCCGTGTGTGACGTGTGGTTGTCACCACTGGTTCTGCCCATTGTACTCCCTGGTTGGGTTTGTTTTTTGCTCTTTGTGCCTGGCGGCCTCTCCCTAAAAAAGGTTTCCTTTGGTTACCTTGGTTTCCTTGATCATTCCCCCAGTTCTGATAGTTGGGTTGATTGTACATGGGTGGGCCATAGAAGAAAGGCGGGGGCGGGGGGCAATAATTATATGGGTCTTGGTACATGGGCCACATCGGCGCTTGATTGCCTCTAAAACCCCTTGTGTTGCCTCTTCCTCTTCTAGGTCTTCTGTTGGGGGTAGTGCTGTAATTGCTTGATCCCCCAGAGCTATTTGATCCTGTGTCAGAGCCATCACTATCAGTGTTGTATCCAGGGTTCTTATTGTTGGTTCTGTAATCATCCCTAATGTAAGGATACACTTTTTCGTGAGCAAATGCTTTTTTATCCTTAGATAATTTGATGTATTTTGAATCCTTCAGGCTGATTTCGAATTCAGACATCGTTTTATTCAGCTCATTCAGTCTTTTTGTTAGTTCTGCTGGAGTTTGAAAAGACTTGAGGCGTATCTCCATGGAATTTATCTCTTCCTTCAGGGAATCTACTAATCTGGTCGCGGTTTTAATGATCAAGACCAGCCAGTCTCTGGTACAGTGCCAGGATATTTGTGACCAGTCCAGCTTGAATTGTTTGTCGTGCTGGAATATAAATGGTTCATTCCTGACTATGAGGCCCCTTGGTGCTGCGTTCGCTTGTAAATATTCCGCCATCATGACGCCATGAATCAATGTTTATATTTGTGTTCTCTTTAGTTCAGTCAATTCGTCCCAACATTGGCTCGCATCATTGTTTTCTCCTGTGGGTGCTCCTGCATGAGGTAACATGGAAGCAATGGCTCTATCAACTTCATCCTCCGAGAAGGATAGTCCTGTGTTCTGTGCCATAATTCTTTCTGTGAGTGTTTCTCTGTGTGTGTTGGCTTAGTCCTTAGATCAACCTGGTATATACCAGTCAATTGACCTATGTCTGAGAGAAAGAAAAACTCCCGCAGCCCGTGGCTGCTTAATGCATAGACAAAAAAGAGGGAGAAGGAGGTTAAACCAGACCAGGTCGGCCTCCAGTCTGTGTACAAAATACAGGAACCCTATGTCAAGGGTCCAGAGACCTGGTAGGTGTTTGTATGGTCACTGCTTACTCAGTCAGTGTGTACCAAAAATGTGTAAGAAAGAAAAATTTCTTTCTAGAGTCCCCTCACTCACCGGGGTTGCCCCACGGTGACATGCTTCATCATTGGGGCCATCCCAGTTCTCTACGAAAAGGGGCGTGCTGCGACAAGGCGACTACGCTGGAGCACTGGTTTTGTGAGATGACTATGTGTGGTGCAAGTGTGGTGGTGGTGGAGTGGGTGTGGAATTAAAAATACCGTGCTAGTGGGCCTCAACAATTTATTTCTGCTCCTAGTGTGGTATAAAAATTAAAAAGGGGTAACACTGTATTCCAACTTTTACTGAGCTAGATCAGTGTCAAGGTCAACATGTTTCAAGCTCCCCCAAGCTTTTCTTCAGGACCATACAGGGTCCAGCCCTGTATTGCCACTCCTGTTTTCTAATGAAAAAGTGTTGCTAAAAAATACTTATTTTCAATTAACGCTGTTGTTAATAAAACATGCGTGTGGTTGTACATACGTTTTTGTATTTCACTTCGATTCCTGTAAAATAGAGTAACAGTTGTTAAATGATGGACAACCCCTTCCAAGAAGGGGAACAACTCACATGCATCTCACTCGAACTAGGGCGTGAGTGTGCCCTTGGCATCATAATGATGCGTGCTGGTTTTCAAAACGGTGTAGAAAGATAAATCACTGTGAATAAAGTGGTTTAGTGGTTTCACACACAAAACATATAGACTTAATGTGACTATTGACAAGACACACAACACAAACACACGAAATAATATGGCAGATGGTTATATTTACATAAAAGAGTGTATGGTTACACCCCATGGTCTTAGGCAAGGGCAGGAACGCCTCGTGGAAACATTGCTGAAAAAGGATTATCAAGGTTTAGAGTTAGAAGGCTCCTTTCCTGTTTGCCCGTTTATATTGCCGATTTCCTTGCAATCTAGCGTAGCTCATAAACTTACTTCCTATTGGCAAACCCGCTCGGTACTACCTGGTGCTTCCTCACCCGACCGCATACTGATCTGAACCCGGGCTCGCGGTGTATTTAGAACACGCGCGCTTCCGGGTTGCCGGGAAACCTCCGTTAAGCTAGAGCGCTTACTTGGGGCGGCCATCTTGGTGGGATGTGATCGCGCTCGGCGCGAGTGCTCTTGAAAAGTGGGGATTATTACCGAATGCTGCTAGGTTTGGGGATAAGAAGCATTTTAGAGTGATACTGTGAGCTGGGGCATTTTTATACAATAATTTAGAACACAGGTTTTTGTCTTTCGGGCGGATGAAGTTTTTGAATGTTCAGGTATATTTTCAAAAAAAAAAAAAACGGGTATCTTAGCACTTGGTAGACAGGAGGACTAGTACCTATCTTTGCTCAAAAGATTGCACTGGGTCTTATGATATTGTGGGGAAAGATATTTATGGTGACAAGGTTTTTATTGAGGTGGGAGAGAGTATTACTATGATATTTATACAGGTGTGGTTCATACTATCCCAAATCAATTCAGTAAGAAATGGTCTATGGCCGAAAGGCTCCCCATGGGATTTCATCATTAAGTCCTTGGGTGTCCGTATGTAGACGAAACACCCATCTCTGTTCTTTTTCATGGAGGATTCGTTCCAGATTGTCTTTGTTTTTCACTGTTTCTATGACCACCCAGGTTAAATCATTAGGTGTATGGTTCTGTTCAATGAAGTGGGTGGTCATTCTTGTTGTGGCTCGCTTGCACCTGATGTTACTTCTGTGCTCCACTATGCGAGTACTGACCTTCCTAGTGGTCATTCCTACATAGTGGAGGTTGCACGTGCAGGTTATTAGGTACACAACCCCACTAGTATTGCAATTGGAAAATCCCTTCAGTTCCCATCTCATAGTGTTGTTAAAAGTCACGTTTTTGGTTGGGGAAGTCAAATGACAAACACTGCAATTGTTGCATGGAAAATGACCATCAGGTAGTGGTTGGGATCTTACTGTCTGGGTTATCTGTGTAGGGCGGGTATGTACCAAATAGTCCTTCAAATTTTTTCCCCGCCTATGACTGAACATGGGAGTAGGTATGTGAAGGCCGCCGCTGTTAAGAATTGGCCAATGTTTTTTGATTATTTTGGACACACTGTCAGAGACTTGATTGTACGTGGTAATACAGATCGGTTTTTTGTCCTCAGGTTGTGTTCTCTCTTTGGGTTCCAGAAGTGCTTCCCTATTGTTGTTAGCCGCCCGTTTTTTTGCCTCTTTGATCAGTTTATTTGGGTATTTTCTGTATCTCAGCTTGTTGCTTAAGTCTTCCGCTTGGGTTAGGTAGTCGGATTTTTTGCTACAGTTCCTGCGCAAACGGAGGAATTGTCCAAATGGCAGGTTTTGTTTGAGATGGCGAGGGTGAAAACTATCAAAGGTCAAAAGACAGTTTCTAGCTGTCTCTTTAAAATGGGTTGTGGTCACTAGTCTGCCTGACTCAGCATGAATGTTTAGATCAAGGAAAACTAGATCGGTCTTGCTCATTGAGCAGGTGAATTTGAGGAAAGGTTCCTGTGTGTTGAGCCAGGTGAGAAAGTTCTGTGCTTCTTCTTCTGTGCCTTGCCATATCAACAAAATGTCGTCGATATAGCGTTTCCAATGTAGGATTTGATGTTTGTGTGGATTCCTCTCATTCAGTATTTTGTTTTTCTCCAGTTGATGGACGTACAACCCGGCTATGCTCGGCGCAAATGTACTGCCCATACTGGTCCCATGCTGTTGTTTATATAGGGTAGATTCAAAGCGGAAGAAGTTTTCACACAGTGCTAGTTGGCAGAATTCGAGTACTACATGGCGAGGAGTATGAAATTCCCACTCGTTTTCGTACAGTACTTCCTCTAGAATCTGTAGAGTCTCTCTGTGTGGCAAGCTGGTATATAGACTTTCGACATCCAGACTTATCAGAAGGCTGGATGTCGCGTCAAAGGTTAGATCTTGTAATAGGCACAGTACGTCCTTGGTGTCCCTCAGATAGGTGTCTGTTTTTTGCACAAGGGGTCTGAGAAAAGCATCTGCAAATTGCGAAAGGGGCTCTAGAATTGAGCCTATCCCCGAGACTATGGGCCTCCCTGGTGGGTTCTCCAGTCTCTTGTGTATTTTGGGGATAGTGTAGAAGTATGGAATTGTTGGTTTTTTGTTTGTTAAGAACTCAATTTCTTTTTTACTAAGCCAATCGTTGGCTTGACACTCCTCTGTCAGGTATGCAATTGAGATTCTTAGACGTTCTGTCGGGTCTTCATCCAGTTTGGCGTAGTTTCTTGTGTCCCCTAGTAGACGGAGACATTCATTCCTGTAATCCGTGGTGTTTTGTAATACAATTGCCCCGCCTTTGTCGGCTGGTTTTATGGTAATTTGGTTGTTTTTTGACAGTTCTTGTAGTGCGGATTGTTCAGCTTTGCTGGTGTTATGAAATACTTTGATGGTTCGTGGTTCTAACTCCTGAACCTCTCTCATGACCGCTTTTTCAAAAGTTAATACTTCCACAGGTAGGCTGTGTGATGGAGGGACAAAGTTTGATTTTTTATGTAGACCTGTGTCACTCTTTGTTCGCTCTGTGGGGTCTTTGTCTTGAAAGAATACCTGCAATTTGATTTTTCTCAGGAATTCTTTTAATTCACAGCATAGTTTAAACTTGTCTGTGGTTGGGGTGGGTACAAATCCTAAGCCTTTGTTAAGCACTTGGATCTGTATAGCTGTATAGCTGTGAGGCATAGTGATGATAGGTTTACTACTAAATCGAGCTGGTGCTCGTGGTTGGTTCCGGCGGGCCTTTGCTCCGTGTGTGACGTGTGGTTGTCACCACTGGTTCTGCCCATTGTACTCCCTATATGAACAACACCTGCCTGGAGGCCATAGCTGTCACAGATACTCGGCCAAGGTGTCGCATCTCACGAAGGCCTGCCCTCACCAGCCCCTTCTGTCAAGTTGGCTCCTGAAGCCATTAGCGAGAGAGTGAGAGAAGAGGAACCACGGAAGAAGAGTCACCACTGGAGACACTAAACAGTGAACAATGCTGTATACATCAGCCAGCACCTGCGCTTCCGAGTCATTTGCCAGGCGGGTATGAGTGAGGCACAGCCTCCAGAATCCTAGAAACTCCTGATTTTCAGCATCCTTCAGCTCCATAGACAGTGCCATGCAGTTACCACTTATTTCATTTCCAGTGTGCCATATTCCACGAGGCCAATGCTTCTTAACTGGGCTGCCACCTTGGAATGGTATTACCCATAATGTAGCATGGTTTACCATTGCAAGATGGCCGCAAACTTTAACTGCATTATGTCGGTCATCTTGGAGCAGTACAGTGATACTCTGTGACAATATCATTCTAAGATTGCAATCTTGGTCAATGTTTACTGAGTAGTCATCTGTGGGTTTTGATGTGTATAGTTTATCATTGCTTTACCAATACAAGATGGCCAACACGTGCATAATAAAGATTGTGGCCATGCTGGAACTCTAAAACAACGGCCCGCAATGCACAATAGAACCATGCCTGCCATTCGTGTTAGAAGGATACCTTTGTGCTCCGCTATTAAAGACATTACATGGGTGACTTCAAGTAGGTGGTATTTCCTATTTGTTGAGGACTAGATCGGCTGATTTGCAATAGTATTTCTCTGCACCCATATCGATTAACCTGCTCACCGGGAGTTGCACAAAAATCTTACACACACCACATACTAGAGACGGGTGGAAATAAATTAACTTTCGATTTTTATGATTATATGTTGAGACAGAGATCCTCTTGCTATGTACAAATGTTCTTCACTGGACCATGCACATTTTCTGACCTCCTAAATGTTAATTTAGGCTAGTGGATTAGAAAATCTGTGAGCCCAGCGGACCTGCTCCGCCTTTCAACAAGAGAAGGCTAACTCTACAGGATGCAGCTACATTCATCTCATGGTGTTTTCAAAACCAAAGCAATGGTGGCTACACCCTCCCTCAACAAACTGTAATGTGACAGACAGCTGCAGAAGAGGATTCCGCTTCAGGGGTAGAGGCTTGCCAACCTGCCCCCTGGTGGGCAGGATGCCTCCTTTTCCTCGGCTGTGAAACCCACCAGCGCTTCGTCAGTGGGGGCCTTGCCCGTCCTTAAGTGTGGGTAAGAAGAGTGAGTGAGGGCTAGATGTAGGTAAATATTTTTTACCGATTCTAAAATCCCAAATTTTACCGATTCGGTATTTTAGAATCAGTAAATTAGATGTAGGTAAAAATTCGGTATTTTTTACCGAAATCGAGAAGATTCGTAATTACCGAATCTGTATTTACCGATTCAGTATTTGCCATTGATTCCTATGGGCCTGGAGGCCCATAGGATTGAATGTCAATTACCGAATCGGTAAATACCGAAAAATTCAAGGGTGGCAGGATGTCACTTTGACACCCTGTTTCACCCCTGATTAGTGCTTGTGTGCCATGTGGCACACATACATGCCCTTAGGGCATGTATGTGTGCCTAAGGGCATGTATGTGTGCCACATGGCACAGGTGTAAATACACATATTTGCATTTACATAGGAATTCCTTATTTACCACCAACTAATAGTTGGTGGTAAGTAACGAATCCTTAAAGCCCTGAAGCACTGTTTAAAGTGCCACCTACATGTCAAAATACAGATTCAGTAATTTTACCGAATCAGTAATTTTACCGATTCAGTAAATTTACCGATTCTGTAAAATTACCGATTTGGTAAAATTACTGAATCTGTATTTTGACATGCCCTACATCTCAGTATCCAAATACCGGTTGGTAACGGCAGAAAATCTGTATTTTCGGCCCTTACCGACCGGTATTTGGATACCTACATCTGGCCCTGAGTTCTTTATCTGTGCTTGCTTTGTGTGGTGAGTGTCTATTTGGGACATTTTCAACTCAGAGGCACAAGATGCTGATGCCTGGCTGCCAGGTAGACCTGATCAGTTGGTCAAGATGTGCTTTCGGTATACCTCAAAGGACTGAGTTGTCCAAGAGCCACCAGATCTGTGTAGATCAGTCAGCCACAGAAATAACAACAGCCAACTGAAGATCAGTGTCTGTGGTCATGGAGTTGTAGGGATGTTTTCCTACCTACGCTTTTTGTGCGCCTGCACCACCCTCACCCACCCAGTAAATACCAATAGGATGACAATACCTACATTCACCCAATCCTAAAGAACTCCTGGCATTGGTGCTGTTTTTTGGGTTACAGCTAGTCACACTGATTAAGGAGCCGTTTTAAACCCGGCCTTAGCAAGTATGGTTCAAAAGAAGAAGAATTTGAAGACACATTTTGACCCTAACCTTGACAACACATTTAAGCCTGTGGGTCCAGTGGGTGTTCTCACCACTGACCACGACAGGCCCATTTTGCCCACTACTGCTTAGGTCCACAGTGAAAATACTTTAAAGGACTAGGAAATCAGTTGGGTTCCTAATTGATGTGCTCTGGAACTGTGTCCCCAATGAGTACCAAATACTTGACCTCCTGGTTACTCTTGGCACTGAGCCTGTGAAGTAAACTGGGCAAGCTAAACTGACCATTTTTTTCATGTTCACTTTCTGTTTCTATACTCCCCGCTCCAACTACTTTAACTACAGACCTGTGTGATTGCACCGGCTATACCCCCATCTCCAACTACTATAACTACAGACCTGTGTGATTGTACCGGCTATACTCCCCTCTCCAACTACTTTAACTACTGACCTTTGTGATTGTACCGGCTATACGCCCCTCTCCAACTACTTCAACTACAGACCTGTGTGATTGTAGTGGCTATACGCCCCTCTCCAACTACGTTTACAGACCTGTGTGCTTGTACCGGCTCTACACCCCTCTCCAACTACTTTAACTACTGACCTTTGTGATTGTACCGGCTATACGCCCCTCTCCAACTACTTTAACTACAGACCTGTGAGATTGTACCGGCTATACTCCCCTCTCCAACTACTTTAACTACTGACCTTTGTGATTGTACCGGCTATACGCCCCTCTCCAACTACTTTAACTACAGACCTGTGTTATTGTACTGGCTATACGCCCCTCTCCAACTACTTCAACTACAGACCTGTGTGATTGTAGCGGCTATACGCCCCTCTCCAACTACGTTTACAGACCTGTGTGCTTGTACCGGCTATACACCCCTCTCCAACTACTTTAACTACTGACCTTTGTGATTGTACCGGCTATACGCCCCTCTCCAACTACTTTAACTACAGACCTGTGTTATTGTACTGGCTATACGCCCCTCTCCAACTACTTTAACTACTGACCTTTGTGATTGTACCGGCTATACGCCCCTCTCCAACTACTTTAACTACAGACCTGTGTTATTGTACTGGCTATACGCCCCTCTCCAACTACTTCAACTACAGACCTGTGTGATTGTAGCGGCTATACGCCCCTCTCCAACTACTTTAACTACAGACCTATGTGATTGTACCGGCTATACCCCCTCTTTAACTACATTGACTACAGATCTGTGTGATTGTGCCGGCTATACTTCCCGCTCTTTAACTACGCTAACTACAGACCTGTGTGATTGTACTGGCTATACACCCCTCACAAACTACTTTAACTACAGACCTGTGTGATTGTACCGCTCTTCAACTATGCTAACTATAGACCTGTGTGATTGTACCAGCTATACTCCCCTCTTCAACCACGTGAACTAGAGACATGAGTGATTGTACCGGCAGTACCCCCATCTTCAACTACTTTGACTACAGACCTGTGTGATTTACCGGCTGTACACCCCTCTCCAACTACTTTAACTACACACCTGTGTGATTGTACCGGCTATACGCCCCCTCTCCAACTACTTTAACTACACACCTGTGTGATTGTACCGGCTATACGCCCCTCTTCAACTACGTTAACTACAGACCTGTGTGATTGTACCAGCTGTACACCCCTCTTCAACTACATTAACTATAGATCTGTGTAAGTGTGGTGGCTGTAGGCCCCTCTTCAACTACGTTAACTACAGACCTGTGTAATTGTACCAGCTATACGCCCCTCTTTAACTACATTAACTACAGATCTGTGTGATTGTACCGGCTATACTCCCCTCTACAACTACTTTAACTACAGACCTGTGTGATTGTACCGACTATACGCCCCTCTCCAACTACTTTACCTACAGACCTATGTGATTGTACCGGCTATACGCCCCTCTCCAACTACTTTACCTACAGACCTATGTGATTGTACCGGCTATACGCCCCTCTTTAACTACATTAACTACAGATCTGTGTGATTGTGCCGACTACACTTCCCGCTCTTTAACTACGCTAACTACAGACCTGTGGGATTGTACTGGCTATACACCCCTCACGAACTACTTTAACTATAGACCTGTGTGATTGTACCGGCTGTATGCCCCTCTTCAACTACATTTACAGACCTGTGTGATTGTACCGCTCTTCAACTACACTAACTACAGACCTGTGTGATTGTACCGGCTATACGCCCCTCTCCAATTACTTTAACTACAGACCTGTGTGATTGTACCCGCTATACGCCCCTCTCCAACTACTTTAACTATAGACCTGTGTGATTGTACAGGCTGTAGGCCCCTCTCCAACTACTTTAACTACAGACCTGTGTGATTGTACCGGCTATACGCCCCTCTTTAACTACATTAACTACAGATCTGTGTGATTGTGCCGGCTATACTCCCCCTCTTCAACTACGCTAACTACAGACCTGTGTGATTGTACTGGCTATACACCCCTCACGAACTACTTTAACTACAGACCTGTGTGATTGTACCGGCTATGCACCCCTCTCCAACTACTTTAACTACTGACCTTTGTGATTGTACCGGCTTTACGCCCCTCCCCAAATAATTTAACTACAGACCTGTGTTATTGTACTGGCTATACGCCCCTCTCCAACTAATTTAACTACAGACCTGTGTGATTTTACCAGATATACGCCCCTCTCCAACTAATTTAACAACAGACCTATATGATTGCAACGGCTATACGCCCCCTACAACTACTTTAACTACAGATCTGTGTGATTGTACCGGCTATACGCCGCTCTTTAACTACATTAACAACAGATCTGTGTGATTGTGCCGGCTATACACCCCTCACGAATTACTTTAACTACAGACCTGTGTGATTGTACCGGCTGTACGCCCCTCTTCAACTACGTTAACTATAGATCTGTGTGATTTTACTAGCTATACGCCCCCCTCCAACTACTTTAACTACAGACCTGTGTGATTTTACCAGATATACGCCCCTCTCCAACTACTTTAACTACAGACCTGTGTGATTGTACCGGCTGTATGCCCCTCTTCAACTACGTTTACAGACCTGTGTGATTGTACCGGCTATTCGCCCCTCTTTAACTACTTTAACTTCAGACCTGTGTGATTGTAGCGGCCTTACGCCCCTCTCCAACTACTTTAACTACAGACATGTGTGATTGTACCGGCTATATGCCCCTCTTTAACTACATTAACTACAGATCTGTGTGATTGTGCCAGCTATACTCCCCCCTCTTTAACTGCGCTAACTATAGACCTTTTTGATTGTACCGGCTATACGCTCCTCTTCATCTACGTTAACTACAGACCTGTGTGATTGTACCAGCTGTACGCCCCTCTTCAACTACATTAACTATAGATCTGTGTCAGTGTGCCGGCTGTAGGCCTCTCTCCAACTACGTTAACTACAGACCTGTGTAATTGTACCAGCTATACGCCCCTCTCCAACTACTTTAACTACAGACCTGTATGATTGCATCGGCTGCATGCCCCTATTCAACTACGTTAACTACAGACCTGTGTGATTGTACCGGCTATACACCCCTCACGAATTACTTTAACTACAGACCTGTGTGATTGTACCGGCTGTACGCCCCTCTTCAACTACGTTAACTATAGATCTGTGTGATTTTACTAGCTATACGCCCCCCTCCAACTACTTTAACTACAGACCTGTGTGATTTTACCAGATATACGCCCCTCTCCAACTACTTTAACTACAGACCTGTGTGATTGTACCGGCTGTATGCCCCTCTTCAACTACGTTTACAGACCTGTGTGATTGTACCGGCTATTCGCCCCTCTTTAACTACTTTAACTTCAGACCTGTGTGATTGTAGCGGCCTTACGCCCCTCTCCAACTACTTTAACTACAGACATGTGTGATTGTACCGGCTATATGCCCCTCTTTAACTACATTAACTACAGATCTGTGTGATTGTGCCAGCTATACTCCCCCCTCTTTAACTGCGCTAACTATAGACCTTTTTGATTGTACCGGCTATACGCTCCTCTTCATCTACGTTAACTACAGACCTGTGTGATTGTACCAGCTGTACGCCCCTCTTCAACTACATTAACTATAGATCTGTGTCAGTGTGCCGGCTGTAGGCCTCTCTCCAACTACGTTAACTACAGACCTGTGTAATTGTACCAGCTATACGCCCCTCTCCAACTACTTTAACTACAGACCTGTATGATTGCATCGGCTGCATGCCCCTATTCAACTACGTTAACTACAGACCTGTGTGATTGTACCGGCTATACACCCCTCTCCAATTACTTTAACAACAGACCTGTGTGATTGTACCGGCTATATGCCCCTCTCCAACTACTTTAACTACAGACCTGTGTGATTGTACAGGCTGTAGGACCCTCTCTAACTACTTTAACTACAGACCTGTGTGATTGTACCGACTGAACGCACCATTTCAACTACGTTTACAGACTTGTGTGATTGTACCGGCTATACTCCCCTCTCCAACTACTTTAACTACAGACCTGTGTGATTGTACCGGCTGTACGCCCCTCTTCAACTACGTTTACAGACCTGTGTAATTGTACTGGCTATACGCCCCTCTCCAACTACTTTAACTACAGACCTGTGTAATTGTACTGGCTATACGCCCCTCTCCACCTACTTTAACTACAGACCTGTGTTATTGTACTGGCTATACGCCCCTCTCCAACTACTTTAACTACAGACCTGTGTGATTGTACCAGCTATACGCCCCTCTCCAACTACATTAACTACAGACCTGTGTGATTGTGCCGGCTATACTCCCCCCTCTATAACTACGGTAACTACAGACCTGTATGATTGTACAGGCTATACACCCCTCACGAACTACTTTAACTACAGACCTGTGTGATTGTACCGGCTGTACGCCCCTCTTCAACTACGTTGACAGACCTGGGTGATGGTACCGCCTATACGTCCCCTCTTCAGCTACGTTAACTATAGACCTGTGTGATTGTACCGGCTATACGCCCCCCTCCAACTACTTTAACTACAGACCTGTGTAATTGTACCGGCTATAAACCCCTCTACAACTACTTTAACACCAGACCTGTATGATTGCAACGGCTATACGCCCCTCTCCAACTACTTTAACTACAGACCTGTGTGATTGTACTGGCTATACGCCCCTCTCCAACTACTTTAACTACAGGCCTGTGTGATTGCACCAGCTATACTACCGCTCTTCAACTACGCTAACTGCAGACCTGTGTGATTGTACCGGCTAGACGTCCCCATTTCAGCTACGTTAACCTTAGACCTGTGTGATTTTACTAGCTATACGCCCCCCTCCAACTACTTTAACTACAGACCTGTGTGATTGTACCAGCTATACGCCCCTCTCTAACTACTTTAACTACAGACCTGTGTGATTGTACCGGCTATACGCCCCTCTCCAACTACTTTAACTACAGACCTGTGTGATTGTACCGGCTATACGCCCCTCTCTAACTACTTTAACTACAGACCTGTGTGATTGTACCGGCTATACGCCCCTCTCCAACTACTTTAACTACAGCCCTGCGTGATTGCACCGGCTATACTCCCCTCTCCAACTACTTTAACTATAGACCTGTGTGATTGTACCGGTTGTACGCCCCTCTTCAACTACGTTTACAGACCTGTGTGATTGTACCGGCTATACTCCCCTCTCCAACTACTTTAACTACAGACCTGTGTGATTGTACAGGCTGTAGGCCCCTCTCCAACTACTTTAACTACAGACCTGTGTGATTGTACCGGCTGTACGTCCCTCTTCAACTACGTTTACAGACCTGTGTAATTTTACTGGCTATACGCCCCTCTCCAACTACTTTAACTACAGACCTGTGTGATTGTAGCGGCTATACACCCCTCTCCAACTACGATAACTACAGACCTGTGTGATTGTACCGGCTGTACGCCCCTCTTCAACCACGTTAACTAGAGACCTGACTGATTGTACCGGCTATACATCCCCTCTTCAACTACGTTTACAGACCTGTGTAATTGTACTGGCTATACCCCCTCTCCAACTACTTTAACTACAGACATGTGTGATTGTACCGGCTGTACGCTCTCTTCAACTACGTTAACTACAGAACTGTGTGATTGTACCGGCTGTACGCTCTCTTCAACTACGTTAACTACAGAACTGTGTGATTGTACCAGCTATACACCCCTCTTCAACTACATTAACTACATAGCTGTGTGATTGTACCGGCTATACGCCCCTCTGCAACTACTTTAACTACAGACCTTTGTTATTGTACCGGATTATACTCCTCCTCTTCAACTACAGACTTTACTGGGTATGTAACGCCTATATTGTGTGCATTATTGGATGGATGGATGGATGGATGGATGGATGGATGGATCAGTTGTCGCCATGAATGATGCATGCGTTGTTACAGGTGGGAGTCTTTCTACGGCACTAACTGTGCACACCTGTCCATCTATACTAACTACAGACCGGCCCCGCTGTAGTTCATAGACGCTAGCTTTAGGCCTGTTGCGTTGTACTAAGCTTGTCTCCATATCGCAGTCCGTGCTTGTTTCTGGGGGAGTCCACGCCGCGCGCCCCGCCCCCACTCCGCGCCACGCAGCCAGCGCTCTCGCCGTGCATGTTACATGTGTGCAAGTCTCGCGCTCGCGGGCAGAGGCGAGCATTACTCATGCCCTATTTGTGCCAGGCCCGCTCACTCTTCTTGCTGCGTTTCCTCGACTCCGCGCCCCCCCCCCCCCCCTCTCTCCGGGCCGGGCTGTAATAAGTGAGGTAATTAAGTGTAAAAGGAAAGCTAGGGTGCAGAGGAGGGGGCGCCGTGTAAGAGCTGTGTGAGGTAGACATGAGGCGAGGCCTGTGTGTGGGGGCTCTGTGAGGAGGGGGTTCGGGGATTGTGGGGGGCCCTGTTACCCCTTTCATTTGCGAGGGGCCGGGATAATGTATGTTAATAGCCGGCAATCATCCCGGCTGAGCGGCGCTAATGCCGTCAGATCGACGTAATCTTCTCCCCCTGAAAGGGAAGGGACGGGCCTTTTCTTCGGGGATAAAACCGGCCGATCTCGAAGGGTTGCTGTCTCTTGGGCAGCTGTATGGAAATCTTACCACCGCTTCCTCCCCTTCCCGAGGTTTAGAGACGGATTTGGACAGCGGAAGCTTTCCTCGGAGGCCAGTGGTTCTCACAGGTCTGTGGTGCTGAAGGACAGACAGACGCTCGCCTGTCCGGCCGGCGCGTCTGAAAGGACGGCGGGGCCTGGCTCTGAGTTACTCTCAAGGCCGATAGGTCCCTGGTACATTCACTCACGTGTCAGACCACTGTCTCTGACAGAATGGTGCGGCTGGGGCAGAGTCACTCATATGTCTGACCGGCAACTACTGCTTGTGATAGGAGAGTAGCGCCTGGCATAGTCCCTCTAATGTCAGGCCATCTGAAAGGCATGTGTACCACGTGCCAGGCCATTGTCTGACAGAATGGTAGGGGTGGGGCAGAGTCAACTCACATATCAGACCAGTGCATCTAAAAAACATGTGTACCACGGGTCTGACCATTGTTTGTGAAAGATGGCTGGGGCAGGGTCACACATGTCTGACCAGCAACCGCTGCTTGTGATAGGCGAGTGGGCCGCTGATATAGTCCCTCATATGCCAGGCTATTGTCTCTGAAAGATGGGGCTGGGGCAGGGTCACTCACGTGGTAGACCAGTGCACCTGAAAGGCGTGTGTCCATCCTGTGTCAGGCCATTGCTCCTGAAAGATAGGGCTGGGACAGGGTCACTCACGTTAAACCAGTGCATCTGAAAGCATGTGTACCACATGTGTCAGGCCATTGTCTCTGAAAGATAGGGTTGGGACAGGGTCACTCACATGTCAGACCACTGCATCTGAAAGGCATGTGTACATCATGTGTCTGACCATTGTCTCTGAAAGGTAGGGCTTGGAACGCCAGTGGGTCTGAAAGGTAAGGTGGAGTTTGGCGGAAAAATCGCAATTAAGGAATTGCAAAAGCCTATGCCTGTAGGAATTGCTATAAAATTAGCGATCCCCAAACATTCCTAAAGTGCGACTTGCAATTAAGGAATGCCTTCCCATTCATTCCTATGGGCCTATAGGCCTATAGGAATGAATGGGAAATTGTATGCGCAATTTGCGAGTACCCAATAGGTACTCACAAATTACGTATGCAATTTCAAGGGTGCAAGGGTGTCAAAAGGACACCCTGTTGCACCCCTGAAATTGATCTGTGCACACATGTTGCGCACACGCATGCCCTAAGGGCATGTGCGTGTGTAACCTACAACTTTGAAAAATGCACTTTAGTGCATTTTTCAAAGTTTTTGCAAATTACAATCAAGTTCACATTGATGGTAATTTGCGACCCCTATTAGCAAAATCGCTAATTGCGATTTCATCACTCATTGCATTTAAGGAATCGTAATTTGTGATTCCTTAAATGCTATCGCAATTTAAGAAATCGCAATAAATTGCGATTTCTTAAATTGCAAGAGCCTTACAGTTTGATGCATCGCAGAAGCCCTTTTTGCGGGCTCAACCGGCAGAATTTTGCAAATTGCACAGTTTGCGCTTGCAAAAAAGGTTGATGCATGTGCCTGTGAGTTTTTATGCCTGCTTAAAGCGCAGCACAACCTTAGCATTATTGCCATTTACACATTTTGTAAGCGCACTACCCATTTCTTGTTCAGTGTTGTGCATTGCACATTTCAGACTCACTCAGTAAGCGTAGCCTCATTCTGAGGCTGGCAGAACGAAGGGAGAACAGCAAACATGAGTAAAGCCACCATTTTAGTCTACCGTACTCAAGGCCTTTCCGCAGTCTTCCCACCGGAAGAACCCCACACCTCCGAATTAGTGTCTATCTGTAGTTAATACTCACCACATGTTCTTTCTTCCATTCTTTTGCATTGAGAAAACGAGTATAAATGTAGCACTGAAATGTATGGCCTTTAGCATTACATGCTCCAATTAATCAGGGCTAAAGTTCTTGTCCGTTCATATGGTGTTTTGCCCTTAACTTTATTTTTGATGCTTGCTGGCTATTTTGCATTAAATGTGTTAGATATCTATGAGACCTCCTGAATGTCTATTTTCTCTTACAGTGATAAAAATAACTCTTTTATTGTGGAACCCAGTTCTCTAACTTTATCTGATGCAGGTTTGTTGCATAAAAAAGTGGTCCCTCATGGGCGGTTGTCTGAGCCTGTTGACGTTCCCTGCCGCCCCCACCATCATTCACACAGCTCCACTTAATATAAGAGCTTGCTTTGCATGTAGCTTGGACCTGTTCACCCCATGATTGGTGTTTGTAGAGATTCGTCACAGTAATATTAGATGCATGGGCTGCATTTGTATTCTGGGGGCTAGAGAAATGCAGCAGTGTTGTGAAACCCTGGCCCTAAGCCAGGACCGCAGCAGTCAGTGTTCTGAGGCCTGGGCTGTATCCCTGTTCTGAGGCCTGGGCTGTATCACTGTCCTGAGGCCTGGGCTACAGAAGTCACTGTCCTGAGGCCTTTGCTGCGGCTGTCAGTGTTCTGAGGCCTGGGCTGTGGCAGTCAGTGTTCTGAGGCCTGGGCTGCGACAGTCAGTGTTCTGAGGCCTGGGCTGCGACAGTCAGTGTTCTGAGGCCTGGGCTGCGACAGTCAGTGTTCTGAGGCCTGGGCTGCAGCAGTCAGTGTTCTGAGGCCTGGGCTGCGACAGTCAGTGTTCTGAGGCCTGGGCTGCAGCAGTCAGTGTTCTGAGGCCTGGGCTGCGACAGTCAGTGTTCTGAGGCCTGGGCTGCGACAGTCAGTGTTCTGAGGCCTGGGCTGCGACAGTCAGTGTTCTGAGGCCTGGGCTGCAGCAGTCAGTGTTCTGAGGCCTGGGCTGCAGCAGTCAGTGTTCTGAGGCCTGGGCTGCAGCAGTCAGTGTTCTGAGACCTGGGCTGCAGCAGTCAGTGTTCTGAGACCTGGGCTGCGGCAGTCAGTGTTCTGAGGCCTGGGCTGCGGCAGTCAGTGTTCTGAGGCCTGGGCTGCAGAAGTCAGTGTCCTGAGGCATTGGCTACATCAATATTCTGAGTCCCGGGTTGAAGTAATGTTATTAGGCCTGGGTTGCATAGGTGTCCTGAGGCCTGATTTTCAGTAGTGTTCTTAGGCCTGGGTTGAATAAGTGTCCTGAGGCCTGCTTTACAGTAGTGTTCTTAGGCCTGGGTTGCATAAGTGTCCTGAGGCCTGGTTTACAGTAGTGTTCTTAGGCCTGGGTTGCATAAGTGTCCTGAGGCCTTGTTTACAGTAGTGTTCTTAGGCCTGGGTTGCATAAGTGTCCTGAGGCCTGGTTTACAGTAGTGTTCTTAGGCCTGGGTTGCATAAGTGTCCTGAGGCCTGGTTTTCAGTAGCGTTCTTAGGCCAGGGTTGCATAAGGGTCCTGAGGCCTGGTTTTCAGTAGTGTTCTTAAGCCTGGGTTGCATAAGTGTCCTGAGGCCTGGTTTACAGTAGTGTTCTTAGGCCTGGGTTGCATAAGTGTCTTGAGACCTGGTTTACAGTAGTGTTCTTAGGCCTGGGTTGCATAAGTGTCCTGAGGCCTGGTTTACAGTAGTGTTCTTAGGCCCGGGTTGCATAAGTGTCCTGAGGCCTTGTTTACAGTAGTGTTCTTAGGCCTGGGTTGCATAAGTGTCCTGAGGCCTGCTTTACAGTAGTGTTCTTAGGCCTGGGTTGCATAGGTGTCCTGAGGCCTGGTTTACAGTAGTGTTCTTAGGCCTGGGTTGCATAAGTGTCCTGAGGCCTGGTTTACAGTAGCGTTCTTAGGCCTGGGTTGCATAAGTGTCCTGAGGCCTGGTTTTCAGTAGTGTTCTTAGGCCTGGGTTGCATAAGTGTCTTGAGGCCTGGTGTACAGTAGTTTTCTTAGGCCTGGGTTGCATAAGTGCCTGAGGCCTGGTTTTCAGTAGTGTTTTTAGGCCTGGGTTACATAAGTGTCCTGAGGCCTGGTTTAGAGTAGCGTTCTTAGGCCTGGGTTGCATAAGTGTCCTGAGGCCTGGTTTTCAGTACTGTCCTGAGGCCTGGTTTACAGTAGTGTTCTTAGGCCTGGGTTGCATAAGTGTCTTGAGGCCTGGTGTACAGTAGTTTTCTTAGGCCTGGGTTGCATAAGTGTCCTGAGGCCTGGTTTTCAGTAGTGTTCTTAGGCCTGGGTTGCATAAGTGTCCTGAGGCCTGGTTTTCAGTACTGTCCTGAGGCCTGGTTTACAGTAGTGTTCTGAGGTCTGGGTTGCATAAGTGTCCTGAGGCCTGGTGTACAGTTGTGTTCTTAGGCCTGGGTTGCATAGGTGTCCTGAGACCTGGTTTTCAGTAGTGTTCTTAGGCCTGGGTTGCATAAGTGTCTTGAGGCCTTGTTTACAGTAGTGTTCTTGGGCCTGGGTTGCATAAGTGTCCTGAGGCCTGGTGTACAGTAGTGTTCTTAGGCCAGGGTTGCATAAGGGTCCTGAGGCCTGGTGTACAGTAGTGTTCTTAGGCCTGGGTTGCATAAGTGTCCTGAGGCCTTGTTTACAGTAGTGTTCTTAGGCCTGGGTTGCATAAGTGTCCTGGGGCCTGGTTTACAGTAGTGTTCTTAGGCCTGGGTTGCATAAGTGTCCTGAGGCCTGGTTTACAGTAGTGTTCTTAGGCCTGGGTTGCATAAGTGTCCTGAGGCCTGGTTTACAGTAGTGTTCTTAGGCCTGGATTGCATAAGTGTCCTGAGGCCTGGTGTACAGTTGTGTTCTTAGGCCTGGGTTGCATAAGTGTCCTGAGGCCTGGTTTTCAGTAGTGTTCTTAGGCCTGGGTTGCATAAGTGTCCTGAGGCCTGGTGTACAGTAGTGTTCTTAGGCCTGGGTTGCATAAGTGTCCTGAGGCCTGGTGTACAGTAGTGTTCTTAGGTCTGGGTTGCATAAGTGTCCTGAGGCCGGCTTTACAGTAGTGTTCTTAGGTCTAGGTTGCATAAGTGTCCTGATGCCTGGTTTACAGTAGTGTTCTTAGGCCTGGGTTGCATAAGTGTTCTGAGGCCTGGTGTACAGTAGTGTTCTTAGGCCTGGGTTGCATAATTGTCCTGAGGCCTGATTTTCAGTAGTGTTCTTAGGCCTGGGTTGCATAAGTGTTCTGAGTCCTGGTGTACAGTAGTGTTCTTAGGCCTGGGTTGCATAAGTGTCCTGAGTCCTGGTGTACAGTAGTTTTCTTGGGCCTGGGTTGCATAAGTGTCCCGAGGCTTGGTTTTCAGTAGTGTTCTTAGGCCTGGGTTGCATAGGTGTCCTGAGGCCTGGTTTTCAGTAGTGTTCTTAGGCCTGGGTTGCATAGGTGTCCTGAGGCCTGGTTTTCAGTAGTGTTCTGAGGCCTGGGTTGCATAAGTGTCCCGAGGCTTGGTTTTCAGTAGTGTTCTTAGGCCTGGGTTGCATAGGTGTCCTGAGGCCTGGTTTTCAGTAGTGTTCTTAGGCCTGGGTTGCATAAGTGTCCTGAGGCCTGGTTGACAGTAGTGTTCTTAGGCCTGGGTTGCATAGGTGTCCTGAGGCCTGGTTTTCAGTAGTGTTCTTAGGCCTGGGTTGCATAGGTGTCCTGAGGCCTGGTTTTCAGTAGTGTTCTGAGGCCTGGGTTGCATAAGTGTCCCGAGGCTTGGTTTTCAGTAGTGTTCTTAGGCCTGGGTTGCATAGGTGTCCTGAGGCCTGGTTTTCAGTAGTGTTCTTAGGCCTGGGTTGCATAGGTGTCCTGAGGCCTGGTTTTCAGTAGTGTTCTGAGGCCTGGGTTGCATAAGTGTCCCGAGGCTTGGTTTTCAGTAGTGTTCTTAGGCCTGGGTTGCATAAGTGTCCTGAGGCCTGGTTGACAGTAGTGTTCTTAGGCCTGGGTTGCAAAAGTGTCCCGAGGCCTGGTGTACAGTAGTGTTCTGAGGCCTGGGTTGCATAAGTGTCTTAAGGCCTGGTTTACAGTAGTGTTCTGAGGCCTGGTTGCATAAGTGTCCTGAGGCCTGGTTTACAGTAGTGTTCTGAGGCCTGGGTTGCATAAGTGCCCTGAGGCCTGGTTTTCAGTACTGTTCTGAGGCCTGGGTTGCATAGGTGTCCTGAGGCCTGGTTTTCAGTACTGTTCTGAGGCCTGTGCTACAGCAGAGTTCTGAGGTCTGTGTAGCAGCTGCATTCTGAATCTTTGGCTGCAGCAATATTCAAATGGCTGTAGTAGCTTTTTGGGGCTTGGATAGCAGCATTGATCCGAGGCCAGGCTCCATCAGTGTTCTGATGCCTGTGCTGCAGGATTGTTTGGAAGCCTTGAATGCTTTAGTGTTCTGTGGCCTCAGTTGCAGGAGTGCTACATCGTCTGAGGGACGGCAGTGCCTGATGCCTGTGCAGCAGCAGTGTTCTAAAGCCTAGTTGCAGTAGTGTGCTGTAACCCGGGCTGCAGACGTATTTTGAGGCATGGTTTATAGCAGTTTTCTGAGGTTGCAGTAGTGCGCTTTAGCCTGGGCTGCTGGCGTATTTTTAGGCATGGGTTGCAGCAGTGTTCTGAGGCCTGGATGGCAGCAGTGTTGTGATGCCTTCTTTGCATCAGTTTTGTGACACATAGGTTGCAGCAATGATTTGAGGCTGCAGTTGCAGTCGCTTTTCGAGGGCTTGGCTTAAGCAGTGTTCTGTAGACTGCGCAGCAGCAATATTCAAATGCTTGGTTTGTAGTAGTGTGCTGTACTTGGATTACAGCATTATGCTGAGTCCTGGACTGCGTCAGTGCTCTCAGACCTGGGCAGCAGGAGTGCTGTAAACCATGGACTGTATCAGTGTTCTGATGCAGTGTGACTGCTGCAGCCCAAGCCTCAGAATATTGATGCAGCCCAGGCCTCAGAACACTGACTGCTGCAGCCCATGCCTCAGAACACTGACTGCTGCAGCCCAGGCCTCAGAACACTGACTGCTGCAGCCCAGGCCCCAGAACACTGATTGCCACAGCCCAGGCCTTAGAACACTGACTGCTGCAGCCCAGACATCAGAACACTGACTGCCGCAACCCAGGACTCAGAACACTGACTGCCGCAGCCCAGGTCTCGGAACACTGACTGCCGCAGCCCAGGTCTCAAAACACTGACTGCCGCAGCCCAGGACTCAGAACACTGACTGCTGCAGCCCAGGCCTCAGAACACTGACTGCTGCAGCCCAGGCCTCAGAACACTGACTGCCGCAGCCCAGGTCTCAGAACACTGACTGCCGCAGCCCAGGTCTCAAAACACTGACTGCTGCAGCCCAGGTCTCAAAACACTGACTGCTGCAGCCCAGGCCTCTGAACACTGATGCAGCCCATGCCTCAGAACACTGACTGTCGCAGCCCAGGCCTCAGAACACTGACTGCTGCAGCCCAGGCCTCAGAACACTGACTGCCGCAGCCCAGGTCTCAGAACACTGACTGCCGCAGCCCAGGTCTCAGAACACTGACTGCTGCAGCCCAGGTCTCAAAACACTGACTGCTGCAGCCCGGGCCTCTGAACACTGATGCAGCCCATGCCTCAGAACACTGACTGTCGCAGCCCAGGCCTCAGAACACTGACTTCTACAGCCCAGGTCTCAGAACACTGACTGCTGCAGCCCAGGCCTCTGAACATTGATGCAGCCCAGGTCTCAAAACACTGACTGCTGCAGCCCAGGCCTCACAACACTGACTGCTGCAGCCCAGGCCTCTGAAATTTGATGAGCAGCCCAGGTCTCAGAACTCTGACTGCCGCAGCCCAGGTCCCAGAACACTGACTGCCGCAGCCCAGGTCTCAGAACACTGACTGCCGCAGCCCAGGTATCGTAACACTGACTGCCGCAGCCCAGGTATCGGAACACTGACTGCTGCAGCCCAGACCTCAGAACACTGACTGCTGCAGCCCAGGCCTCAGAACACTGACTGCTGCAGCCCAGGCCTCAGAACACAGACTGCTGAAGCCCAGGTCTCAGAACACTGACTGCTGCAGCCCAGGCCTCAGAACACTGACTGCTGCAGCCCAGGCCTCAGAACACTGACTGCCGCAGCCCAGGTCTCAGAACACTGACTGCCGCAGCCCAGGTATCGGAACACTGACTGCTGAAGCCCAGACCTCAAAACACTGACTGCTGCAGCCCAGGCTTCAGAACACTGACTGCTGAAGCCCAGGCCTCAGAACACAGACTGCTGAAGCCCAGGTCTCAGAACACTGACTGCTGCAGCCCAGGCCTCAGAACACTGACTGCCGCAGCCCAGGCCTCGGAAACTTGATGCAGCCCAGGCCCCAGAACACTGACTGCTGAAGCCCAGACCTCAGAACACTGACTGCTGCAACCAAGGTCTCAGAACACAGACTGCTGCAGCCCAGGCCTCAGAACACTGACTGCTGCAGCCCAGGTCTCTGAACACTGACTGCTGCAACCCAGGTCTCAGAACGCAGACTGCTGCAGCCCAGGTCTCAGAACACTGAATGCTGCAGCCCAGGTCTCAGAACACTGACTGCCGCAGCCCAGGTCTCAGAACACTGACTGCTGCAGCCCAGGCCTCAGAACTCTGACTGCAGCAGCCCAGGTCTCAGAACACTGACTGCTGCAGCCCAGGCCTTAGAACACTGACTGCTGCAGCCCTGGCATCAGAACACTGACTGCCGCAGCCCAGGTCTCAGAACACTGAATGACGGAGCCCAGGTCTCAGAACACTGACTGCTGCAGCCCAGGTTTCAGAACACTGACTGCTGCAGCCCAGGTCTCAGACACTGACTGCTGCAACCCAGGTCTCAGAACACAGACTGCCGCAGCCCAGGTCTCAGAACACTGAATGCCAGAGCCCAGGTCTCAGAACACTGACTGCTGCAGCCCAGGTCTCAGAACACTGACTGCCGCAGCCCATGCCTCAGAACACTGACTGCTGCAGCCCAGGTCTCGGAACACTGACTGCCGCAGCCCAGGTCTCGGAACACTGACTGCCGCAGCCCAGGTCTCAGAACACTGACTGCTGCAGCCCAAGTCTCAAAACACTGACTGCTGCAGCCCAGGCCTCTGAACATTGATGCAGCCCGTGCCTCAGAACACTGACTGTCGCAGCCCAGGCCTCAGAACACTGACTTCTACAGCCCAGGTCTCAGAACACTGATTGCTGCAGCCCAGGCCTCACAACATTGACTGCTGCAGCCCAGGTCTCAGAACACTGACTGCTGCAGCCCAAGTCTCAAAACACTGACTGCTGCAGCCCAGGCCTCTGAAACTTGATGCAGCCCATGCCTCAGAAGACTGACTGCCGCAGCCCAGGTCTCAGAACACTGACTGCCGCAGCCCAGGTATCGGAACACTGACTGCCGCAGCCCAGGTATCGGAACACTGACTGCTGCAGCCCAGGCCTCAGAACACTGACTGCTGCAGCCCAGGCCTCAGAACACTGACAGCTGCAGCCCAGGCCTCAGAACACAGACTGCTGAAGCCCAGGTCTCAGAACACTGACTGCTGCAGCCCTGGCCTCAGAACACTGACTGCTGCAGCCCAGGCCTCAGAACACTGACTGCCGCAGCCCAGGTCTCAGAACACTGACTGCCGCAGCCCAGGTATCGGAACACTGACTGCTGAAGCCCAGGTCTCCGAACACTGACTGCTGCAGCCCAGGCTTCAGGACACTGACTGCTGAAGCCCAGGCCTCAGAACACTGACTGCTGCAGCACAGGCCTCAGAACACTGACTGCTACAGCCCAGGCCTCAGAACACTGACTGCTGCAGCCCAGGCCTCAGAACACTGGCTGCTGCAGCCCAGGCCTCTGAAACCTGATGCAGCCCAGGCCCCAGAACACTGACTGCTGCAGCCCAGGCCTCAGAACACTGACTGCTGCAGCCCAGGTCTCCGAACACTGACTGCTGCAGCCCAGGCGTCAGGACACTGACTGCTGAAGCCCAGGCCTCAGAACACTGACTGCTGCAGCACAGGCCCCAGAACACTGACTGCTGCAGCCCAGGCCTCAGAACACTGACTGCTGCAGCCCAGGTCTCTGAACACTGACTGCTGCAACCCAGGTCTCAGAACGCAGACTGCTGCAGCCCAGGTCTCAGAACACTGAATGCTGCAGCCCAGGTCTCAGAACACTGACTGCTGCAGCCCAGGTCTCAGAACACTGACTGCTGCAGCCCAGGCCTCAGAACTCTGACTGCAGCAGCCCAGGTCTCAGAACACTGACTGCTGTAGCCCATGCCTTAGAACACTGACTGCTGCAGCCCTGGCATCAGAACACTGACTGCCGCAGCCCAGGTCTCAGAACACTGAATGACGGAGCCCAGGTCTCAGAACACTGACTGCTGCAGCCCAGGTCTCAGAACACTGACTGCTGCAGCCCAGGTCTCAGAACACTGACTGCTGCAACCCAGGTCTCAGAACACAGACTGCCGCAGCCCAGGTCTCAGAACACTGAATGCCAGAGCCCAGGTCTCAGAACACTGACTGCTGCAGCCCAGGTCTCAGAACACTGACTGCTGCAGCCCATGCCTCAGAACACTGACTGCTGAAGCCCAGGTCTCGGAACACTGAATGCCGGAGCCCTGGTCTCAGAACACTGACTGCTGCAGCCCAGGTCTCAGAACACTGACTGCGGCAGCCCATGCCTCAGAACACTGACTGCTGCAGCCCATGCCTCAGAACACTGACTGCTGCAGCCCCGGTCTCGGAACACTGAATGCCGGAGCCCTGGTCTCAGAACACTGACTGCCGCAGCCCAGGTATCGGAACACTGACTGCCGCAGCCCAGGTATCGGAACACTGACTGCTGCAGCCCATGCCTCAGAACACTGACTGCTGCAGCCCAGGCCTCAGAACACAGACTGCTGAAGCCCAGGTCTCAGAACACTGACTGCTGCAGCCCAGGCCTCAGAACACTGACTGCTGCAGCCCAGGCCTCAGAACACTGACTGCCGCAGCCCAGGTCTCAGAACACTGACTGCCGCAGCCCAGGTATCGGAACACTGACTGCTGAAGCCCAGACCTCAAAACACTGACTGCTGCAGCCCAGGCTTCAGAACACTGACTGCTGAAGCCCAGGCCTCAGAACACTGACTGCTGCAGCCCAGGCCTCTGAAACTTGATGCAGCCCAGGCCCCAGAACACTGACTGCTGAAGCCCAGACCTCAGAACACTGACTGCTGCAACCCAGGTCTCAGAACACAGACTGCTGCAGGCCAGGCCTCAGAACACTGACTGCTGCAGCCCAGGTCTCTGAACACTGACTGCTGCAACCCAGGTCTCAGAACGCAGACTGCTGCAGCCCAGGTCTCAAAACACTGAATGCTGCAGCCCAGGTCTCAGAACACTGACTGCCGCAGCCCAGGTCTCAGAACACTGACTGCTGCGGCCCAGGCCTCAGAACTCTGACTGCAGCAGCCCAGGTCTCAGAACCCTGACTGCTGCAGCCCAGGCCTTAGAACACTGACTGCTGCAGCCCTGGCATCAGAACACTGACTGCCGCAACCCAGGTCTCAGAACACTGACTGCCGCAGCCCAGGTCTCAGAACACTGACTGCCGCAGCCCAGGTCTCAGAACACTGACTGCTGCAGCCCAGGCCTCGGAACACTGACTGCTGCAACCCAGGTCTCAGAACACAGACTGCCGCAGCCCAGGTCTCAGAACACTGAATGCCAGAGCCCAGGTCTCAGAACACTGACTCCTGCAGCCCAGGTCTCAGAACACTGACTGCTGCAGCCCAGGTCTCAGAACACTGACTGCTGCAGCCCAGGTCTCAGAACACTGACTGCTGCAACCCAGGTCTCAGAACACAGACTGCCGCAGCCCAGGTCTCAGAACACTGAATGCCAGAGCCCAGGTCTCAGAACACTGACTGCTGCAGCCCAGGTCTCAGAACACTGACTGCCGCAGCCCATGCCTCAGAACACTGACTGCTGCAGCCCAGGTCTCAGAACACTGACTGCCGCAGCCCAGGTCTCAGAACACTGACTGCTGCAGCCCAGGTCTCAGAACACTGACTGCCGCAGCCCATGCCTCAGAACACTGACTGCTGCAGCCCAGGTCTCAGAACACTGACTGCTGCAGCCCAGGTCTCAGAACACTGACTGCCGCAGCCCAGGTCTCAGAACACTGACTGCTGCAGCCCTGGCATCAGAACACTGACTGCCGCAACCCAGGTCTCAGAACACTGACTGCCGCAGCCCAGGTCTCAGAACACTGACTGCTGCAGCCCAGGCCTCAGAACACTGACTGCTGCAGCCCAGGCCTCAGAACACTGACTGCTGCAGCCCAGGCCTCTGAACATTGATGCAGCCCGTGCCTCAGAACACTGACTGCCGCAGCCCAGGTCTCAGAACACTGACTGCCGCAGCCCAGGTCTCAGAACACTGACTGCTGCAGCCCTGGCATCAGAACACTGACTGCCGCAACCCAGGTCTCAGAACGCTGACTGCCGCAGCCCAGGTCTCAGAACACTGACTGCTGCAGCCCAGGCCTCTGAACATTGATGCAGCCCGTGCCTTAGAACACTGTCTGCTGCAGCCCAGGTCCCAGAATACTGACTGCTGAAGCCCAGGTCTCAGAACACTGACTGCTGCAGCCCTGGCATCAGAACACTGACTGCCGCAGCCCAGGTCTCAGAACAGTGACTGCTACAGCCCTGGCATCATAACACTGACTGCCGCAACCCAGGTCTCAGAACACTGACTGCCGCAACCCAGGTCTCAGAACACTGACTGCTGCAGCCCAGGCCTCTGAACATTGATGCAGCCCGTGCCTCAGAACCCTGACTGCTGCAGCCCAGGTCTCAGAACACTGACTTCTACAGCCCAGGCCTCAGAACACTGACTGCCGCAACCCAGATCTCAGAACACTGACTGCCGCAACCCAGGTCTCAAAACACTGACTGCTGCAGCCCAGACCTCTGAACATTGATGCAGCCCGTGCCTCAGAACACTGGCTGCTGCAGCCCAGGCCTCAGAACATTGATGCAGCCCAGGTCTCAAAACACTGACTGCTGCAGTCCAGGCCTCTGAACATTGATGCAGCCCGTGCCTCAGAACACTGACTTCTACAGCCCAGGCCTCTAAACATTGATGCAGCCCGTGCCTCAGAACACTGACTGCTGAAGCCCAGGTCTCAGAACACTGACTGCTGAAGCCCAGGTCTCAGAACACTTACTGCTGAAGCCCAGGCCTCTAAACATTGATGCAGCCCGTGCCTCAGAACACTGACTGCTGAAGCCCAGGTCTCAGAACACTTACTGCTGAAGCCCAGGCCTCTAAACATTGATGCAGCCCAGGTCTCAGAACACTGACTTCTACAGCCCAGGCCTCAGAACACTGACTGCTGAAGCCCAGGCCTCAAAACACTGACTGCTGCAGCCCAGGCATCAGAACACTGACTGCTGAAGCCCAGGCCTCAAAACACTGACTGCTGCAGCCCAGGCCTCTAAACATTGATGCAGCCCGTGCCTCAGAACATTGATGCAGCCCAGGCCTCGGAACACTGACTGCCGGAGCCCAGGCATCAGAACACTGACTGCTGCAGCCCAGGCCTCAGAAGACTGACTGCTGAAGCCCAGACCTCAAAACACTGACTGCTGCAGCCCAGGCCTCTAAACATTGATGCAGCCCGTGCCTCAGAACACAGACTGCTGAAGCCCAGGTCTCGGAACACTGAATGCCGGAGCCCAGCTCTCAGAACACTGACTGCCGCAGCCCAGGTCTCAGAACACTGAATGCCAGAGCCCAGGTCTCAGAACACAGACTGCCGCAGCCCAGGTCTCAGAACACTGAATGCCGGAGCCCAGGTCTCAGAACACTGACTGCCGCAGCCCAGGTCTTAGAACACAGACTGCTGCAGCCCAGGTCTCGGAACACTGAATGCCGGAGCCCAGGTCTCAAACCACTGACTGCTGCAATCCAGGTCTCAGAACACAGACTGCTGCAGCCCAGGCCTCAGAACACTGACTGCTGCAGCCCAGGCCTCTGAATATTGATGCAGCCCAGGCCTCAGAACCCTGACTGCTGAAGCCCAGGCCTCAGAACACTGACTGCTGAAACCCAGGCCTCAGAACACTGACTGCTGAAGCCCAGGCCTCAGAACACTGACTGCTGAAGCCCAGGCCTCAGAACACTGACTGCCGCAGCCCAGGTCTCAGTGACTGCCGCAGCCCAGGTCTCAGAACACTGACTGCCGCAGCCCAGGCCTCAGAACACTGACTGCCGCAGCCCAGGTCTCAGAACACTGACTGCTGCAGCCCAGGTCTCCGAACACTGACTGCTGCAGCCCAGGCATCAGAACACTGACTGCTGCAGCCCAGGCCTCAGAACACTGACTGCTGAAGCCCAGGCCTCAGAACACTGACTTCTGAAGCCCAGGCCTCAGAACACTGACTGCCGCAGCCCAGGTCTCAGTGACTGCCGCAGCCCAGGTCTCAGAACACTGACTGCCGCAGCCCAGGCCTCAGAACACTGACTGCCGCAGCCCAGGTCTCAGAACACTGACTGCTGCAGCCCAGGTCTCCGAACACTGACTGCTGCAGCCCAGGCATCAGAACACTGACTGCTGCAGCCCAGGCCTCCGAACACTGACTGCCGCAGCCCAGGTCTCAGAACACTGACTGCCGCAGCCCAGGTCTCAGAACACTGACTGCCGCAGCCCAGGTCTCAGAACACTGACTGCCGCAGCCCAGGTCTCAGAACACTGACTGCCGCAGCCCAGGTCTCAGAACACTGACTGCTGCAGCCCAGGTCTCAAAACACTGACTGCTGCAGCCCAGGCCTCAGAATACTGACTCCTGAAGCCCAGGCCTCAGAACTCTGACTGCTGCAGCCCAGGTCCCAAAACACTGACTGCTGCAGCCCAGGCCTCAGAATACTGACTCCTGAAGCCCAGGCCTCAGAACACTGACTGCCGCAGCCCAGGTCTCAGAACACTGACTGCTGCAGCCCTGGTCTCCGAACACTGACTGCTGCAGCCCAAGCATCAGAACACTGACTGCTGCAGTCCAGGCCTCCGAACACTGACTGCCGCAGCCCAGGTCTCAGAACACTGACTGCCGCAGCCCAGGTCTCAGAACACTGACTGCCGCAGCCCAGGTCTCAGAACACTGACTGCCGCAGCCCAGGTCTCAGAACACTGACTGCCGCAGCCCAGGTCTCAGAACACTGACTGCCGCAGCCCAGGTCTCAAAACACTGACTGCTGCAGCCCAGGCCTCAGAATACTGACTCCTGAAGCCCAGGTCTCAGAACACTGACTGCTGCAGCCCAGGTCTCAAAACACTGACTGCTGCAGCCCAGGCCTCAGAACACTGACTGCTGCAACCCAGGTCTCAGAACACAGACGGCCGCAGCCCAGGTCTCAGAACACTGAATGCCAGAGCCCAGGTCTCAGAACACTGACTGCTGCAGCCCAGGTCTCAGAACACTGACTGCCGCAGCCCATGCCTCAGAACACTGACTGCTGCAGCCCAGGTCTCAGAACACTGACTGCCGCAGCCCAGGCCTCCGAACACTGACTGCTGCAGCCCAGGTCTCAGAACACTGACTGCCGCAGCCCAGGTCTCAGAACACTGACTGCTGCAGCCCTGGCATCAGAACACTGACTGCCGCAACCCAGGTCTCAGAACACTGACTGCCGCAGCCCAGGTCTTAGAACACTGACTGCTGCAGCCCAGGCCCCAGAACACTGACTGCTGCAGCCCAGGCCTCTGAACATTGATGCAGCCCGTGCCTCAGAACACTGACTGCTGCAGCCCAGGCCTCAGAACACTGACTACTGCAGCCCAGGCCTCTGAACATTGATGCAGCCCGTGCCTCAGAACACTGACTGCCGCAGCCCAGGTCTCAGAACACTGACTGCCGCAGCCCAGGTCTCAGAACACTGACTGCTGCAGCCCTGGCATCAGAACACTGACTGCCGCAACCCAGGTCTCAGAACACTGACTGCCGCAGCCCAGGTCTCAGAACACTGACTGCTGCAGCCCAGGCCTCTGAACATTGATGCAGCCCGTGCCTTAGAACACTGTCTGCTGCAGCCCAGGTCCCAGAACACTGACTGCTGAAGCCCAGGTCTCAGAACACTGACTGCTGCAGCCCTGGCATCAGAACACTGACTGCCGCAGCCCAGGTCTCAGAACACTGACTGCTACAGCCCTGGCATCAGAACACTGACTGCCGCAACCCAGGTCTCAGAACACTGACTGCCGCAACCCAGGTCTCAGAACACTGACTGCTGCAGCCCAGGCCTCTGAACATTGATGCAGCCCGTGCCTCAGAACCCTGACTGCTGCAGCCCAGGCCTCAGAACACTGACTGCCGCAACCCAGGTCTCAGAACACTGACTGCCGCAACCCAGGTCTCAAAACACTGACTGCTGCAGCCCAGACCTCTGAACATTGATGCAGCCCGTGCCTCAGAACACTGACTTCTACAGCCCAGGTCTCAGAACACTGACTTCTACAGCCCAGGCCTCAGAACATTGATGCAGCCCAGGTCTCAAAACACTGACTGCTGCAGCCCAGGCCTCAGAACATTGATGCAGCCCAGGTCTCAAAACACTGACTGCTGCAGTCCAGGCCTCAGAACAGTGATGCAGCCCAGGTCTCAAAACACTGACTGCTGCAGTCCAGGCCTCTGAACATTGATGCAGCCCGTGCCTCAGAACACTGACTTCTACAGCCCAGGTCTCAGAACACTGACTTCTACAGCCCAGGCCTCAGAACACTGACTGCTGAAGCCCAGGCCTCTAAACATTGATGCAGCCCAGGCCGCAGAACACTGACTGCTGAAGCCCAGGTCTCAGAACACTTACTGCTGAAGCCCAGGCCTCTAAACATTGATGCAGCCCGTGCCTCAGAACACTGACATCTACAGCCCAGGCCTCAGAACACTGACTGCTGAAGCCCAGGCCTCAAAACACTGACTGCTGCAGCCCAGGCATCAGAACACTGAGTGCTGCAGCCCAGGCATCAGAACACTGACTGCTGAAGCCCAGGCCTCAAAACACTGACTGCTGCAGCCCAGGCATCAGAACACTGACTGCTGAAGCCCAGGCCTCAAAACACTGACTGCTGCAGCCCAGACCTCTAAACATTGATGCAGCCCGTGCCTCAGAACATTGATGCAGCCCAGGCCTCGGAACACTGACTGCCGGAGCCCAGGCATCAGAACACTGACTGCTGCAGCCCAGGCCTCAGAAGACTGACTGCTGAAGCCCAGACCTCAAAACACTGACTGCTGCAGCCCAGGCCTCTAAACATTGATGCAGCCCGTGCCTCAGAACACAGACTGCTGAAGCCCAGGTCTCGGAACACTGAATGCCGGAGCCCAGCTCTCAGAACACTGACTGCCGCAGCCCAGGTCTCAGAACACTGAATGCCAGAGCCCAGGTCTCAGAACACAGACTGCCGCAGCCCAGGTCTCAGAACACTGAATGCCGGAGCCCAGGTCTCAGAACACTGACTGCCGCAGCCCAGGTCTTAGAACACTGACTGCTGCAGCCCAGGTCTCGGAACACTGAATGCCGGAGCCCAGGTCTCAAACCACTGACTGCTGCAATCCAGGTCTCAGAACACAGACTGCTGCAGCCCAGGCCTCAGAACACTGACTGCTGCAGCCCAGGCCTCTGAATATTGATGCAGCCCAGGCCTCAGAACCCTGACTGCTGAAGCCCAGGCCTCAGAACACTGACTGCTGAAACCCAGGCCTCAGAACACTGACTGCTGAAGCCCAGGCCTCAGAACACTGACTGCTGAAGCCCAGGCCTCAGAACACTGACTGCCGCAGCCCAGGTCTCAGTGACTGCCGCAGCCCAGGTCTCAGAACACTGACTGCCGCAGCCCAGGCCTCAGAACACTGACTGCCGCAGCCCAGGTCTCAGAACACTGACTGCTGCAGCCCAGGTCTCCGAACACTGACTGCTGCAGCCCAGGCATCAGAACACTGACTGCTGCAGCCCAGGCCTCAGAACACTGACTGCTGAAGCCCAGGCCTCAGAACACTGACTTCTGAAGCCCAGGCCTCAGAACACTGACTGCCGCAGCCCAGGTCTCAGTGACTGCCGCAGCCCAGGTCTCAGAACACTGACTGCCGCAGCCCAGGCCTCAGAACACTGACTGCCGCAGCCCAGGTCTCAGAACACTGACTGCTGCAGCCCAGGTCTCCGAACACTGACTGCTGCAGCCCAGGCATCAGAACACTGACTGCTGCAGCCCAGGCCTCCGAACACTGACTGCCGCAGCCCAGGTCTCAGAACACTGACTGCCGCAGCCCAGGTCTCAGAACACTGACTGCCGCAGCCCAGGTCTCAGAACACTGACTGCCGCAGCCCAGGTCTCAGAACACTGACTGCCGCAGCCCAGGTCTCAGAACACTGACTGCTGCAGCCCAGGTCTCAAAACACTGACTGCTGCAGGCCAGGCCTCAGAATACTGACTCCTGAAGCCCAGGCCTCAGAACACTGACTGCCGCAGCCCAGGTCTCAGAACACTGACTGCTGCAGCCCAGGTCTCCGAACACTGACTGCTGCAGCCCAGGCATCAGAACACCGACTGCTGCAGCCCAGGCCTCCGTACACTGACTGCTGCAGCCCAGGTCTCAGAACACTGACTGCCGCAGCCCAGGTCTCAGAACACTGACTGCCGCAGCCCAGGTCTCAGAACACTGACTGCCGCAGCCCAGGTCTCAGAACACTGACTGCCGCAGCCCAGGTCTCAAAACACTGACTGCTGCAGCCCGGGCCTCAGAATACTGACTCCTGAAGCCCAGGTCTCAGAACACTGACTGCTGCAGCCCAGGTCTCAAAACACTGACTGCTGCAGCCCAGGCCTCAGAATACTGACTCCTGAAGCCCAGGCCTCAGAACTCTGACTGCCGCAGCCCAGATCTCAGAACACTGACTGCTGCAGCCCAGGTCTCAGAACACTGACTGCTGCAGCCCAGGTCTCAGAACAGTGACTGCCGCAGCCCAGGTCTCAGAACACTGACTGCTGCAGCCCAGGCCTCAGAACACTGACTGCTGCAGCCCAGGCCTCAGAACACAGACTGCTGAAGCCCAGGTCTCAGAACACTGACTGCTGCAGCCCAGGTCTCAGAACAGTGACTGCCGCAGCCCAGGTCTCAGAACACTGACTGCCGCAGCCCAGGTATTGGAACACTGACTGCTGCAGCCCAGGCCTCAGAACACTGACTGCCGCAGCCCAGGTATTGGAACACTGACTGCCGCAGCCTAGGTCTCAGAACACTGACTGCTGCAGCCCAGTCCTCAGAACACTGACTGCTGCAGCCCAGGCCTCAGAACACTGACTGCCGGAGCCCAGGTCTCAGAACACTGACTGCCGCAGCCCAGGTCTCAGAACACTGAACACTGAATGCTGAAGCCCAGGCCTCAGAACACTGACTGCTGCAGCCCAGGCCTCAGAACACTGACTGCCGCAGCCCAGGCCTCAGAACACTGACTGCCGCAGCCCAGGTATTGGAACACTGACTGCCGCAGCCCAGGCCTCAGAACACTGACTGCTACAGCCCAGGCCTCAGAACACTGACCTCTACAGCCCAGGCCTCAGAACACTGATGCAGACCAGGCCAAGGAACATTGATGCAGCCCAGGCCTCGGAACACTGACTGCCGGAGCTCAGGTCTCAGAACACTGACTGCTGCAGCCCAGGCCCCAGAACACTGACTGCTGAAGCCCAGGCCCCAGAACACTGACTGCTGAAGCCCAGGTCTCAGAACACTGACTGCCGCAGCCCAGGTCTCATAACACTGACTGCCGCAGCCCAGGTCTCAGAACACTGACTGCCGCAGCCCAGGTATTGGAACACTGACTGCTGCAGCCCAGGCCTCAGAACACTGACTGCCGCAGCCCAGGTATTGGAACACTGACTGCCGCAGCCCAGGTCTCAGAACACTGACTGCTGCAGCCCAGGCCTCAGAACACTGACTGCTGCAGCCCAGGCCTCAGAACACTGACTGCCGGAGCCCAGGTCTCAGAACACTGACTGCCGCAGCCCAGGTATTGGAACACTGACTGCCGCAGCCCAGGTCTCAGAACACTGACTGCTGAAGCCCAGGCCTCAGAACACTGACTGCTGCAGCCCAGGCCTCAGAACACTGACTGCCGCAGCCCAGGCCTCAGAACACTGACTGCCGCAGCCCAGGTATTGGAACACTGACTGCCGCAGCCCAGGCCTCAGAACACTGACTGCTACAGCCCAGGCCTCAGAACACTGACCTCTACAGCCCAGGCCTCAGAACACTGATGCAGACCAGGCCAAGGAACATTGATGCAACCCAGGCCTCGGAACACTGACTGCCGGAGCTCAGGTCTCAGAACACTGACTGCTGCAGCCCAGGCCCCAGAACACTGACTGCTGAAGCCCAGGTCTCAGAACACTGACTGCTGCAGCCCAGGCCTCTGAACATTGATGCAGCCCAGGCCTCAGAACACTGACTGCCGGAGCCCAGGTCTCAGAACACTGACTGCCGCAGCCCAGGTATTGGAACACTGACTGCCGCAGCCCAGGTCTCAGAACACTGACTGCTGAAGCCCAGGCCTCAGAACACTGACTGCTGCAGCCCAGGCCTCAGAACACTGACTGCCGCAGCCCAGGCCTCAGAACACTGACTGCTGCAGCCCAGGTATTGGAACACTGACTGCCGCAGCCCAGGCCTCAGAACACTGACTGCTACAGCCCAGGCCTCAGAACACTGACCTCTACAGCCCAGGCCTCAGAACACTGATGCAGACCAGGCCAAGGAACATTGATGCAACCCAGGCCTCGGAACACTGACTGCCGGAGCTCAGGTCTCAGAACACTGACTGCTGCAGCCCAGGCCCCAGAACACTGACTGCTGAAGCCCAGGTCTCAGAACACTGACTGCTGCAGCCCAGGCCTCTGAACATTGATGCAGCCCAGGCCTCAGAACACTCATGGAGCCCAGGCCTCAAAACACCGACTGCTGTATCCCAGGCATCAAAACGTTGATGCAGCCCAGGACTCAGAACACTGATGCAGCCCAGGCCTCAGAACACTGACTGCTGCAGCTCAGGCATCAGAACACTGACTGCTGAAGCCCAGGCCTCAGAACTCTGACTGCAGCAGCCCAGGCCTCTGAAAACTGGCTGCTGCAGCCCATGTCTCAGAACACTGACTGCTGAAGCCCAGGCCTCAGAACTCTGACTGCTGCAGCCCAGGCCTCAGAACACTGACTGCTGCAGCCCAGGCCTCAGAACACTGACTGCTGCAGCCCAGGCCTCAGAACACTGACTGCTGCAGCCCAGGCCTCAGCACATTAATGCAGCCCAGGCCTCAGAACACTGGCTGCTGCAGCCCAGGCCTCAGAACTCTGACTGCAGCAGCCCATGTCTCAGAACACTGGCTGCTGCAGCCCAGGCCTCAGAACACTGACTGCCGCTGCCAGGCCTCAGAACTCTGACTGCAGCAGCCCATGTCTCAGAACACTGACTGCAGCAGCCCAGGTCTCAGAACACTGACTGCTGCAGCCCAGGCCTCAGAACACTGACTGCTGCAGTCCGGGTCTCAGAACACTGACTGCCGCAGCCCGGGCCTCAGAACACTGGCTGCTGCAGCCCAGGCCTCAGAACACTGGCTGCTGCAGCCCAGGCCTCAGAACACTGGCTGCTGCAGCCCAGGCCTCAGAACACTGACTGCTGAAGCCCAGGCCTCAGAACACTGACTGCTGCAGCCCAGGTCTCAGAACACTGACTGCTGCACTCCGGGCCTCAGAACACTGACTGCCGCAGCCCAGGCGTCAGAACACTGGCTGCTGCAGCCCAGGCCTCAGAACACTGACTGCTGCAGCCCAGGCCTCAGAACACTGACTGCTGAAGCCTAGGCCTCAGAACTCTGACTGCTGCAGCCCAGGACTCAGAACACTGACTGCTGCAGCCCAGGCCTCAGAACACTGACTGCTGCAGCCCAGGCCTCAGAACACTGACTGCCGCAGCCCAGGCCTCAGCACATTAATGCAGCCCAGGCCTCAGAACACTGGCTGCTGCAGCCCAGGCCTCAGAACTCTGACTGCAGCAGCCCAGGTCTCAGAACACTGGCTGCTGCAGCCCAGGCCTCAGAACACTGACTGCTGCAGCCCAGGCCTCAGAACACTGACTGCCGCAGCCCAGGCCTAAGCACATTAATGCAGCCCAGGCCTCAGAACACTGGCTGCTGCAGCCCAGGCCTCAGAACTCTGACTGCAGCAGCCCAGGTCTCAGAACACTGACTGCTGCAGCCCAGGCCTCAGAACACTGACTGCTGCAGTCCGGGCCTCAGAACACTGACTGCCGCAGCCCAGGCCTCAGAACACTGGCTGCTGCAGCCCAGGCCTCAGAACACTGGCTGCTGCAGCCCAGGCCTCAGAACACTGGCTGCTGCAGCCCAGGCCTCAGAACACTGACTGCTGAAACCGAGGCTTCAGAACACTGACTGCTGCAGCCCAGGTCTCAGAACACTGACTGCTGCAGCCCAGGTCTCAGAACACTGACTGCTGCTGCCCAGGTCTCAAAACACTGACTGCTGCAGCCCAGGCCTCAGAACACTGACTGCAGCAGCCCAGGTCTCAGAACACTGACTGCTGCAGCCCAGGCCTCAGAACACTGACTGCCGGAGCCCAGGCCTCAGAACTCTGACTGCAGCAACCCAGGTCTCAGAACTCTGACTGCAGCAGCCCAGGTCTCAGAACACTGACTGCAGCAGCCCAGGTCTCAGAACACTGACTGCTGCAGCCCAGGCCTCAGAACACTGACTGCCGGAGCCCAGGCCTCAGAACTCTGACTGCAGCAGCCCAGGTCTCAGAACTCTGACTGCAGCAGCCCAGGTCTCAGAACACTGACTGCAGCAGCCCAGGTCTCAGAACACTGACTGCAGCAGCCCAGGTCTCAGAACACTGACTGCCGCAGCCCAGGCCTCAGAACTCTGACTGCAGCAGCCCAGGTCTCAGCACACTGACTGCCGCAGCCCAGGTCTCAGAACTCTGACTGCAGCAGCCCAGGTCTCAGAACACTGACTGCAGCAGCCCAGGTCTCAGAACACTGACTGCCGCAGCCCAGGCCTCAGAACTCTGACTGCAGCAGCCCAGGTCTCAGAACACTGACTGCCTCAGCCCAGGTCTCAGAACACTGACTGCCGCAGCCCAGGTCTCAGAACACTGACTGCTGCAGCCAAGGCCTCAGAACACTGACTGCTGCAGCCCAGGCCTCAGAACTCTGACTGCAGCAGCCCAGGTCTCAGAACTCTGACTGCAGCAGCCCAGGTCTCAGAACACTGACTGCAGCAGCCCAGGTCTCAGAACACTGACTGCAGCAGCCCAGGTCTCAGAACACTGACTGCCGCAGCCCAGGCCTCAGAACTCTGACTGCAGCAGCCCAGGTCTCAGAACACTGACTGCCGCAGCCCAGGTCTCAGAACACTGACTGCCGCAGCCCAGGTCTCAGAACACTGACTGCTGCAGCCCAGGCCTCAGAACACTGACTGCTGCAGCCCAGGCCTTCGAACACTGACTGCAGCAGCCCAGGTCTCAGAACTCTGACTGCAGCAGCCCCGGTCTTAGAACACTGACTGCAGCTGCCCAGGTCTCAGAACTCTGACTGCTGCAGCCCAGGCCTCAGAACACTGACTGCTGCAGCCCAGGCCTCAGAACACTGACTGCTGCAGCCCAGGCCTCAGAACACTGACTGCCGCAGCCCAGGCCTCAGCACATTAATGCAGCCCAGGCCTCAGAACACTGGCTGCTGCAGCCCAGGCCTCAGAACTCTGACTGCAGCAGCCCAGGTCTCAGAACACTGGCTGCTGCAGCCCAGGCCTCAGAACACTGACTGCTGCAGCCCAGGCCTCAGAACACTGACTGCCGCAGCCCAGGCCTAAGCACATTAATGCAGCCCAGGCCTCAGAACACTGGCTGCTGCAGCCCAGGCCTCAGAACTCTGACTGCAGCAGCCCAGGTCTCAGAACACTGGCTGCTGCAGCCCAGGCCTCAGAACACTGACTGTCGCAGCCCAGGCCTTAGAACACTGACTGTCGCAGCCCAGGTCTCAGAACACTGACTGCCGCAGCCCAGGCCTCAGAACTCTGACTGCAGCAGCCCAGGTCTCAGAACACTGACTGCAGCAGCCCAGGTCTCAGAACACTGACTGCTGCAGCCCAGGCCTCAGAACACTGACTGCTGCAGTCCGGGCCTCAGAACACTGACTGCCGCAGCCCAGGCCTCAGAACACTGGCTGCTGCAGCCCAGGCCTCAGAACACTGGCTGCTGCAGCCCAGGCCTCAGAACACTGGCTGCTGCAGCCCAGGCCTCAGAACACTGACTGCTGAAACCGAGGCTTCAGAACACTGACTGCTGCAGCCCAGGTCTCAGAACACTGACTGCTGCAGCCAGGTCTCAGAACACTGACTGCTGCTGCCCAGGTCTCAAAACACTGACTGCTGCAGCCCAGGCCTCAGAACACTGACTGCAGCAGCCCAGGTCTCAGAACACTGACTGCTGCAGCCCAGGCCTCAGAACACTGACTGCCGGAGCCCAGGCCTCAGAACTCTGACTGCAGCAGCCCAGGTCTCAGAACTCTGACTGCAGCAGCCCAGGTCTCAGAACACTGACTGCAGCAGCGCAGGTCTCAGAACACTGACTGCTGCAGCCCAGGCCTCAGAACACTGACTGCCGGAGCCCAGGCCTCAGAACTCTGACTGCAGCAGCCCAGGTCTCAGAACTCTGACTGCAGCAGCCCAGGTCTCAGAACACTGACTGCAGCAGCCCAGGTCTCAGAACACTGACTGCAGCAGCCCAGGTCTCAGAACACTGACTGCCGCAGCCCAGGCCTCAGAACTCTGACTGCAGCAGCCCAGGTCTCAGCACACTGACTGCCGCAGCCCAGGTCTCAGAACTCTGACTGCAGCAGCCCAGGTCTCAGAACACTGACTGCAGCAGCCCAGGTCTCAGAACACTGACTGCCGCAGCCCAGGCCTCAGAACTCTGACTGCAGCAGCCCAGGTCTCAGAACACTGACTGCCTCAGCCCAGGTCTCAGAACACTGACTGCCGCAGCCCAGGTCTCAGAACACTGACTGCTGCAGCCAAGGCCTCAGAACACTGACTGCTGCAGCCCAGGCCTCAGAACTCTGACTGCAGCAGCCCAGGTCTCAGAACTCTGACTGCAGCAGCCCAGGTCTCAGAACACTGACTGCAGCAGCCCAAGTCTCAGAACACTGACTGCAGCAGCCCAGGTCTCAGAACACTGACTGCCGCAGCCCAGGCCTCAGAACTCTGACTGCAGCAGCCCAGGTCTCAGAACACTGACTGCCGCAGCCCAGGTCTCAGAACACTGACTGCCGCAGCCCAGGTCTCAGAACACTGACTGCTGCAGCCCAGGCCTCAGAACACTGACTGCTGCAGCCCAGGCCTTCGAACACTGACTGCAGCAGCCCAGGTCTCAGAACTCTGACTGCAGCAGCCCCGGTCTTAGAACACTGACTGCAGCTGCCCAGGTCTCAGAACACTGACTGCAGCAGCCCAGGCCTCAGAACTCTGACTGCCGCAGCCCAGATCTCAGAACACTGACTGCTGCAGCTCAGGCCTCAGAACTCTGACTGCAGCAGCCCAGGCCTCAGAACACTGACTGCAGCAGCCCAGGTCTCAGAACACTGACTGCCGCAGCCCAGGTCTCAGAACTCTGACTGCAGCAGCCCAGGTCTCAGAACACTGACTGCAGCAGCCCAGGTCTCAGAACACTGACTGCCGCAGCCCAGGCCTCAGAACTCTGACTGCAGCAGCCCAGGTCTCAGAACACTGACTGCCGCAGCCCAGGTCTCAGAACACTGACTGCCGCAGCCCAGGTCTCAGAACACTGACTGCTGCAGCCCAGGCCTCAGAACACTGACTGCTGCAGCCCAGGCCTCAGAACTCTGACTGCAGCAGCCCAGGTCTCAGAACTATGATTGCAGCAGCCCAGGTCTCAGAACACTGACTGCAGCAGCCCAGGTCTCAGAACACTGACTGCAGCAGCCCAGGTCTCAGAACACTGACTGCCGCAGCCCAGGCCTCAGAACTCTGACTGCAGCAGCCCAGGTCTCGGAACACTGACTGCTGCAGCCCAGGTCTCAGAACACTGACTGCCGCAGCCCAGGCCTCAGAACACTGACTGCTGCAGCCCAGGCCTCCGAACACTGACTGCTGCAGCCCAGGCCTCAGAACATTGATGCAGCCCAGGTCTCAGAGCACTTGCTGCCGCAGCCCAGGCCTCAGAACAGTATTTCAACCCAGGCCTCAGAACATTGATGCAGCCCAAGCCTCAGAGCACTGACTGCTGAAGCCCAGGCCCCAGAGCAATGACTGCTACAGCCCAGGCCATACAGCATTGTTTGAATGCTTTGGTGTACTATGTTCTGGGCTGCGGGAGTGCTTCATTGCATCGGGTGCTGCAGTGTTCTAGGGCTTGGTTGCAGTGGATTACCAAGGGATTTGATTCCAGCAGGGTTCTGAGCCTGGTCTGTGACAGTGTTCCAAGGCTAGAGATGCAGCAGTGTTCTAAAGCCTAGTTTGCAGAAGAGTTCTATGCCCTATTCTCTAATATTGTTCTGCAGCCTAGTTTGCAGTCGTATTCTAAGCCCAAGGCTCCATCATTGTTCTTTGGCCTAGGTTGCAGTAGTGTAGAATGCGCTGAGACATGAGCGGCAGCATTTCTGTGATACCTGGGTGACAGCAGTGTTCTGAGGTCTAGGTTGCCGCAATGTTCTGAAGCCTGGGCTATAGCAGAGGTCTAGTTCTGTTAGTGCCTGATTCTTGGCCTGCGGCCTAGGTCACAGCAAAGTGGTGGCCAGTGTCCCTGAGACCCACACCAAAGCCACAAACAGCTGCAAATAATTCGGGGGTCCTCATTGATGAGTCTTTATCTATGCAGGAGGAAGTCATTGCCACAAGCGGCAAATGTTATGGCTTGCTCAAACTCCTTAAGAACCTTTTATACTGGATTCCAGTAATTTGGCATACCACCATACTCCAAGCCCTTGTGGTCAGTAGATTGGACTACGGAAACTATGTATCCATGGGAATGGCTGGTTTATCTTTTTACCTGCTTGCAGGTGATAAAAAACATGGCCGTAAAACTCATCTTCAACAAAGACAGGTACAGCTGTGCCTATGCTTCCCTAGAAATAACCTGCTGCACAAATGACTACCTCAGATTCAGAAAGAAGCTTTAAACATGGCTCTTTCCAGACTAAGTTTTATCTCCTATTGCTCTTCGCCCCAGTGCATCAGTAAACATGACGTGAGCAGTTACAGTGCTGTGATTGTAGGAAGGTGGAATCTGACTACATGGTTGCCCCCACTTTTTTCCTGGGGTTTTGATGGTTTTTGACTTAGTTTGGCTGGGAACCTGCTATTCAGGTCCCCAGCCTATCTGCTTTTCTCTCTAAATTGATCCCATGCACTATAGGTACACTCCAGTTTGGTTACTGGGGTACCCTTGTGAGTCCCTAGTATTTGGTAAACTAGGTACTAAGAGCATAGGTACCCCATAGGCCTACCAGGGGCTGCACCATGTATTATGCCACCCCTGGGAAGCCTTCCAAAATGACACCACAGGACTGCAACTGCAGCCTGGGTAAGGTGGTGCATGCACCCTTTACTAAGATATAGGTTACCTATATCTACCTTAAATCACTGCACATAGAAACCTATCAGTCACCCCTATGGCAGGCCTTATCAATCCTGAAGGCAGGGTACTTGGTTTCGTGTGCGAGGGTGCCCATGCATGAGCAGGACCCCTCTGCAGCCTCCGGAATCTATTCTCTGGGGCTGTTCTGTGATACAGCCAGACCATATACCCTTAAGTGCATTATAACCTTGCGGTAAATGCTAACTTTGGAATGGCTGCATGGAAACATGTCGTGTTTGGTGTCAAATACTTTGGAATTCTACCCCCCACTAGTCCTGGTGGTAGGGGTAGAATTCCACCCTTCTAGAGGGAGAGACATTTGCGCACTGGTACACCCGGTACCAGTTTCAAAGAGCCCTGGCATCACAAAATGGATGCTGCAGCCACAGACACGAGTCTGGCCTCCTGCTGCTGACCAAAACTCTGGCAGGGGAAGCCTGAACAGTAGGTTTCCTATCACAGGGAGGTGTACCCACCTCCCAGACAGGCCTTAGTGTATTGGGGCTGGGTGGGTGCACTCCAGGAGTGCTTTGAAGTCTACACTGTGGGCACATTTGGTGTCCCTGTGCATAGTCCATTTCAAACCAGTTGCAGGGGCTACCAGCCCCTGCTGTGGCGCAAAACTGGACAAAGGAAATGGGTGTAGCCACCCCTCTTTCCAAACACTCCCATAGGTGGGTCTCCAGAGTATGTCCAACCCCTTTCTTGAGTATAAGTAAGGGACCCCTGGCAACAAGACTTTGGATTATACCTGGACGAAACTCTGCTACAGAAATCTTGGAACTGCGAAGCTCTACTAAAGACTAGAGGATGTGGCACCAACAAAGCATTTGCTGGTCTACATCTCCGAAGCTCCCGCTGGACTCCGAAGTATTTGCAGCCCAGGAAGAGGATTTTCAGTCTTCTCAGAGGCCGATCCGAGTCCCCAGCAAAGCTGAGACCCGCAGCCCTTGTGAGTTATGTGAAACCGGAACTCCTGGATATCATGCACATTTTCTAGTGCATTGACTTCTCAACGTCTCTTGAAGTTGTGCTGTGGGTTACTTATAGCCCAAGCCCTGAGCACCATCTGCATTAAAGATTGTGGCCTACACTCCACGAGTGTTCAGTGAGCCCTCTTCTTGCATTTCAGCTCGAGGCTCCTTCGCGATCACTGGTCAGTCGACTGGTGGGTCCCTGTGAAGGCAACTCTGATTTTTCTAGGGCTTTTCTGATTGCTCTAGATGTGCCCTGACTCCCCACCACGTGGTGAGTCCCTCAGACCTTGCTGGTCTGCACCAAAGCATTTCTTTATTTTCTGCATGAGTTGCTGTTGCCAAGGTTTGTTGGTTCCAATCCGGGCACCGACACTGCAGCACTAGGCATCCTTCATGGAACAGCTCAATTCCAGATCCTGGTTATCCTTGACGCCTCCTGGTCCTCGTGGCTGAAGAGTCAAGCTTCAACTTCTTCGCCTGAAATCCCCCGACATCGGTGGGCATCCGCCTATTGTGCTCCTGGTCACTGGCTAGTGACCCAGACTCTGTCCACTCTGCTTTCAGGTTCTTCTCATCTTTGATCCAGGCTTGGATCACCCCGGGCACTTTCCTCTACGACGGCAGCAGCACTTTGAAGCAGACCGCCATTGGAAACGACGATGATTCCCGACACCAAAAGACACCTATGCACCGGCTTCCCTGGGTGAGGTAACTCGAGTACTCCGGTGCTCCCATGGGTGTTGGCTCTAGAACCCCTTAAGTCTAAAGGGGTTTGCTCAAAGTCTTCCTCTAAGTGTCCCTTTTCTTTAAATTTCCAATCGCGACTTTCCCTATTGAAGTCAATGGCGATCCGAGGCTGTGTTTAGACACTGCACGCGTCCCCTGTGGGTCCCCTGTGTCACTACCTTGGGTGGTTCCTTGTGGCCCCAGCACTACTACAAGCTCTAGGCCTTGTGTCTAGTCAAGTCGTGGTTTTAAACCCCTTTCTTAAAATATGGTTTGGTACACCCCTAGGGCTTAAAGTATATTGTTTTAATTTACAGGGGTCCATTAAGTTTTCTGTATGTACTTTTGCCTCTAGCCTCATAAAGAGACTAGTGGGATGTGTTTAGAATAAAAACATATATTTTATATATATACCTGGTGTGGTTCTCCTTTCATTTGGTTATTCACGAGATTATAGACTGGTAAAACAAGTTGCTTTACATTCCTCCAAGACTTAGCCTGAAGGCTGCTCTCCACAGCTACCACTAGGATAGCTTTCTATAAAGGTTGTCTTTAACCCCTTCCATGCTCATGACGAGCTCAGCTCGTCAAGAGGCACAGTGGAGCTGTGCTCATGAGGAGCTCAGCTCGTCAGAAACGATGGGAATCAATAACTCTCAGCACAGGAGAAAAAAGACTCAAGCAGCCAAGTTGTTAACCTACCATCATTAAGGGTTGTTTGAACTGGTGCAAGGTGCCACTAGAATAGTGGATAGCATATGCCAGGTCAACTTCTTACAGTGATATCTCCCAGGGAATGAGTGTTTGTGCTTCACAAATACTGCAAAAGAAATTGTAAAAATAAATTCAGAGGTCTGGGTTGCATCAGTCTTCCCTGGGATCTGTAAATGTATTTTTTGTTTTACGTTTTTAGGTCTCACCAGGTAGCGATATCTCTTTATTAGCTGACTTGTAATCTTTCATTGCTCACTTTTAGGGTACTACTTTTTATTTTTCGCTAAGTACTCCAAGAGAGTGCATGTGTTTTCTAGCTCTCTCCTTGGTGTGCGTCTCCATGTCCCTCTCTCTCTTGTATGCTCCTCTCTCTTGTGTGTGATTTTAAAACAATATGAAAATTACATCTGGGGAAAAAAGGTGATTGTTTTATCAAGCGTAAAGATAAATGAGGGCTGAGGCAAGTCTAGCTCTTTAAGAAAGGGAAAGATTAGTGGAGATTCAGGGAGACAGTTGAAAGCAAGATATAATGTGTTATGGGATATAAACACAGTGTTATCATTGTTTTTGACATAGCCTAAAAATAAGTATTTGCCTTTGAAAAGACTTTCCGGAAAATTAGCCACATTCCTATGTTTGATTCATGCAGAAGAGTTTCGGATTTGAAGTCGTTAGAGGTTAGTAGCAAAGTTAATGGACCAGACAGAGTGTATTTTGAAATCTGGGAGAGAACAAAGACTATGTGTGAGTCCATTTTTTATCCAAGTTTTCTAGATATGAGGAAGTTCTGTGTGGTGATGTGTTTGATTGAATAGGAGAATAGAGATGATGGAATTTAGCAAACATGGAGAAATTCAGTCATTGATTTCTTATGTGAAGCCATATGGTGCAGTAGGCAGAGCAACGATTACCAGATGGGTGAAAGAAGTAAGAAAGAGGGCGGTATTGATGAAAGCACGTTTAATCCACATTCATTGCGAGGGGCAATGGCGAGAAAGCTGTATTTGTCTGGTGATCGTTTGAAGGAAATTTGTAAGGCAGCTGGTTGGACAAATGCTAGTACATTTGCAAAGCATTATTTCAGACCAATAAAGCATGTGTCAAAGTGGTGTTGAAGGGCTTTCAACATGCATAATGGTAGCCTCTGGTCTTGAAATGAAATGGCGATTCTCCTAATGAAATGAGTAGAGAATCAAGATTTCATTAAAGACACAGCAGCTAACATTATCCCGCTCTCTGCAATCCCTCATAAATCAAAAAAAAGAGAGAAAAAAAGAAAAGAAAGGAGGGGAGAACAAATAACTAAATCATGGTTTAAAGTGTTAGCAATATGAGTAAATATGCTGTTGTTAGGTGCAAATCGAAATGTTACAGGATGTAAGGAGAAAAAGAACAGTTATAGGTACAAGGAATAATATAGTAAGTATAATGTTGGTGAGGGGTTCGGTGTTTTTCCAGCAGAATAACGTTGAAGAGGAAGGAAAAGAAGGAAGACATGGCGAATATCAGAGAAGAAGGAGTTACTTAGGAGGAATGCTGATTTGCTGCATTAATAGAGGAGGAATGATCTGGGAAGATGCTATTCATGGACTGCATTGTCCTTCTAACTTCTAGATTTATGTTATTGTTGTAAGGTTCTTTGAAGGTGCTGCAGGAGTGGCATTAAAGGAAGAAATGCAGAATGTTAGCTTCCGTGTCTTTAATGAAATCTTGATTCTCTATTAATTTCATTAGGAGGATCACCATTCTCCCACTGCCCCTTGTGTGTTGCTCTCTCCCTGATGTGCTGCTTTCCCCCATCTGGCTTTATTTTAAATGCCCACCCCCACTTCCTGTTTCTTCCCTCACCCTATCCTGCATTGCTCTCCCTCTCCTCGCAGGCATTAAAAAATACAACCTAAAAAAATTGTAACCTTACATTTTTTTGGAGGGCTTGGCAGCTGCCATTTGCCTTTTGGTGCTCTCTCCAACAGAAACGCTTTTGCACATTTTTTTGTATGTACCCATCTATGTAGCGCCCACTATCCTAGATCAGTCAATAACAAAATAAAAGAAAATGGTATACTTGTCACCGGCAGGCATGCACGTTCATGGTGATTGCTACAAAATAACACAACCACCAAAAGTGGTTATGTCATTGCACCTTCGTTCTTGATTATTATCTTTTTAATGTTTCTGCTGCTGTGGCACAGCAGAAACCATCACCCAACAATTATTATCAAAGCTAGTAGGTCCCAAAGGCGAGATCTATTGGGTTTGCCAGTGCTTCTTTATATGGCGCTGATCAAACTTTGAAGAGAGAGAGTATACAAGGGTACTTTACCTGTTCCAGGCCCTCTCAATATTAATTGAAAATGCACTCTTCACCTCGATGAAGAACATCATGTTAGATTTATATGGAAAAGATCAATATCCAGAGGGCCCTATGGCTCCTGCAGCAAACTAAAGGCAATATTGGTGTAGCGCGCCCAGATCTTTATGCGCATTATATAGTGAAGCAAATGAGAATCATTGCAGGATGGTCAAGGTTAGAGTCCAACAAGCTTTGGGCAGACATGGACCCCATAGTATCGGGGAGACTCTCAGGGGTACGATGTAGCTCAGTAGAGACGTACAACCAAACAATGCCTACCTCCCCACTCCGGTTAATGCGACTCTTATGGCCTGGGGCACAGTTGAGGAAATCAGGGATGTTCCCCTCTCCACCTTCCCTTCGCCATTAGTGGAAGGAGAATGCAATTTGAATATATCCTCTATCATGGCTCAACAAGAGTAAAATCTTTTATGAAACATAAAATAGAATTTTGCAAAGAGGAAACAAAGAATCTGCTTTACGTCCAATTATGACCCAGGGTCCTACAGTGAAACATAAAAACAGCGCTCACCACAGAGAACGATTTTCGAGAAAACAATTGGAAAATTGATAGGAATGAAGGGACTAATCTGTAAGTTGTACACCTTACTTTTCTAAACCCCCCAGAAAAATTCATCACCGATGGCGAAAATACCAATGGAAAATAAGCAGGAATAGAGAGTGGGAAACCTTAAATAGAGGTATTGTGGTGAAATGGGGGACATAGTCCTTAATTTGAGCTGGTGGTTTCCAGTGCTCAGTACCAACACTTAATCAACACCAGTGCATTTCATGAGCACCAGTTAAGGACACATTAATTTACGGGGAGATTAAGTGATTTGCCTAGTGTCACAGGATGTTGAGCCGATGCCGAGATTCAAACCTGGTTCCCCAGCTCCAAAGTCTACACCTCTGGCCATTATGCCACATCCTCTCACCACTTTCATGGTTAGCAGTTGGTTCTGTTTTAGGCGGCGCTAACAGGAGAAATGGGCTGGTGCAAGCTGCCTCCTGACGAGAGCCCCAGCACTTATGTTTTTTTACAAATTAACCACTGGGGGACATTGTTCATGTCTGGTGGAAATGCCCTAAACTAGTCAATTTTGGACTGAGGTGGCTACAGCAGTGCGGGAGGTGCTGGGTTTTCCTTTGCCTTTCAATCCAGTTGTCTTTGTATTCAGATTAAGTTCAATTGGACATGATCAGCTCCCGAAATCAGAGTGGCACGCCTTGATGCTATCTTTAGGAGCCACAAAGCAAATAACTTCATTACTGTAGAAAAAAAACTAAACCCCCTGCACCATCGCAAAGGTACCAAAGACTGAGGTAAGTGGTTTTACAGAAAGATTTATCAACAAAATGGAGAGCTCCTGCCTGTCTTTTAAAGGACAGTGGGGGTTCACTGATATAATATTTGTAAAAAAACTTTCCAACACCCACACATCCACCAAGACGGTGGGCATTAGGTCTCTGTTCATAAAAATAAAGAAAATGAGGGACAATAGGTGCATTATTTTGCAGGGATGCTACAAGATGAGAAGAGGAGAGAATACCAGAACCCTGGGATAGTGCTGAAGTTTGCATCAGACTTTCTGGCAAGCGGTGGGGTTCTGAGAGATGAAAACCCCTGACTGTCGGAATGTTGGAAAATCAATACAACACTGATTGAAAAAAAGCTCATGCATTGTTCCTTGTTCGCTTATTAGTTTCACTTGGTCCACCAAAATACATCAAAAGGTGGAATAATTTGATGTTTAGACCTAAACACACACACAGCAACAAACCTTAGTTAACACAAAAAAACAGCTGGCAAAGACGGGCTATTTATTGTAAGGCACCTTGTTGCTGAAGCTTTCCCATGCATTCTGTGCTCTCCGGGAATGCACTTTTCATTAATACATTTGCCTCCCTGACCCCTCACTGCCCTCTGAAACAAATGTTCTTGTAGTGTTTAATGGGAAATGTGGCTGTGATGAGACAGTGTCTTTGGCCAGTGATCATAATGCTGACATGTTGACATGGAGGGTGGATGTTCTTTTCTCCAGATTGTTCCTTGCTATAAAGAGAACAACTTGTGCTGCATTATTATGTACAGGATAAATTACCTCCAGTGGCATATTACAAGAATATTACAAGTCACAGAGGAGTTCTGATACCATATATAGAGATCAGAAGCCAAGGTTCTTTATGAAGTTATGGAACTCTATCAAGAAATGCAATATTCTTTAAGTCTACAGGAAAGTGCATTTTATTCCTTATAATAGATGGTCAAACGACCATCCTTCCCCCAACCTCCTTTGCAGTCCTTGGTCATTTGTAACCCTGGGCGGTGAACGCTGCGCTTGCGGAGTTTGCAGAGTTTTACGCACTCCGCGTTACACAGAGTTCCGAAAAACTCCGCTCCTTCTTACCTAACTCACATTCGTCAATGTCAAGTTGGTGACTGCGAGCGAGGAAAATCAACCTCCCGGCAAGATTTTTCCTCGTTTGCGATCGTCAAAATCAAGTTGGCGAGCGCAAGTGTGGAAAATCAACCTCCCGGGGAGATTTCTTAATGCTAAGGGGGCAGGTTTCTAATTGCGAGTGGGCGCGTATACTCGCAAACACTCGCATTGAGAAACAGCCTGTTCGCGTTGAGAAAGCTGCCGCTTGAGTAAAAATCGACTCAAGCAGCAGAAAAGGAAAGCAGGGACAGCTTGCACTGTGCATGGTGCAATTTGCGATGATTGCACAGTGCGGACAAGCATCCGGCACTGTGCAATCACCACGAACGGCATGCTGCTTGCGGAGTTCTGCGTAGTGTGGCGGAGATTTTTTTGCACTTCGCTGAGTTCTGCGTAGTGCAACTCCGCAAACTCCACCCAGGGTTAGTCATTTGCTCCATTCTTTAGTTACAAAGAGGTAGAAAAAATATGAATGTTGTACCATCAAAATGAACACACCAATATGCAGCTTGTCGTTAGTTGAAAAATAAAATTGCAAGTCACTATCACTCTCCAGCACTACGTTAAATTACCATACTGACAAACATGTTTAAACTCATCTAATGACCACATTTTTAGTCAGAACAGTTCAGAAGAATGATACATTCTCTTCAACCAGGGGTGTGCAGAACTCACAGTTTCACTCTGCGGAATTCCGAGGAGTTACACAAAACCTCAGTGAGATTCCGCAAAGTCCTGCAAACTGGCGGAAAATATATATGTCGGGCTGCTTGCGCTGCAATTTAGCTCCAGTAGTGGTGCACAAGAGCATGCAGCATTCAAGTTGATTTTGCTGTAGCTTGAGTAGAAAATCTACTTGAGCTGTAGCAAATCCATTTGAGAAGCAGTTCTCTGGCTACGACCACCCGCGTTAGAAAATCACAGTAGGGGATGCCGAATCTCACTTGCGCTCCCATTTCTCGAGTCTTGCAGGAAACAAATTCTGCCATGAGGAGATTGGTGGAATTTAGCCGGAACTCCTTGTTAAAATAGAAACATGGAGTGGCCGGAACGCAGCATTACAAGAGTAGACAGGTCAATATTGGGAGATTCTCCGATTTTGGGAGACCCTATAGACGTTGATAATTCTTTTATGTGGTCAATGCAGAACCGTTATCAAAACTCTTGGAAATCAATTAAAAATTGTGAACGCTATGGCCTCACATACCCCCTGGGTATCCTGCTTCATCATCAGCCATCCTACCATGCCACTGCATTCTTTAGTGGCGAGACGGCCTCACCAATGAGGTAATTGGGGGCCTATATGGATGAGGGTTGGAGTGGGGTCCACAAAAAGATAAAAGTAAAAAATCAAAGGCACCTTCACTAAGGAGATACCTTTATTTAATTGTGAGGGTAATGAGTTGGTTAAAAATGTGAGTGATGCCTAGGAGTTGTCATCACTCCTCCATCTAATAGGTCAACATGTTTCAGCCAATGTCCCCACAAGGGGTCCTTGGCTTTCTTCAGGGCCAGGGATCCCTATTCTCCAGATTCTTAGATCACAGATCTTACATATTGAACAGACACACACAAACCATGCCAAATCATTTTTCCTGCTAAATGGAGCAATGCTTCATCAGTGTATATTTGAAGAGGCCCTGCAATGACATGTAAACACAAGTGAAATAAAAATAGACATCAAAATTAAATTAACAAAACAACAGACAAGGAAGATATAACCAAATGAATCTGTGCCTTGCGAGATGCTGAATTCAGCCAATCGTGAAAAGTCTTGCTGCGCATGTGGATGAGGTATAATGCACTCTACTGTAAATTTGTGAAACAATATATAAGGAAAATAAGTGAGCATTCCATTATGCACTGCAAATCAGTGTTTGAAACAGGTGAATAATGGTCACACACATGAATGCAAATCCTGTAACACACTGATTCTTACACGTACCATATACGAAACAAGCAAAAACCTCATGGAGAAGGTAAACGAGGGTGGCCTTGTAATCATGCACTGAAAATGAGAAAAAAAATAAGTATAGCATAAGCAGTCACACATTCACATAAATGGTGGAAATGCCCATGGTAAGGAGCCTCACTTGTCACACGCGTCATCAAAGGTTGCACCCTGCAGGTTCACTCAGTGGCAGCTGCTACTCAACGGGGTGGTGGTGGGAGGAAGGGGGAGTAGGTAAATTAAAAAGAATAAATGAAAAAACTTACCTGCAGGCCGGCCGCCAACTCTCGGTCCTCTTCGGTGGCCTCCAGGAGCAGGAAGCACACAGGCTCCCAGACTCCCCTAGTTACACATGACACTGCGTTACAGCAGGCCTGTGATTGATCTGAGCGCTGTTGTTCGGCTCTCAGGGAGGGAATGGGAGGCTGTGTATATTCTCCACACAGGCTGTGCAATACTGCCAGTGGAGAGCATGCAAAGTGCGCATGACTGTTTGGCCAGGTGTCATGTGCACTCAAGACAGTGCCCACCACTCCTCCCCCATTCCCTGTGTGACAGCCCAGCCCGACCCTAACCAGCTGAGCCAAGACGGAAAAATAAAATGATAATAACATTGTGTTATTATCATTTTCATTTTTCTTTTAGAACGGCTCACAGAGCTGTGGGGCTGTAAAGTCTGGGTACATTGAGATTGAGGAACCTTGCCAGTCGAGAGGGCTTTTTCCCAGGCTAGGCGCAGTGCAGTGTCCCTGTCCCTAAAATTCAACAGCCTGGCAATGAGAGGGTTGGGCGGGCAGCCCGGGTTCAGGCGTGGCGCCAGAGTACGGTGAGCCCTCTCAACCACGAATGTTGCTGTAAACGACTCACGTCTAAAAGGTCCAAGCAGGAGGTTGTTCCACAAAGCTATCAAGTCATCACATATTTATGGATTTAGGAACACCCATGATGCAAATGTTATTCTGACGACTTCTGACCTCCAAATCCTCATTTTTTATTGCAACTGAGTTCAACAGCTTCTCCATATGCTCTATTCTTTTGATTCACTGAACCCCTTCATCCTCTAGGTCCGAGATTCTGCCCTCTGCTGTATCCAGTCGTCCTTCGTGTCAGTCCATGGGTGCCCCCATTATATCTAGGCATTTATCCAGGGTGTCAAATCGAGTGTCCAGTACTCTAAGGCCTGCATGCAGTTCCATTATAAGGGCCTCGTTCCCAACCGGCGGCGTCGCAGGTGCCTCTGCACTGGTGCCACCCTCCGCCATCACAAGTCCTGATGGTGGCCTGTCTTTTTAGACTTATCAAAAGTCAACTTGCATTGTTGCAGATCACCATGGACCATTCCTGGCCCTAGCTGAGCCCCCTTTTTTGCCACTTTACTGGTTAGTGCTGGTTTCAGATAACCCACCAGCTCCTTGTCAACTTCCTCAGGTTAAAGGCTTGGAGTTATGGGTTGATGATAAGCATGAGCCAGGCTGTGTTATATACGGCGTGCAACTAGTACAATTGCATATATTTGCACACATAAATGAGGCCCGCATGTAGCTGCAGTGTGACCTAAAGCTGCCTTCCGTGAAGACGCTGCTCTGTGTGGGCCCCAGCCGCAAGCCGCGAGGTCATAGAACTGCCAATATCACTCCGCTGCCCCCTGCATCCCCAGTACAATGCCATTGTCAGGGCAGGTCCCAAATGCAGCCCAGGCCGCTCGCGCCTCCACAGGTGGGCAAAGTGCAAGGAGAGGAAACTGTAGGCCTGATGGCCGCACAGGCAGGAGCAACACGAAAGCTGCACTATCGTGTTTAGGCGGGCCGCCGTGGTCCGATGAACATCTCCCAGGCTCACCCACGGCCCCTGTCGCCGCTGGGCATCTGGAAGTGTGGTATTACCGCTTACCTGATGCCTGGTGCCAGCCACTCTCTGCACCGCTTCCCACCCAGTGCAGCACTGGCCTACACAATCCAGGCCTGGCTACCTCCAGCAGTGCATGTCTTGCAGCATCTCCCTGGTGCAGCTGATGTATATACAGTTTCTTGTGACCAGGTTAGTATGCACATTCTTCCTCCCGATCAGCGCCGTTCCCCAGAAGGAATTCGTACTGGTGCGTCCCCTCGTGCCGCCGGCGCCATTTTCTCGGCCCCGAACTGCCCGTTGTTCATTCGCGCACTGTCAGCTGGCGGTATCAGCCTTCCTGCTACACGGCCATCTTGGTTGGCAGCCTGGCCATGCCCTTTTAAAGATTTAGGTTTCGCTTAGTGATACTGATGTTCTGGTATTCCCATTGATTGCCTCTGAAGGTGGATGCTTTACCAATTTTTCTGATAAATTGCATTTTGTACATTGGCCATTTTGAGTCTGATCTGTCTGTCTGGGCAAGAGAACACAACACGAAAGAGCTAGAAGTCAGGCTGAGGCAGACCTTGCTGTTTTTCTTTTCACAGGCTCCTATGTGACCTGTGCCAGAAGCAGAGGGACCCACATTGGAGGAGGGATAGTAAGGGAGGGTTTCTACTGTCCTTTTGGATATGAAAAGAGTGTGAGGCAGAAAGAAATCCCAGTTGGCAAACATGGCAACTCATATTTTCTCGCCTTATTCAGCTCAAGGTTCTAACCATAGCTAGGGTTGCTACCTATTGGTATAGAACTTCTAGGGCACATCCCCCCCCCCCAAAGTGCCCCAGAAGTCCTGTACCAACAGGTGGAGGAGCAGCTAAGATTAGAGCCTTACGCTGAATAAGGGAAGAAAATATTAGCTGATATGTTTACCTATGTGGGACCAATAGGGTAAAAATACCGATATCTGACCTTATTGGAGATTGTTTGTTGGACCTGAAAGTTGAAGGTGAGCTCCTCAGAGTAAGAGACATCAGGACATGCTGCACCAACTCGGTAAGAAATTCCTCAGGGTGAGCTAGACTTACCCAGTCCATGACTGAATTCACACTGCTCCCCGGCTTGGCAGTGTCCCAAGGGCCCTTCTTCAGTAGAAGGGAAATGAGAAGAGGCTCCCACCAGTCTCTGATGCTGTGACAGTAAGAATCTGCCGCACGTCCCCAACCGGTCTTATTTGCGGCTGAATGAATAGCCAGCACCAACCCCGCCCCCGCTCTTCGAACACGCTGCCGTGGGAGGCAAACGCAGGGGCCGCCATGGGTGGGCTAAGGCCTAGCTACACCACTGTGCTGTAATGCAAGGTATTCTGTTTTTTCTGAGGGGAAAATTAGTCTGCTTAATCTGGGGGTTTTAAATGAGTATTTAGTGAACCATTAGAGGCCAGCAGATAAACAAAGGTATCTTACACTTTTGAGTAAGTTTACTACTTTGTGGTTTTCATGAACTCCAAGTGTAAGTTACTACTGAAAAGACAGTGGTAAGTTCAGTACTACATATGGACAACCACTGTTAATGCAACACCCTCCCATAGAAAATAATGGAGGTTGGGACTTCAAATAAATTCCTATGAGAAATAGTGTTAAATTGTATTCAATTATTTAAAGTAATTACAAATATGAATTATTACGATTTAACGTTTACAAAATATAATAATATGGTGCATATTTAATATTTACCCATACAATAATTAATAACCTATTTTGAATTTAAACAACAATGCAACCATACATTTTGTTAAAAATGTTTACATTAATTTTCATTAATTTTACAGAGTACTTTTAATAATTATTAATGCACATTAAAAATGTATTTTTTTTAAGGTGGGAATTTATTTTTCAATTTAAACTTTAGAAAAAGACTTTTATTTTAATTTTATATATTACAGTTAATCACAGTTTTAGTTCAAAATTAGAATTTATTTTAATGTTTTCTACACTTAAACTAAGAAAGTTAATCACCCAAAATTCTATAAGCTCTTAAAACTCTATATTCATACTTAAACGGTCTGGCCAATAAAAACCCCCACAACTATGTGGAAGGGGTCCTCAGTTACTGAAAGCTCTACAAGACCTTACAAATGGTAAATATGTGCTGTAATAATACTGATAAAATTAAGAAGCGATTCTAAGATGCAGCTGAACTGTTTATGTGTCATACATCTCTACTTCTACAGCTCATGCAGCATTAGAAAAAATGCCCTATGAATTTTCTTAAACATAACAGAAATACGTTCTAATCATAATAATAGGGATGAAATTCTCAATAATCTTCTGTTTATTTTCTCACTTAATTTAAGGTGTATACAAATGCCATTTATTTTTGTTTGTGAAATATTTTAGACAACGTGTTTGTTTATAAATAGGTTATAGTTTGCTAATTATGTTTTATATTGCATCAGTGAACATGTGTACTTCTTAATGAAGCTACCATTATACAATTTCACACACTATAAATTTGGACAGGAACATTTCCACACCCTGTTTCTCGAGTCAGGGAATACATAGCTGACAACATGATTCAAAATGGCGGCTAAATCTAAAATGGTGCCGCAAATGCTAACTTAACACGGGAACAAAGCACAAACAACATAGCAAAACGTTTTCTTTTCATCACTACAGAGAAAAAGAGGGAAGTGGAAAAACTGGCAGAGCCCTGACTAGCAAGGTGCTAACTACAGAGAGAAGCTTGGGAGGAACAACGCACAAAACGTAAAGGAACTCCAAATGGGTGCAAAGAAATTTGATAGTGAATATAGTCCAACAACTGCAGTTGCCAAGTACAGTACTTCATGCTTGCTGTCCTTTTAACTGGTACTATCTCTCATAGCCCAGAAGTAAAACCTTAATATAGTTGTGTTGTCCAGCTACAAACATTGTAATCTAGAACTTTGGTCAATAGAATTCAATTAATGTGAACTAAGACTCAGCTCCAGGAATGCAGTGATTTGTGGGATGAATGACCAGCACCAGAAAATGGTTTCCCTTGATGACATGGAAGCGTCTGGTAATCTTTAGTAAACAAGCATTAGCAAAGCCAAGTGTCTCTGTTTTGTTGGTGGAACTGACTGCACCATTTTTGTGTGTTGCCCTCCCATGTAATATAAACAAAGGAAAACAACATCTTATGCTGCTCCTATAAGGAATTTGCATTAGCAGAAGAAAGTTGTATCCTAACCAAAGAACACGTTCTTTCTCTGTACTTGTTATATAAAGTGCTTTTTTTGAAGAACTGATCCCATGAGTTATTGTAACAGCTAAAGCCAGACCGAAAAAAGACATTTTGCAGAGAAGCAGGCATGTGAGACCTTGGAGAAGACGACATTTGTAGCTTAAGACCGCACTTGGGTGAGTATACTTTTGTTGCTGCACATTACAAAGAAGGTATCAACAGCCATACCTACCACGAGAGAGGTGGCTGGTACCACTGGACAGATCCTTCTGAAGGGCATGTTCTCGGAGCGCTTGCAGGCTGAATTCAAGTTGTCACACAGAAGGTAGGAAAATTCAACAGGTACAATATACTTTCTCCAAGGTTAGGCCTCGCTCTGCTAATGAATACACTGTTATTACTAATGCATTCCTTTGCCATAGACAGAGGCTTTCTCACACTAGTCCAGTAGCAGACACGAACAGCATGACCTTGCTCCAGAGATAATGTGTGCCCAGCCTCAGAGTCGAGACTCGTCTTACTGTACTTCTTTGTTTTTGCTGCACCTGCTAGTGGATTTCCATTAGGGGCGGGACATTCATGGTTCAGAAAATGTACATAATGTATTTCTATGTTTGCTGAAGTCAGTCCCTCTGCAGCAAACTCAGGAGCCTGGTCAGATTGGACTCCGCTCGGGTGTACCTGAATAAAATAGACTTGGTTTGTATTCTCCACTGTCTGACCGACTCTTCATTTGTATGGAAGGCTGAGAGGTGGTCGCGAGTGACCCTGGTGGCCCTAATCAGGTCACTTCCTTCAGTAGCCCCTTGTTATTTCCAGTTGGCGATCTTCCATTGTTGGCCCTCTCTTACTGATATAACTAAGACTGAAGCTCCATTGGATTGATGCTCTTTACTGTTTCAGTTCTCCGGCTGTATCCTGGTACCCCAGGGGGTAGGTACGGAGCTTTGGTTATTTTATTCCAATAAGAAGAAAATGAAAGATTTGTTTCTAATGCATTCTGTGCATTTTCTTTAGAAAGCCCAAGGTCTAGCAAGTCTTTGAGAATGTCTGAGAAGTACTGAGCTGCCTTGTATCTCTATCGCTCTCCGATGATTCCCTCTTTACCTGGGGTAGTGTTATCTTCAGGGGTTTTATTTATTGCACTGATAGTACACTCTCTAAGGTAGAGACATGGACTCCGTCAACTTCCCCTGGGAGAAGCAACGACCAGTGTTGAGTTCTGACAACTTTGAGATGCGCCTTCTTGGTGGACTAACCCTTACCTCCTTATGTTAAAATTCATCTTTTTTCTCTATTCAACATGCCCCTCCTCTGCTTAGATGAAGGCTGCACCTCCTGTTCTAACACATCTATGAGGGTTGAAACATGTACAATACTGATATTTTTGAGCTGAGGCACAAATATACACATATAGATGTGTTGCACAGTGGATTAATAATGAATAATGCCATTGTTTCCCGAATATGATTTCATTCATTGAAAACAGGATTGCTGTACTTTTGTGTTGTTATTTTACTAGATCATTTTGTTCACAACTCAATTGCACTGTACTCCTCACTGTGGCCTAGATGTATCAAGCCTTTTGCGATTCGTTAGGGCCGAAATTCGCAGAATTTCGGCCTTAACGAATCGCAAACAGACATTTTGCATCTTTTGGCATGTATGTAAAATTAGCAAAATAAGGAATCGCAAAAAACTGCGATTCCTTATTTTGCGTAAGCATTTAAGGAATCGCAATTTTGCGATTCCTTAAATGCCATGTATGAAGCTTTTTAAAATTGCGAATTCAGGTTAAGAAATCGCAAATTAACACCAACTTGAGGTTGGTGTTAATTTGCGAAATCCTTTCAAAATTCACAATTTGGCAATTTTGAAGGTGGCATGTGACACACATACATGCCCATAGGGCATGTATGTGTGCCATATGCACACACATGTAAGTTTCAGGGGTGCAGCAGGGTGTCCATGAGACACCCCTGCACCCTTGCAATAATTCTCAAGTTGCGATTAGCAAATTGTGAATTCGCAATTTGAGAATTACTTCACAATCATTCCTATGGGCCTCCTGGCCCATAGGAATGCATGGGAAATTATTTCTTATTTGCGAATTCGCAAAATGCGAATTCGCAAATAAGGAAGATTAAGGAATCGCAAAAAAATAGCGATTTTTTTCATACATTCCATTTTGCAAATTCTAAATAGCGATTCCTTAAAAATCGCTATTTAGGAATTGCAAAATGGAATCTTGATACATCTGCCCCTGTGTTTGTTTTTTTAGGAGAACACCTTATATGTTTTGAGATTATGCTATAAAGACCTCTTATAATTTATTACACGTTGGATTATGACTGAGTTTGATTTCAGTATGTATTTCTTCCACTGAGAAGACTTGCCTGGCCGCTCATATTGCGGTAAATTTGGGATTTACCGCAATGGATAGTTGGAACCTAGAAAGGCCATTTACAACTGGGGCTGTGAAGCTCAGGCCTATAACTGTAATAGGGTGCCCCTGCTGGCATGGGTGTCAATTGGTAATGGAAGACAGGTCTTTCTTCGTGATGCCCTCACACACCCCGAGAGGTGTCATGCCTTATCATTGGGCGTTTGCCCCTCGTCAGGCCAGTGCTGCAATGCCTGACAGGCTCCCGGAACCGGGGCTCTTTGCCGGGGATCTTTTAGGTTTAAAGTATTTTATTGAAGCAGGGTAAGGAAGGAAACAACAAAGTACATGAAAAAGAAAACCACAGGTGCCCTCATAATCAGTGCGTACGGTACATTAGATACATCAAAGCAATTCTTTCGCCACAATGGGCACCATCATGCTTGGAAACACAGCTCGCGCACCTGTGGGTGGAGACAGAAAAGGGGGGGAAGGGAAGGAAAGGGAAAAAAGGAAAAAGAAAAAAAAGGGGTGGGGAAAACAGTCCTGCCCCATTTCCTACCCAGCCAACAACCCCCCAACTCCCACACCCCGTCCCCACCCTCTGTACTGTGCCATCAACCACTCGCTCTCCCCTCGCAGCAACCTATCATTTGCCCCCGCTACCAGATGCCGGCTTAGACCAATCAAACGGGCGGGTCCGGCGGCGGTGTCAGCCGCAACAGTCTGAGATACCTAGGGCAGGTGATTTCTTTGAATTCAGAGCACAACAGATTATGGAAAGGCGCCCACAGCTCCTCAAAAGCATCTACGTCCCCTGCCACCACTAAGGACAGCTTCTCCATGCCAAGGACATGCCACAATCTGTGCAGCCAGCCGACAACAGTGGGGAGCGTGGTGGAGCGCCAGTGTATGAGTATGTTTTGTACAGCTGACCCCAAAGCTATCGCTACCTGTCTACCCCTTTTAGATCTGAGAGGGTACATCAAGCCATTCGGCAATCCCAATAGGACGTAGGCAGGGAATCGGGGCAGCTCTATCCCAAAACATTTGTCAACCTCATTGAGGACCTCCTCCCAGTAAGAAGCCAAAAGGGGACAGTCCCACAAGATATGAGTAAGCGTGCCATTCTGACCACAGTTACGCCAGCAAGTCCCCGGTATTGATCCATCCATCTCATGTAGTTTCTCAGGAGTGCGATACCAATAGGTTGAAATTTTGGTGAAGGTCTCCGTGAGCCCCGTGTGATAGGCAGAGTGGCGCGCCCGGTAGGAGATGTGGTCCCATTCAGTATGACTCAGTACTCGACCAAGCTCCCGCTCCCAGCGCTCCCTACCCGGGTTGTGGATATGAAAGGGGGGGGGCTGCAGCATCTTGTACAAATCGGAGATGAGCTTAGCGTCCGACGTGCGAGTGACTAGCCAGCGCTCGTACACCGTGATCTCCTGGTCTGCCATCGCGCGCACTTGAGGCTGTAGCGCCCAGTGGCGCGCCTGCATATACCGCATGCGCTCCGTCTCGGGGAGGCCATAATCCCGACGTAGGTCCTGGAAGGGGACGACACCCTCCGGGCCATATAGATGATACAAGGTGTGGCAGCGGGCCGCCCGCCAGTGATCGTAGGCGCCAGGCTCCATACCCGGGCCAAAGTCCGGATGGCCAATCAGCGGCGTGAAGGGAGAGGGGAAGGTAGTGAGTTCATGCCTAGTAGCCACTGAGTCCCACACCCGAAGCGGGACCCGCGTCACAAAAGAGGCGTAAAGGTTAGGGGGCCGATGGGCCCGTCTCAGGAAAGGCACCTCCTGTAGCGTTCTACCTGCTACCGCCTGGTCCTGAAACAGCCAGTGTTTATCCGACTCCCACCGGCTCCACTCCACCAAATAGCGCAATTGGGCGGCATGGGAATATTTCTGCAAGTCTGGTATCCCTAGTCCTCCAGACTCAGGCTCCAGCGTAGCTATGGTCCGTTTGATCCGAGGCCTACGGCCCTGCCATACAAAACGCGCGATGGCCGATTGAGTCTCCGCGAGCCATCCTTTGGGGGGCTGTAGCGGGAGCGCACTAAACAGGTATAGCACCTGAGGTAGAAGGGTCATCTTCACTGCGGCCACCCTGCCCAGCAGCGATAACGTGCCCTTATCCCACCGGGCCAATTCCTCTCTGATTTTCGTACTCAAAGCCGTGTAATTGGCCGTGACCATCGCGGGGAGTGAGGGTGCCAAGAGGATCCCCAGAAACGGAATCCGGTCCCCCGACCAGCTCAAAGGGAAAAGCCTCTGCAGGTCAGCTCTGGTGGCGCTAGTCAGCGAGATATCGAGGGCAGCAGACTTCCCGAGGTTCACTTTGAAGCCCGCCACCACGGCAAAGAGGTCCAGTTCCGCGATACATGCAGGCAGGGACCTCCGTGGGTCATCGAGCGTCAAAATGACGTCATCCGCGTAGAGGCTAAGCGCATGGTGAAACTCTCCCATCCTGACCCCTGTGATATCGGGGTTCTGTCGGAGACCCTTTGAGCAAACGGCTCCATATAAAGAGCGAAGAGCAGAGGGGATAGTGGGCATCCCTGTCGTGTACCACGTTCTATTGGAAAGTGTCAGGAGCTACTCCCATTCACCCGGACCACCGCGGACGGAAACCGGTAGCAGTTGAAAATCAGGTGCCGGAACTTCTCGCCGACCCCAAACTTGCCCAGGACCTTCTCTAGATAGGGCCAATGCACCCTGTCAAACGCCTTTTCCGCGTCTATGGAGAGGAGCATGCGTTCCCCGGGAATCCTGGAGGCCTTCTCAAGAATATGAGTCACCCTCTTTGTGTTGTCCACTGTCTGCCTGCCTGGCACGAAGCCGGCCTGATCCGAGTCGACCATGCCCGGGAGGTGAAGTGCCAGACGTGCTGCCAGTATGCTAGTGAAAACCTTCAGGTCCGTGTTCAGTAGCGAGATAGGGCGGTAGGACCCGCAGGCAGTCCGGTCCTTGCCCGGTTTCGGGATCACGGAAACCGTGGCTTGGAGAAATTCGGGGGGGATGGCACCCAGCTCCGAAAATGTATTGAAGAGGCGTGTCAGCAGAGGCGCAAGTTCCTGACAGAAGGTCTTATAGAAAAGAGGGGTGAAGCCATCCGGTCCCGGGGCTTTACCCGTCTTAAGCCGGGAGATCGCCGTAACCACCTCCTCGATCCGAATCTCCTGCTCCAGATACTGGGCCTGATCCGGCGTCAACGACGGGAGCGACACCGATTCCAGATAGTCCGCCTCCGCCCGGGCGGAGGGGGCCTCACCAGTGTAGAGATCAGCGTAGAAGTTACGGAAAACGTCCGCAATCTGCTCGTCCTCCGTGACTGACCTTCCGGTAGGAGTAACCAGCTCTTTCCCCCGGTGCTGCTGATGTTGCACCCTGAGCTTGTGCGCCAAGAGCCGGCCGCACCTGTCTCCACCGGTGTAATACTTGTGCTTCAGGCGAAGCACCGCGTACTCCGCCCGGTCTGTGTCAAGAGCAGACAAGAGTTTCCTGGCGGCCTTCAGTTGCCTCCAGACTCTGGGGGCGCCCGTTCTGTGATGTACCTGTTCCAGCTCCTGCACCTGCCGAGTAAGCTCGTCCCTCTTGAGCTGGCGATCCTTGTTCTCCGCCGAGGAGATAGCGATAAATTCGCCCCGGAGCACAGCCTTCAGGGCAGCCCATTGCGTCGCACGGGAGGTGTCGTCGTTGTCGTTTACCCGCTGGAAGTCCGTTATGGCCGCGCGGATCTGTTGCACCGTCGAACGCCTGTGCAGCAACGTGTCCCGGAGACGCCAGACCCCTCTCGGACGAGCCACCGGGGGTAGACTGAAGGTACCCTCCACAGGCGCATGGTCGGAGAGAGAGAGGACCCCCATGTCGGCATTCGAGGCTAGTGCGAACATCGGGCCCGTCACTAGGAGATGATCCAGTCTCAAGTAGGACTTGTGTGCATGAGAGAAATAGGAATACGCGCGGGTCGCGGGGTGGAGGCGGCGCCACATGTCGTGCATATCGAGCTCCTCCAGTCGGGTACGGACCGAGCCCGAAAGCTCTCCCAAATGGTTGCGCCGTTGCACAGACCTGTCCAGAGTCGCATCAAAGACCAAATTAAAATCTCCCCCTAGCACTATGTGCCTATCAGAGGTGGATGCCACGTCTTCCAATGCCCTGTGCAAAAATTGGTCCTGATGGTCATTGGGGCCGTATATAGAGCCTACAGTCATCACCAAGCCCCCCACCTTGATCCTATATGCCAGAAGCCTCCCCTTCTGTTCCGCTACCTTCTGCAAAACCTCCCCTCTGAACCCCCTAGAGAACAAGAGCGCCACACCTGCCGTTTTAGAAGCACTGGAGGAAAAGAGCTGCGTGGGGAACTTGGGGGTATGCATTCTAGGACAATCCTTGGCCAGCAGATGGGTCTCCTGCAGTAGGCAGATGTCGGCCTGAGAGTTCTCCAACAGAGACAGGACGGCCCGCCTTTTAACCGGGTTATTCAGCCCCTTCACATTCAGAGTAACAACTTTAAGAGCCATCAAGGAGGGGAACCCCAGAAACGCACATGAAGGCGGGCAAGGCCCAGCGGGCGAAACACAGAGGCCACAACAAAAATCCTCAGCACACAGCGAAAGCAAACATCCCTACGGCACAGTACAGTCCCCGAACCCCAAAACCCCCCAACTAAGTGGATCCCCCCCTTCCCCCGGAACTTCACACGCCCAGCTCCACACAGCCCCCAACTCCCATCCCCCCAACAAACCCCCCAACTCGAAACATTCCCCTGCAACTCCCCTTCCCACCCCCGCTTCTCAAGCCATTCAAAAAGGTCATTGTCCCAGTCCGGTCCTTATCGGACAAGGCCGTGGAAAGTCGATTGAGTGGACGTCCAGCCACCACCACCAGCACCCCCGTCCCCCCCTACCCCCAGAACCCCCGCACCTGCAATGATGAAAAGCTAATGTAGACTCCCCCCGGAGTAAGTTCAGGCCGTCAAGGCCACATCACTGTTCGCCGTTGCTTTGGAGGCCTCCTGGATAGCGCTCGACATGTCCGCCCGAATCGTGGGCGAGTCAGGCCGCTCCGGTGGTGGGGAGCGCCTCTCCCCGATCTGCTGCCAACCGTCTCGAGTGCTTCGCCTGCGGCGCGGCGCCGGGGTGTCTGCATCCGAAGCCGTGATTCCCAATACTGCGCAGACATCCTGGAGGGACCGGAGCTGGTGCAATGTCCCGTTCCACCGGAAGATCAAGCGGAAGGGGTGCCCCCAAGAATACAGCGTCTCATGCTCCCGAAGGAAGTCCGTGGTAATTTTAAAAGATTTCCTCTTCTGCAGCGTGACCGTGGATAAGTCTTGATAGAGAGCCACCGGGTGATCTCTGAAGCGGAAAGGTTGCTGCCTCCGCGCCTCGCGGAGAATCCGCTCCTTCAGGGGGAAGTCCGGCAGAAAGGCCAAAATGTCCGGGGGGGGTGCCGAGGCTCTGCGAGGGCGGCCCACGCTGTGCGCCCTGTCGATACGGATTTGAAAGTCCTCTGACTCCCCCAGGATTGCGCGGAAGAGGGCCTCCAGGTAGGCGGTCACGTCGTCACCCTCCTCGTTGGACGGGACGCCCCGGACCCTGATGTTGTTCCGCCTGGACCGGTTCTCGAGGTCTTCGGTGTGGGCCTGCAGCTCAATCTGTTGCTCCCGCAGCCGCAAGACCTCCTGCTGCAGGTGGGTGATCTCTTCATCTCTGGAATGACCAGCCTCCTCCACCGTGTTAACTCGCTCCCCCAGGGAGTCCACTTCCCTCCGGACTTCCCGGACCTCTCCGGCCACCTCTTGCTTCAAAGTCTGAAAATCCTCCCTCAAGGAGCTAAACAGCGACTCCAGGAACGATCGAGTCACCGGGGGCTCTCCGCCGTCAGCGCCCCTGGAATGGGCCGGGGAGCTCGGGGCGGCCTGGCTCCCCCCGCTGTTTAGGGCACCACGTCCCAACATGTCCGGCAAAGTCCGGTCGCCTCTCCTCTGACCCCTGGCATTCGACATCTTGGCGGGGGGGGAGTCACCGATGGCCGCAGCTTAAGGTCAGAGCAGCCGAGCAGCGGAAGCCGGCCGGGGACTCAGTCGTCGGTCAGGAAGCACTGCTGTGCAGAGGCCCCGATCAAGGCCGGGCGGCCGGTCCGAGGTCTCCAAAATGGCCGCCCATTACAGTCAGTGGGGCCAACGCCCAGGGAACGAGGCCTACCTCCGTCACGGATCCAAATGCGATACACACAGTCGAAAGGCAGGCCCGCAGGGCGAGAGGCAACTAGGGCCGGCTCGCCTGGATGTGCAAGTACTCCGGAGGCACGACTCTACTCCGCCATGGCCAGGGGTGGGCCGGAGCAGCCACGTGGAGCAGGCGTTCTCGAGCCCCGGTCTTGCGTAGTAGTCGTAGGCTGGCTACGCCTCCGTCGCCTTTCTCCGCTCGGCTCCGCTCCGCCGGCGAAGGCCGCCTCGGCACCCACTCGGTCGCTGCAGCGCAGGTACTCCGGCAGGCCACTCGCAGTCGCTGGATCACGCCGCCGGGACCCCAAGCCTGAAGGACTCGCGGCTCTCAGGCTTCCCACAAGCCGATCAGCGGGCGCCGTCTCAGTCTGTATCCGGGCGGAATCACCACCGTGGCGGGACACCTGGGGCTCGCCGACTGCTCTACACCACCACGGGGTCACCAGGTGTGGTTACCGCTCGATCCGGGGGGGATCAGCGGATGTAAGCGGTGCAGGGTTTCCAGGGGCTCGGGAGCTCTCGGCAAGTGCGTCCTCTCAGCCCGCCATCTTGGCCACGCCCCGCCGGGGATCTTTTGAAGAAGAAGCCGTAAGGTGCGTGCAGGTGTGGGCGCTGGGTAGTGCACAAAAGGAGTGAAATAAATAGGTACGGAGGAGTCCTATTTAATCAAATTTTAATAAACTGAGCAAGGGTAGGATTAGGGCTAGTTGCCTGTCTACACCTAAAACCAGACCAACGACGTGCTCTGGCCATTCCCGTCAGCCTTAGACATTGTGACTAGGGGTCTACAGTACTCCCCAGTACACGTCTTCTAGGGCATTTCTACCGGTTCTGGTAATTTATGTTACTGTATTGAATACCAGATGGCAGTGCACTTTATCACTTTTCTTTTCTTTTTCGGTCCTGACGAAGTGCCAATTGACTGGTTAGGGGCAGACCAGGCACGAAACATGTTGACCATCCACACCTAGATAGCCCTTGAGGAACATTATTTACACACAGGGGCACACACACAGTTTTTAATTAGGCTAGAGCTACCTAGTTTATTAAAATTGGATTTAATAGGACTGCTCCATACCTATTTTAATTAATTAATTACACTCCCTTGTGCACTACCCAGCCCCCACACCTGCACGCACCTTACGGCTTCTTCTTCAAAAGATCCCCGGCAAAGAGCCCCAGTTCCCGGAGCCCGTCAGGCATTGCAGCGCCGGACTGACGAGGGGCAAACGCCCGATGATATAGCATGACACCACTCGTGGTGTGTGAGGGTATCACGAAGAAAGACCTGTCTTTCCCCCACGTCCAGACAGGAACTTCACACCCCCTTTAGTTCTTAGCTAACCCGGGAGCCTGTGTGCAGGACCTACAAACTCGGCTCCCTCTCCCTCTTTTGAAAATAATGTCAACTGGTAATACAATTACATGTAGGAGGGCATATAACATGTCAGCTGTGCCAGATGCACACGTCTGCACTTTCAAGTACAGTGCTCTTTTCATATGGTTACCATGTTTCTATCCTAGATTTTCATTTACCACTTACTGAACTCTGTAATTTGTAGTTAAATCGACCCATTCGACTATTATCCCTAAAAAAACTGAAAACATTATTTTGAAAGGTCTTGACTAGTACTTAAAGAGATGGCTTCCAAACTTGGATGTAGCCATGCATTAATTAACCTTACTTCCGTGCGCAGGGCTGCAGATGACTGCAGTGTCACAGGCACGGTGCATGGCTTCTATGCATGTGTGTGCACAGGATGCATATGTCTGTGTTCAGGCAGCCACAGTGCAAGGATGCCCAAGCAATGTGCAGGGCTACAGCGCATGTTGATGTTCCTATGCTTTCTTGTGCAGCTGCAACGCATATGGCAACGCTTTCTTGTGCGAGCTGCGCGCGAATGATCTCCGCAGCGCTTCATTTCATGCTTGCAAGAGGAAACGCAGCACGTGGCGTAATGAAGTCATTTGTCTCGCGGGGTGGGGAAGCGTCACGCTCCAGATCAATTCACGGAGTAAATCACCGAGCTGGAGTACCCGGGAAGCGTCACACTACAGATCAATGCACGGAGTAAATCACCGAGATGGAGTGCCCCGGCGGCGGGAAAACGAGTACTGCCGGGTCAGGGGGGCAAGAGGTCAGGACTGCCCTTCAGTAGTGTGTCGCGCGCCTCTGTACAGGAGGAGCAAGGGCCTGAGGAAGGTCTGAGGAGCAGAGGTGGACCTGCTCGAGGCTAGGACTAGAATCACACGTGGTATCAGAGGTAACCAGGACTGGGTGCATGCATCAAATGCGTTGACCTCGCAGAGAGACGCCATTTAGGGGTAGGTAAAGCTGCTGCCTATGGCTTGCACTGTTATACCTGGCGCTGACCTCCGCCCCCAATGGTCAGGAAGGCAGCCAATGACCAGGAAGAACCATGGGCCCTTTGAGACCTCTTTACTTTTGGTAATTTCCACCGCTTGCCCTTCCAGTAGCATCTCAGTAGCAAATAAGTGGGCGTTGAGTGGCTAAGATTGGGATGATGGGTGAACCTTGTGATGGTATCAGGGATTCATGATGTAATATTTGCAACCCATGCACTTTGGTAAACAATCTTCCATACCCCTGGACATGACCATCAGAGGCCCGGGACCAGGACTGACACACACGGTGCATTGGTACATGGATCCTGCAGCTGGAATACTAGGAAATGACGTAGTTCAGTACCGGAGTTACCATTGGTCATTAGCCTATTTGGACCAATCCCACTGTCAGGCCTCATCACCAGAGCCCAAGATCGAGGGGTGCTCAGAGGTATACTGGGTACAGAGTTGTAATGCCAAATTATGCCCTCCTCCCCCTGCAAAATGTGTTGAGAGACCATGGAGACCCCATAACTCAGAGATAATCATCAGCTGCGTACTAAGTGGGAGTCCCTTGAAGGGAAGGGTACATGCATGCAACAGGGGCTTGAATTACACCACCTATTGGCCAATCCTTGTAAGAACTGTTGCTATAATTACTCACAGGTAATTCCATTACTTCGAGTTAATACTTCCTTGTTACTGTCCTTACTTATGTGAGGAGTCCACCTCCTCCCACAAATTCATGCCAACAATCCCTTTTTCAATCATCAGTGAAAGTATTGGACTGTTTCTTCAAGTACAAGTCCTGCTAAACTAAAGCTATCCCACCAACAAATCGTAGCATGTACATTACCCTCCCCAAGAAAGAGTAGACGATGGAAGGCATAACTGACTGTGACGAGGAAGTAATAACTCAGAATATTCGAATTACCAGTATGCAATTATAGCATTACCTCTTCATTAACTTCCTCGTTACAGTCCTTACTTGTGTGAGAAATGCCAAATTGTTTAGGGTAATCTGACATGGCTGCTCTTGAGAAAAGAAATTAAACAATGATCAAACAAACCCTTTGTTGAATGCCACTGTGCCAAAGTTTAATAAAGTGCATCCTCCTATAGTCTACAGCCAATGAAAGTACCCTAGATCCAAAACCCACTTTGTTACACCACCACGCTGCAATCAATAGTGCTCAGAGATTGAGGGAGATTCCCAAGTCATAGCCCTGCAAATTTCCAAAATTGATGCCCCTGAACCACCGCCCAGGAAGCAGACATACCTCTTGTAGATTTTCCTTGGACCCCTTCACGATATAGAGCAGCGCTATAATGGACCCGGCCAATCTACCCTCGGATTGATTTGAAGGTTTTAACCCATTCATGAAAGGATCAAAATTAAAAAACATTCCAAACTCTTGAAAGAGGAAAGTTTGCTGATGTATATGAGAACTGCTCTCCCGACATCCAAAGGATGTGGAAAAGAATGATAGGAAGAAGGCTCTTAACCTTCTTCAAAAGGATACTTGATCTAGGTCTAAAGTTAGGGGAAATTCTGAGTACCAATCAATCTGCAAAGTGTCTTAGGTGGGCCTGGGGGAACTTTTAATTATGCTGACATAATTAGCTTAATTTTGGTTATTTCGCTTATCAAAATTTACAAGGGGAATTACATGGATTAAGCCATTACAGCACATCACATAATGAGACTCCCGATCAGGGAGAAATTTGATGGAGTCACAAACTTCTGGATCAGGTTTATAGATGATGTATTTATGATTTAGACTGTTAATGAGCGGGATCTACAGGAGTTCTTCACATATTTGAATACTAATGAGTATAATTAGTTTCACCTTGACTTACAGTAGAGAAAAGATAACATTTTGGACATTGAGTTGTACATTGAGGGATGGAAGATACAAAGCAAAATGTATCACAAGAAAATTGTAGGATTGTACATGCATTGACAGTCAGCAATTGACTCAATATGTGTTGGCTAAAACAAAACACCTTCTTAAAAGAATAAAAGAAGACCTGGAACACATACAATTATCAGAATTGGGAATTTGTTGAATGGTGCTGGAAAGGAGTGCTCAAGGGTGAACTGTATATGAACATATAACACTTGGGGCGCACTTGGAAGGAAGGGAAACATGATGCAAAAACAATTCTTGTGTGGATACTTACCTCCCTCAACTAACACCCCAATTTCCTACAAACTGATTATTCAATTTTAATCCAAGATGGATTTAATTCTGTGTGAGGTACCCTATCCCTTAACACTTCAAATACAGAAAATCCTGTTACAGAGTTTGGTGAAGAATGATATGCCTGAGACAATTTTTATAACATCAATCCTGTTTGAAATGGAACCTTGAATGGCTGTTAAAATTGCTTCAATAAACCTTTCTATAAAACTGTTCATGCTGTGAGCATATTAAGCAGAGTTTCTGTGATAAATTCCTCTTAACATGAGAAATTCTAATCATTTGGTAGGAGCAAATAGAACCTTATTGTCAGTTGTAATACTAGTGGGAAGACCACCTTTCATAAAGTAATAATTAAGAAAATCTAAAACTAGAACATAAATCTTCCTAAAACACCAAGGCTTATAATGTTCCAACAAGTTTAAAGCTAGCTGTTGTCTTGGTCTTTTTTGGAAATTCTGACTGAATATTTTCAAAACTAATTAAAAATGTATCAGAGTTGCCAAATAGAGCAAGTTTATACAAAATTGGTTATCTGCGAATCCATACATTGTCACCAAAACTTTCTTCAGATTTTTCTTGGTCAGTGTTTCATCCAAGTGTCCTCAATGTTCCATCAGTAAAATGTAACATGGAGGATTAACACATGCCTCCTTTAATATTAAACCCTTGTTTAACGAAATACTATCTTTGCCTTTCGAAAAACATTGTATTTCAGATGGCATCGTATTTCATCGAGGCAACCCGTTAATAGAAAATTCCTTAACCTTTTGTAAGAAATTATGTTTTTGTGTTGCTTCCAATCAATTTTTATTGGTCAGTTTATCGCAAAGACGTTATAACATCATCATATATTCCACAATACATCTGTCAACTAATTCGAACTTAGGGGCATGTTATCAAGCAGGGCGTTAAAATTATCGCCGTTTTAGTGGCAGAAAACTGCAGCTAAAGCGGCGATAATGGGCTTGATAATATGCCCTGGAGAATTCCAATAGAAGCCCATGTTCACACCAGAACATGGGTTTCTATTGGAATTCACAAGGCCATATTATCAAGCCCATCATCGCCACTTTAGCAGCAGTTTTCTGCCGCTAAAACTGTGATAATTTTTAACGCCCTGCTTGATAATATGCCCCCTAGTGTCTGAAGAATATAGTCATCTGGATAAATATTCAGCAGTAAGTACCTTTAATATAGTTTCTCAATACAAGAATTCTCTCCACGTGAGCACAAACCTGTTCTGTAAGGATAACACAAGTTTGTGATCTGTTTTTTGTATGGTAAATGTTTTGCCCAATAAAATAGGTCTTGATATGGACTGGGAACAACTAACATCTCTCTTTATTTATAATCAATTTTAGGACTTGATAATGATCTTGAGCAAAAAGTACGATTTTTCAGACCCTTGGATCCCTCTCCGTATCAGCCTTCTCTCTTTCTAGCTCACTCCCTCCTCTCTCTCTGCCTCACCCTTCTCTCCTTGTCCTTCTTACCTCATCCTCACCTCTTCCTCCATCTTGCCCACACCTCTCCATCCACCTTGTCCTCCTCTCTTCCTCCCCTCATCCTCCTCTCTTCCTCCAGTTCACTATCCTCTTTCTTTGTCTCACCCTCCTCAGTGAATCATCAACCCCTGTCTCTGCCATCCCCCTTTCGGCCGCCCACTCCCTCTCAACCTCCTACCGTTCAATTTCAATCCATTACCTCTCCAATTGATCATCCTCCTTTGCTTTACCATTCCCTTTCTACACTGCATCATCCTTCCCTCTGCAATGCCCTCCTGTCCACGTCTGCCTCACTACCTCTCTCCCTCAACATTGTCCTTAACCCTCCTTATCTATCCACGTGTCCCTCCCCTTTTCCTCCATTGCACCCTCCTCTCTTTCATTTCATCACCTTGCATCTCCCTATCATCTCTCCATATCCAACTTGACCTCTTCTTTCCCTTGCACTTCTCTTCACCTCCCCTATTTCCTTTCTCTAACTACCTCTTTACCTTCTTCTCTGCCTCTGCTTCACCCTCTTCTTTCTGCCTCACCTATCCCTCTCTCTGTCTCATCATCCTTATCTCCACCTCAGGTTCCCTTATGCTCTCTCCATCTCCATTCTCATCACTCTCTCTACCTCATCCTCCTCTTGCTACCACAGCCTTACCCCCATGTCACTCTCTCCATCTCAGTCTCCTCTCCGTCCCTCCCAACACCTTCTTCTCACTTGCTCCACCTCGCTCACTTCTTGCTCTCTCTACTTCTCCCTCCTCTCTCTGCCTCACTCTTCTCCTATCCTCTTTCCCCACACCATTATCCCTTTTCCTGCTTTATTCTCCCTCTTCTTCTCTCTGTTATTGCTTTTGTATGTTCAAATCATTATAGCATTTTGGTTCCAAAATAAAGATCTAATTTGGTGTTGAATCTCACAATGGTATACAGACATGGCTTCAATCTTTAGTCAGATCCTAAAGAAAGATTTAGGAAGTTTGCAGCTAACCTGCAACTCAGTGCTAGTGCAGTATATTGAGGACCGATTACAGGCATAAAAAAATAAGATTGAAAATAAGATATAGTTGAACTCCTGAACCATCTTGCTGACAATGGTCATAAGGACTCACCCAAAAAGAAGTAGTGCAAAAAAGAAGTGACTGCGTTTCTGCAATTCTAAAGTTTAATCCTCCAACTACCCAGACGTAAGTGAGGATATTTTTGTGAAAAGTTGGCTACTGTTGTCGGTGTATTCTAAACTTCTTCCTAAATGCAATGCCTTTAAGGGGGGTTACTCTCGGTGATATCAAAGATCGGTACCATTTTAAGATGGCACTGCAGCTTGTAATTCTGCCGAGTGGATTACAAGCCGAAGTACCGGCCTCATGGGACTGAAACGCCACATAGATCCCGGCAATAGACCAAATTAAGGCCTATATCCACATGTCCATAAGAGGCTTTAAATACAACCTGTTGCCATAATAGGGTGAACAAATTCATTCACCTTACATAGCACATACATAGCCCCTCAACATTTGAGACGGCTGGATCCTTTAGTCCTGAAGAAAGCCATCCAACCCTTTTGGGCGACACAGGTTGAAACATGTGGACCGACCACACACCAAGTGCTTGGGACCTATAATTATCCAATTAAGCACCAACCACTTTTTTAACCTTATCCCTCCCCTGTGAAAATAAAAACAAATTACACAGGAGAGAAGATAATTGTAATAATGTTTTATTATTCCAACACTTCCCACTCACGACTGTCACACCAGACAGCATCCCTCCTGGTGGAGGATGATGAAAACCTGGAGAACAGGACACTCCGGTGCCAAGACCCTATGGTGATTCATCCCACATAATCAAATAAGCGGAGAATCAAGATATACTACTTCCATGACAGTGCAGCTGAGGGTCCTCATCAGAACATTTCCAAGAGACTCTGGAAAACAACCTAAGTGATTTATTCTTTTTGATTATTTAAGGACTGGCTCAGGAAGTTGAATGGATCTATGCTTCTGTCTCCCTCTTCCTGTTTTTGGAATTTACATAGGCAGCCAATACAGATTTGGGGTACATGATTTTGGGCTGTTATGGTCACAAAGGGGCTTTATAACACACTCCTGTATTCCCAAGAGGAATGGTTCTTATATTCTTCAATTTTAGACATGTTGGAAGCAATACAACAGCCATGAGAAATTTCAATGGTGAAATACGTAGCCCATAAGTTGGTGATGATATAGTCAAAATGCGCAACAATTACACAGATCAGGTTGCTAAGTACTGTGACCTTGAAAGCGAAACTATACAATCAAGTGAGCAGACAATAATACAAGAATCAGATCAATGTGAACCTGATGGGAAGCTTGATGGTGATGCAAATAATGTAAATTGTTTCTTGTTGAATCAGACAACATTAAGTGAGCTTAGAGATCTGCTGGAAGAAGTACCAAACAATGAAAGGAAAAGATGGGAATTAAGTAGTTGTATGAGAATGTACAATGATATATGGGTGGCTTCAGATCATCAATATGTTTTGCCAGATTCTTTGCTACACTCAATGGCAAGAAATCTGCATGGACACAATCATGTGGGAAGTGTAGGTATGGTTTGAACCTTTAGGAAATACTGGCATAATCAAACATCAGAGGTGCAGCATAAGATTTGTGTCAGAGATGGATTACTTCCCAGTAAAATAATCAGGGAAAGCAAACACTTGTTTTGATGAATCATATAGACAAATCAGAAGGCCCATTTACTAGTTTTCAAGCAGACTTCATAGAAATGCCAATTTACAATGGGCTCAAATACATACGTGTGATTATCTGCTTGTTTTCTAAATGGGGTTGTGGCCTATCCAATAAGGGGAATTAACAGCATGACTGTGGCCAAACTCTTGTTGAGGGAGTTGATACCAGGGTTTGGCCTGCCTACTTCTACTGAGGCAGATTGTGGACCTCATTGATTAAATGATTCACTAAAATTGAGTACTGCTCTTCAGACTGAGTAAAGGTTCCACTGTAGGTACTGACTGCAATCATCAGGAGTGGTTGAGAAAATGAATGGTACCATCAAATCTAAATTTGCCAAGGTATGAGCCTCAACAAATATGTCCTGTTCTGATTAGCATTAGAGACTGGTCTCTCACCCCAAGAGATCCTGATCGGCTCATCCATGGGAATTACATATATTCAACAACGATTGTGTCAATAACTTATGATATAGTATTGGATTACTGAAGAGTCTGGCTGATATTGTGAAATCTCTCTTTCATTAGGCCAACAGCATCAAGAAAAGTAATTCAGTGCCACACACTGCAACCTATTAAAAAGGTCCTGATCAAGAATACTGTCCACAAAAGCTGTTTGGAGTGAAGATCGAAAGGGACTCAGTACGTTATTTTGACTAACACTGCTGTAAAGTGTGATGGAATCCCACAGTGGATCCCGCCAGCTCTCACATGAAGATTAAAGACGGTAGGTGAAGAATGGGTGACAAGAACCGCTGATTCGCACGGTTAAGCTCAAGTTCACTGCCTAGATCCAGAGGAGGGGAGCAAATGGTGAAGGTGGTGAAGGTCCTAGTGAAGGTACTAGTTATCAGCAGTTTGAAAAACAAAGTTAATCACTGCTGCAAGGGCACCAGCATCAAGAAGAAACAGCCTCTGATCCAGCTTGTGAAAAACTCAAACTGCAACTCTGAGGCTCGGGAACCCCCAAAGCAAAACGATTTGCAGTGTGTCAAGTTGCTGATGCTGATCATAGCACAATTTCGACAGTGAGTGAAGAAGATTTAGCAGTAGTTGCGTGAAGATATAACAGTTGAGGGAGTGCATCAAGGAGATAAGTGGCTGAAACCAGTAAATAGCACCAGTTAAAGGCAACACTGAAAGAAACTAACATCAGAGTCAATCATAGAAAAAGCATACCCAATTAAAATTGATTCTCGGAACAGTGACAGTGAATCGCCTGTTCCTAAGAAACTCACAAAAAGAAGAAGAGTCCTGAATAGAAATTGTGCATCACCTGAATGGACCTATTTAGCATTAGTGTCAGAACAGGAAGAAGAATCATATGTGTAAATCTACAATCTAACTAACTGTTGCCAATTTTCTTTGAAGACAAGCCAGAGAAAGAAGAGCCGCCTTGAATTTTGTAAAGTGCAAAAAGAACAATTGATGTACAGAATGCAGAACAATGTCATGCATTCACCCCAGTACAGAGATCTGGGCCTAAATCCATCGTTTTTTTAGCTCGCCATGCCATTCTAGTTTGGACCCAGCCATATGCAAATCAGTCTTGACTCTGCGCCCAATGGGAACAGTCTAGCCTGAACTGCCAGGCCAGGTCCTCCCTGGATTGGAAACAAGCATCCTAGGACCGGTTTAGGGCTTTCAGCCCTCATCAGCCAGGATAGCTTTGGGCGGGGCCAGGTGAATGACAGGCTGCAGGAGGAGTAGTGGACACTGTTGTCAGTGCCCATGATGGTTTGGCTGGCAGTATCATGCCAGCAAAACCTTCATGCTCCCTGAAGCTGTCTCCAAACCAAGCTGTGTTGCTGAGTTGGAGACTTCAGGTACGGGCTTCCAGTCTAACAGGGAGCACAAATTCACGGCGCTCAGGCCAATTCTGACGCTGCTTTCATGATGCCACCAGCAGCATGAGAACAGCGTCAGGACTGGCTGCAGTGTCGTCTGGAAGCCTGTGCCTGCAGAGGAGAGGAGGAGAAGAGAGTGATGTGGCCAGTTGCAAGTAAGATTTATTTATTTATTTTGTCATCCCCCGACCCCTTGCCCCTGCACGCCCCCATCCCCGCACTCTTCGTCAACACCAGCTGCTACTGTTAACATCCCTTAGAAAGAAGTTGACCACTGCACTCAATCTCAAACACAGTTAAGGAAGACCTACAGAGAATCATTCTATTGGAATACACAAAGAAAAGTATTTTCAGGCAAAATTGGATATGACAAAATGTATCAGTCTGCTCTAGAGAAAATATAGACCACTGTTAATGGAGGAAAAGGGCACTGTTTTCAAGGCATGTTATATGTGTATCTTTAGTTATGTTATTGTCATGATGGATTGCATTCTACTTAGGTTGGTCTTCTGTTGTGGTGAAAAAATGTTGACTGTCTTGTATTAGTAAATGTATGTGTGATTTTTGCCATGATGAACACAGACCTTTCTAATCAAATTGGCATAACTTTTAGAAAGTTGTTTGTAATGTCTGCTCATAAAAGGGCTTTTCACAATTTATAAACCCCCTTTTTATGAGTATGCAAGACTTTCCTACTTCTAAAAGGACTTTCATGACCCTTTCTGGATTGGAAATAGAAAGGCAACTTAAAGGGGGCACCCTTCCTATCAGTGATTCAGAAAGGGTTGATTCAGTAGTTTGTAACCACAATTGTGGTTGCAAACGGGAAACAACCTTTACAACGCAGTCATTACATCGCATTACCTTTACATAGCAGTCATTACATCGCAACATCCCTTACATCGCATGTCATTACAATGCAGCCATTACATCGCATGTCACTACAACGCATGTCATTACAACGCATGTCATTACAACGCATGTCACTACAACGCAGGCATTACATCTCAAGTCCTTACAATGCATACAATTGCAACGCATAGTACCCTTACACTATCCAACACCTACCCTACTGTTGCACTCACTGGAGTTAGAATAGTTTACCCCTACACTATCCAACACTTACCCTACTGTTGTACTCACTTGAGTTAGAATATACATTTTTACCCCTACACTAGCCAACACCTACCCTACTGTTGCACTCACTGGAGTTAGAATAGTAATTTTTACTCCTACATTATCCAACACCTACCCTACTGTTGCACTCACTGGAGTTAGAATACTAATTATTACCCCTATACAATCCAACAATTACCTTAAATGCGATGTAATGGTATGCATTGTAATGGTATGCGTTGTAAAGGTATAATGCGATGTAATGGAATGCATTGTAAAGGTTGTTTCTGAAAATGCGATGTAATGGCATGTGATGTAAAATAATGCGCTGTAAAGGATGTTGCGATGTAAAAACTGCGTTGTAAAGGCATGCGTTGTAAATGTATGCGTTGTAATGTCATACTGTCTTGCAAACCATTGCTCAGTTACCCCCTCCCCCCCGAAGTTGGGGAGATAACTGACTTGCAGAAGGAAAGCTGGGTCAGTGTGCCCTTTGGGAATCGTGTTGCTGGCCTTGTGAGAAGTAGGCAGTGGTTCAAGGGACTATTACCTGCTCAGGTGGTCCCAAATTGTAGCCTATATAACTAACATAGATTAGGCAGGTCAGTTTGCGACCGTCTTATGAAATAATTTGTGATAGGTTTCATCGTAAATGGCATTCCATCTACAAAACAGTTGGTGGGCTATTTACAAAGGTAACATAAATGTGTAGATTTACTCAGATGCTTATTTACTACAAAACTGTGGTTTAAGTCTACAGTTTGCAACTCACCATTTCGGAGTGTAGATTGCTTCCTAAGTTCAGACTTACATGTCTCCACTGTCTGATGGAGCCTCCTAGAAAAAGATTTATGAGTGTAAAATGACTACTAGTTACTTTTCAGATATATGCGGAGATTTCTGCCACAGTGATGGAGCTCTCAACATAGAAAAGATTGGGGAGGCAGATGTCTCTGACGTAGATTAGTGAATAGGATTTTGGAGTATGCGAGTATTTCTAGTCTAGTACTACCTCACTTACTACAAAATGATGTGTGTGAAACTGCCCTTCAGTGTGGAAATGACACACTCCTGGTTTGCAAGTGTGAATAGTACACAGCTATAATATTCTTTTATATATATTTGGGACCCTAATCAAGAAAAATACAAAAGTAGGGTTGAAATTTACCTTTCCGCCTTTGCTTGCTTTCACATTTATTCTGTTGACAAACATTCCTAGACAAAATGTCTGGAAAGTTGCGGCAGGCACATGTTTCCAGGTGCAATTCTACGCCCCATGTACAAATGCACACTTTTTCCTTCTTGTTGAAAGCTCTTCACCTGCCAGTGCTTAATTTGTGCTGATGGTTTCAAGTGCTCGGCACCAGCATTTAATTGTCAGCACCGGCTCTAGTGACAGCCCACCACATGGTGGTACTGTCTTTTTTAATTTTGAGATGAGCACAGCAACTGTGTTTATTAAGTCCATATACACTGAAAATTAATAATATCAGCCTCTCCTGCCAATATTATAGCTTTGTGTGGCCAGAAATCGTCTGAATTGTCAAGAAGGCATAGGCCTCGCCCCTGGTGACTGGCTTCTTTGCATTTTCTACCACCTTGACTCCGCCTTCCCTCCACCAAAGCAGACCTTTATGCAGAGGGGCTAAGAACATGTCATACTTGCAGGAAAAGCAGCTAGGAGCAGTGCTTAATTTGAGCCTGTTGCTTCTGGTGCTCAGCACCGGCACTTAACAGTCAACACCGGCACTTAAAACAGTCTGCCACTTGGTGTCTAATTTAGAGGTCAGCACAGCAACAGTTGTTTATTAATTCAATATACATTAAAATGAATAATACCTGCCTACCAAGCCGTTCTTATGGCTTTGGGGGTCTGAAATAGTCTAAAATGTTACACTTATAGGTATGATGGTTAGAGGCTGTGTTGGTACAGTGATTGGCAGCACTGGTAGGTGTAATGGGTGGTGCAAGGTGCCTCCTGGGGATGGCCCTGGTACATATTTATTTACAAATTAAGCACTCTAGAGGGAGCGGTAATAGGCCAGAGGAGAGCCATTTCATGACTGATCTGTCTTGGGGGGGCAACTCTATTGGGACCATTTTCATCCTCTCCTCATCTCTTTGTTCAATCGAGCCACCACTTCTTACTTGCCCTCACATATATTCATTCACTCGTGCAGTCTCTGAGACATGGGAACCACCAGTTCTAGAGTAGGGGACATGAGAGCACAAGGGAACACCGGGGAAGGAGAACAGACTTCACATAGAGAAGCAAACTGACCAGAAATGTCCACTCCTGGGGGATGGATGTGTATGGTCCAAGGCCTCAGTTACCACCATTGACATCTTGTGATTGGACTTTCTATATATATTTGAAAGCAGTCAATTTGGTAGGTGATAATGGATGGAACACGTTGTGGTATTTATTACTGTGTATTTATTTTTGTGTTTTTAGGCTTACACAGTAAAAAAAAGTTGTTAAGTAAGCATTTTTCTAAATATAAAATATTGAACAGTAACACGCAAGCAATAAAAAAAGAAAGCCCTGTCATTTGTAAGTCACCACGGGTCGCAGCCCATAACCTCTATATTCTAAAAGGAAAGCTCCGTGACTGCAATTTGAACCCCCTGCCTCTCAGATGTGCGTCTCATTAGTCTCTACAGCTGTGCTTATGCTGAGAACAAACTCTGACAAAGCCCATAGGTCTTGCTATGCAAACCCAGGAATGCACAAGTTTGCACAGAATATTTGTGCTGTGTCAAGGTGTAGCCGGATGCACAGCTGACATAGAAGACACAGGAAAAGGCAGGGTACACAGAGATGAGTCACAAATGGTCTGTGCGTATTTGTGGAAGCGTGTGCTCACGCGTGTTGGCACATTAAAGCTAGATGAAATGGTGTTGCCAATGCTTGTTTGTTTTTCTCATTGAGACACCATAACTGTGTGTGATGAGTGTACACAAACATGGATCCACTACTCACTGCGCCATAGAACTCAAGCTCCGAGGCAATGACGAGGCCCAGACGTTGCTCCTGTGGTCCCTCTTGGGCTAAAACTGTTATTGTTGCTGTGTTGGCAGCTCTGGTTGATGCTGTGGTCCATGCTGTTGTTACAGCTGTGGTCAATCCTCAAGACCTGACCCAAAGCCCTGTTCATGTTGTCCTCCTGCACTATAAGTACCTCCCCTCAAATGAACGGCTACTGAGGATTGCTACCCCTACCTTTTTGCCCGTGACAGCATGTTTTGTGGGGTTTGTCTGATGCTTTTATTTTGGATAAAGTGCTGTCATTGAGCATCTTAAAGGTGATCCGGCAGGTCCAGGAAAGGATCCAGGTTTGCAGGGGGGCAACAGAAATCTCTGACTATGGTAATATTTTGCTGAGTTTCCAGATACCTTTGATCATCAGGCTGCAGCATGCAGTATTCAGGGTGCAGCAGTGGAATGCAGGGATCAGAACTGTCCCCAAACAAGGGAGAGAGACTTTAAATTTGTCTGCTGGAAGGAAAGGCTTCACTCTGCAAAGTAAAGATCGCTGATTACAAGCTGTCTTGGTTTTGTAATCACAGGTGTTTTGAAGCTGAGGCAGCTGTTGATATGGACACCTAGGGATGTGGCCCTGCTGGCTAACCCTGGGCGAAGTACTACGCTACGCTCGCGTAGTTTGCGAAGTTTGCGCTACTTCGCACTACGCAAATTGCACATAGCACAGTGGAAACACGCGTAGCGTAGCAGTCATTTTTTGCTTGCTCATGGTCCTCAACGTCAAGTTCGCAACCGTGAGCGAGCAAAATGACATCCCGGCGAGACTTTCCTCGTTCGCGATCAGCAACATCAAGTTGCTGATCGCGAGCGTGGAAAATAAACCTCTTGGCGAGATTCCCAAGGCGGGGAGGTCAGGTTTCTCATTGCGAGTGGTTGCGTATGCTCGCGACTGCTCGCGATGAGAAACTACCAGTCCGCGTTGAGAAAGCTGCCGCTTGAGTAGAAATCTACTCGAGCGGCAGAAAACGACCGCTTGCACTGTGCAAGATATGGTTTGCACTGATTGAACGGTGCGGACAAGCATCCGGCACTGTGCAATCAGTGCGAACAGCATGTTGCACAGTGCACTACGCAGTTCGCGTAGCTCGCAAAGTGCAAAGTGCACTTTGCATAGCTATGCGTAGCGCTACTACGTGAACTACGCCCAGGGTTACTGCTGGCAAGTTGTGGATTGAAGCCACTGAGGTGATTTAAAATCTCACTATACAAACATGCCAGTAGCCACATTAAACTAGGACCTATTTAGATTCCCTCCATGAGCACATTTCCGGTTACTTTCCAGCCCTACTACTTTCCCAATCACAGGAATTTACATCATATGGCCTTTGAACCTGATTTTCACAAGAAGTAATGTCATATAACCTTTGACCCCAAAGACACCACAAATATTGACATCAATACTCTTAAGAGCCTCTTAATAAGTGTAAGATTGATATAATAACAAATGTAACTACTACAGATTGATGTCTATTCTAGGTACCGTCTTTATTCTAACTAGAGTCTGACCATGATATGACTTGAGCCCAAAAATTCCCAGGCAGACTCATGCTGGGCCCGAACACTCAGCTATATTAAATCCTGTTCTTGCCATTATCTATCTATAAATGGTGGAAATAATAATGCGAATATATGAAATGTGTAATCCATGTTCAATAAGTTTTGAATGTGTTTTGACTTTTCAAAAATCTGGTGTTGTATAAATCTTTTAATAAACACATCAAATATTATCTCAGTCAGTATCCTGTCGAGCCCCACATGCTACCTGGCTGCTCCAGGCCTCAATGGTACGATAGAAGCTAATGGTACCCAGAGATAAGCCATGGAAGTCCACACTGAGCTTTCATTGGTCAGTGCACATCCCCAGGGGCAGCCCAGCCTCAAATATCCAGTCAAACCTCTCGGGTCTGCATTGCCCACACTTTCCTCCAATGCCTGATGCCACCTGCCTGGCTCCAACCCCCAGATGCCTAGCCTTCAGTGAGTGTATAGTAGTTTGATGTTCTCCGTGAGCAGAATTACATGTCTAGCTTTGCCACCATCAGGAATAGCAATGGATTACCTATCTACCTTCATTAATACGTTTTGTAATGCGGTGCAACGACTTGCGGTTAAGCGGTGCCTTCAAGAACTGGACATATCCTACTCATGTTACCCGCACAACTCTGCATGACAGCAGAAGGCACCACACATTCATTTGACTCAGCAGACGAAACCTGGGACTGGATGGAGTCCATTGGCCTTGAGGTGGCACATCTAAAGCATTTAGCTTGAGAGAAGTCAAATTTACCCTGAGGTTTTTTACCAGGCACATTATTAGATACATGTTCACCTTTATTCACCTTCTGGAAAGCATCAACTTTGTGATTTAACTTTACAGTCTGGACAACATCCTTACCTTTCGCTTCTCCATTCTTTTTAATTACTTCAACACATTTGATGGAATGTTCAATTCTTTTCGCTATTGTGATGACATCATCCAAACACGGCTCATCCTTCTGCCATAGCTCATCTCTAACGTTCTCACTAATACAACCTAACATAAATTGATCCCTTGTACGTTCATCAACTAATGCTCCAAACTTACAAGTTGAAGCAAGTTTCCTGAGAGCTGTAATGTAATTTTCAATACTATCCTCCTCTTGTTGAGCCCTGCGACCAAAATGGTACCTTTCTAGTATGGTACTGACTTTTGGCAGGTAATGTTTGTCCAGCTTGGCCATACAAATTTCGTATTCATTGAGAGAACTGTCATCAAGTTCCGGAAGATGGTCAAACACATCTTGACCTTCAGAGCGGTCAAGTATTGGTGCAAGTTATAAGCAATCAAGAAAGTGAAAACTGTCCTTCTGATGAGATCTGTGTTGATGGGCATCAAACCAGAGTTCTATTTGACTCTGGTGCCAAAATAACTATAGTTGTAAAGGATTTTTTAAAAAGAATTTAGGAGACAAGACAAAATTATTCCACCCTGATATCAAACCTTTGGCCTATGGTGGCAAGCCTATCAAACTGCGTGGCTATTTCATGGGTCTCATCAATTATAAGGGAAGAATGACCACGACTAAGGTGTATGTGTCTCAAGAAGGGGACAGCATTATAAGTTGGTTTGCGCAAAGGGATCTTGGGGTTATGTGAGACCCAAATTCATCACCTCCAATCATTTTGAAAGAGCCTTTTGGTCAGGACCTCAAAGCTGTAACATTTGATGATCAAGAATTTATTCGTGATCTAGAAAAGAAATTTCCTAGTGTTTTTTCACAAAAGTTAGGGTGTTTAAAAAACTATATGCATCACATAAAATTGAAGAATAACGCTGTTCCTGTGTGTTGCAAGGTGCGCAATGTGCCCATTGCTGTCAGGGATCAAGTGAAGGTGGATTTGGAAAAACTTGTTAGAGAAGGCATCATAGAGGTAGTTGAGGGGACTGAATGGGTCGCCCCCATTGTCGCAGCGAAGAAATCGGACGGTTCTTTACGTCTCTTTGTAGATTTGAGAGAATTAAATAAAAATGTGGTTAGTGATCATTATCCTTTGCCGAAGATCTCTGATATGTTAATTCTTTTAAAGGGGGCTAAAGTGTTTAGCACTGTGGATTTGCGATCTGCCTACCATCAGATTAGTCTTGATGAAAAGTCAAAAGATTTGACAGCGTTCATAACCCCCTTTGGTACTTTCCGTTTTGTAAGACTACCTTTTGGGTTAGTTTTAGCTGCCTCAGTTTTTCAGCGAGCTTTGGAAACATTAAAGGAGTGAGTATATATCAGGATGATATCCTGATCTTTGGTTCTGATAATGAGGAACATGATTTGAGACTCATGGAGGTTTTAGAAGCGTTGTGTGATGCTGGCCTTACAGTAAAAATTGAGAAATGTAAATTTAGGAAAGATTCTATTGAATACCTAGGTCATACTGTCTCTAAAGGGGGAATTCTGCCGAAAGAAAGTTTAGTATCCACCATCTCTAAAATGTCTTCACCAACGAGCAAGGAAGAATTGATGAGTTTTTTGGGAATGGCAGAGTACTATAGCAAGTTCATAAGGGGTTTTGCTTCTCTTTGTGTCAATATGAGATGTTTACTCAAGAAAGGATGTGATTTTGTTTGGAGTGAAAAGTGTGAAGAGGAGTTCTTCCTGCTGAAAGAGAAATTGAGCTGTGCTCCCAAACTCAATAGTTTTGATCCTGCTCAAAAGTCAATTTTGATTACTGATGCTAGTTTGAGAGGTCTGGGTGCAGTTTTGGTCCAAAGATGTGAAGGTGTAGAAGTTGTGATTTTATTTTTGTCAAGGAGTTTGAAAGGTGCAGAATCCCGATACTCGGTTGTAGAGAGGGAGGCAATAGGGGGATATTGGTCTGTTAAAAAATTAAAAAATGTGTTGTGGGGAACTTCTTTTGAGATAAGAACGGACCATAAACCGCTATGTGAAATTCTGATGAAGAAAGGTATAGATGCCATATCTAGTAGGATCACTTAGTGGGTTGTTGGATTGCAGGATTATAATTTTGAGGTTAAGTATCTTCCTGGGGTAGAAAACAAGGTTGCTGATGCGTTGTCTCGCCTTGTTCCGTCTGAAGAGTCTAATGTGAATGATGATTTGGATGAGGATGATGAGTTGGTGTGTTCCATACAAGAATGTATTATTGACAGAGAGAAATGGAACAAGGCTGAAGAGGATGATTCTGTTCTTATTGAGGTTTTGAAACGAATCAATGCAGGTTGGAGGTGTAGAGTAAAGGGGGATATCAACAAAAAGAGGGAATAAGAGGATCACTCTATAAACACTGATTGAAAATTATTCTGCTTTTCTACAAGGGTGCTATCTGCTGACTGTGTTGGCTGCACAGTGTGTGAAATACTCTAGTGAAATGTAAGCTTGGCCTACATGCAGAAAGCACTGTTCCTGGGAAGAATGTATTCTCACAGTTTCTTACAATTATATTTTCTTGAAGGTATGTTATCAACACATATCTCTTTCAAAGAAACAAATTTTATTTCTGATAGAACAAATTCTGGTTTATAACCATTGTTATCTGTTTAGTTGTAGATACAAGCTACAATTTTCTGGTACAAAACATAAATTGATTGAAATACCTATGTTCAACTATACAATACTTTCCTGAGATGAATGCAATCATTCGTGGTTTTCATATATACACAATCATGAGAACACGTTGCATTATTTTCTTTTACGGTCACTAAGCTTGCGAAAAGATGTCGCCCAATGCATTTCGGGAAACCTTGTTCCCTTCTTCGGTGGCGAGTCTCTGCGGAAAAATAAATTAAAGGCACATAAGATGGACATACCTCACGTTATATTCTCACAAGAACAAAAACTAGGACAATAGTTTCACATCAGGGGGATACTTGCTTCTAAAGTTAACAGTTCAACACACGCCTGGGGCATCGTTGTGATGATATAGTCCAATTTTTAGGGTAGTAGTCAAAACTACGGGGTTATCTGTGGTAAAGTAACCTCATAACTTAGATGAGAGTAACTCGCAGTCTCCACCCAAGGTGATAATAAAAAAATACAACATATGTTGATGAAATGAGACCCATCAAGATTCACATAAGCTTGATTATACTAACTTATAAATACATAAATAGACAAACATGTTATGCTGATCGGATATGCATGCTACCAACGTCACAGGAATATATTAAGATGCATAATGAGTTAGTGACCTAAGCAGATGACCAAAATTGTACTGGCTAGAGACACGCTGATGTTACATCGCTATCTAAAAAAACTTGTTACTAATTTGAAACCCATCAGTTAATTATACATACTCTATGAGGAAAACAGCATTATGTATGTGTGAAACGTAATCTAAATTAAACATGCTAACTGATGAGAAATATGTGCATACCTTAGACCACGTCACTGTAAACTGTATGTCCTCTGTGTTCGTCACACGTAATTTAGGGCCAACATGCACGTGAAAATGTAACCGAAATAATCCTGTTGATAAAGTACGCATTACCTCACTGATAATGAACTGAATATAACACTACTTAAAATAAAGTGAAACACATTTGTTAGCTCTTCTATCGATAGGGAAAGCGGATCATGCCTGTTCTAAATATATATAGTATGTCACGAGTATGGTGACAGCAATACAAAACATGAATACCGTAATCCTAATTAGAGAATGGTGTATGATCACATAAAAAAATCTAATATCTGTGTATTCAACCTGATTGTAACCGATGCACAGTTATTCAGTAAGAGCATGTTATAAATATATTTTATCTGCGGTGACCTATGTTAAAAAAAAGAATTTGCTAGAAATACTGGAGAACCTCGTTTAAACAGTACAAAAAATAGTTTGTCACGGATCTTCTCTGTTTACTGAAGCGGAGCGGGTGGGTTTTCTACAATATAATAAACTTAGTCAGACTCGGCAACATTGTAATCGCTGGGTGTTTCACTAAAATGAATTGGAAATCAATCGAATTAGTACCTTTATGCTTCTTATATATTCCATGGTAAACTCTGTGTTAGTACCGCAGTAATACTTCTAATCTCCAGCCAATGTCTACGGGAAAAAATATAACGGGGGTATAATCACTGTCAATGTAGGACAGAGGATTTTAGATGCTAAGAATATACAGGAAGTCGGAGACTGTCTTACCAACTTCTGCTCTGTGTATACGCCTGTTGAGCTAGATCCGAGGAACCGCGAAAGGATACCATACAAATATTAAATAGTTCCCGTTCGGTAGTAAACCATGTGAGTTACACTGCGAATGATGGGACTTGTAGTTCTAGTATCTTGTGTATGCTAACATCAACACCCGACGTCCTTCTTGAACTAAGTGATATTGTATCCGACGACAACAACAAGCTAAATATGTATATTATATTCGGGGTCCGCCTGTCTTATATATATACGATGACGTCTATCCTACGGACTGAATTAAAAAAGACTGGTACAGTGAGATAATTTTGAATGTATTGTGTGTGGAAATGCTACATTTTTTCAGCAATATTGTGCTTTAAATGACTAAAGTCTATAAAAAAAAAACTAAGAATGGGCTCTCTACTAAAGAGAAGTTACAATCTTATTATCATCCCTAAAACAATGAATATCAGATAATGTGAAATTTGGAACAATGTTAAGAAAATATGCCCACATTACAATGTAGGAGGTTATACTTGGGAACATCCTGTCACTCAAACTATTAATACCATATTTGCACATCGACGCAATGTACAATATCATTAATTAATACTCTCACTCGAGAGGAAACGGGACCAAAATAATGGCTCCACATGAAAGTAGAAATTAATAATAATACACTTTTCTAGGAAAATTAAAGTAAAAGATAAGTTCGACTGACATAGCTTATGTACTCTAAGGTCATCAATTCAATATCAACATATCTTGATTAATGTACAGTCATAACCATATTATCCGTTTTCACAAATATTATGACCATCACGTATGGAGAACACAAATTCCCCGGTTATTATCCTCTACCTAAGGTAGTTACAATCTACTATCCAAAATGTGCCACTACGAATGTCTGACATAATGTTACTCTTTAACTATAATGTCTGTCATTATAATAAGTAGCTGGTCCTGTCTATGATTAACAGGCTAAATACTGCTTCTCTCTCCTAATACAAGAAGTGTGTACATACATATTGCTCTGATGTTACTATATACATGGTGTTGTATCCATGGTGTGTGTGGTGTATATGTATGAAATGTGACTTGGTTACAGATAGCAACTGTAATCAATTCTGTCATTGAGACCACGTGGAATAAGAGTACCCAAGTGTTCAATCCAAAATAACTCCCTTTGCAAGAGTTTAGCATGATTATTCTGTCCTTCTCGTTTCTTGACTACTTCAATAATCTGAGCTCTTAATTGTGCGTTGTTATGTTTTTCTTCAACCCAATGGTTGGCTACAGAAGTAGTCTTATTTTTGGTTCTGAAGTTACTTTTGTGCTCAGTGAGCCTAACTTTCAGTTTCCGTTCTGTTTTACCTATATACAGTTTACCACACGGGCACTTTAAACTGTAGATGATATTGGTAGTGTTACAATCTCCAGTGAAACGCAATTGTATTTTGTTGCCCGTCAAAGGGTGTACTAGAGTGTTATCTGTAATAATATTATTACAGTGTATACAGTTCAAACAACGCATGGTGCCTTTGTGTAAATCCATAATGTCAATATGTTTCGGGGTTCGCATAATGTCTAACAAATTCTTACCCCTAGTGTATGCAAAGATAGGTTTCTCCATGAAAATGCCATTAAAATCTGCTTCATTCTGTAATAGTTCCCATCTGTTCAAAATAGCTTTCTTGATTTTATTCGAAGCTGTGGAGTATTTTGACACAAACGTAATTCTTTGCTTTTGTGGCTTACTCATGGGATTAAGCAACGTTCGCCTGTCCAAGATTGCTAGTCGACCGCTTGTTCCAAAACTTCAGGTGGATACCCTCTTTGAGCAAACCTTAAGCGATGTGTTTGAATCTGAGTATGAAATGACTCCTCATTGGAACATATCCTTTTGATCCTTAAAAAATGCGAGTATGGCAAATTTGTGATCAGACTTCTAGGGTGGAAACTGGTGAACAACAAAGTGTTATTACGATCAGTGGGTTTCGTGTATATGTCTGTAAGAAGCATTGATTTCTGATCATCCTTGGTAATTTTCACATCCAAAAAGTTAACCTCTCTCGTGCTTATAGTATGGGTAAATTGAATTCTCATTGAGATGTACTATTTGTTTATGCAATTCAGTTTGAGTCTTCGACCAAATAAGAAAAATGTCATCGATGTAGCGACAATATTGTACGAGACCCATTTGCCACGTTTCATCAGTAAGAATGTACTCTTCTTCAAATTTTGATGCAGGTGCCCCTGAGAATTCCATGCTGGAACATCCTGTCACTCAAACTATTAATACCATATTTGCACATCGACGCAATGTACAATATCATTAATTAATACTCTCACTCGAGAAGAAACGGGACCAAAATAATAGCTCCACATGAAAGTAGAAATACTATAAGCACGAGAGAGGTTAACTTTTTGGATGTGAAAATTACCAAGGATGATCAGAAATCGATGCTTCTTACAGACATATACACGAAACCCACTGATCGTAATAACACTTTGTTGTTCACCAGTTTCCACCCTAGAAGTCTGATCACAAATTTGCCATACTCGCATTTTTTAAGGATCAAAAGGATATGTTCCAATGAGGGGTCATTTCATACTCAGATTCAAACACATCGCTTAAGGTTTGCTCAAAGAGGGTATCCACCTGAAGTTTTGGAACAAGCGGTGGACAGACTAGCGATCTTGGACAGGCGAACGTTGCTTAATCCCATGAGTAAGCCACAAAAGCAAGGAATTACGTTTGTGTCAAAATACTCCACAGCTTTCGCGGTTCCTCGGATCTAGCTCAACAGGCGTATACACAGAGCAGAAGTTGGTAAGACAGTCTTCGACTTCCTGTATATTCTTAGCATCTAAAATCCTCTTTCCTACATTGACAGTGATTATACCCCCGTTATATTTTTTCCCGTAGACATTGGCTGGAGATTAGAAGTATTACTGCGGTACTAACACAGAGTTTACCGTGGAATATATAAGAAGCATAAAGGTACTAATTCGATTGATTTCCAATTCATTTTAGTGAAACACCCAGCGATTACAATGTTGCCGAGTCTGACTAAGTTTATTATATTGTAGAAAACCCACCCGCTCCGCTTCAGTAAACAGAGAAGATCGTAGAAACTTCGGCTAGTTATTTCAGCCAGTAGGTAAATATCCGTGACAAACTATTGGTTGTACTGTTTAAACGAGGTTCTCCAGTATTTCTAGCAAATTCTTTTTTTAACATAGGTCACCGCAGATAAAATATATTTATAACATGCTCTTACTGAATAACTGTGCATCGGTTACAATCAGGTTGAATACACAGATATTAGATTTTTTTATGTGATCATACACCATTCTCTAATTAGGATTACGGTATTCATGTTTTGTATTGCTGTCACCATACTCGTGACATACTATATATATTTAGAACAGGCATGATCCGCTTTCCCTATCGATAGAAGAGCTAACAAATGTGTTTCACTTTATTTTAAGTAGTGTTATATTCAGTTCATTATCAGTGAGGTAACGCGTACTTTATCAACAGGATTATTTCGGTTACATTTTCACGTGCATGTTGGCCCTAAATTACGTGTGACGAACACAGAGGACATACAGTTTACAGTGACGTGGTCTAAGGTATGCACATATTTCTCATCAGTTAGCATGTTTAATTTACATTACGTTTCACACATACATAATGCTGTTTTCCTCATAGAGTATGTATAATTAACTGATGGGTTCCAAATTAGTAACAAGTTTTTTTAGATAGCGATGTAACATCAGTGTGTCTCTAGCCAGTACAATTTTGGTCATCTGCTTAGGTCACTAACTCATTATGCATCTTAATATGTTCCTGTGACGTTGGTAGCATGCATATCCGATCAGCATAAAATGTTTGTCTATTTATGTATTTATAAGTTAGTATAATCAAGCTTATGTGAATCTTGATGGGTCTCATTTCATCAACATATGTTGTATTTTTTTATTATCACCTTGGGTGGTGACTGCGAGTTACTCTCATCTAAGTTATGAGGTTAATTTACCACAGATAACCCCGTAGTTTTGACTACTACCCTAAACATTGGACTATATCATCACAACGATGCCCCAGGCGTGTGTTGAACTGTTAACTTTAGAAGCAAGTATCCCCCTGATGTGAAACTATTGTCCTAGTTTTTGTTCTTGTGAGAATATAACGTGAGGTATGTCCATCTTATGTGCCTTTAATTTATTTTTCCGCAGAGACTCGCCCCCAAAGAAGGGAACAGGGTTTCCCGAAATGCATTGGGCGACATCTTTTCGCAAGCTTAATGACCGTAAAAGAAAATAATGCAACGTGTTCTCATGATTGTGTATATATGAAAACCACGAATTATTGCATTCATCTCAGAAAAGTATTGTATAGTTGAACATAGGTATTTCAATCAATTTATGTTTTGTACCAGAAAATTGTAGCTTGGATCTACAACTAAACAGATAACAATGGTTATAAACCAGAATTTGACCTATCAGAAATAAAATTTGTTTCTTTGAAAGAGATATGTGTTGATAACATACCTTCAAGAAAATATAATTGTAAGAAACTGTGAGAATACATTCTCCCCAGGAACAGTGCTTTCTGCATGTAGGCCAAGCTTACATTACACTAGAGTAAAGGGGGATGAAACGTTAGAGAAGTTCTGGCATGTCAAAGATCAGTTAGCTGAGCATGATGGTTTGTTAATGAGGGGTACGAGGTTACTTCCACCACAGTCCATAAGAAGTGAACTCATTTCTTTAGCTCACATTGGTCACTTGGGCATTTCTAAGACTAAAGAGACTCTAAGATCTTCCTATTGGTGGCCGGGTATGGATTTGGAAGTGGAAAGAACAATTATAAATTGTGTAGAATGTGCTTTAAGTGATAGAGTAGCCAAACCCAAGACACAACCCATGATCATTAGGGATCGTCCTGATTCGCCTTGGAAGGAAGTAGGTTTAGACATTTTAGGACCTATATCTTCTGCAGGATCTGAGTGGTATGTTTTAGTCTTGGTTGATTTTTACTCAAGATGGCCTGAGATAGCTATTATGCGTAGAATTGAAACAAGACATGTTATTGGTTTTCTTGAAAAACTATTTGACAGGGAAGGTATTCCTGATACTATACTTACAGACAATGGTTGTCAATTTGTTTCAAAAGAAATGGAAATGCTTCTTTTTAAACATGGCATTAAGCACAAGAAGTCGTCCTTATACCACCCAGAGACCAACGGCATAGTTGAGAGATTCAACCGTGTGCTTAAGGAGACTATTAGGATGGCTAAATCTTTGGGAACTGACTGGAGATGTGATATTGTTAAGAAAGTTAAGGTGTATAGGTTATCTCCACATGCCACAACTAATAAGTCTCCTTTTGAGCTTTTTAGATCTAGAAGAGCCAACACATTGGTAGCTCCAGCTTGGGTTAATGATTTACAGCCTAAGTTAGATTCTGCCAAATATCATATGGACTGGAGATTACGTGAAGCTCAAAGAATACAGAATAGGAAAAGACTTTTTGATGTGAGGAAGAATGTTAAAAAAACTTGTGTAAAGGTGGGAGATTGGGTTCTCATAAAGAATCCAAGTAATAAAAATAAGATGGTGTCTGCTATGTTCTTGAAACCTATTCAAGTCATCAAAGTTTTCAATAATGCAATTAAGACAGCTGATCATCGAATTTGGAATCTTAACAGAGTTGTGGTTATCAGGAAAGATCTTATCTCCAGTGGTAGGAAGTGTGAGATAAATTCTGATTCATCTTTGGAGTCATCTCATCATGGTGGACCATCTCTGTGTCTTCGCAAGTCGTCTAGGATCACTCGTGAACCGGCCCATCTGAAAGACTTTGTTAAATAGTTTTACTATGTATTTATTGTATTGTTGTAAGAAGGGAGATGTGTGGCATCTTGGTGCTATACCTTTTAGACTGGAATGTTAGATACATCAGTGCCAGCAGCCTGCATAGAATGTTATGATTAGAAAGTATGCAGTTGAGGCTGAGTTGCTGCACTGGAAAGAGTTACCTGATGGATGGGATCCTTTCATCATTAAATCCATCTTAATACTCAGTTTCCTTTTCCTGAGTCATATTTTACACCCTCCTCATGTGGTGGAGTGCCCTGGTAGCGCAGCAGAGGGCGCCGTCGTCAGTGCCGAGGGCACCCCCGATCCAATTTGGCTCTGCACTAAACCTGGAACAAGTCATCCCAGAACGACAAGGGGTGCTACAAACGGCGTCTATTATACAGGACAAAGAGTTCGGACTTTGAGGCAGTGTCCATGAAGTCCTTCAGCGACGCTGGCTCATCTGTAACATGGCCCTCTGGTGCATGCCTAGACGGCCCCAGCCAAGGTCCCCCCTCAGACCTCAGATGACCTTCTGTGACTCCCTGCTCATCAAGATATGCTTGACTAACTCTGCCTGTCTATCACTTCATATGTCCTTCTGTGACGTTGCTTCTACATCCAGTAACTTGTTTTGCATTACAGGTGATGGCTGTCTAACCCATACGAGACCCCCAGCTTTTTTCGACATGTTAAATGGGTGGACACTGCAAAATGGCACACACTAGCTTAATATTCATCTGCCTCATTCGTTGATGTCCCCATATCCTAAGAGTCCGGGCAATGCTTCCCCTTCAGCTACTACTGTGTACCTTGTGAGGCCATTTCTCGCCTTTGATCATTTGACATTTATGGCAGTTACCAGTTGTCCCTCTGCTCTTATGATGTTTGCTATTCTGGTTTTTCCCCCTTCCCCTGTTGGAACTGGTTGCCCTGGACTCCCTGACCCTCCTAGCCACCTACGCCCAACGGCGCCCTTACACACAGTGCATGGAGTTGATACGTGGAGCAGATTTGCACTTCCCTCATGGCCCATACTAATTTTATCACATGGAACGAGAGGGGTATGCAGACACTATCGCGCTGTTATGTAGTGTATTCCTACCTAAAGTGCTGATCCACCCACATAGCACTCCTTCAAGAAACACACCTACGACTGGCGGAGGCTTGTAAACTCCAATGAAAGTGGAGGGGGCAAGTGTTTGGCATCGACTACTCCTCTTTCGCGTGATGGGTGCTGATATGGGTGTGACCTGGAGTGACCTTTTCTGCAGATGACATAATAATTCACCCGAATGGTAGGTTTGTGCGACTGCATGGACGCTTAGATGGGTGGGGCCTCCTATTAGGAACGGTATATGCCCCAAACACTGACCAGCCCTCATTTTTGCATGCAGTGTCTAATGAATTGTCCGGCTGGAGTCTGATTCCATGGCTCGTGGGAGAGGATTTTAACTCTGCGCTTGACATAGCCCTACACCGATCCTTCCCTCCCATGTCGAGTACACTGGCCACCTCAAATGCACAAGTTCTCACTGACTGGCTTTCACATTTGCAGCTTGCAGACATATGGCGAGTAGTAACCCACACACATGCATGCATTCCTTTTACTCCTCACCACACAGGCTACACATTAGGCTTGATCGATTTGTTGGGTGCCTAAATCTGCTTCCCACTATTCGGGACAAGGACTATCTAGGTCACACCCACTCGGACCATGATCCACAATTCTTGCAGCTCACACGGCGAGACACTTTACCAGCAATGCCCACATGGCAGCTCCAACCCACTACACTTGAAAACCTGCCGTTTCATGCGTCTCTGGGCACAGCTGCAGCAGAATATTTCGAGCTTAATACAGACACCACCACTGACAAATGGAAAGAATGGGATGCTTTTAAAGTGACCATCAGGGGACACTGCCTAGGGCTAATATGGAATGCCCGTAAACAATTGAATGGCGACATTTCGCACATTAAATGCACAGTTATGCAGATCCAGATTATATCCAGCTGCTGGCCAAGGCTTGATGTGAACATACCTCTCTGCTGGAGTGGCTCCGGTGCCTGAACTATGCTGCACACTCCTCGTGCACTCATGCAACATCCGACTGTACGGGTAGACTACTTGCATGGTTGATACAACAGGACCAGCCGAGACAACCCATTCTCACACTCAACTCGTCCGCGGGAAAGCCACCTCACACCCAGCACGAAATACATGCAAAATTAACAATTTACAACACCTCACCTTACAAGCCGGTGGCTGGAGGCCTTTCATTCTGAGCTCCGCCTTCCCAGAATCACAACTGAACAATGCGAGGAACTGAGCAAACCCATAACTCTATCAGAAATCAACCGTGCCATTGGAGCCCTTGCCACCGGCAAGTACCTGGGCCAAGATGGCCTACGAGCTGAATATTACAGGGCAAATGCCCAGGTGTTGGCTCCTCATCTACTCGCTTTGTATGAGGAGTCCTTCGCAGCGCACTCCGTGGCCCAGCCTTACACGGATAAGGAAAGGGCCTTCATCCTGGAGGGCCTGACCCACATTCACTGGAACGACACTTCCGCATTATCCAATTACATTACTCAGCAGGCATTTCTTATGCTGTCGAAAATCAACAGATATTATCGGCAAGCAGATGCATGCTTCGTTAGATGTCATTTGTTGGACGCAGATCTCCTACTTATGTTATGGGCTCACCTTCATGCTTATTGGCGGCACGTCACTACCAAACTAGCTGAGTGCATGGGTCTCACAAACCTACACACGTGGGAGGTCTGCATCTTAAGACTCATTCACAGGAGCAAGCGACATAGGGTCACGTCTCAATTCCTACACCTGGGATTGATAGTAGCCAAACGATTAATCGTCCGCCAATGGAAATTTCCTGAACATCCCCCATTACTAGCATGGCGGCAGTCACTGCTGGTGTGGGCCCAGGCTGAAAGCATCGCATTACACTGAGAGGACACTATGGGGCTACGTAAGATACCTATTGCCACCTACTGGGACACCGCATTACATGATTTTCTGCAGGATAGTATGCCAGACTCGGGACATGAGGACGTGGCAACAGAGGTGACTGTGGCGGACGTGTTACCGAAAGGTACAGAGATATAGCGGAGGGAAAATTAATTATTTTTTTAATTTCCCCTCGTTATCGTCCGTCGAAATCCCCTCACACCCGGCCCCACCGCTCTTACCTGCACGGGCCGCGGCTGCTGAGATACACTGTGTAGTTGAGACAGAAACGTAAGGTTACCCCTCATCGGTTGAACATAAGCTGCAATGAACATTAAAGGCAATTGTGCACAACGACATTGTCATATTTCTTTTCTCCTTGAGGATTGATGGGGGGTGGTGGGGAGGCGGGTAAAGCCAAGTTGGGTTGAATCATACTGTCATTTCATCTTATTTTTAGTCCTCTCGTAACGGTGTGATGAACTGCTATCCCATTGACCTACAGCAGGCCCTTATGCATGGCGTTGTCGCTGATAGTCAACTGTAGAGTGAAAAATGTACAGCGATTTGGTAATATGTTTACAGAAATGTCATTGTAAACCGTCTCCGGTACTTTAAATAATGTACCCCTCTCTTCTTATAGGGAATGCCTGCCTCACTCTCTGTACATCATTTGCATCAATGTTCCCTTCAGTAGGGAATTATGTTAAACCAAAAAAATCCTTAAAAACAGAGGTAAACAAAGTGAATACGCCTTGTAATCCATTCCTTTTCTGTTCGGTGCTACAGTCACCCACGGTATTTAGATGTTTCTTTTAGGGACATAGGATGACTGCATCAATTAATACAATTCAGGGCAAATCTGTAAAGTGACCAACTCCCCAAGAGGGTCTCGGCAAATAACAACTGCTTGCCATCACTCCACTAAAAAGCATTCATGGGTTCATTTATAAGCCCCATGCGTCACTTGTCCCCTATAAAACGTGACGCACCGGCGGCGCAAGGGGCTTGTAAATAAGCCCTTAGGTTTATTGGCTTGAGAGAGCTGAAGCCCGATTGGGCACTCTGGGATTCAAACTCGTAACCAAGAGGTCAAACGAAGGTCACTGCTGGGGACAACAAGAGACACTTTATAGCTCTCAGTACTAGGACGTTCCATAAGGACTGCCATAGTAATAATAACATCATATTGGGACATTACTAACTCTCCTGTTCTGTAATGTAATGAACCGTTAATTGCATCTGTCTTCCATTTCTATCACTTGTGATGACTAAACATAAACAAAGTATTCCAATATTATGGTTCGTCTATCAGTCTCCGTCTCTTGCCCCCAACTCCCTAACCCCGGCACAGGGCACGTCCATCAGGTGGAGAGGCAGGTGTACACTCCCCAGCAGGTTGTTTTCTCACACCTCGTGAGATCAGCCTCGAGAAAACAAATGTAAATCAGCACCATCACACTGGCACGTGCAGTGCAAAGACTTGTCCGTGCTTCTCAACAGCTTCCTTCTCAGGAAATGAAAAGGCAGGCACACCTGCTCCCAGCATCTGCACTCTGAACTGGGTTTTATTTTAATAATAATAATTCTACTGATTGGTTGACTGGTGGAGTCCAATTAACAAATAAAGTCAGAAGTTTGCTTTAGAGTACACACTCTCATTGGCAGGTTTAAGACTTTATTACAAATACTTTAAAAACGTGCTTATTGAAAACTGCACCAGCCACAGATTTCCAGATACTCTTCAACATAATTTCGGTGAATTCCTGATTTCGAATGGAGCTTTCCACATATGTAATTAATTTTAAGTGTTTACAGTAACAGATGCACGAATGCCAGCACATTTGTGCAATGGCACATTTAAAAAATATTTTTCTCTGAGCAAAAACTCTTTCCACAACATACTGTCAATTTGAATTCAGGCGAGTGAGCATTGCCCTGCGGGATTTATTTATTTTACAAGACGTAGCGCCTAATGTCGCTGGTACCAGTGGGCGCTATAGAGAGTAAGTAGGGACCAACAGGACCTTATTTACCTTCGGTTCCAGGTTCTGGTTTTACAGCCTTTCGGATCAGGGGGCCAGAAGGGCAGTGCCAGGGTCAGCCTGAGGCAAATTAGGGGTAATCTGAATAAAATACTGCACGTTTTTTGGTAGACCGACTCCTCACTGGATGATCCTGCTCAAAGGAAGTGCAGGCAGCATTGCCCGCTCTGCCTGGAGGTGCAGGCAGCAGCGATCTACCTGCAGATGTAGGCAGCGGTACCTGCTATTGTTTAAATTGCATTTATATAGCGGTTGCTATCCCTGACGAGGTGTCGAAGCGCTTTTGCTGGATTTGCAGGCAGCATTGCCCGCTCTGTCTGGAGGTGCAGGGGGCAGTGTTGTACCTGTAGACACAGGCAGCAGTGTTGTACCTGTAGACACAGGCAGCAGTGCCTGCTTTACCTGTAGACGCCATCAGCAGTGTCTACTCTTGCTGGCGGTGCAGGCAGCTTAATTGCTCCGCCTGCAGCTGCAGGCAGCTGCGTCTGCCCTGGCTGCAGGCATCCCTCGCTCTCAGCACAGAGGGCGCGCTCAGTTACTCTGAAGAGCCATTTTACCCCATTGTTTGCCCCTTTGCCAAACAAAAAGTCAAGGAGCAAATTATCCTTTAGCAGAGTTCATTACAGACACCCTCTTTCCCCCATCCCTCGCCCCCACCCCCTCCCTTGGCACGGCTGCTCGACAGCCACAGATTTCTGCTTATTGGCCAATTAATCTCAACACTTTACGAGGCAAGTGGCCTTTGTGTGCGGGTGAATGGGGAAATGATTGTGTGCGGAACAGGGCTCTGTTGGCCCTGATAAGGAGGCGGAGTGGGGGCTGGGGGGGCCTTTTGTCCGGGGCACAGGCGCGCGCTCTCCCGTCTCCACCCGTGTCTCACACCGCACCCCGTCCATCTGTTTGCATAAGACATTCCCCCAGAGAGCGGGGTGGACGGGGCTCGGGGGTCTGAGGGCTGGGGGGCTGCCTTTGTTCCTGCGCCCCAGCTTTGCTCCCGACGTAATGGAAACTGCACACACAAATGCCCTCTTAAAGGGGAAGCGCCCCCGCCCAGCAACAAACATCACGTAAACCAAAGATGGGTTGATTCCTTCCAGTGCTGTGGGGCGGGATCGTACGGTGTGCCGGGGTCATCTCAGCCTTGAAGTCTCACAGAGAGAAGAACTTGACGCCTTACACTGCCACCTGGAAGCTCCTTACTCTGTGACCATAAGAAGCTCCAAGCACCTTACACTGTCACCTGAAGAAACACCAACCACCTTACACTGTCACCCGAAGAAGCAACAAGCACCTTACACTGTGACCTCGAGAAGCACCACGAGCCTTTCTCACCTAAAAAGCACCAGACACCTTACACCCTCATCCGAAGAAGTACCAGTCATTTTCCACTGGCACCTCTAGCAGTGCCGTGCCTCTCACACTGTGACCTGAAGAAGTACCATCCACCTTACACTGTCAGAAGAAACAGCAATCACCTTACACTGTTAATTGAAGAAGCAACGATCACCTTACACTGTGACCGTAAGAAGCTGCAGACACCTTACACTGTGACCTGAAGCAGTAGCAACCTTCTTACACTATAACCAAAAGAAGCATGAAGACCCTTACACTGTGTCCTGAAAAAGCAACACGCACCTTACACTGTCCCCCGAAGATACCACCTTACACGGAGCACCAGCCACCTTACACTGTGCCCTGAAGAAGCAACGAGCACCTTGCACTGTGACCTGAAGAAGCAACAAGCACCTTACACTGTTACCTGGAGAAGTACCAACTACCTTACACTATCACCAGAAGAAGCATGAAGACCCTTACACTGTGACCTGAAGAAGCACCAATCACCATACACTATCACCCGAAGAAGCAGCAGCCACCTTACACTGTGACCTGAAGAAGCACCAATCACCATACACTATCACCAGAAGAAGCATGAAGACCCTTACACTGTGACCTGAAAAAGCACCAATCACCTTACACTGTCACCCGAAGAAGCAGCAGCCACCTTACAATGTGACCTAAAGAAGCACCAGCCACCTTACACTGTGACCCGAAGAGACAGCAGCCACCTTCCACTGTGACCTTAGGGAGCACCAGACACCTTACACTGTGACCCGAAGAAGCAACGAGCACCTAACACTGTGACCTGAAGAAGCACCAAGCACCTTACACTGTGACCTTAGGGAGCACCAGCCACCTTACATTGTGACCTGAAGAAGCACCAAGCACCTTACACTATCACCAGAAGAAGCACCAGCCACCTTACACTGTGACCTGAAGAAGCAGCAGCCACCTTACATTGTGACCTGAAGAAGCACCAAGCACCTTACACTATCACCAGAAGAAGCAGCAGCCACCTTACACGGTGACCTGAAGAAGCAGCAGCCACCTTACACTGTGACCTGAAGAAGCACCAATCACCTTACACTATCACCCGAAGAAGCAGCAGCCACCTTCAACTGTGACCTGAAGAAGCACCAAGCACCTTACACTGTCACCCGAAGAAGCAGCAGCCACCTAACACTGTGACCTTAGGGAGCACCAGCCACCTTACACTGTGACCCAAAGAAGCAAAGAGCACCTTACACTGTGACCTGAAGAAGCACCAAGCACCTTACACTGTGACCTTAGGGAGCACCAGCCACCTTACACTGTGACCTGAAGAAGCAACGAGCACCTTACACTGTGACCTGAAGAAGCAACAAACACCTTACACTGTGACCTGGAGAAGTACCAACTACCTTACACTATCACCAGAAGAAGCATGAAGACCCTTACACTGTCATCTGAAGAAGCACCAAGCACCTTACACTATCACCAGAAGTCGAAGCATGAAGACCCTTACACTGTGACCTGAAGAAGCACCAATCACCTTACACTGTCACTTAAAGAAGCAGCAGCCACCTTCAACTGTGACCTGAAGAAGCACCAAGCACCTTACACTGTCACCCGAAGAAGCAGCAGCCACCTAACACTGTGACCTTAGGGAGCACCAGCCACCTTACACTGTGACCCAAAGAAGCAAAGAGCACCTTACACTGTGACCTGAAGAAGCACCAAGCACCTTACACTGTGACCTTAGGGAGCACCAGCCACCTTACACTGTGACCTGAAGAAGCAACGAGCACCTTACACTGTGACTTGAAGAAGCAACGAGCACCTTACACTGTGACCTGAAGAAGCAACAAGCACCTTACACTGTGACCTGGAGAAGTACCAACTACAGTACACTATCACCAGAAGAAGCATGAAGACCCTTACACTGTCATCTGAAGAAGCACCAAGCACCTTACACTATCACCAGAAGAAGCATGAAGACCCTTACACTGTGACCTGAAGAAGCACCAATCACCTTACACTGTCACCCAAAGAAGCAGTAGCCACCTTCCACTGTGACCTGAAGAAGCAACGATCACCTTACACTGTGACCGTAAGAAGCTGCAGACACCTTACACTGTGACCTGAAGCAGTAGCAACCTCCTTTCACTATAACCAGAAGAAGCATGAAGACCCTTACACTGTGACCTGGAGAAGCAACGAGCACCTTACACTGTCCCCCGAAGAAGCAGAAGCCACCTTACACGGAGCACCAGCCACCTTACACTGTGACCTGAAGAAGCAACGAGCACCCTACACTGTGACCTGGAGAAGTACCAACTACCTTACACTGTCACCCAAAGAAGCAGCAGCCACCTTCCACTGTGACCTTAGGGAGCACCAGCCACCTTACACTGTGACCTGAAGAAGCAACGAGCACCTTACACTATCACCAGAAGAAGCAGAAGCCACCTTACACGGAGCACCAGCCACCTTCCACTGTGACCTTAGGGAGCACCAAGCACCTTACACTGTGACCTTAGGGAGCACCAAGCACCTTACACTGTGACCTGAAGAAGCAACAAGCACATTACACTGTGACCTGAAGAAGCAACGAGCACCTTACACTGTGACCTGAAGAAGCAACAATCACCATACACTATCACCAGAAGAAGCATGAAGACCCTTACACTGTGACCTGAAGAAGCACCAATCTCCTTACACTGTCACCCAAAGAAGCAGCAGCCACCTAACACTGTGACCTTAGGGAGCACCAGCCACCTTACACTGTGACCCGAAGAAGCAACGAGCACCCTACACTATGACCTGAATAAGCAACAAGCATCTTACACTGTGACCTGGAGAAGTACGGTACCAACTACCTTACACTATCACCAGAAGAAGCATGAAGACCGTTACACTGTCATCTGAAGAAGCAACAAGCATCTTACACTGTGACCTGGAGAAGTACGGTACCAACTACCTTACACTATCACCAGAAGAAGCATGAAGACCGTTACACTGTCATCTGAAGAAGCACCAAGCACCTTACACTGTGACCTGGAGAAGTACGGTACCAACTACCTTACACTATCACCAGAAGAAGCATGAAGACCCTTACACTGTGACCTGAAGAAGCACCAAGCACCTTACACTGTCACCCGAAGAAGCAGCAGCCACCTTCCACTGTGACCTTAGGGAGCACCAAGCACCTTACACTGTGACCTGAAAAAGCAGCAGCCACCTTACACTGTGACCTAAGAAGCACCAATCACCTTACACTATCACCCGAAGAAGCAGCAGCCACCTTCCACTGTGACCTTAGGGAGCACCAAGCACCTTACACTGTGACCTGAAAAAGCAGCAGCCACCTTACACTGTGACCTGAAGAAGGACCAAGCACCTTACACTATCACTAAAAGAAGTAGCAGCCACCTTCCACTGTGACCTTAGGGAGCACCAGCCACCTTACACTGTGACCTGAAGAAGGATCAAGCACCTTACACTATCACTAGAAGAAGCATGAAGACCCTTACACTGTGACTTGAAGAAGCACCAAGAACCTTACACTGTGACCTGAAGAAGCAGCAGCCACCTTACACTGTGACACTAGGGAGCACCAGCCACCTTACACTGTGACTTGAAGAAGCAACGAGCACCTTACACTGTGACCTGAAGAAGTACCAACTACCCTACACTGTCACCAGAAGAAGCAACAAGCCCCTTATACTGTGACCTGAAGAATCATGAAGACCCTTACACTGAGACCTCAAGAAGCACCAGCCACCTTACACTGTCACCTGAAGAAGCTACACGCACCTTACACTGTGACCCTGAGAAGCACCACAAGCCTTTCTTACCTAAAAAGCACCAGCCATTTTACACTCTCACCTGAAGAACACCAAAATACCTTACACCCTCATCTGAAGAAGCACCACTCTTTTTTACACTGGCACCTCAAGCATCGCCGTGCACCTCACACTGTGACCTGGAGAAGTACCACCCACCTTACACTATCATCAGAAGAAGCACCAAGGTCCTTACACGGTCAGAAAAAGATACAGCAATCACCTTACCCTGTCACCTGAAGAAGGTAGCAGGAGGTGCCATTCTCACCTAAAAAAGCACTAGTCACCTTGTACAGTCACCCGAAGAAATACCATGCATCTTACGCTCTCAGCAAAAGCCCCAAGCATTTTACACTGTCACAAGAAACACCAGGCGCCCTACATTCATATCTGAAGAAATATCAATAAACCCTCACTCTCCCCTAAGTAAGCACCAAACACCCTACACTCTCACCTTCAGAAGTACAGACCAACTTACACTGTCACATAACTAAACACCTCGCAATGTCACATGTGGAAGCACCAAACATCTTAGTCACCCGAAGAAGCACTATGCACCTTACACTCTACCCCAAAGAAACACCAATCATCTTATACTCTGACCTGAAGAAGCACCAACCACTGGACCTAAGCATGTGAAGAAACACCAAGCATGTTAGTGTAAGCTGATGAAGATCCAAGCATCTTACACTGTGACCTACAGACGCATAAAGCATCTTACACTACCACACGAAGAAGCAGCAAGCACCTTATACCGTCGCCTAAAGCACACCAAGCATTTTACATGCTCATCTAAAGAAACACAAGGCACCCTACTTTCTCAACCTGAAGAAGCACCACGCACATCGTACCCTCGCACAAAGAAGTACCAAGAATCTGTGACCTGAAAATGCACAGAGTAACTTAAATTATGACACAACAAAGCATCAAGCACCTTACAATGCCACCTGATAAGCACCAGCCACTTTAAACGGACACATAAAGAAACATAAACATCTAACACTGTCACTAGAAGGAGTAGCAATGATTTTGCATCCCCACCAGAAGCACTGAGCATCTAACACTGTGGGGAAACAACCTTTACAACGCAACTTTTACAACGCACTACCATTACAACAAAACTTTTACAACGCAACATCCATTACAACGCATGCCATTACAACGCGACCATTACAACGCATGACACTACAACGCATACCACTACAACGCATGTCATTACAACGCAGTCATTACAACGCATACCATTACAACGCATAGTATTACAACACATAGTACCCTTACACTATCCAACACTTACCCTACTGTTGCACCCCCTGGAGTTAGAATAGTAATTTAAACCCCTACACTATCCAACACTTACCCTACTATTGCACCCCCTGGAGTTAGAATAGTAATTTTTACCCGTACACTATCCAACACTTACCCTACTGTTGCACCCCCTGGAGTTAGAATAGTAATTTTTACCCCTACACTATCCAACACTTACCTACTGTTGCACCCCCCTGGAGTTAGAATAGTAATTTTTACCACTACACTATCCAATACTTACCTTACATGCAATGTAATGTTATGCGTTGTAATGGTATGCATTGTAAAGGTAGTATGCGTTGTAATGGAGTGCGTTGTAAAGGTAGTTTAAAAAAATTTGTTGTAATGGCATGCGTTGTAATGGAATGCGTTGTAATGGATGTTGCGTTGTAAAAAATGCGTTGTAAAGGTATGCGTTGTAAAAGTATGCGTTGTAACGTCATACATCCAACACCGTGACACAAAAAAGCATCCAGCATCTTAGACTCTGAACTAAAGAAGCACCAAGAATCTTACACTCTCACAGAAGAGCCAGGCTTATACTGTCAGTTGAAGAAGCACCAAGCACTTTACACTCATCTGAAAAACCATCAAGGACCTCACACTCTCACCAAACACTTTACACTCTCACATGAATTAGCATTAAGGACCTTACACTCATCACAGAAGTGCCAAGCACTTTAAGCTCTCATCTGAGAACCATCAAGGACATTACACTCACCACAGAAGTGCCAAGCACTTTTCGCTCTCATCTGAAGAACCATCAAGGACCTTACACTCACCACAGAAGCGCCAAGCACTTTACACTCTCATCTGAAGAATCATCAAGGACCTTACACGCACCAGAAAAGCACCACACCTCCTACACTGTCACCCGAAGAAGCACCAAGTGTCTTAAACAAAGCACTTTAGACTCTCACCTGAAGAATCACCAGGCACCTTACACTCTCACATGCAGAAGCACCAAGCATCTTAGTGTCACCCGAAGAAGCACTGATCATTTTACATTGTCACCTGAAGAAGCTGCAGCCACCTCACACTGTCACATGAAGAAGCACACACAAGTTACACTGTCACTTGAAGACAGTACTTATACTGTCTCTTGATAAAGCAGCCATCATTTTATACTCACGTGTAAAGAAGCATCAAGCACCTTACCATGAGACTCAAGGTAGCATCAAGCACCTTACCCTGTGACGCAAAGAAGCATCAAGCACCTTACCCTGTGACGCAAAGAAGCATCAAACACCTTACCCTGTGACGCAAAGAAGCACCAGGAATTGCACACTCTGACCTGAAGAATCACCAAGCATTTTAAACTCCCACCTAAGAAGTACTGAGCATGTTACACTGTCATATAAAAAAGTGTCAAGGATCCTACACTGTCAGCCGAAGAAGCACCAAGTGTCTGCACCTAGCACTTTACAATCTTGACAGAAGAATCATCAAACACCTTAAAGTCTCTGACGAAGAAGCACCAAGCACCTTACACCATCAATAGAAGAATCACCAATCACCTTACACTCTCAATAGAAGAATCACCAAGTACCTTACACTCTCAATAGAAACATCACCAAGCACCTTACACTCTCAATAGAAGAAGCACCAACTACCTTACACCATCAATAGAAGAAGCACCTACTATCTTACACCATCAATAGAAGAAGCACCAAGCACCTTACACTCTCAATAGAAGAAGCACCAACTATCTTACACCATCAATAGAAGCACCATGCACCTTACACTCTCAATAGAAGAAGCACCAACTACCTTACACCATCAATAGAAGAAGCACCAACTATCTTACACCATCAATAGAAGCACCAAGCAGCTTACACTCTCACTAGAAGAAGCAGCAAACACCTTACTCTCTCAATAGAAGAAGCACCAAATACCTTACACCATCAATAGAAGAAGCACCAACTATCTTACACCATGAATAGAAGAAGCACCAAGCACCTTACACTCTCAATAGAAGAAGCAGCAAACACCTTACACTCTCAATAGAAGAAGCACCAACTACCTTACACCATCAATAGAAGAAGCACCAACTATCTTACACCATGAATAGAAGAAGCACCAAGCACCTTACACTCTCAATAGAAGAAGCAGCAAACACCTTACACTCTCAATAGAAGAAGCACCAACTACCTTACACCATCAATAGAAGAAGCACCAACTACCTTACACCATGAATAGAAGAAGCACCAAGCACCTTACACTCTCAATAGAAGAAGCAGCAAACACCTTACACTCTCAATAGAAGAAGCACCAACTACCTTACACCATCAATAGAAGAAGCACCAACTATCTTACACCATCAATAGAAGCACCAGGCAGCTTACACTCTCACTAGAAGAAGCAGCAAACACCTTACTCTCTCAATAGAAGAAGCACCAACTACCTTACATCATCAATAGAAGAAGCACCAACTATCTTACACCATGAATAGAAGAAGCACCAAGCACCTTACACTCTCAATAGAAGAAGCAGCAAACACCTTACACTCTCAATAGAAGAAGCACCAACTACCTTACACCATCAATAGAAGAAGCACCAACTATCTTACACCATCAATAGAAGAAGCAGCAAGCACCTTACACTCTCAATAGAAGAAGCAGCAACCATCTTACACTCTCACCTGAACAAGTACCAGACATCGTACACTACCACATGAAGACACACCAAGCACTTTACAATCACCTGGCAAGCCACCAAGAACCAACCTTACACTACCACATTATGAAGCAGCAAGTACCCTACACTGTCGCCTGGAGAAGTACAACCACCTTACAGTGTCACAAAAAGAAGCACCAACACGCTTTCAGTGTTGCTGGAAGAAGAAACATCCGTTTTACAAAGTCACCTAGAGGTGCATTGTCATCTGACCAAGTACCAGCCGTCTTACTGTGACCAGGAAAAGTGCCAACAACTTACTCTTTCACGAAGTGTAGCACTAATCACTTCATATTGTCACCTGGAGAAGAAGTAAAACATTCACAGTATCACGTATGCCAGCTAAACTCATCAAATATCCTATCCACTAGGGGACAGCCAGACTGTGTGGCAGAAACTGGTGCTTTTTTATTCATGTATAAAGATCAGGGGTGCAGTAGGTTTGTTATTTTGGAGGTGGTGACGTAAATGAAAAGTAAGGAGTGTAGTAGGTGTTGGTGATCATGTTATTGGGGGTGAAACCATCATCAACTTAGAGAGTAGGTAGCAACGGAGGCAATTACTGGCACTGTGATAGTCTAAACCAAATATTCAGAAAGCAGGGTACTTCATCAGGCAGTACTATAGTTGGTGGGCCCTGCTCCAGTAGGAACTCCAGAAAGATTGTGGGAGGGCACAAACCACGCCAGACCATGGGAGGTCGCTGATCAGAAAAATAAGCTACTTTTAGGGAAAAAACTCAAAATACTAAAACCAGGTCGTCCTTGAGGACATCAGACAGGAATGTAACCAAAATGGAATGGTGCACCCACAGGAAAAAAAAAATTTGCAACCTTCAAGTCTGTTTTTTTAGAAAATGTCTTTCTTTATTTAATCCCACTTTTAAAATATAAAGTCCAGAAACCAAAGCATCCAGCCAACATGTTTCCTTCAAAGTCAATTGAACTTTGTCAAGGCTGTGGACAATACAGAGAAAACAAAATAAATACACACACATTTTTTTTCTCTGTGGGTGCAAAATTCCATTTTTGTTTTAAAGCTTCCTGGGCTGTGGTTTGATGTTGGTGCAGCGTGGAAGGTCCATTATGAGTCTTGCAGCTGAGTTCTGGATGGTCTGGAGTCTGTTTAGGAGTTGTTTGGAAATTTCGGCATAGAGAGTGTTGCCATAGTCCAGTCTACTGGTGATGAGTTCTTGCATGATGGTCCGTCTGGTGTTTTGAGGCAACCATTTAAAGATCTTTTGCATGCAGGATAGAACCGTTATGTTGATCTTGTCATCTAGGATGGTCCCTAGATTACTAGCGGGATCTGTGGGTGTGGGTGTTGGTCCTAGATCCAACGACCACCATACGGATCCCATGTTGAGGTCTTGTTTCCGAAGACCAGTACTTCTAGAGTTTCAGACAGTTGATTCGCATACAGTCTGCTCCCATGGTCATGCAGTTGGTGAAGCTGGTTTTGGTGGTGTTTGTGTTGTCCGTCAGGGAGAGGATGAGTTGGGTGTCTTCGGTGTAGGAGATGATAGTGATGTCTTGTGATTGGATGATGTTGGCGAGCGGTGTCATGTATATGTTGAAAAGAGTGGGGCTAAGGGATGATCCCTGTGGGACACCGCATATCAGTTTCTTGGTCTCTGAGGTAAAGGGTGGCAGACTGACCCTTTAGGATCTTCCTGTGAGGAAGGGACACATCCCTTTGAAAGCGGATCCTAGCATAATAATAATAATAATAATAATAAGCCATTTGTTAAGCGTCTGGTTACACAGAAAACAGTGTGTCCCCGCGCTAACTGCTGCTAGATTTCAGGCATATTGGGTTTCCCCTGTGAAAAAACTTGCTAGATTTCAGGAGGCAGATGTTAGCAGAGCAAAGAGAGGGAATGGTTACATAGTAGGGAACAGAAACTTTTGAGTTTCCCCCGGAATCTAGATTTGGAGGGTTCCATTCGGAGGTGGAGCGGGAGTTCATTCCACTGTTTAGAGGCCAGGTACCTAAACGAGCGGCCACCTATCCTGGCTCTCTTGATACGGGGAAGTTTGAACAGCATCCCACCGGACGATCTCAGATTCCGGATAGGGCGATGTACAATGAGGAGGTTCTTTAAATAACCTGGGCCTTTGCCCTGGGCGATGCAGTGCGCAAAACAAAGGACTTTAAATTTAATCCGTTCCCTGACTGGGAGCCAATGTAGCTTGGCCAGCGTGGTCTTCCCAGAAGTTCTGCGAGGAAGCCCGAGCACAAGGCGTGCAGCGGCATTCTGAACGCACTGAAGTTGGTGAAGGCCTTTCATACTCAGACCTACAAGCAGAGCATTCCCATAGTCAAGGTGGGGGGTCACCAGGGCATGGACAATAGTCTTTCTGGCTCCAATAGGGAGGAGATCCAAAACCTTCCGAAGGACCCTCAGTATGCTGAAGCACCTACCAGTCACCTTGCTGACGTGGGACTTATAAGAAAGGTCTGAGTCAAGCAATACGCCAAGGTTTCTTACCGAATCCACAGGAATGGGAGGGCTACCCAAATAGGTGGGCCACCACCTGTGAGACCAAGCTGATGCTGCTTTCCCAACCACCAGAAGTTCTGTTTTTTCGCCATTAAGGCGCAGGCAGTTGTTGTTCATCTATGATGCCACTGATGACAGACAGTTGGAAAAGTTAGTGGCATCTTCACTGTGGTCGGGCGTAAGCTTGAATATCAATTGGGTGTCATCAGCATAGCTGACAATGCCCACCCCAAAAGCCTCCACCACGTGAGCCAGGGGTTCCATATAGATGTTAAACAAGGTAGGGCTGAAGCTTGAGCCCTGGGGAACCCCATGTCTCACCTTCCTAAGGGAGGATTTGAAGGGTGGGCAGTGCATCTGAAAGCTCCTATTGGCCAGGAAAGATTGTACCCAGGCGAGTGCTGATCCTCATGCCAATCTCACTGAGTCTTTTGATGAGGGTTTTGTGTGAGACAGTGTCAAAGGCTGTGGAGGGGTTGAGCAGGATAAGAGCCACTGTTTCTACTCAGTCCAGGATGTTTTGAATGTCATCAGTCGCCGCAATGAGTGCTGTTTCAGTGCTGTGGTTCTTTCTGAATCCTGATTGTGTGTTATGTAGAAGATGGTGAAGTTTGAGGCGGGTTGTGAGTTGCTTGTTAATATAATCAATTTTCTGGATAAATATAAATACTTTTGGCATACCATGTGATAATAAGAATATGAAGATATTAAAACTGGTTTAAAGGAAACAACCATAAAAAAATAAAAGGAAAGAAAGGGAGAGGGAAATTATTAAACATTCTAGAAAAAAACGTGTTTTAACAATACACTTTCTTGATGCATATAAATACATGTGGAATGTCACAGGATAATAAGTATATGAAATGATTAAAACTGCATTAAAGTAAGCAACTATAAAAAAAAGATTTAAATAATGTGAGCTACTGTAATATTGGTGAGACAATTTATCAATGGAAATTGTAATTGTCATTTTATTTATATAGTGCTTCCTACTAGGGGTGGGCGGAATTTGCGTAATTGTCATATGCAAATCTCTGCGAAACGGTAAAAAATGTCAGCGAACACGCAGAAATTCCGCGAACACATGGAATTGCTTGTTGGCAATGCTTTTTTTCTGTTCCCAATCGCTGTTTGCTTGCTCGGGGTGAAATATCTCGCAAACACGCATTTTGAGAACGCGAACAAACAAAAACATATGCGAATTCGCAGAACCCAGAATTTTGGGCAATTTCGCATTCTCCGCGGACCGCGAAATTACCCAAATTTCAAATTTCCCACCCAGGAAGAGGCGTTGAAGCACTTTTCGGCGAGTAGCATGCTACTGTGGTACCCAATGTGGATTAGAAGTTGATTAGTATAGGGAAATATAAGTTGTAAATTGAAGCGGTGGACATGTGAGTCTGTTAGTTGGATTGAATAGGCTGAAGGAGGGATAGAGGAGGAAAGAGGAATGATATTTGATGGAACTCTTTTTTATTTTTTTATTTTTATTGTCAAAAAGAAGTACAGTCAGAAAGAGCAAAACATAGTATAGAAACAATAGCAAAGTAAACACTAACAAAAGTGGTAGGAGCTCTCCTGGGCAATTTTATATCCATATATCCCTATGACAATCAACGGGTCGTTAACCAAATGTTTTTACGGTTCTTCTAAACAGCCCCATATGGACCTGTACTTTTCATAGAGCTTGTTTACCCCTTGCTTTGGCCAACACTTTTTCCCTTGCCCCAGTTTCTTTAAGAATTAGCCACCATTCCACATCTGTAGGGGTTTTTGGAGAGATCCAGGCTCTAGCTATCGCCAACAGGGCAACAACCAGCATCAATGTCAATATAGGCCTATTCCAACCACTGTCTTCCTTGTACCCTATCATCTTTTCAGATGTTGATAGCATGATGTCCCCGCCAAGCCTATGACTAATTGCTACTAATATCTTACCCCAGAACGGCTTTAAGGCAGAACGCATAACAAACATATGAACAATGCCAGCCGCATATAGCCCACGTTTAGGGCAATTGTGATGTGTCCCTTCATGAATCCCTCCCCATCCAACCCCACCTTGAGAACATCTGGCAATCCTTTCCGGTGTATATTACAGTAGACAAAGTGTCAGAAATTGCTGCACGCATAGGTTTATGGAATGTACAGATCGGGCAATCATATCCAAAGCCATCTTCATATTCTCAATAGCAATATTTTCCCCCAAAATCTCACTTCACTTAAACGCCAGTTTTTGATGGAACTCTGAGTGAATAAGAATTCTACAGAGAGCACTAATAAACATTTTTATATATTCGGAAAAATGAGTGGACATAATAATTTGTTTGTTCTTTGGAGTGACTAATATTCACAATTCAGTCCATATAAATAATCTATATATAAAAATATGCATCTAAAAACTATTCATAAATTTACAGAAGGTTGGCTGCAGGAATAACGAAGAGAAACATTGCCAGGGGATGGGGCGCACCTCTGACTCCGACGCTAGAGAACTGGAGACAGGACCTTGATTGGTGCAAGTGTGCTGAAGAAATAGTCTACAAAAGCAGGTGGTGTGTTAAAAAGTGGGAAAAGATATGGGGACCATGGCAAAAGTACAGAGGAATGAGCTTGTGTGACTGAGTGGGATTGGGGGCCTCCACTGCCTGAAAGCACTCTGTAAACATACTGTTGATGAAGTACTGTGCCTGCCTTCCTGTGAGCTGTTGGAAATGCCTATTGTAATGTATGGTCTATTGAGCTTTGTTAATAAAAAGATTTATATTAAAAAATAATTACAGAAGGGTTAGAGGAGTTAAAACGTCCGACAGCAAACACAGAAGAAACACTAGAACAGGGTTCTCCAAAGTCGGATCATGCAAGATTTTTAAGATAACTACATTTATCTAAATGTGGATATGCTAAAAATCTTGCATGGATGTGGCCCTCCAGTGCAGAATTTGGTGAACCCTGCACTAGAATTTAGTGATGAGGAAACCCAAACAATTCATGCAGTAATTAAAGAAATATTTCTGGCACCCCATTAAAGGCTAACAAATAAAGTAATTTAAAGAAAACCGAATACAAATTAAAAGACTGATGCATTGCCCTTATGGACCTTTGGTATGATTCTTTTAACGTTTTAAAAGCGGTAATTAAGCCAGCAGCTTTAAAAAGAAACCACTTGTACACAATGTATAGGGCTTATATTACCCCCAAAAAACTGGCTAAATATTCCAACTTAGCGTACAACTGCCCGAGATGTGGTTATCCAAATGCCGACGATGTCCATATGTTTGCTGAATGTCCTGAATTAGAAGAATACTGGGGCAAGATAAGAGATTTCTTAGAAAATGTTCTTTCGGTACCTATCATAATTTCTGTATCCACTAAACTATTAGGAATTTTCCCAGGTTACCAGTTAAATGATCTCCCCACAAAATTTGTTTTCTATGTTATGGTACTCGCAAGGCGTGAGATCTGTAGAGCCTGGAAAGATCCAATTCCCCCCACCTTTTCAAACTGTTTAAAGCAGATTGTGATAACAAGTAAGTCAGACATGGCGTGTGACCCTGGGAGTCGAGATAAGGTCTGGGCAGCCTTGGAGGCATGGCAAACCCGATGATTGGTATTCCAATGATTTAACCGGAGCCCTGTTGGTTCCCTGGACTCCTAAGTATATCGGGGCGCACACTGAACGATGAAAGGGAGTATGGAAGGGAAGGCAGAGGCCACTTGAGGGCGCAGGCTTACCACTTTGCTTTTGGCCAATAAAAAAAAACAACTAGGGCCGGAATAGAACGACCAAAGCGCATTGAGGTGCCAAGAGTTCCGTGTATGGTTTATGAGGATTACCAAAAAATATTTAAAAAAAAAAAAAAAAAAAAGACTGATGCATCCAAAATAAAATGTTATCACATAGAGTTAATAAAATTGAGTGGCAAAAAAACCATGAGTATTACAGATTCCCTTAAGTCCAGATTTATGTAAAATTAGAAAGGAGTTTCTAAAGCAATTGTACATGTTCTTGAATAAACAATTTGGATTTATTATTATTAACAATGCAAGAACTAACCAAAGAAATAAAAGAACAAGAAAATGAAGTTAAAGCAGTTGTTCTTAAGGAAATACAGAAAATTAATTCTTCACCTAAGAAATGTGCGACTAACATTAAGCATCTAGAGTGAAGAGTGTTCAAAACATTAAAACCCCAATTTTTTGATATTTACAAAAGGCAGATAAAGATGGTGCATCAGTACTAATGGACAAGGAATGGTAAATGTGCAAAATGCAACAACTAACTGTAGAACAAGACTATATTGAATTGTCAGGACATCTTCCCATGGCAGCCAAAGTTCTGGAGAAAACATTGAATAACACTCTAATAGTGTACCTGGATATTAATAATCTGCTGGACCCGACTCAACACGGTTTTAGATCCCATCATTCCACAGAAATTGCCCTTACGGTAGGCAACTGAGGAGATTCGGAAGACTGTCGACAGAGGGGGCAAGGCGATTCTCGTCTTGTTATATCTGTCGGCAGCTTTCGACACCGTAAATCGTTCGGTGCTAGTCCAACGGTTGCAGGACATTGGTATTGGGGGTTCAGCCTTGGCTCTCCTTGCATCATTTTTTGCAAGGAAGAGAACAAAAACTGTATTGGGAGGGACTGCAGTCAGAGGGTTTCAGTCTTCCTTGTGGCGTCCCGCAGGGATCAGTGCTTTCGCCGACGCTCTTTAATATTTACGTCACCCCCCTGGCTAGACTTGTCAGGAAACACGGCTTCGCAATGGTATCCTACGCGAATGATTCCCAGTTAATCATCTCATTGGCTAAACAACCTGAGGATACTGCTGCCAGGTTCCATGGCTGCTTTTTGGAGATCCTGACCTGGATGAACCAGGGCTATCTAAAAATCAATACAGATAAGATGGAAGTCATGGAATTTGGGCCAGGACAATCCCTGTGGAACTCTGCATGGTGGCCAACAAGTGCAGGGGAATGCCCCAAGCCGGTGCCTAAATTCAGAAATCTGGGGACGATTTTTGACAGTCAGATCAATTTTTCAGCTCATGTAAACAGCCTTACCTCTTCCTGCTTTTTCCTTATAAAAAAATAGAGAAAATGTTTTCCTTTCATTGGCCAGGCTCTGCAAAAGACAGTGGTAGTGGGCCTTTTGCTGTCTAAACTAGACTATTGTAATGCGCTGCTTCTGGGATATTGATAAAGCCCAGAATAACAAAATACAGTCCTTGCAAAATGCAGCTGCTAGGCTGCTGTTAAATATTCCCAAAGGCAGTCCAACATCGAAGGGAATTAGAGCCCTCCACTGGCTCCCCGTACAGCAAAGGGTGGAGTTCAAGGCCTTATGTATTGTCCATAAAGCGCACTATGGGGCAGGGGCCAAGGATATGCAGAGTCTATTTAGGCCCTATATTCCAGCTAGGACATTAAGGTCTAGCAATACCTTCTTCATGCAAGTAGATGAAATCAGGAGAGTGAGATGGGGTGGAAAAACTTGTTCCCATCGTGCAGCTAAGCTGTGGAATAAACTGGCACCTGCCATGAGACTGCAGCCCAATCATCGAACTTTTAGGAAGAATTTTAAAACTCTGCTGTTCTCACAAGTATAGTCTGACATCCATGTAATAATCCCCCACTTACACTAGCGCCAAGACGCTGTTGCATTCGTGCGCTTTATAAATGTATATCCTATCCTATCCTATCCTATCCTATCCTCTAACAATGTAAATCAAAATACAGATTGCAAATATGGTCCAAAATACATTCGAAAACACATGGATTTATGAGCAAGAAAAAGGCTATCTATTACAAATAAAAAGGTTCATTCCGCTTATATACGGACTTCCAAAAATAAACCAAAACACATTGGGTTGTCCACTGAGACACATTGTGGTCAGAGAAGAGTCTCATTTCCCACCCTTAGCTTTATATCTGGATGAACATTTCAAATAATTGTTGATATGGATCCCAAATTTAATTAAGGGTAAAACTGATATACTTCAAAAGTGTAAATGGCAGAATTGATGAAAAATCTAAATTATACATATGTGATGTCAATAATATATATGGCAGTAAATAAGCTGTTGAGTCACTAACCATTAACCATCATGGTTTTCAGTTTAAACATATATTGCCACGCATATTTCAAATTTAAAGACAAGTTTTACCCACAAAAGTGGGAGTAGTGATGGGCGGTAATTGGGGAAACGTGAATATCTTTATGCACCGTATTGAGGAAACAAGAATAGCTCCGTCCTCACTGTACTTTTCTCCTAGCTTCCACTCCACTCAGCTACATTCTATTACATCTATCAGTGTCAGCATTCAAGACACCAGTTCAAATGTACAGGAAATGTGCACACACAGGATATTACAGTATGGCCTAAGTGAGTAGTGTTTTGATGTCCATAAGGACCAGAGCTGTACTTTCTTCATGTTTCGCTGCAACACCTTAAAGTGGATTTGGAGTACAAAGGCATGAGCGATAGCACCCTCAAACTATAAATGATAGTGGATGGATAGATCATACGTCTATCACAGTGATACCCACAGTACAACCCGGGGGGCGCTTGAGGCCCACTAGACCTTTACGTGCGGCCCCCTGGTTAACAGTAGCTCGAGCTTCTGTTTACTTGCTGAGCATTAATAATCTGAAAAAATATTAAACAAACGGGCAGGCAGTTATTCGCAGGTGAAATGAAGTAACTACTGTGGTGTCCTGCACCACTTAACTTTAGTTAACCTGAAGATAATGGTTTGCCCGTTTATTGAATTTGTTTTTAGACCTCCTTACCCAATCCCTGACCCACCCAAGACCCCCTTACCACCGCAGTGCGGCGCTCGGTCACAGCACAGACCCTACTTTGTGGCCCATGGACAAATGTTTATGAGTACCCTTAATCTATTGTATTCTATCTATCGGCCATCGGTCACAAAACTCAAGCCGCGATATCACTAAATGCTGAGACTCACGATTGGAACGCACTATACTCAGTGAAAAATTCACAGGGAAACTGTTCAGGTGCAGCCCTGACTCTACCTACCATTAGAGCTTTAAAAAAAAGTGGGAAACAAAAACTCTACAGTGGAACATCCCAACACAGAAACATATCCCTCACATCCACCCTCATGGAAGCCATAGGGTTGTATGTCTTTACTATGCATGCTTTTACAATGCAAGTCTTTACCACACAGGTTTTATAAGCAAGCTGTTACAACGACTTGCGTTGGGAGGATATGGATAGTGAATAGTTTAATTTACTATTCCAACTCCAGTCCCCGTGGATAGTAGGGAAGGTTTTGGATAGTAAAATAAACTATTCCCTATCCTACAGCGCCCCCTAGCGCAAGTCTTTGTAACGACTTGCGTTGTAAAAGTTGCGTGGTAACGGTACTGCGATGTAAAAGTTGCGTTGTAAACTGTTCCTTGGTAGTTCGGGCTGGACTGTTCCCATGAGGCACAGGGTCAAGGCTGATTTGCATGTAGCCAGTGTCTGCCCTAGGGTGGTGTGGAGTGCAAATAAACGATGGATTTAGGCCCAGATCTCTGTACTGGGGTGAATGTAAGACATTGTTCTGCATTCTGTCCATCAACTGTGTTTTTTGCTGTTTTTTGTAAACTGTTCCCCAGCCATAGCATCCTACTAGCAGGACCTCATCTCCTCACTTTGCTTCTAACTCAACTGCTTTCCCACACAATTGCTTCTCTTCTCCCCCACCTCACCCATTGCATTCCCATGGCACATTCCGCCCGCTTCCTTTTCCTTAAAAATCCCTGGCCATAGAAACAATCATGGATTAATACTATTTATCCCAGCTCCTCCATCACTCACCTCTCACTCATTCCGCCAAGCGCACAACCTCATCTGACCTACCGTCCGATCAATTCCTCTTCTGAGATCTGCCAACTCCTCACATGCACCACCTGATCCCTTGAGCTGCCAAAGCATCAACCCACTGACACTTCAGCAGAGGCACCTGTCCTCATTACTTCATGTCTGCAGTAGGTTTGCTTGTAAAAAACAGAACACACTGCTCATGCCTCATCCCCTGTCTCTCTGCCCCTATTCTTTTAAAAATTCCAGAACTTTAGAGGACAGATTTATTTTTCATTTGACATATTTCAGCGACCACGTTTTCTGCCCTTCTTTGCGTGAATAGGAAAAAAGAGTGCAGAGCTCTAATGTTGGCAACAGCCTGCTGCTGCTGTCACCCCCCTGCCACCCCCAGGCACAGCCCTGGGCCCTTTGTGCAGAGGTCAATGCACGCTATCTAGCACATGCCTCCCACTAGAATCATACCCTTCCAGCACAAATCCCTATGCCTAGACAAACACGCAAGGATATCAAGCACTGTGTTGTATTTGTCGCTTCAACACACATACAATGCTTGGATGTTTTGGAGAATTTAAAATATTTCCCCTTTTTATTGCCTCCTTCAGGGAACTCGTTGTTTTGTGATGCAAAACTCAGTCTAGCAATTTTAGAAAATCGGATTTAATTGAAATCTCTAGGTATTCGTGCTGCTTAGCCCAAGTAATGTCTTAGTAACACCCCCCCTTGACATAAAGTGGCACAAACTAGTGCCAAACGTTTTTGCCCCTGAAATGGGCACCTTTCCAGCACAAAATATGCTTTGCGCTTCAAAGTAAATACCAAAGCATTGCTTTGCGCCACCTTAGGTGATTGTGCTTCACTTTGCGACCGCACAACGCCTTACTAGACCTGTGTCTTAGGGGCCCATTAGGATGGCAGGCGGACGGAAGTCCGCCTGCCACCCTAGCGGTGCTGGGACCGCCCCCCAAGGGTGCGGTAATCCCGCACCGGCGATTAGGATGCCACCGCCACTGTGGTGGTGGCATCCTCCATTCCCAGCACAGTGGCGGGCGGTGCTCACAGCAATGCCCGCCACAATGCTGGGAATGCACTGCGTGCATTGTCATGCACAAGGTGACATACACCGCGAGGTGCCTGCCACCATGTCCATGAAAATGCAGGGGGGTACCATAGGTACCCCCCATGTGCAACCCCACCGTCCCAATACGCTGGGGGCCCGCAACAGGCCCCCATAAGAGAATTCCGCATGCCCGTTGCTGCCACAAAAAGGCATGTTTCCGCACCCATGCTAATATGAATGGCGGTGTCTAGCAGACACTGCCACCATATTAAACCCTTTTCCGACCAGGCGGAAAAGCGACGACAGTCTTCCCGTCCACCGCAGTACCCCCTCCATACTAATATAGTGGGGGAAATGGGTGGCGGGCGGGGAAGGATGTAGGCCGGATCGCCACTGCCATGCGGGCGGTGGCGATCCGGCCTACATTATAATGGACCCCAAAGTGTTTCAATTGTCTCACTTCCATCCTTGCTCCTTATTACCTGTTTGACCCCTTTCAATAAGTGTTCTACCCAGAAGTTGGCATCTCTCGCATGCCTAACTTCATGCCCTGTGCCCACCTTTATCACTATCTTCTGGTCTTAAACTTTGCACTCTCCCTGCAACATTTGACGCAGTCGCTGCAGATGATACACACACATATCATTTCCCACCTTCACTCCTCTTCTCCAAACAAAGACCTCAAGATGCCTCACAGTCATCTGTTACTGGATGGTACCCCTATCACAGTGTTAAATCCATCCCCAAAAAGAAATAATCAATTTTCCTACAACATGCCTTCCTCTCCATATCTTCCGCAAGAAATCTTGGGGTTCACTTTCATCACTCAATGAGCCTGGAAACTTTCTTAACCAACATAGCCACAATATTCCCTTTTCATCTACTGAAAATATGGACAATATAAGCAGCCATTAAATTTCCTGCATCCAAGACAATGATCTTCTTGCTAGTCCATAGCAGGTTCAGCTATTGGAACAGCCAACTAGTGGCCCTCAGAATGGAGGAAAGACAACTCTGCCCAGCAACTATACGCTGACAGCCCTTCTAGATGTCGAAGCAAAATATTTTGCAAGCCTTGTTCTAGAAGATCTTAGCATCTGGACAGAAAATCAGAGGATAATATCCCTGAACCAAACAGGGGTTCGACAAAAACAAGGGTGTATCTTGAAGATGATGGCAATATCTCTCCTTATGGACCGATCCACCCACACTCATTCCCTCTTGCACATGTGCTTTGTTTGCTTTAAGGCAGCGTTTGACAGGGTCCCGAGGAAGACCCTCTGGAAAATGCTACAACCCTGAGGGATCTCAGCAAAGCTATTTAGAGCAATAGATCATTTACACATAGACATGTGGATACGAATTAAACTGGGTGATGGAAGGTTCCTTTCCAGGAATATTAAAACAACCATTGGCCTGAAACAGGGGTTTGTCCTAGTACCTCTGCTTTTCAATCTGTACATCTCAGACCTCACCCTGGCACTAGACTCGGTAAATGGACACCCTCCAAAGTTAGCGGGGAGGCAATTGTCTTATCTATTGAACTCAGATGATTTGGTAATGCTGAGACAAACAAGAGGCTGATCAACAAACCTTACATTGTGTCAAAAAAATTAGAAAAAAAAAAAAAAAAAGACAATTTTTGGAAAGAGACTCAATAAAGAGAATCAATAAACCTGGCAAATAGTTAGGTGTTGGGTTGACTCCTGATGTACTTATGTGTGGCAAAAGAATCTATCAAAACTAAAGCCTACTCTTTACAATCCGCATTTATAACCTCATCCAAAAATCTATACGGTTTCAGCCCGGAACCAGTCCTTGAAGTCATGAAGGCAAAACTCATCCCAACAATAACATATGGAAGCAAAATAATGTTGGGTGCATATGCCAAGCCGTGGGACGCCTTGGTGGTAAAAACGTATAAATCCATCTTTCGCCTGCCAAAAATGGCATCCCCGGTACAGGCTCGGCTTGAACTTGGCCTAGGCAATCAACCAGTAGCCAGACAGTGCACGTTCCTCACATGGCAAGAATTAACAAGCTAAAGCGGCACCTGGACCCATCCTAGCTACCTAAAAGAAGGTCTTGAGAATTTGCATGCACTGGAGGTCTGAAGCTACATGTCAACCACATAAAATGTAATATAGCGGTGAACATCAGAGCATGGAAGTTGAATAGATTGCAGGACAAAAACAAAATAGCTCAGTGCACCCATGCCTGGACGGCAATGGACCAGTGCTCAATTTGTAAAACAAGTACCTGGGCCCCCGTTAGGAGGCCATTGGAGCTTGCACTACCCATAGCCCCTACCAGCGCCAGCAGTGGCTCCTCTGCAAGGGCGGAGGAGCGTCGCCCCACTGTTCAATAGGAAAAATAAAATGATAATAACATAGCGTTACTATAATTTATTTTCCAACTGCAGTCGCTCAGTTTCATGCGGGCGGGGCTGGCCAGAGCAGGGGGATGAGTGGTCGCACTATCTAAGTGCGCATGACGGTTTGGCTGATCGTCTTGAGCTGGTCAAAAAGTCATGTGCACTTTGCATTTTCCCCACCAGGCTGTAATGCACAGCCTGGTGGGGAACATACTCGGCCTTCCAGTCCCCGTCTAAGTGCAGAAAATCAAGGCGCACAGACCAATCACGATGCTGCTGCCAGGGTGGCAGGAGCGTTGTGATTGGTTTAGGGGAGCCTGGGAGCCCCGGTGCTTCCTGCAGGTTAGGACAGGGAGAAGATGAAGAGGATGGAGGAGAGACGGTATCCGGTCGTAGCCAGGTATGTGCTTTTTTATTTGTTTTGTATTCCCCCTTCCCACCCCACCACTCAAGTCCCGTAGCAGCCACTACTGACCAGCGCTGCCAATCAACGCACCAATACAACTATTAACCATCACACCCCTACAGTTGTAAATTGTTACTTGTATAGCACACTACTCACCCGCAAGGGTCTCAAGGCGCTTGTACGAATACCACTGTGGAACCCATCCTGGCTTTCCCTGTGAAGCGTCCACTCCTGGGCACCCCCAAGGTGGAGGCCAGGCATCCTTAGCATTGTGGGGGCCGTTGTGGAGATTAAGCAAGCTATTGCCCAGAGTTGCAGAGTGGGACTCCATGATTGGAATAGGCACCGAGGCGAGAATTATCAGGTCTGTGAAATTTTGAGCCCAAGACCCGCCAAGGCAGGGAATTGAACCCTGGTCCCGGGCTAGACCTCTGCATCAGAATCTGCCGCTCTAACCATTGAGCCACACTTCTCCACCCATTGAGCCACACTTCTCCACAGTTGTGACTATTCAGACGATTCCAGGCCCCCAATGCTATAAGAATGATTTGGGCAACAGGTATTAATCATTTTTAATGTATATTGAATTAATAAACAGCTGGTGTTGTGCTCATCTCTAATTACACGAACAGCACCACCATGTGGCAGGCTATCAAACGTGTCAGGGTTTACAATCAAGTGTAGGTGCCAGCACCGGAAACCACCGGCTCAAAATATGCACTGTAAATGAACACTTATAAAGAGGCAGGGAAACAGTCATATTCGGGAATCAATTATTCAAAGTATATACCAAGTACATTCTGTGGCAACTACAATCCACAGACCTCAAATGTAGACTGTGAAGAGCATTAGAAACAATTGCGCATATTGCGTGTCTGTGGCCTGCACTCCTCGAAGCCCGCAGACATTTGCTATGCAAACCGTTCAACAATGCAACAGTGCAGACATGCAGACAGGCTGCCATAGAGGTTTTAAACCCGGCCAATACAGCCTTGAATATTCAATTTGTTAAATTCATTTTAATATTTCTGCATATGCTCCGCACGCAAGACAACTAGAAACAGTAGTCATGCATCATGCATGGAGCAAGACTCGAGGGTGTCCTTTAGAGTATACATGAGTGACTTGTAGTGATAACATTTATTGTAATATTTGCATTTTTTGTCGTTATTATCACTATTCTTAATTGTGTTTTTTTTCTTCATGTATGGTTTTATTTAACTAAAGCATGATGGACAGAGTGTTGAAACTTTTTGCTCCTCGCATCACCCCGGTTTGAACCCAGCCATATGCAAATCAGTCTTGACCTTGCTTCCCATGGGAACAGTCCAGCCTGACCTGCCAGGCCAGGTCCTAAATGGACCGGAAACAAGCATCCTGGGACCGGTTTTAGGGTATCACCCCTCATCAGCCAGGGTAGCTTGAATTCAAAATGTCGCCCCTGTTAGTAGGCCTCACCCGCTATGCTTTCTTCAACCTAGAAACGCTTCTAAAGGTTGTGACAAGGACCCTTCAACTCTTTTTGAAGAGAAGTTCCTACCCCTCAATTTTGCCATCAAGTTGCCTGGGTCTTTGCCATTGATGGACCTTCGAGCGATGCGTACGGTCTTGAAAGTTGAGCGTCTGATAGTGGGAAGTACATAAAAATGTGCAGATGTCCAATCAGATGTGGTCATGGAGTTGAACATGGGATGGTCCACAGCAAGGTGAATGCAAACTCCTAGAAGAGTCCATTTGCATGATCAAGGTGTGACATAAGGAGGGCAGTGGTATCCTGTAACTTCAGTTGGAATTCGAGATGAGGGGAATTCAGTTGTGTATAGGCATGGTGTAGAAGGCTTTTTTTGACTTAGGGGCCGATTACAATACGGCCATTAAAGGCTCCCATCTGCGGTTGGAGCCTTTAGGGCCGCATCGTAATGGGCCGGTCGGTTTACTATCCAACTACCTCATTATGTTGGAGGCGTAAACCGGCTGGCTTCCGACGGGCGCGGAACGCCTGTCCGCCAGTCGGAATCTGGCCTTTCCACCCTTGAAATTACAATGCACTTTCCGACATGGTTTCCATGCTTGCCTGTCCGACATGGTTGCATGTTTGGGGGCCCCAGCAGGTAACCCTTTGGTGCATGGCCTCCGGTTGGAGGCTGAGGGAGCACCTATGGTGCCCCCTGTTGATCCCTGCACCCCGTGGCAGGCACCTACCTTTCATGGCCAGTTTACGGCCATAACACAAGCTCCCATTGTGGAAAGGGACCATGTGACTGAACTGTGTTCAGTCGCATTGAAATCAGTTGGTCGGGACGCCAACCAGGTGTTAGTCGGTCCCATGACCGAGTCGGTGTCGGGCGGAAGTGTTTCCGACGGACATCATAATAAGCGCCTTGGTGTACTTGGGGAATTAGGGAATGACTTGAGTATAATATCACAGTTAGCTCTGTCTAATTTTTTTTGAATGGTACAGCAAGCTAATGGGGCCAGGTTAATTGGAATAAGTATTCCAATCTCAGAATGTCAGAACCTCTAGTTTTTGTTGAATTAATCCTGATAATGGAAATGGTGGAGAGGGTGATTAGAGGAGATTTAAACAGATGGTATATTAGCGTGTGAGTGGGAGGGTCTGAATGAGTCAGATGAGTGAGGTAGGCCGTATGGGTCAATGATGGAAAGTGCGATAAAAGAAGTGGAGAAGTTAGGATGAGTAGAAATCTGACCCTGGAAAAAAGAATATGAGATCTACAAGGTAAAGAGGAATGGCAGTGGAAGGTGAGTTTAAATTTGAGAGAATGAAGAGGTGGTAAGAGACAGGGTAGGCTGAACAGTAGAGGAACAAGCAATGAGATTATTCATAGCAATGGGATGCAGGCAAAGGGCAGAACAGTGACAATGGAATCAATATTCCTGACTGGAAACTGACCATAAGGAACTGACTAAACCTATCCAAAGATCTTCTAGACAGTCTCACTGAGCAAAGAGATGGCAATCTGCAGAGTTTTGGAATTGCAGAGATCCAGGGTTGGTGTCAATGACAGCCAATCTCAAAGAGGTGACGGGACATCATCTGGAAGTTTGCATCTATCACTAGAGGAGAGCTGGTAGTCTTCCTTGGAATAAAACCTACCAGGCATGCTAACAGGAAGAAAGTGTAGGGCACCTCTGCAGCAGGAACATGCCTTAGAGGAGATACCCAGCTATGGTGCCTTGGAGAAAGAAACCTGAAATGTGGAATAACGGAGGGGACCCGCAGGAGTCAATGCAAGTGTTGGAGTGGTTTCCCTGCATTCCTGTAATCGCATCTCGCACAGTGGCACTCTATGCCAAAGAACAGCAAGAAAGTATGACTGATGCCCGGGGTCACTCTGACAAAGGGGGCAATGCAGGAGCTGACCTGAGGGCTGGTGTGGGAGACTATATTGACACAAATTAATCTGTTTGCATGTTGAGGTCTCTCTGTGCTGTATTTGAGGATTAGCGATGGGCGCTCACACTGCTTGTGACCTCCGACCACCAGGAACTGAAGAACTAACCGAAAACTTGAGGGTTCCAACATTTGGGCGGGTGGAATTGGACTTGGCTGTTTCGCGTCTCCGAAACTCACTGCTGTACCAGCATACCGGCAGTGGCATCTGGAGCTTCCCTAGTGCCATTGCCTATTCCCATTATAAGAGAGGCAGGGGCCGCCCGCCTGAAGCTCTCCATAGCAAGGACCTCACGTCTGGGCCCTCAGCCATGAAAGGAGTTCAACCTCAACTGATCTGGGCCTAAGCTGGCACAAGGGTGTAGATCTGGGATGAGGACCTGAGTGAACTGAGATCAAGTGCAACAGAGTCTGACCTACAGCCCTCTGCGTTCATCGTCTCTGTATAATTTTTATGTAATATTGTGTAGAAGATAATGAAGTACTTCTCTTTTTCAGATTAAGCTCTGGGCTGGACAGTTGTACTTTTGTTTGATTGTGCGATTGTTGAGCTCCGAATCTCTGCCTCAAACACAACCTCCATAAGAAGTCTGGGCCAGCTCAACCTAAAACCCTGACGGTCAAGTGCTAAAAGGCTGTACTCAGTTTTCAGTGCCATTGGTAGGTCTGGTCTCGAGACAGCAGTGGTGAAAGGCCCCCCTGCCACCTCAGATGTGTCCCAGTAGCCCAAGCTTGCTCTGGGACCCAGAAAGGGTTCTGACTCCGGTCCTTAGGACTATCTGACAGAAGGCAGCAGGGAGTCTTTGGGTTCCACCTAGGAGCGTGAAGGTAACAGAGAGCCTATGAGTTTCACCTAGAAGAGTGAAGGTTACCCGTAAAAAGACACAGCATACATGGAGAAGTGTGGCTCACCGGTTAGAAGCGGCAGACCCGGAAACAGAGGTTGGCCCGGGACCAGGGTTCAATTCCTGACGCGGCAGGGTCTTGGGTCAATGTCCGCGGACTCGACAATTCTCGCCTCGGTGCCTACTCTAACCATGGGTTCCACTCCGCAACTCTGGGCAATAGCTTGCTTAATCTCCACAACGGCCCCTTTAGCGCCGGGGATGCCTCGCTTCACCTTGGGGGTGCCCAGTAAGCATGGGCGGAAAATCCGTTACGCTCGCGGATTTTGCGGATTTTCGGGAAATCCGCAATCCGCGAGATTTGCGAATTTCCCGCAAAATCCGCAAATCCGCGAGCAGCGGATTTTGCTCGCACTGCTCGCACTGTTCGCGTGAGTTCGCGCCCCGCGAATAAGTGCAAAATTGCAGAAATACGATCTTAGCAAAACTGAAAGTAACTACTTACCAGGTTCAAAAGTTCAGGCACATCATTAGTAGCCATTTCCTGTAGTGCTTCCTGAGGGGCCCCTCCAGAGTTCAGTTGCCAGTTGAAACTATTATGTGACCCTGCTCTGAACCTCAGAATAGTTACACATATGCCACAAAGGTCCTGAATTACAGCTAAGGGAGACAAGCAGGAGCCAGGCTGGAAGTTAAAATCCATTAATCAGCCCCTAATTCATTATTGTCAGTTGGGGCAGGGCAGGTGTTGTAACTAATTTTGCAACAATGAAAGCACTTAGCAAGTGCAAAAGATCACTAATCAGGGCGCACTAAGGAAGCAGGTGCCAGCTAAAAAAATATTCTGTGACACATTAATCAGCCCCAAATTAATTCAGGTCACTTGAGGCAGGGAAGGTGTGCTTTGCTTTGCCGAAAATAATGTACACTGGACAACCAGAGGGTGTGGTGATGAAACAGAGGGTGGCATGGGTGGGCCAGAGGGTGGCATGAGTAGTCAGAGAGTGGCAGTGGTGACAGAGAGTGGCAGTGATGAAGAAGAGTGTCCCAAACAGGCTGGACACGTAGAAACAACAAGTTCGCAAAACTTGCGACCCGACAGGTAAGTTCGCAAATTGCGAAATTGTAAAAACCCTCGCGAACTGGCAGAAACACGGGCGAACACAAAAAAAAAAAAAATCCGCAAATTCGCGGGAATTCGCGGATTTTGCGGATTGCGAATCCGCAAATCCGCAAAATTCGCGGATTGCCAATCCGCAAAATCCGCTCATGCTTAGTGCCCAGGAGGGACCATCTCACAGGGAAAGCCAGGAAGGGTTCCCCAGCGGTATACAGCGCCAGGACACTCCGAGATGGAGTCACAGTGTGCTTTACAAGTATACATTTACATTTACAGTTACACCTCACTTAGGGATTTAAGAGTCAATAGAGTGAGCACCAGGAAGTGGTGTAGGTGCAACCTCCAAGCGGTGGCAGCTTCTACATACCACCCCGGGATTTAGGTTTTAAACCTGGAAGGTAACATAGTAAGACACAGAATTTAAGAGCTAAATGCAGTGAAGGTTTTGTTATAAAAAAATTATACAGTGCACATACACCAGTAGGTTTCATGGCGCTAACTCTAGAATTTTCTGAATCCAGTGGAGGGAATTATTCGTGGGCCTGCACAAACAGCCATGTGTTAAGCATTTTGCTAAAGCTCAGAAGATCAGTACATGACCGAATCTCCAGAGGTCATGGTCTCCAGAAGGTGCGTGGTAAAACCCTGCATTGAATCAAATGCCCTTCGATATCACAGAACATTTCCTAGAAACCTTCTTATTTAATGTCACTGAACCCTTCAGGGTGTAAACCCTGCATAGATTATCACTGACACTCCCTGGCATGTCATGGAATCCTTGGAGTGATATTACAGAAGCCTGTTTGATACATTTAGAACCTTTGTGGGATTTCACGGAAACCTGTGTATGTAATGTCACAGATCTCTTTGCGGCATGGTATGAACCCTGTATGTGATGTCACTGACACCCCCTGGCATTCTGTAGAATCCTTGGATTTATATTACAGAAGCCTGTGTGATGCAATCTAATCCTTTGTAGGATGTCACAGGAACCTGTGTATGCACGTCAGAGATCCCTGTGTGGCATGGTATGACCCCATATGGAAAATCACTGACATGCCTGTGTATGCCATGCAATCCTTTGAGAGATATTACAGAAGGTTGTGTGAAAAAATAGAACAATTTGTGAGATGTCACAGAAACCTGTGTGTGTAACATCACAAAGCCTGCACAGCTCGGTATGAACCCTGTTAGGAATGTCACTGAAACTCCTTGGCATGCCATAGAATTCTTCGAGGGATATTACAGAAGCCTGTGGAATGCAATAGAGCCCTTTGTGATATATCACAGAAACATGTGTAGTTAATGTCACAGAACCCTGCTTGGTATTTGAACAAAATAGAAAAGATTGTGATGCAAAAATGTGGTGAAAAAAGATATTTGGCGGGCGATCCACCAGATATCCTAATGGGCCCCTAAGTGTCTCATTAAGACCTTGGTGGTCGAACCTCCAGGCTGCAGCGTTGGCGATCGGGAGAACACCCCCAAGCCGGCGGCATCCAGACCGCCGGATTTTGAGTTTACCACTGGGCTGGAGGTGTGCCAGTGGCAGTCTTGCAGCGGCGGCATGCTTCATCTCAAATACAGAGCCTGCAGGCAATGCTGCCGTACTGCAGTGCCTCCACTGTTGTACGCACACTATTGCCATGCACTATGTTGTTAATGGCGCACAGTGCGAGCATGACATAGGAAGCATAGGGGGCACAACATGTGCCCAAGACCACTACCCCCACTGGGCAGAATCGGCCTGGGGCCATGTTTGCGGTCACTTACCTACCTTTCCGCCAACCTTTTCATGGTAGGATCCCCGCCATCAAAAAAGTCGGGGGAAAGAAGGTTGTGATCTGCATGCGGTGCTGGTATTGGCACCACTGCCACAGTTCATACCTTTCCCCACCACTGCACCCATGGGATCCTAGATCCTGGAGATGGGGCAGTCTTGTGTCAGTCCAAACCCCATGGTTCTAATCGGGTGGTCAGACCGCCGAGGACGCAGTGGTCAGACCACCACTGCAAATACAGTGGTTTGGGGACCATGGTGCTCATAATCAGGCCCTAAGTGTAATGTGTATGTACTTTTTGGAAATGTAATGATTTTTGCAGGTGGGTTTTAATGTTTTACTTTGCAGGTTTTCGTCTACAAATGTGTCCTATGAGCATTTGGATTTACCATTTTTTTCTCTAATGAAAATCTATTTTGCTTTATAATAAAACAATATTTTTACTTTGAGTTCCTCCTTTTCATGTTTTCTGGAGCATTTTGTAAACACCTGTTCTCTGTTTTTTTATGGTTCCTAGATACTTTGGATTGCTTTGATGGATGTCTATTGAATTGGTTTTATTTTTGGGGCTGTTTGGAAAATATTTTTTCCTTTTGGTAGATTTTACTTTTTAAATACTTGGATATAGGGAGATGATCTGCAGCTACAGAACAGTAAGTCATATTTAATTTATTTGTTTTGGGTGAGAACTGTTATTTATGTAAGTATTATGTGATTGTTATTTGGAAATGTGTATTTTATGTATTGTAATAATTTTATGTAATGGATTGAGTTTGTTCTTTGAGCTTTTTGGAAGGTGAGGTTTAGTTTTTTAATATGAATAATGAATATATTATTTTATTATATCAGTCGTATTTAAGATTGGAGTTTTATTTAATGTTTTGACTGACACAGCAAAATATTATAATTTTTACAAAAAATGATTTGTCGTGTTGGTTAAGATGATGTCATACTTTTTGGGAAGTTTTGTAGGTTAGTATTTATTTCATAATATGCTTTTAGCTTTTATTTCTAAGTAATGTACTAATTTGTTATTTATGAAGAGTTTTACTTTAAATTGTAGCATTCTGTACATTCTTTTGGTTTGTTTGGTAGGTTTAGGTGCAATATGGGTTACATTTTGCTCCATACATAGTTGTTGGTAGCTGTGCTCTTTTCTTTATAATGCATCTATAAATTTATAGATTGTGGGTTAGGTTCTGCCTGGTATGGATTGGAAAGCATTGGGCCATCCTTCCACTGCATTGATTGTTTTGGCTTCCTGTGCCAAGGTGCTGTTATAGACATTCCACCATGATATTTGTTTTGGGTTGGAGTCTGTATCCAGAGCGATGTAGTCTGCCAACCCAAGTATCTTCAAATAATCCATTATTGGGGCTTAGTTTGTATTTGTTGTGTTGGTAGAAAGGGCTTTATATTAGTAAATTACAGCGGTTAGCTACCTCTGTGACAGGGACAAAGGCTCGTGCTATCATTTTTTTTATTTCAAAGGCAAATTGACTGAAGCATATTCTATACTTAGGGGCCGATTATGATGTCGGTTGGAGTTGCCTCCGACCTATCTCATTGCGGAATTGGGACTGACCGACCTCTGGTCGGCGGTCTTGACCGACCTCCGGTTGGCGGTCCCGACCGCCTAATTACGATGCGACCATACATTGTGTGGTCACATACTCACTCTTCCGTATGGGAGTTTGTGCTAGGGCAGCAAACCGGCCGTAGCGCAAGCTCCCATAGGGAAATGGGAGTTTGTGTCCATCCCTGCACCGCATGGCAGGCAACTCAGGGTGCCCGCCACACCATGCAGAGATCAACAAGGGGCCACCTATGTGACCCCCAGCCAGAGGCTGCAAGGAGAAGGGTGCCCGGCAAGAGGCCCCCAAACTCTCTTTCCGAGAGGTTTTTCATATCGGAAAGCCCAGCATGGAAAGTCTGTTGGAAACCGAGCATCATAATCCCACCATAGAAGCGCTGTCCATTGGGATTACGGGCCAGACTCTGACTGGCCGACAGGCTCCTTGAGCCCATCGGAATCCAGCCGGAATGACGAACCGATTTCAAATTTGACCGCCTACATTGTAATTAGGCGGTTAGAATTAAAACTGACGATGTCGGTCGGAAAGCCTTTAACCTGCAGTTGGAGGCCTTCTCAGCGACATTGTAATAGGCTCCTTAGTGCAGATTGTTGGAGGTGTCTCCATATGCTTTTGCTGAAATGATAGTAACAGCCTTTGAATGGCTATGTGGGTGTACATTTTCAAAATGGTTTGAATAATGGCTTGTTCAAAGTTTATGATTATTTTTTGTGTAAAGTAGTCAGTTGTTTTATGTTTAATGTGGTTTAGGAGCTTGTAGCAAGTGATATTTTGTTTATATGGCAGTAGGGCATATAAACATGTGTGTTTTGATATTCATCATGTATGGTATAGCTGAGGGAATGGTTTGGGAAACATTTAGAAAATCCAATCCATCATCCAGGTTTGACAATGGCTTAATTTCAGTAAGTTATCTGCTGTGGAAAATATTAGGATCTGTCTATCAATGTTTAGGTTGTCAAATAACAAGAAAGGTTCCTCATTCTGTGTATTTTCTATGTGTTCAGCTGTTTCTTTATCTTGGTATCTTCTAGGGCCAGGTGGAGTATCACTGATGTTTTTTTTTTATGCAGTTAAACATTTTAAAGTGGCTAAGGGTGGTAGTTCGCTTTTGATGTGATCAGTGACTTTGTGGAGTTTATCTTTTAAGATTTTTGTTGCAGGCTCTTGGAAGCTGGTGCTTGCTTCTCATATATCCTGCAGAACCTCCCTTACTTCTATTTCTGTCACATTTGGGAGGTGGATGTGTTCCCTTAGGTTAGTTACAATATCGTCTTTTATAATGGCCCTCCCATAGCATGCATTAGAATAATATTTGGCACATTTTCAATTCACATCGATGGACTTTCTTGTGTGTAGGTGTAGCCATCTTTTCTGGGATGTTATGTATCTTCCTCTTTTTGTCATTATGGACCTGATTATGATGGCGGTGGCACCGCCACAGTCAGCCCGTGAGTGACTGTGACACCACCATCGGACCATGGAGGTTCGCCCGCCACTTTACAATGGCGGGCAGATAGTTTGCGGCCAGAGAGACCAACCGCCATACACCAGACAGGCTCAAGAAGCCCGTTGGTGCATGGGAGGGACTTGTATCCCTACAACAGTGGCGGAGCCTGCTCAGGCACCGCTGTAGGGATTACAATGCCCCTTTCCACCAGCCATTTCATGGCGGTTAACCCGCGGGCCCCCCTTATGCCCTTGCCCCCCAATATGGGCCCTGGTGGGCACCTATGGTGTCCCCCTACATATGCCTGCACCATGTGGCAGGCACCTCATGGTACCTGCTACATAATACAGGGATATGTACAGAGTGTATCATTTGTACTGTGGTTTTTGCTGCAGTCCACAGCACCCACCGCAATACAAAAGATACACATTGCGACCGCCTTGAAGGCAGTCGCATTATGATACCAGTTGGCGGACCGCCGACAGCTAGACAAGCGGTCTCGTTTCCGAAGAGATGGCGGTCGGACGTTAGTCCAACCGCCATCTTAATCAGGCCCTATGTCTCAAAATAATATCAACTGTATAAAGAATGACCATTTTAAAAGAATTACCATTTTAAAAAGTGTAATTTTATAAAGTTTTATAACTTGAAAATGTTCATAATTTTTGTTATTTACACATAAATTGTGCTAATACTTTTTTTTATTCATGCTTACATGTATGTTTTTAAATGTTTCACACTTTTTTGCAGCTTTTTTGTTGGGGTTGTTGTAATATGGAGCAGATGATTTCTTTACTGTTGGCCGAAAAAAGTGTCAGTTTCATTTTTAAATGTTTATTTGTTGGTAGTTTGTAGAAGATGAGGTTGTTAGGTAGTATTTTATTCACTTTTGGGGTGGCTTCCTATTTTATATTAATTTACATATACCTACTTTTTTTACATCTTTTTTCTGGTTTTCAGCAGGTTATCACTTTCTTGAAGGTGTAGTATTTTCTTTTAGTAAGTACATCTGAAGAGATAAAAGGTATAGTGTGTTTTGTTAATTATTTCCTAATTTACAATTGCAATTCTAATTGCAAATACGTTTTGGTCTAAATGTAAGTTTTACTTATTGCATAGTAGTTGTTGAGAAGTATAATTTCTTTTTTCAGAGCCCTGTTGGAGAATCCGGCAGAGGTTCCTCGTCTTGCAGCTTTTGTCATTTTGCGGTATTAAGTTGATATAATTTGTGTGCCTATTATAATTTTGATTTAATAATTTGTATGATTTTATTGATTGTTTGTTTGAAGTCAGTTTTTATTTGTTAGTTCAGTTTTAGTTAGATTTTTTTTAATCATGTATGTCCTTTTATGGTAAACGCTCATATATGTTTTATTTATATTATTTAATATGTTTTTGGATAATTTTGGATACTATATATATTGTTCGTATTTTATGTAAGTATTTGTTTGCTCGCATTGTTAAGTATTTAGTTATATTTTTGGGGGTGAATTATAATTATTTTGGAAATGTAATATATTTTTTTTTATTTGAAAATGTGGATATATTGTTTAATGTTTACTGTAATTATTTGGTTAACACAAAAACTAGTTATTTTTATGTGTACTAATTATAATTTAATTATGTTGGTGATATTATTGTAGTCAATATTGACTGAGGCGATATTGGTGACAAAATATATGTTTATCCAAAGGTAACAATATTTTTGCTTCTGAAATTGGAATTTTCAATAAGAAGTAAAACTCCATATTTTTATCAATGGTATTTATTGTTTTATTAGTAAAGTATAGTATGGAAATGTTTTTGATAATATTTATGATTTGATATTTTTGTATATTGATATTGCGTGCATCAATATTGTCAGTAATCCCACTGCGTGGCATGGTATGAACCTTGTGTGGAATGTCACTGACACCCCCTGGCATGCCACAGAAACCTTGGAGTGATATTACCGAGGCATGTGTGATGCAATGGAACCCTTTGTTTGTGGGATGTCACAGAAACCTGTGTATGTAATGTCACAGAACCCTGCACGGCATGGTATGAACCAGGAATGGAATGTCACTGTCACCCCTTGGCATGCATTAGAAACCTTGGAGCGATATTTCAGAAGCCTGTGTGATGCAATTGAACCCTTTTTGGGATGTCACAAAAACCTTTGTGTGCAATGTCACAGAACCCTGTGTGGCATGGTATAAACCCTGTATGGAATGTAACTGACACTCCCTGGCAGGCCGTAGAATCCTTGGAGTGATATTACAGAAGCCTGTGTGATGCAATAGAACCCTTTGTATGATGACCTAGAAACCTGTGTATCTATTATCACGGAACCCGGCAATGGGTGGCATAGTATCCTGTATTAACTCTGGGCGTAGTTCGCGTAGTAACGCTATGGTAGCTAGTGAAGTGCACTTTGCACTACGCGAGCTACGCGAACTGCGTAGTGCACTGTGAAAATGCTGTTTGCACTGATTGCACCGTGCCGGATACTTGTCCGCACTGTGCAATAAGTGCAAACCGCATCTTACACAGTGCAAGCTGTTGTTTTCTGCCGCTCGAGTAGATTTGTACTCGAGCAGCACCTTTCTCAACGCGGACTGGTAGTTTCTCGTCGGGAGCGGTCGTGAGCATACGCGACCACTCGCAATGTGAAACCTTACCTCCCCGCTTTGAAAATCTCGCCAGGTTTATTTTCCACGCTCGCGATCAGCAACTTGATGTTGCTGATCGTGAACGAGGAAAAAGTCTCGCCGGGATGTCATTTTGCTCGCTCGCGGTCGCCAACTTGCTGTTGAGGATCGCGAGCAAGCAAAAAAAGACTGCTGCACTGCGCTACACTACGCATGTTTGCATTGTGCTACGTGCAATTCGCGTAGTGCGAAGTAGCGCAAACTCTTCAAACTACGCGAGCGTAGCGTAGTGCTTCGCCCAGGGGTTATCCTGTATGTAATGTCATCAGAGACATGTCATAAAATCTGGTATGTGGTGCAATTTACCCCTGCGCCGCATGTCATGGTTTCCTTAGTGGAGTTTACCGAAGACTGTGTGTTGTGGTTAAAGAGCCCTTTGTAGGATGACATACACACATATTTCTTTCATATTAGAGAAACCTGCTAGAGGTCTTATACAAACCTGTATGAGAGGACCTAGACTCCTGCGTCTTTTGTGCAAGTTTGAAGCTTGTGTGATGTTATACCAAGGGCCTGTAGGACCTTCAGGGGAGGGGGAGGTGTCGTATGTGTGCACACACAGGTGATATTACAGGACGCTGGGTGCGATGTTTCCATGGGGTATCATAGGACCTTGCCCGTGAGCGCGTGCGGGATGTCATAGACAGAGCCATGGCTATGTGTGTCATAGAAACTTCAGTAGTGTGTTCTAGATGTGGTAAAGGGCCCTCCTGCCTCCCCTTCAGCAGAGGGGGGCTCCAAACTTACCACAATGCCCCTCTCCTCTCCACGGCCCTACTGGCCCTAGTGGGCATCTGGCGTTTCCTTGGAGGCTGGAAGGGTGGGGGCTGCTTTTGTTACTGGGGTCCAGTTTTGTGGCAGTGCAACAGTTCTAAAAGCACCCGCTGCAGAGTTCCTTGCATATACAACAGTTTTCAGGCAACAACAAAAGTGCCAGGATCACTCTGGAGATTAATGTAGCTGCTGGAGAGAGATTGCAGTTTTGTCTAGTGGCAGTTTTGGCTCATCTAAGGTAGAGTAGAGGGTTAATATGCCTGCTGCAAAGACCGCATGCTATGCAGATCACAGAACAGTTTTTTATGTACATAGCTCAGTTGGCTACTGCTTTTGTCTCAGAGAAAATTTTGTTACTGTGCAGTTCAAAAGTTACAACTGTAATCTAGATTAGAATGTTATGTTTTTTTGTCCCAGTCTTGCATTATCCTAATTTTGCTAGAATGGGTTTGTTTGGGTAGAAATAAGTTCTTATTAGTAAAGTGAATCCTAACCTCTGTGTTACATCCTGAAACTTGAGTTTGTGCTTCCCCAGACCAAGTGCTCCAAAAAACTGCCTGCCAGTATGGATGACATCGACGCCGAACTGGGACGGAAACCAGCCCAGGCAATTCTGCTTGATCGGCATGGGGGAAGAGGGAGGACGGTGGAGGTGCCAGTGTCAAGAACTGCTGCTGCTTTTGTTACAGGGGGCCTATATTGCAGCACAGCTGCAAAACCGCCCCCACTGGTCAAAAACAACCCTCACCCTTCCACCCCACTGGGAAAACGACCAGTGCCCACTACGGCCAGTACGGGCCCTGATGACATGTGAATCCTGCACCTTGTAGTCCCCCAGGGCTGGCTCTAGGGTGGTGCGATCGGTGCCACAGCACTGGGCGCTGACTTGGGGTGGGATCAATAGTTAAGGGAACCCAATATACCCTTGGAGGCTTGGGCAACAATGTAAATAGTAAAAGAGGCATAAAAGGGATTTCATTTTATAATAGTCTCAAGTTATTCAAAGATAAATCAGGGTGTTAGTCCTAATGGAACAAACACCAGAGTGTCATTAGACAACAATAAACACAAAAAAGAATTCTTAATGTAAGAAACACGGGGAGACCTAGTAGTTTGAGAAAATATATCTAATTTTATATATATTTTGTTGAAAAAGGAGTAGAAATGAATAAAAACAATTCAGCACAATGTCATGGAGAGAAGCAAAAATCAAATTGTCCTAACAATACATGACTGTACATCTATTCCAAATCAATTATAAGTAACACATCTCTAAATGAGAATATGTATTGCTTCAAAATAACAAGTTTTCTTGAAAATAGAAGAGAAAGTCGACGTTTCGGTCTGTTCTGCGGTAGTCCCTCAGACCATCTTCAGGATGAGCACTATCTCGGTCAAATGACGACGTCTCTAAATAGCACTATTTAGAGATGTCGTTATTTGACCGAGATAGTGCCAATATATACAGCACTTCACAGTCATTTATCTGCACTCAGACAGTTACGGGCTGAAGAATTAAATATAGGAAATTAACTTCTCTATAATGCAGCAAACGCTTCTGCAGCAGTAACCATAGATTTAGCATCTGGTACTAGGCAGCCTTCCACTTCTATGAGAAAGAGTCATTTTTTCAGCTATAACTTTGCTCGTCCTGAAGATGGTCTGAGGGACTTCCGCAGAACAGACCGAAATGTCAACTTTCTCTTCTATTTCCAAGAAAAATTGTTATTTTGAAGCAATACATATTCTCATTCAGAGATGTGTTACTTATAATTGATTTGGAATAGATGTACAGTCATGTATTGTTTTGATTTTTGCTTCTCTCCTTGATTTTGTGCTGAATTGTTTTTATTCATTTGTACTCCTTTTTCAACAAAATATATGTAAAATAAGATATACAGCCTGATTCATCATGCAGAATAGCACTCACAAAGGGCCAGATTCTCAGAATCTGGCCCTTTGCGAGTGCGATTTTTGCATTTGGGATTCATCATCCCAAATGCAAAAATCGGTAATAGCGATTTCGCTATTTTGCGAGGAATTACATTTAAGGAATCTCTATTTGAGATTCCTTAAATGCAATTCATCATCCATTTTTAAATAGCGATTTTGCAATTTCGGCCCGCTATTTACAGCGAGGTCAAACCTCGTGGTAAATAGCGAAAACTTAGAAAAATGCTTTTAAAAGCATTTTTCTAAGTTGCATGTTGCACACACACATGTCCAAAGGACATGTGTGTGCGCAACACCTGTTTGAATTTGCATTTAAGGGGTGCTACAGGGTGTCCTTTGGACACCCCTGGCACCCTTTAAATCGCTATCTTATTTGCGATTACAAATTGCTAATCGCAAATAAGGAATGCTCCCCATTCCTTCCTATGGGCCTTTTGGCCCATAGGAATGAATGGGGAGTTAATCCTTATTTGCGATTAGCAATTTGCTAATCGCAAATAAGGAATATGTAGGAATCGCATTTTTTTTTGCGATTCCTACATGAATCCCGTTTTGCGAGCCTGTAATAGCGATTCCTTATGAATCGCTATTATAGACTCGCAAAACGGGTCGTTGATGAATCAGGCTGATATTTTCTCAAACTACTAGGTCTCCCCGTGTTTCTTATATTAAGAATTCTTTTTTGTGTTTATTGTTGTCTAATGACACTCTGGCGTTGGTTCCATTAGGACTAACACCCTGAGTTATCTTTGAATAACTTGAGACTATTATAAAATTAAATCCCTTGTAGGCCTCTTTTACTATTGACTTGGGGTGGGGGCGTCATTTTTGCAAGTATATTATCATTTAAAATCCACCTGCTGCTGCGTTCCTGGCCTCCAGCAATTTACAGGCATATTTTAAAATGTCAAAAAAACTGCGGTGATTAATCATCTTCCTGGAAGGAGACCTAGGGTTTGTCTAGTGGAAGTTTTGACTCATCCAAGAATAACGCAGAGGGTTAAAATGCCTGCTGCTAAGAACGTGTAAGTCAGTGGTTTACTGCTTCTGTAAGAGAGCTCCTTTTGTTACTTGTCGTTTATAAGTCAAAATCCTAATATAAAACATTGAGCTATTAACTGTCATCAAAGAGCTGCATGCAAACTGCAAGGTATATGTTAGAACTATATGTTTTTTTTGCCCAGTCTCTCATTATCCTAATCTAGCCAAAAGGGTTCATTTGGGTAGAAAATAATTCTTATTATAAAGAGAAGCCCTAACAATGTTGTTACTTTTTACATGCTTTTCCAGAATAAGGACTCTTAAACTATATTGCCTACCAGTATCGATGACATGTTACTCCTACTCTACACCTTGTAGTCCTGTTTGGTGTAACAATTCCTATACACTGATTTACACAAATGATTGTCTCTGCAGTGTGTGTGACGTAAAGTGCTCTGACACCTTAAACTGGTCTGAGTGGTGCTATAAATCGAAATGAATCCGAGAGACAGCGGTGATGGAGACTTGAGGGGCATTGTTAAAAGGTGGCAGTGAGGGAATCCTTGGCAGAGGTGGTCATTGGGTGGGGGGCGCTAACAAATATTGTCGCACAGGGCGTCACCAGTGTTAAAGCCGGCCCTGTAGTCCCCTTTGCCTTATGTAACATTTTCTATACACTGATTTACACACGTATGATTAATTGTCTCTGTATGTGTGTGTATGATGTAAAGTGCTCTGACACCCTACCCTGGTATGAGAGGCGCTATGAAACAAATGAAATACATGAGAGAGGCGCTACAGAGAGATGAGAGGCACTGATGGAGGGTGAGAGAGCTAATAATTGAAGGGTCCTAAAAAAGACTGCAGGTGCACTAGTGTTATATCATTTACTATGCTGTAAAAACAAATACAGTTGCATATATAATTAAAACAATTTTTGCATTTTTTTCCCCACATTTTCTTGGGAGGGAAGAACCCCTCAAGCCCCCCTGTAGTGGTCAGGCTCGCTCGCTCTACACCGTATGGGGACTGGTCTGACAGAATTTGCCAGGGCTGCAGTGGGTTTCCAGTCCGGCCCTGCTCCTCACACACACAGGCCCTGTCTGTACCTTCCACCCGAGACTCTATTCCTCACTGCCCCGCCGTTCCTCCGCCGCACATGGGGTTCAGACAGCCTGTGGCTGTGGGGCCTGCCCATCCATGGACGGCTTTAAGGGAGTGCGACTGGTGCAGCCGCACTGGGTGCTGATCTGTGGAGGGGGCACCAAACTAAGGGGGGGGGGGGGCTATGTGTTTAGCAATATCTTAGGATAGGAGAGATGAGGGGCACTTATGCCCGGTGGTAGTAAGAGAATCCGAGGAGGTGGTAATGGGGTTTGGGGGCGCCCAAAAATGATTCTCGCACTGGGCTCCACCAGCGATAACGCCGGGCCTGTGCCCATCACCCTGGTGCAGCTGAAGGAGAAGGCAAGGGAAGGAGGCGGGCCGTCACGGAGCAGATGGGAGAGCGGCCCCTGCAGACTGCAGCCCGCCATCTTGCAGGAGCCCCCGGAGCCCAGGTGGCACCGGCCCCTTGACCAGCTGCAGCCCCGGGCCCATCTGACAGGCCGACAGCAGACAACACTTTGCATTTCAATGCAGTAAGTGAGGGGGGAGGGGCGCCGAGAGGGGAAGCGGCCTCTTAAGGGCTCATTATCCGAAGAGCTCGCAGGCTGAAAGGGGTGCGAGGGGGACGGAACACCGTCACGGCTAATGCCAGCATGGGAATGAAGGAACGGCCATTACACGTCTGCGGCGGCCATCCTGCGGCAGATCCGACGTCACAGGCCTCAGACAGCAGAGCTATCTTTCAACCAGTAGACAAGTCACCCCTCAAGTAGCCGACCTCACAGTCCTCGGACAGCAGAGCTGCCCCTCACGTGGCAGACAGCAGAGCTATCGCCCAAGTAGCAGATTGCACGCGCTCTGGGCAGCCGAATTTTCAACCTCGTAACAGATCTCACAAGCGCTGGACAGCAGAGCTACCGCTCAAGTAGCAGATATCAGTGCTGTGGACAGCAGAGCTATCATTTAAGTAGCAGACAATAGAGCCACCCCTCAAGCAACAGACCGCACAGCCCTCAGAGAGCACAGCCATCACTCAAGTAGAAACAACACAGCCACCCCTCAAGTAACCCACCTCACAGGCCTTACTCAGTCAGCAGAGCTATCCCTCACGTGGTGCACAGCAGAGCTATCGCTCACATGCTCTGGACTGTTGATATTTTGCTCGAGTAGTCGATCTCAGATGCTCTGGACATCGGAGGTACCGCTCAAGTCGCAACCCTCACGTGCACGTGCTGCGGACAGCAGAGATATCCCTCAGGTTGCACTGGGGCTTCCTACGTCAGAGCCCCCCTCGGTTCTCACAGACGGCAGCTGCGTCCTTCTTGACCTCCATGTTTCTAAATCGAACAGATCGTGTCATCTCCAGATTGCAGACCAGGGTGGCATTTGAGGAGCTCGCAGGCCAACGTGTGAGCTCATCTACACCTGCGTCACCAGGTCATAGGTCATGGAATCATCCCCTTTAATGAGGCTTTGCTTCCACAGAAAACAATGGTGAGAAATGGGGATGCACACTCCTAACAAGCATTGGAAAAGCAATGACGCTGGCGTTCGCTGTCAGCCTTTTGGATTAGTCAATGCTTGTTTTGTCATGATTTTTGTGAAACTGTTTTGTTGAGTTGAGGCGCTGCCGGCCCTCGAAATATAAGGAAATAAACATTGGCTAAAAGCAAAAACAATTTTTTGGGCCTCAAAGCACACTTTGCCATGGTAGTACCTGGTACTGAAATGGACTACTTTGTGTGGAAGTGCTCTGTGAAAAGGCTGAATGCTGTCATTCACATTGAAGGTAGCCAATAGCTGAAGTGGGCGGACCCACTGCTGCATGCTATGGTGGGAGAAAGAAGAATGTTAATTATGACGTAAATAAACCATTAAAACAAAGAGAAATGTGAATGATACTCAGAGGTCGAAGTGGTAGTTATCTATGCATTTATATTTAAAAAAACAATTCCCATACATGTTGTTAACAATAACTGTCCTTGGACAGTTACTGGAGACCTTCAGGTGTCTCTGGCTGAAAGTAGAAGGTGGTGGTCTCCTGTGCTGTGCTAAAGAAGAAACATTCCTTCTCACAAGTGCGCCTGCTACTAGAAAGAAATGTAAATGTGTGCGATTGGTTAATCACCAAATGTAAAGGCTACTTGGGAGCCAGTATAGGCTTTAATCGATGGAGTCACTTGAAGCTTCATGGTGGCAAAGTCTTTTCTTTTTGAGTGGTAATGTAACAGTGTTACAATTTGATCTCCGGAGTGTGTCCTTTTATTAGACACTTATAAGAAATGTTTGCACCATGTCAGCGTGGCAGAGGAGCGTCGCCCCACTGGCTCAGAGCCTCAGCTGAAAAATATCACAATATTTTACTATCGTTTTAGTTTTCTGGCGAGCAGTGAATGCTGCCGCCATCCAGAAGAGCCCCAATTGCCTTCCACAGCCCTGATTCACTCAGGCGCTGCAAATCCCGCCCGCTGATCAGATACAATCAACGATCAGCTTTCGACTTTTGAGCGACCGCTTGGACTCCGGCTACCCACGCTTCCTGGCCTGGGCACCACTCACTGGTTCCATCGACAACCCTGTCCTGATGAAGATCCCGACTAAAGGGGATCGAAACGCCGTCGACTTCACAGCTTGAATTATATGACGCATATCACGTTTTGTGCTCCTGTTCAAATTTTGACAAATCTTATTTTAAGTGATTACAACTTGTTTTTGTGGAGCTATTATTTGATGTAAATACTTTAGTTCATGCGTCAATCACGCTGTTCACTGTAGCACTTGCACCTTCACCATCACCAATTGTATATAGCACCTTGCACCAAGTGCCACTGGGTTGTCACATGATCTGATCTGTACAGTGCTGTTTTAACTGTATTGCCATGTGAAAGACCATTCCCTTCTGTCTCTTGGTGAATAATACTGCCTTTTTTCAAAAAATTCAAATGACTCCTTGGTTTCTTCCTTTGTGTAATGCATATTGCATACATTATTGAAACTGTCTTTACATGATACCTGTTGGGAATTGTTTTTGCTTACACGACACACCCATCCCAACGAGGTTTATGGGTTTTCTCCTGTTGTTTTTACACAGACTGATAATAGCAAGCATAATTTAAGCGCCAGGAGAAATACGAGGCTCGTACTCCGGAAGTGCTCCACATTAACATTATGTGTGGTTGTTTACCAAAAGGACACATTTCATTTGCTCGGTGACTAAACCCACGCAACCAACTCTTCCTGCGGTACGAGCGGAAGCGCGTCATTGGGTGCCTGTCCGTGCCATAGGTGCGTGAGCAGAGGTCAACACTCTCCCAAAGTTTGTTCCGCTGCAGCAGGGGCAACAGCTTTCACCACCTAACAATAACCCAGAGATAACAAGAGGTGGAGACAGGAAGAGCAGCACAGACAGAAGCCCCCCTGGACAGGGGAGGACGCCCTCACAGGCATTTATTTATCTAAGCCATGACATTTATGTTGCTGAAATATCACAGAGATGTATGATAGCTATCTGAATATCCCGATGGGTGTAAATATATTGTGGCTCATGCGTAAAGTTGCATGAAGCATCTTGAGTTACAGAACAAATTAAGTATTCCTCCTGCAAAGCGGGAGCACCGCCCCAGTGTCCAAGAGCCACAAACTAGACAGATTTTTAGGATTCCACTCAAAACGCATGTCTCCCGCTTCACACCTGAAGCAATGCATATGTATTCAATACGCGATTCTTTCGGCTATCCTAAAATCATGCTCTATGGCTAGGATGGAGGGAGGACGTTGCAGAGGTCGATAACATCGATATACTTGAGATGCCATCGCAATATAGTGGGGGCTCAGGACTAGTGCATAACGAGGGCACGAGTCGTAGCCTGCACAGATTACCATAACTGGTGAATTTAAGGGAAACACATTTTTTTTACATTGAAATAGTAACGTCACGCTAAGTATTTTTTTAAGGGAACATACATGTTAACCCACACGTGCATATATTTACACACACACACACACCTGTATATCACGAGTTAAATGCCTCTCCTAATTGAAAGCCAGTCCTCACAAAATGAATACCACACTGAGCCTAGAACATAATGTAGGGATGCTTTAAGCGGCAGACATAAGATAGGATTATAACGGACAGCGGGAGGGGGGCCGGAAAGGCACGGACATCGGGAGGGGGGCGGGAAAGGCACGGACAGCGGGAGGGGGGGCAGGAAAGGCCCGGACAGCGGGAGGGGGGGGAAAGGAACGGACAGCGGGAGGGGGGCAGGAAAGGCACGGACAGCGGGAGGGGGGAGGGAACGGCAAACGGCAAGAAAGGCACTCACCTGGACTTCCTCCGGCGGCGGTCGGCCGCAGAATGACCAAATGAAACCTCGACGAGCGAAAAAATAAACCCCGCCCACCGCCGCACTGACGTAGGCAAAAGGGAAAAATTCTACGGAACGCCCACGAGTCGCCTCGCAGAATGACGGACGCCTCTCTCTTCCAATGGCTAGCCTCCATTTATGGAGCTAGCCAATGGAAGACAGAGGCGGAACTGAGGCCACACTGTTTCTAACATTAAATTTCGCCTGCGCCGAAAAGCTGCGCAGTGCGCAGCTTTCAACGAGTCAAAACCTAAAAAATGACATAATTCGCAACATTGTGACATCAACATTTAAAAGGAGGCTTCAAAATAGATCGGATACTTCATGAAATCAGGTGAAACTGGATCTTTAACAGTTCAGATGCTAACCAGTACTTATTAACAATAAACGAACACTGGTGTAAGTGAAACTGAAAATCCGGTGCCTTCCCCCTGTCACTGCTGCATCTGCAGCGGCCGGTGAGCCTGTCAATCATAGCAGAACCAGAGGGGCTTCACTGTTCCTCCCAAACAGTGTCGCTCTTGGGAGGTTAGTCTTGGAGTGTAAGAGACAGTGTACACCTGGGAGCGCTTAGCCTGCTGCTGCGGTGCTCAGAAGACATAAGCTCCCACAAGTCACCCCACAGGCAATGCCAATGCCCTTGGCTATATGTTTGACCAAAATGGCTACTTAGTTTGAGGGCATGAATGAATCTCCCCATCATGCCTGCACAGAACATGACGAAGCTGTCTGACAAACACTCCAGCTGTGTCTTTTAGTACCAGCAGCAGCGCGGACCTTGCAGTGCCTCGAAAGACACCACGGTTAAGTTTTCTCATAGCCGGATTAAAAATAAACGAACACTGGTGTAAGTGAAACTGAAAAGCCGGTGCCTTCCCCCTGTCACTGCTGCATCTGCAGCGGCCGGCGAGCCTGTCAATCATACCAGAACCCGAGGGGCTTCACTGTTCCTCCCAAACAGTGTCGCTCTTGGGAGGTTAGTCTTGGAGTGTAAGAGACAGTGTACACCTGGGAGCGTTTAGCCTGCTGCTGCGGTGCTCAGAAGACATAAGCTCCCACAAGCCACCCCACGGGCAATGCCAATGCCCTTGGCTATATGTTTGACCAAAATGGCTACTTAGTTTGAGGGCATGAATGAATCTCCCCGTCATGCCTGCACAGAACATGACGAAGCTGTCTGACAAACACTCCAGCTGTGTCTTTTAGTACCAGCAGCAGCGCAGACCTTGCAGTGCCTCGAAATACACCACGGTTAAGTTTTCTCATACCCAGAGTGCCCCAATCTGTCACTTCACCACTTGCACACACTGTTCGCCATAACCCCTGCAAATCTAGTACCCCAATCCAAAAAATCCAAGCAGCGCAACGCAGTATTTGCAGGTTGGATATGTTTTTTACTATATGTCAGGGATACTTGATAGCAAACGTCACGCTAAGTATTTTTTTAAGGGAACATACATGTTAACCCACACGTGCATATATTTACACACACACACACCTGTATATCACAAGTTAAATGCCTCTCCTAATTGAAAGCCAGTCCTCACAAAATGAATACCACACTGAGCCTAGAACGTAATGTAGGGATGCTTTACGCGGCAGACATAAGATAGGATTATAACGGACAGCGGGAGGGGGCGGGAAAGGCACGGACAGCAGGAGGGGGGCGGGAAAGGCACGGACAGCGGGAGGGGGGCGGGAAAGGAACGGACAGTGGTAGGGGGGTGGGAAAGGAACAGACAGTGGGAGGGGGGCGGGAAAGGCACGGACAGTGGGAGGGGGGAGGGAACGGCAAACAGCAAGAAAGGCACTCACCTGGACTTCCTCCGGCGGCGGTCGGCCGCAGAATGACCAAATGAAACCTCGGCGAGCGAAAAAATAAACCCCGCCCACCGCCGCACTGACGTAAGCAAAAGGGAAAAATTCTACGGAACGCCCATGAGTCGCCTCGCAGAATGACGGACGCCTCTCTCTTCCAATGGCTAGCCTCCATTTATGGAGCTAGCCAATGGAAGACAGAGGCGGAACTGAGGCCACACTGTTTCTAACATTAGATTTCGCCTGCGCCGAAAAGCTGCGCAGTGCGCAGCCTTCGACGAGGCGAAACCTAAAAAAGAGATAAATTAAATGATTAAATTTGGCCTATTAGCTTCATTAGGCCCAATAATGGGCCCTTCAGAATTATGAAGTTTGGAGACACACTAAATACCTGTCCTGTTTCTCCTGAGTTTCCAGCTGTTTAAATCAGTTTAAATATCCAGTGGAAATTGCAGAGGGGAATACTGGGTGAATCAGTCCCAGAATTACTGATTCAACTAGTAATTCCCCATTTCTAAGAGAATCCCTTTTTATGCCACTCAGAATACCTGATATATCTGGTTTTAAGGAAAGCCCTGATAACATTAACTTTGAATGCAGGACCATGGTACTAATAATGAAGACCTGTGTATTAAAGCTCACCAGTGGACTATGCTTCGGGCAGGGTGGCATTACCAGAAAAGACAAGAATATCAATGATGTGGAAAAGGTTGCTTTAATGAGTCAAGTGTATAAATCAGGTAAACTTTGCATTGGCGTTGGCCATACAGACTAAAGCTCTGGCTTTACTTAATATGTCCATAACCTAGCCACTCCATCCAGCTCCCTTGAACAGACCCTTAAACGTTCCCCAACGTTAATTTCGCAAGCGCGAGCATGGAAAATCCAAAGCTAGACCACTTCCCAGCGACATTTCTCAAAGCGGGTTATTGCGGATAATCGTGATCGCTCGTGTTGAGAAACCCTCTGTTCGTGTTGAGGAACCTGCCGCTCGAGTAGAAGATCTACTCAAGTGGCAGAATGAAGCAGCGCCCTCTTACGCTGCACATAGTACAGTTCGCTCTGATTTTCCAGTGCGTGGACAAGCGCCGACCACTGAAACTCAGCACGAACGGCGTGACCTAATGCACTCTACTGCTTTGCAGAACTTCGCATAGCACAGCAGAATTTTTTGTCACTTCCCTACTTCCACGGAACTCTGCAAACTTCACCCTGGTCTACCTGTCCTCACGGGTGAGTAGCGCGCTTTACGATTCCCTGATTGATTGAGCTGTCGTTGACCTCGAGGAGGTACAACCTGTATGACCTGTGGGCAGTGGTCAAGGGAAAAACAGGTTAAAGCGTGAATGGAATAATCTGGGAGTCTGCCCATGCAAGCAAGCCATTTTCCCTCCTTCAATCCTGATAACATTCGTTTAACCCCTTCGCTGCGGCGGCTATTCCGCCACAGCGCTAAGGGGGGCGGGGGGCCGCGCGGCGCGCCCATGCTGGTGACGGAACCGCTCCGTCACCAGCCTCGGTTGAGCTGTGCTCATGACGGAGCGGTTCCGTCATGGCCCAGCCCGCTCAATAGAACGCACCGCACAAGTGCGAAATCAGCGCCGCGCAGGCGGGTCGAGTGGGCCATGACGTAACCGCTCCGTCATCAGCACAGCGCTACCGCGGCTGATGATGGAGCGGTTCCAAAGCCGTTAAACATCCTGCAGACAAAATGTGTCTTTTTAGCTCACAACAGAGTCTGTCATTCTGGGGCCCCATCGACAGGTCCCAGCACATCGAAAACATGACCGTCGAGTCTTTCCCAAGGCAGCCAAAAGATGGCATCATTGGCATGACTACTCTGCTTTCACCAGTAATCGCACCTGCACTTTTAGCATAAGCACTTTGTTATACAAAAATATTAGCTCAGCCTTTGTAATGTTTCCACCCGCAAACGCTTTCTGCATTCGCTTTGATATTTGAAAAGTAGCGAGATCTGAGAATTTTAGTGTGTCCTTTCAATATGTGCTGGTGACCCCAGCGTCAGGCATAAGGATGGACGGTTCCCTCTAGAGAATTATGCGTAGCTTTTACCAATGGCACGAGCATTTTTAACACAAGATAATTTAGCTTCTTCCACTGTCACAACAAAATAAGTTCACTGCAGTGAATCCTCTTGTGAGTGCACGTTGGACTGATTTGAGACTTCACTACTACTTGAAAATAATGGCGCTTCTCATGTCTCATGTGAGACAGTTTAGTGTTAGACAGCACGGTTGACAAGTATTTTTTTTACATAACGCCTTGTACAAGCACTTTATCACACTACAATGTTAGTCCAGCCATCTGTGAAGGATTCCGCATTCAATTTGAATCTGGACACGTAGTGAGTCTTAAGAACCTTCGATCGATTCTTAAAACGTATCAGTGGCTTTAGTGTTAGGCAAAAAGGGTGTTTTTTAAAAAAAATTCTGCCAAATTAGGTTCTTGCATCGACACTTTGCTGTATCTCAGCTCATTTCACTGCGATATATCTATTTGTGAGTGTCTCTTCAGTTGACTCTGATTTTATCACCTGTAAACCTTTGAACACAACGCGTGATTGTTATGTGCGACAGCCCTCTTGAACAAAATTTTTACTGCTGTTACCTACCCTGCGCAAGCACTTTACTGCCATTAATTTAAACATCGCCTCTGTAACCTGTTATAACAATAATCCTGTGACCGTCATTTTCTGCAATTGTGAAGTGTACCCTGAAGAAAGTAATCTGCCTCGATTTGAGATCTTACCTTTTGTATATTTTTTTTAAACAATTGTAATGCCTACTTATCTGCAATAATCACTGGAGACAAACACTTATCAATAATGGACATTATGACATGTACTAAATTTGCCATTAATTGTTTTACACCGTCCTCAAGACTCATCTGTCTAGATCCAGATGCCAAGAAATCATCCCAGGTCTGACTGTACACTTTTCTGGTGGACCCTGACAATGACTGTGCAATCAACTCTATCATGTGGACCATCCTATGTCCCACAAGTTCACGGGCAACACTGTCTTCAACGCGTCTGTCCCAGGACCCGACCCATGGACCCACGTCCACTGTGAACAAGGTAAAGCATCCGCAATGTTATTGTCAGTTCCAGCAATAATCTTCACCTTGAGAACAACCTTGTGTCTTAACACCTTCAGTACTCCTGACGAGCTCAGCTCGTCATGAGGCAAGGTGGCTCTGTGCTCATGACAAGCTGAGCTCGTCATGACCGCCACGGCGCTCACACGCAGGGATAATTCCCCTGCTGTGCTGAGCGTTCCACGGAAACGGGCGTGGTCATGACGAGCTCAGCTCGTCATGAGCACAGCGCCACCGTGCAGCATGAGGAGCCGAGCTCGTCACAAGCACTGTGGCGCTGCGCATGTCCCCCCTCCCCCCAGCGCCACGGTGGAATTAGCCCCAGAGCGAAGGGGTTAAGCATCCTAGAACAAAAAGTCTTAAAAGTTGTACAACTTTTGTGTCCTGTGCCGACTGACTGTTAGCAATATTCGCCACTGCCATATTGTTAAAATTGAACAAACCCTTCTTCTTTGTAAAATACCTACCCTACAACACCACTACTACCACCTAGGGAAAAACTTAAGGAAAACAATACTGTTGCCTTAAGTTGCAGTACTCCCAGTGAGAAATACCTGTTTTGTATGCCCAACATGCTTCTGTCTGTCCTGTTTGCCCTCGTCCAGCACAATCCACCCCTCCTTGGGAGGAACATTTTCGAAAGGACTTGTAAACTAAAGACAACCCACTGGCCATGAAAGTGTTGGGACCCGGCATCGAACGTGCCATCGTCCGCAAAAACAGCTAATTATCCATCAGTCCCCAAATACCCTCAGCATCTTCTGCCAGATGGGTCCGAATTGTCTTGTACTATTGAAGCCATGCCCACTCTTCAAATGCCAATTGAGCCTTTCAAACGACATTAATATGTTTAAATAGGGCTCCGCAGTTTTTTTGATTTTTTTTTGCTAGCGTAAATGCACAATGCCATTTTCCAGTTCTCTATTGTGACTGGATCTCCAAATTCTTCCTCCTTTGAACCTTGCATCACCCATACCTCCTTCTGCAATAATTTAGAAACTTCAATGTACTCACCCTTCCATATGCACTCTTTAATAGAGGAAGTTAAATGTACCAATCAATCAGAGTACTTGTAAAGCGCGCTACTTACCCGTGAGGGTCTCAAGGCGCTAAGGGGAGGGGGTGCCGCTACTGCTCTCAGAGCCAGGTCGTGAGGAGTCTTCTAAAGGCGAGTAGGTCTTGGGTCTGCTGTAGGTGGGTAGGGAGGGTGTTCCAGGTCTTGGCCGCGAGGTAGGAGAAGGATCTGCCGCCGGAGGTTGTTCGTTGGATGCAGGGAACAGCTGCGAGGCTGGCAGAGCGGAGCTGGCGGGTGGGGGTGTAGAAGCTGAGTCTGCTGTTCAGGTAGGCTGGTCCGGCGTTGTGGAGTGCTTTGTGTGCGTGGGTGAAGAAGAGCTTGAAGGTGATCCTCTTGTCGACGGGGAGCCAGTGTAGTCTCTCAGGTGGGGGGTCATTTTTTTGCTTTTCTCAAACTGCCATATGGCACTTTGAGAAAAGCAAAAAACTGCTTTTTTCTAGAAAATCGCAAATTACCACCAACTTCAAGGCAATGGCAATTTGTGATTCCTTAAGGCCAAATAGCTAATTTCTGGTGCTTCCAGAATTGCATTTAAGGAATCGAAATTTGCAATTCTTTAATTGCATTTGCATAATAGAGAATCGCAAATTTTGCTATTCTCTATTTTGCGATGGTCTTTTGAGATGATACATCTCAAAAGGCTTTTTCCCACTCGGGGTAGATTCTGAGAATCAGCCCGTTTGCAAACGGGAAAAAGGCTTGATACATATGGCACTTTGTTCTGAAAAATACAAGATGAATTATCAGCAAATTCTTGTGAGGCGGGAGTTTGTCGTTTACATGATTTCGGGTTCAGGAAAGAATCTACAATTTAAATTTAGGCCAGGGGCATTTTCGGCTTCCCCAATCTGTCTGGAAAACATACAGGATTTTGCTTACCTGATGTTTTCCTAAATAGTTTCAGGGCGAACTTATAAATAAGTTTATCCCCTTCTGAAAAATGATGCTGATATTTCGTCTCCAATTTTTTACATTTGCTTTTTCCCCCTTCATTTCTGCAGAGAACCAATGTACCAACGGGGCTGTTTTTATGTGCGATGTTTTTTTAAAGGCGTAATTAAGTCAAGCTTAGTATTTTCAGTGCTGATGTCAACAGACTGTTCTACCTAGACCGGAAAGCAGATTGACAATATCCGAGTCTGCTTGCCAAGGGCGGTACAGCTCTTCCTTATTAACTTTTACAGCCTGCGAAGAGGGAAGTTTAAAATGAAAAGGAAAAAAATAGTGGTCTAACCAGGTATCATTTCTTCCATTTCAAGTGAAGGCAGATTGGAGAATATGACATCTATGGTATGCCAACCAAATTGTGTGGGGCCAACAACTTTTTGGACTGCTGATGAAAGACAACAATATCTAGGTTTGACTAGTGGTTATGCTTGTTTTATCAGCCACAGCCCGATGGGCCACAATGGCCCATGAGTGCATACCTAACTAGATACATTTGCGCTCTGATTTGCTTTTCTCTGTCTGGCACTGTTCCTTTCCTCACCTTGAACTATGAAGTAGCTGAAAAGTTGCACACTGTCTATTATAAAACTCCAACATAAATAGATATATATGGTAGATCATGACATCAAATGTGTAAGACAGATAAATGCAGCAAGCACATAAGAAAAGATGCTTAAGCACTGTGCGTCACTCTTTTCAGATAGAACGTTGATCAGGTTGAGGCCTATCCTATGAAACCGGCTTGCTGCTTCCAACATGGGTCACCTGTGGATCTGCATCTCTATAACATATACGCACAACCGTTGTATGAGCTGGTGATACCTAATTCCTGGTGGTCCCAAGCGGCCGCAGTCAGAGAGCTGCTTCTCAAGTAGATTTGCTGCAACTCGAGTAGATTTTTTACTCGAGCTGCAGCAAAATCAACGCGAATGGCTGCCCCATCTTCCACACCGCATGGTGCTGTTCACACAGATTTTTCAGCATTGCTCACACTACTGGCAGTAAATTACAGTGTCAGTAGCACAACATGCATATGTCCGCCCTTTGGCGAAACTCAGCGGAATCTTGCAGAGTTTTTATGTTACTCCGTGGAATTTGGCAGATTGAAACTCCACAAGTTCTGCCCACCTCTGGGTTGATCCCTGACTCTAGTGGTGGATGTCAAGGAACAACTGCTGATGGAAGCCAATAATAATTCTTAGTGGAAACAAATCCATACATGGACTGTCAGAGGTGGCCCAGGGCTCCCATAGGGGTCACTGGTCTTCAATAATGGGTGTTAAGTCTATTTACTAATGATGTCCCATGGCCTGGCTTACAGTGGACACTAATGACTAAGCACCAAGTACACCCCTTTAGGACTTGACTCTCAGGGCAGCGAGGTGAGTTGTCCAATGCTTGCTCATAGATTTAGTGTAGGGTTACAGATTCAGAACTTAACAATAAACAAAATATCACTCACTAAAAGAATGTCCAGTCACTGTTTTGGTCAAGAGACACAGGGTCTACTAATGCAATTCCAGAGGGAAGGCAAACCTAAACTAGTAAGCCAGGAAAGCTAGAGACAAGGAGATCACCGTCTGAGAAGTGAGCTGCCTGGGCCCATAGATCAGCCTTTAGTGTTTGCATCCTTATCTAGGGGCTTTCACAGGTTAAGGATAATGTCTGCAGCCTCTCGTGAGCTCAAGGGAGGTCAGGCTCACTGCTTTACCTGAAGCACTGCAGTTGGATTCAGATCAGAGGGTTCTGCTATCCACTTCAAGTCGATATCTAGCCCCGTTCCTCCAAGTGAAATCAACGCCTCCAGAACAGCTGGATTCACGAAAAAGAGTGAGCGCATTCGACAATGCAGGTCAGGCCCAATGGAAAACTTCCTGTCCAGACAAAGGGAGACATCCCACCTACAGATATTAAAGCAGGTGCACAGGAGCTTGTATGGGGCTCACAATAATTCTTAGGAGCCTATACTGCAAAAAGGGGGTCCTGGGTCATAGGGTGCCCAGACCAGCACAGCTGGGTTACTGTAACAGCTGTGGACTGCAGTTTGTTGTACCCTCTTGGTACTGCAAACTTTTTTGCTCAGATCTCTTTGTAACCATGACCACTGGATGAGGACACACGTCTATGTACAGTGTCCCTTAAGCAGGAAATAAAGGGAATAAAACCTGCAACCATGTTAAGGTTAGCAATGTAATATTCTTCTATTGGTCTATGCCAGCCACCAGTGTAACCAATCCCTGGCCATGGAGGGGGCAGAAAAATATCTTGAGAGCGAATGATGGAAGATGGGGCTTATACCACAACCAGGAGCTCATCACAGCCCTGGGCAGCGCCTGTCACATTCTTGATGTGAATCAGCACTTTATTCACTGGTCTTACCACTCTCCTGGGCAGCTGAACTTCTTCTTCTGGGAAGCCTCCTCCCGCAGGGATACAAACCTCCAGAACTCATCGCTCAACAGGTCAGACTTCCTTATGGAGGCTGACCCACAGCTTCTTACAGCAGATAGTTGAAGGATTTTTCGGGTGATGTCCCTTCACCTCTGGGAGGTGGACTCTCACTGACACCAGCACTGGATCTCAGAACTTTCTCCAAATACTCTGTAGGGTGTCACCTACACCTATCAGTGAAACTTTCCAGAACACAAACTAGCAGTTTCAGTCCTTCTCTATAAATTCCTTTCTTAGACATGGTTTGTGTTTTCCACATATGCTATTCTGGTAGCCCTCATGGGGCAGTTCCTTCACTTTGTGCAGGGGTGGCCTTAGGCATGTGCAAGCTGTGCACCTGCACAGGGCCACCAAACCTCAGGGGCCACCACGCCAATATATATCCTTAATATAATAATCCTCTGAGGATGGATACATATTTGCGTGGCGGCCCCTGGGAGGAATTTGGCGGCCTCCGGCTCTGTTCCACTTCCAAACACCCTGACCCCCTCCCTCATCACTGGCCTCTGCGCTCAGCCCCGCCCGGACCCCTTCTTTTGGGACCCCCTACCTACGCTCCCTGCCCAGGGCCCCCATGAGCCTAGAGCCGCCCCTGCTTTGTGTATCCATCCTATTTTTGTGCAGACACTCTGTTCGTCTCCAGGTGATGGCGGCAGCAGGAGTCACAATCTGAGTCTCCACTGGAAGAAATCAACAACACAAACACAAACAAGAGGGATGCCTTCACAGTTAACATCCATCAGTCATTTGGGAGCACTAACTCTTGGTTGTACAAGAGTCTGATCCTGACAAAGGATGACCCTGTGCTTCAGAGAAGACCACTCTCAACAGACATCCCACATCTGTTATCTATTCCAAGATGGAACAAAAAACAGGACATGGCAAAAGGTGCATTCATACAAGCCCTCTTTCTAACCTCTAACACTTCAGAGTCTATTGCCACACAAGAGCCTGAGAAATATTTGCAATAACCCAGTTAGTGCTGTCAAAGAAATCCGTTTCCTCCTTGATTAATGCCCCCTGTAAGAAAATGGGTTGTTTAAAGCGGGGGAGGTGAAACCCTATTCACACAACAGTCCCAATCCTTGCCAGGGTGAACACAAAATGACACCAAATGAACCTGTGCTAAACCCTTTGGTAGCTTTGCACTGAAGCAGTCAGGTTTAACTCAGAGGAAATGTGTAAAGTATTTATGCAGCACATAAACAGTAATAAAGTAAAAACACAACACAAGAAAAATCCCACTCTAATTTAGACAAATAGTGTAAAAGTGAATAAATAATTTGACATCAAAACGAGAAAAAAAATGATAAGTTGAACCAGAGATGTGCAACTTAAAAGATTTACGATTAAGTATAGCGCCTAAAAGCACAATGTGCCACTCGGGGTTTTCCAGTTGTGCGAGACCCAGTGAAAGTCACAAGTTCAAGCTGACCATGATGGAGTGAGGCCTGGATACAGGGACCAGTTAGTCTCAAAGAAAAAATTAACTTCTCAGATTCCAGTGCGAAGAGTTCAGTTTGCGGTGGAGGAAGCTGCACGGTGCATGTAGAGCATCGCAGATGATTGTCACTGTAACGCGAAGAACAGGCAGGGTGTTGTGATGGTCATTGCTGGAGATTCGCATTGACGGTCACATTGGGCTTACAATGCTGTACCTTGAACTGCAGATCTCACGTTGCTGGACGTCACTGGTGGTCGCTGTAACGCAAATAGTCAGGTTCATCAGAGTTTTGTGTTGGCGGTCGGCATGGGCTTCAGGATCCTGGTGTGAACTGGCTCGTTTGTGGTCACGTAGAACCCACAACTTCAGGATTTTGACTTTTCTTTGAGGAGGAGCTCAACTGATGCCACACAAGGGTCCAGTACCTAAGGGGTACTTCTTGGGGATCTGAAATTCGCTCCAGCAGAGGCCAGCAGGGCTCAGGCAGGTCCAGTTACAGGTCCAAGCTGGCCCACTGCAGCAGGTCAGCTGGGCTGTTGCAGGGAGTCCTCTGGAGTTTGTTGTGCTCCTGTAGCTCCTGAGTGGGAGGAAAAAGAGATGCCCACGTTAGAAGCAGCTCCTAAACTGACATTGAGAGTAACTCTCTTATAGCCAGGTCTCTATTGTACTGATGATTTGTGAGAGGAGGGAAGCCTGGTGATTTCCCTCTATATCTCCTTGTTGTGACTCCTGTAGCTCAGAACAGGTGTTCCGTCAGCTGACTCTTGGAGTCGTTTTAGCCTGGGATGAAGAGTGCAAGTTCAGGTTTCCTTCTCAGCAAGCAGGACAGGCTGCAAGCAGCAGGGCATCCTTCTTCTATAGTATACACAGGTCCAGGAGTGTACTCAAGAGTGGGTCTGAGGTTCCAATATCTATACCTGGTGCCCACTTTAAAGTGAGAGAAGCTTTTAGAGTTTCCTACAGATGTGTCTGGAATTTCCTGCCTCCCTGCCCTGGTCCCAAGTCTGATTTGGGCACTTTAGGCTAGTGTGAAGTCCTTTGCATGTGAGCTGAGACAGTGACTTTGAAGTGCAAAGTGTGTAAGGGGACAGCTCTGCCCCACCCTCATTAAGTCAGAGATGTCCCATCCTACCAACACCCAGACTTTATTTTCTGATACTGTCAGGGAGGAATACACAAAGGCCACTGCCAACTACGCCTAGTCATGTGACCTGAGATAAGGCTGCAGACACGAAATGGTTAGGATAAGAAAATGTTAACTTTCTAAAAGTTGCATTTTCAGAATTGTGACTTAAAATCTGACTTTATCATTAAAAGAAGATTTTAAATCACAACTCCGCAGACACCAAATTAGACTTTCCTACCTGCTCCCAATCAGAATTTAGCATTTATTAAATGTAATAACGTAACCCAATGTTATCCTATGGGAAAAGCAGGCCTCACAGTAGTGATAAACAGATTTGTGAGTTTTGCAGTACCAGAACATGTAAAACTTAAAAGTGCATGTCCAACTTTTAAATTACAATGCACCCTGTCCTATGGACTATTTAGGGCCTACTTTAGGGGTGACTTGTATGTAATAAAAGGGTGGTTCAGGCTTAGCAAAGGGATTAATTTTTTGCCAAGTCAAATTGGCAGTTTAAAACTGCACACACAGGCTTAAATGGCAGACCTGAGACATGTTTTAAAGGGATACTTAAGTGGGTGGCACGATCAGTTCTGCAGGCCCACTAGTAGCATTTAATTTACAAGCCCTGGGTACATGTAATGGCGCTTTAGCAGGGACTAACAAGTAAATTAAATGTGCCAATTGATTGTAAGCCAATTTAACCACAAGCACTCCCTAAAAATCCAGAAAACAGGAGGGTGAAGGCAAAACGTTAGGGCATGACCCTGCAGAAAGGGTCAAATCCAGCACAATTCCCATCTGGCCAAAAGCAAGGGTAGGCTAATGAATACCTTGATGGACTTCCCTGCTTAGGTGATAGAACATAGACAAAGGCCCTGTTATGTCAGTCCTACTCTCTTCTGAACTTAGTTGGCTCCTTCTGTCTACACTCTCCTGAGCTACTGCCCTGACCATTGGGGACCCCTTCTTCTCACTTGTGGACACCATCTGTGCAGCACCTGAACTTAATCTGCTCACAGATACATCCCAGTAGGCAGACAGTACCAGCAAAGTGATGTGGCCCATGCCACCGCTTGGATCAGAGTTCTGTCTCCAACCCAAGAAAAACTCTGCCCATATGGACAGTAATCAACAGAGACAACCAACAGCTGTCAGTGTCAAGAGCCAGGCCCCAGGCCATCCACTGCGAGATGGAAGCTCAAAGTGGAGACCTTGGGCAGGCCCCACTTCCAGCCTTGGGGCTGGCAAGGAGTTTCCTAGGGGCTCCTGAGGATTCTCTGAACTCTGAGGATTCTCAGAGTGGGTGGTAACAGCCCTGGGTGTTAGGCACCCTTCTTCCACCTGCATTCACAGCAGTGCTGGGGTGGTAACCTGAGACTGGCCCTTCAGAGCAGTGTCTGTACCCTGAGGCTGAATATGTGGCAGGGGTGGTCCTTCCTTCCCTAGCCCCTCCATCTGACCTTCCACACCCTTAGCTTGGAAGTAGTACCAAAGAAAACTGAGCTGTCAGGGCTCCCACCGCTTCTACCTCACTAGACACTGATGGTATGTAGCACCCAGAATATGACCATAGGGCATCTGGGGGCTACCCACCCCTATGGAACTCCCACCAGTGGGTAGTCTTTTGGTACAGATCAAGTGCACTCATTTGTGCCTCAACAGAAACAATCAAATCACCAGGGTTGGAAATGGGGCACCCTGGGCCACTGCCCACAAGAGTTGAGACTTGCTGCAAGGAAAAAAAGTTGTTTTTAGCAGCTTTCATCCTTTAGTGAAGCTGTGCAGAGTTCACGCTTTGCAACTTTAAACATGCGTAATATTTGCTGGTAGAGTTTTAACAGTGGTGGCTCCTCCGCTAGGGCGGAGGAGCATCGCCCCACTGCCAGGAAGCAGCAAAAGAAAGGAAACAATAAAATGACAATAACGGAATGCTATTATCATTTATTTTGTCCTCCTGCTGCAGCAGCATGTGGGAGGGGGCAGGGCGGGCTGCAGAGCAGGGGAGGAGTGGAAGAACGCGCCTGTGTGCAATGACTGTTTTGTCGGCCCTCTCAGGCCCCCAATAAATATTCTTGTGCGCTTCCCTATTCTCCATGCAGGCTGCATTACAGCCTGAAGGGAGAACATGCCCACCCCTCCAACCCCTGGCTGAGCACTGTATCAAGGCGCTCAGACCAATCACAACGCTGCATTGCATGTTGTGATTGGCTTCGGGGTAGGAGCCTGGCTGCCTGCTTCCTGTTCCAACCTGGAGTCAGACACAGGTGAGCAGGAGAGAAGACGGCGGCGGCGACAAGGTAAATGTTATTTATTTTTAATTTTTAATGCAGCCCCGCCGTTCCACCCCCCCACCCCCTGTGCACCAACCCTCCACCTGCAAGCCGTGCCCGCCGCCCCTGAGTTTAAACACTGCACAGACCTACCACTCACTCCCTACGTAATGTGAGGTCACAGCGTTCATCACAGCACTTACTCTGAGATGACAGCTCAGTGACTGCTTGCTTTTATCCTCTTTGTGTCCCCAACATGTTATTTTGCTCTGTACCTACACTTGCTCCTTTGCTAGTTTTATTATGCTTCACTGTCCCTCGCGCAACATTTGTTCAATGAATTCAAACTTGTAGCCTGTACTTCCTGCCTGCTAGTCCTCTTCGAGCGTCTGCACTCTTTAGTGGCCCTGCCCTGCTCCTCCTGGAGAAGAGGTGGGAGCAGGGTCGGCTCTAGGGGGGTGCTGACTTTGTGTGGGGGCTCTGTACATTATGGTTTTAAAAGCACCTGCTGCTCTTTGCCTCCAGCAATTTTCAGAAAACAATAAAAATGTCAAAATAACTCCAGTGATTAATGTTCTTCCTGGAGAGAGTGAGAGAGATGGAATTTTGTCTAGTGGAAGTTTTTACTCATGTAAGGTAGTGCAGAGGGTTAATATGCCATAGATAGGTCAGTGGGTTACTACTTTTGTCAGGGAGATCCTTTAATAAAAATACTTTTAAATTAAAATCCTAATGTAGAGCAGTGAGCAAATAACTGTTATCAAAAAGCTGCATGAAAACTGCAAGGTATAGACTGGAGCGCTATGATTTTTCCCGAGTTTTCATTATCCTAATGTTGCAAAATAGGTTTATTAGGGTATAAATCAATTCTTATTATTAAAGAGAACCCCCCGCCATGGTGTAAGGTTTAATATTCTAAGTTTGTGCTTCTCCAGACCATGTGCTCCTAAACTATACTGCCTACTAGTATGGATGACATGTGACTCCTGGGAAACATCCTTTACAACGCAACTTTTACCACGCAGTGCTTTTACATCGCAACTTTTACAACGCAAACCATTACAACGCATTGCGCTGGGGGGCGCTCTAGGATAGGGAATAGATTTAATTTACTATCCAACACCTTCCCTACTATCCACGGGGACTGGAGTTGGAATAGTAAATTAAACTATTCACTATCCAGCACCCCTCAACACTATGTGTTGTAAAGGCATGCGTTGTAAAACTTGCGATGTAAAAGCATGCTTGGTAAAAGCATGCGTTGTGATGTCATACATCCGTGACTCCTACACTTTGTAGTTCTCTGTCTTAAGTAACATTTCCTAAACGCTGATTTGCACATGTATGATTGATTGTCTGTGTAATCTGAGTGATATAAAGTGCTCCGACACTCTACACTGGTTTGAGTGGCGCTATAAAAAGTATTAAATGCATCTGAGAGAGAGTGGTTATGGAGACTTGAGGGGCACTGTGAAAGGATGGTAGTGAAGGAATCTGTGGCAGAGGTGGTCATTGGGGGCACCAATAAACATTGTTGCACTGGGAACCACCAGCACTAAAGCCAGCCCTGTGTGGGAGAACCAACAAATTAGTGGGGAGAGCTGAGCCAGAGTATAGCCAATGGTCTGGCTCGGATCTTACAGCCTGTGCACGAGCCGAGCCCTGAAAATTTTTGCTATGTAAATCATAGACCAAATATCATGTAAACTATGACAAAGTCTCTTCAAAATTCAAAAAAAGTTTTTTTCTTTGGCATGTAGAATCTTTAACATTATTAAGACAAATTATAGCACTGCACTAAGAAGTACGTTATTAAAAAAGATAGTTTTTATACATGAACTATTAGTGAATTGAGGGGCAAGAAAATTGTCATGTACCCTGTGCGTGGCCCAGATTATTATAATACAACATTATTGGCTATTAGATCCAGCACAATAGGGTTTTTAAATAATTGGTATTCTAAACTCACATATTTAAAAGTGCTTTCATATGCAATAATGAAGAAAAAAGAGTTTCGGTAAAATGAAATATTTGCCTAAGATCACATAATTGTAGGCGGGGAAGCAGCGATTTATCCAGGTTTTCTGGTTTCACTTCAGCAAGTACGTATTTGTCTTTCCTTATGTTAAGACTTTGTTATTACCTCTTTGTGCACTTTTTATATACTTCTAACTCCACCTATAGGTACTGGCGCACTTTACATGAACACCAGTTACCTTACACAAAGAGACATTAATTTTAAAAAAAATTTTAGGCTGTGAAAGTAAGTGATTTGCCAGAATCACAGGATGTTGAGCCTGCCAGCATCAAATTTGATTCACCAGCATGCATGCCGAAAGACCTGATTCATGTGGGAGACTATCGATTTTATTTTGGCTGTCTCCCGTCTAAAATGACCTTTCCTTCAATAGAAATCAATGGGGGAAATACATTCTCCCGAATATTTTTTTTAATCTCCCACTTTCCTCTTCTAACATGTTGGCATGTATGCACCAGTTCCACAGAGGGCAGCTCTGGCTATTATGCCACATCCTCTCTCCTCTCTGAGGTCAACCTCTGTTGCGAAAAAATAAGTCTCATTCCTCAACAAGCATTGACAAAAACAACAGGTTTTAGCCATGGAGTATACCAGCATGGCTGCTGTTCAGCATTGCTAAAATTAAGCGTCATAAAGGAGAGTGGCATGGAGTGGAGTGTCATAAAGTAGAATGTTGTGGAGTAGCGTGGCGTGCTACGGAGTAGGTATGGAGTTGAGTCGGTGAGACCAGGGATGCAGTGTGAAGCGGGGCAGTGCTCCATGTTCTCCACGAGCGGTGTCCACAGGTCAAGGTGCAGGCAGTTGAGTAGGTGACGGTGTCGCCGTTGATACCAGGGTAGCGGTGTGAAGTGAGGTAGTGCGTAGTGTGGTGCCAACAGGTCACGTGCAAGCAGCGGCTTGGTGGTGGCGTCGGATGGCGTCGTCGGTGAGACCAGGGTTGTGGTGTGAAGTGCGGCGGTGTCTTCAGGCCACGAAGCTTGCAGCGCATCATTGACAGCGTTGGGTTACCTTTTCCTTCTGTGGCAGCTGAAACCTCCAGTTCAAAAAGCCGGTACCCAGAAGATGTCGAAGTCTTTGATTTCCCTGAGACTTCCAACAGGAGGCAAGCTTTAAATCCAACCTTGGGAGATACATAGTATGCAGAAAGAAAAATCCAGTCCTTTCCCTGCCCAAGTCAGAAGCAGCAACTGCAGACCAACCCAACAAAGCAACTACAGCACAATCCATTCAGGTGCAAGCAACAGCTCCTCCTACTACTCTAAATGCAGCCAGGTCTATTCAGCCTGGCTAGGAGTCATCCAAAAAAACACAGGACACACCTCAACCTCCCCCCGGTGTCTGTCTAGTGTGAATGCACATCCCCAGCTCCCATCACCCCACACCCAGATGGTGAATACACAAATGGCAGAGGCACACAGGATGGCTATGCAAGAAAATGCCCATCTTCTAAAAGGCGAGAATAGGAAACAGGGGGGGACCCTACTCACAAGGAACCAGGGTAATCAAATTAGCAACAGAAACAATGGTTCCTGTGGAATAATCCAACAATCTATACTAGTGTAAGTACACAGAAGTCCAATAAAAAAGGGTTAGAATGATGTCAAAAGGAGAAGAGAACACATACACCTTGGTTTCTATTTGTAACAATCGTTTTCTTTATATTTTGACAAAAATACGCAAATGTATACAGAAAGTAATCAAACAATAGTGCAGAGTGTCCCCAGTGAAATTGGAACCTAAAACATTAGTGACATATTTGTGACATATGTGCTTGGTTTCCAAAGCTTCATAAATTCGGCCATATAAAGTTATATACAGTATGGACCGCATCTATTTACAATGATAAGCGCTGGTTAATGGTTCTCTTTAGTTATCTGTTGACGACGTTTCGACCCTTTGTGCATTGTAGGGTCTCTTCAGGACCTAATAATGTAGGGACTTCTGAAAAAGTGATTGCGCAGCCGAGTGATGGATGTATGCCACATGTAAGTGAGAAGGAAAAAGGAAGGATACTCACATGGGACCCAGCAGGGTACCCATTGTGAGGGTAGGGGTGGGTTGGCAAAACGAAGAGTAGCACAGCACGATGAATCAGTTAATGCTGGATGAAAATGTATGCTGGGCGCATGACAATATGTGCGGTCCTGTTCAATCGAAAATGTTAGTTTAAACACAGGGGGTGCAGACGCTCCGACCTGTTATATCTCAATGCCGCTAGGCATCAGTCTAGAGCTGCGTGTGTCTGTCTACCAGGGACGGATGTGATCCGTCCCTGGTAGACGGACACATGTAGCTCTACCGTTTGTGCGCAGCATCGATACGCGCAGCTGATTTCTACCATCCATAAAGTATAGGAAATCGCACTCCCTAAGACTGATTCACTGAATCCTTGGCGGCATTGAGATATCACAGGTTGGAGCATCCGCAACCCCGCGTTTAAACTAACATTTTCGATTGAACAGGACTGCACGCATTGCAGAGTGGAATAGAGTTCGGTGGCGTAGAGTAGATTGGGGCTTTGCGGGGGTGGCCGACCGGAGGGAGGCTCGCCCCCCCGGGAAATTTGGGGCCCTGGGAGGAAGGGTGGGGGGAAGGATTTAGACGGGGACAGGAAGGGCGTTTGGGCTGGTTGGGCTAGCTGGTGGGATTTGGGCTCTTTTTGGGCTAGGGCCGATAAGAGCGGCCATTTTGGGTCACTGTGCACCATTTCGTGGGACAGTGACCCAGCAGCCGGGGGGCATTTTGATCGTTGTGGTAGTTTTAGTCGTGGGCATTTTAGCAGGTGTCTGGGCTGGTGGCGTCGGGTTTTCCTACGGAAATTGTTGCATGCAGCGTGAGTTTATAGGACTGGTGTGCGCAGGTTCGGGTGGTGGAGAGGAGAAACTTGAGGCGGCAGTGCGGACGGCGGAAGAGACGGTACCTTTTCACATGGTGGCGGAGGCGATGGCAGATCCCCGTGTGCGCGAGGCTCTACGCCTCTTGGGGGAAGCTGGACGAACGGATCTGCTGAGGGGCGATGTGAGGGTAAGGCCACCGCGGCGCGCTGCTGATGGCGCGGCGGTAGCGGCTTGCGAGCCGTCGTGTTCACGGGTGAGGAGGGAGGAGGGGGCGGGGGCGTGGGGAGGAGCGGCGCGCAGAGGAGCGGAGCGCGGTGGTGGCCAGCGGGCGGCTGGGGCGCCGAGGCGGGGTGGGGAGTCAAGAAAGAAGCGTGGCGGCCGGAGGAAGGCGCCGCTTCAGTTTGTAGACGGAGCAGGGGAGCTGGGGGGGGCGGGCGGAGCCGGGGAGGCGAGCAGGAAGCCGGCGGGAGGTGCAGCGAAGGGGAAGGGGCAGAAAGAGGACAAGAGGGTTGGGGGGGGCTTCAGAATAAGAGACGGAGTGCCAGGCTGGTGGGGGGGGTGATGGGGGACACATACAAGGAGAGCAGGAAGGGGGGAGGGGATGCCGCGGGAGCACCTGTAGGCCAGGAGGCGGAGAGGGGAGGGGGGAGGGTGGGGGCGGCCTGGGGCGTGGAGGGGGAGGGGGAAGCAGGGGGCTGGAGGGAGGAGCGGGGGGTTCACCACTGCTGATTGAGGAATCGGAGGAGGGTGAGGGGGCAGGGGGGGAGGTTGAGAGTGGGCAGGACTGGGGGTCATCGTCGGAGGAGGACATGGTGGGGCCGAGTAGGCCGGTATCGCCGCGGGGAGGGAGGGGGGTGCGGAGCGGGGAGGGGGTCTGGCGGGGGTGAGTGGGGGGCGGGGCAGTGGAGAGGAGGTCCCAGGGGGTTTCGGGGTGGAGGGGGTTTGGGGGAGGGGAAGGGGGAGGGGGCGTTTTGGTGAGTGGGGTCATGGGGAGGAGGGGGGATAGGGGGGTAGCGGGGGTGCGGGGCTTGTGGGGGTGCGGGGGTAGGCGCGTGGGGCGGCCCGGGAGTTGCGGGGGCAGGGGGTGGGGAGAGGGGGGTGGGGGGGAGACCGGCGTGGCGGGGAGGTCATTCGGCGGCATGGGGGAGAGGTGCGCCAGGAATGTGGGGGGGTGAAGGGGTGATTTTGCCTCAGCATGCTGGACTTCCCTGCTTTTTTCTTGGCAGGAGCAGTTGGCGAGGGGCTCGGGTGAGCAGCATGCGGCTCCACCCCGACGAGAGGATGGGCCGGCTGTGCCTAGTACAGGCGGTCGCGCTCCAACGAGTGACCATATGCGTGCTGACAGCGGATGGCAGGGACATAGGTCTCCAACGCCCCCCTCCCGATGGGTCGATCCGGCCGCCGGGGGACGGGGATGGAGCAGCAATTTGGCAGGCTACTCTGACTACCAAGCGGAGGATAGGAGAAGGGGGAGTGTGGATTTAGGGACACTGATGACGGAGTGCAGGGACAAGGCAGGTTTGAGTAGGGTGCAGGCAGGAGAGGTTTTGGTGGCGGGAGGTGGAGAGATAGAGTCGGAGGAGGAGGGGGAGCTTCGGGAGGGGGAGAGGGAGGGGGAGGCGAGTAATGTTGTTGGCAGTGTTTACAGGTACGCCCCCGGCAGACGGTACCGCGAGTGACGGCCCCCCCAGCGGACCTGGTTAGGCGGCAGGATCTGGTGAGGACGCCAGCCTTGACGCCAGGTAAGACCGGTGCAAGATTGGGGAGTGGCTTGGGCGGGCCTCATGGAGGCCAGGCGGCTGGGGGGGTGGATGGCGGATGCCAGGTGTCAGTGGGGACGGATGCTGGGGGAGGGGAGGAGGTGAGATTGGTGAAGGGCAGGGACGTGATGGATGCCGGGGTGTGTACGGAGGCAGCGGGTGACGCGGCGTCGGTGAGTACGGAGACGGGTGAGGCGGCAGCGTCCGGCGGGTCGGCGGCATCCAGCGCCGGGGCGAAAGAGAGCTGTGAGGTGCCGGTCAGGAAGCTGCCGTACATGGGGGTGGCGAAGCCACTGGGGGGCGCATTTGTCACTGGCGACTAGGGAGAAGATTTGGAAGGGGGAGTATGTGGAGATTTTGAAGTTACTCCACAGGGAGTTGATGGCCAAAGAGGGGTCGAAGGAGGAGGAGCAGGAGTTAGCTAGGCGGCCTAAGGTGCCGGTTACCATTGAGAATTGGTCGGCGGCTTTCCTGATATATGCCAGTGTGTACTGTGAGAAGTTCCCCGACAGGGCGGTCGCGCTGTTCAAGTACATGGACGTGGTGCGGCGGGCGCAAGTGACGTACGGAGGTAAAGCTTGGTCGCATTACGACGAAGAGTTTCGGGCGCGCATGGCATCGGATCCGGAGGCAAAGTGGGGGGAGTTGGATGCGGACCTGTACCAACAGACGATGAGTGGGGCAAAATTTGGCCGCACCATCTACACGACCAGTGGGTTGCCGCTGGCGCCGCCCCCTTTTCGGCCCGCCCCACCCGTGGAGGGGTGGGGTCGGGGGGAGCCGGGAGCATTCACAGCGTCGGGGCCTGCTGGGACTTTAACAGAGGTTCCTGTCTCCGGCAGGTGTGCCGTTTCCGGCACGAATGCTCCACGTGCGGGAAACGCCAACCGGAGGCGCGCTGCTGGGGGCTTGGGGGAGGCCCCGCACAGGGCCAGTATCCAGCTCCCGTGCCCAGTAGGGGGAGGAGAGGAGGCAGGAGGGGGGGGAGTACCCTGGGAAAAGGCTCGTACACCGGTTAGGCTGGACCGACTGGAACCTCTTTTGGAGGCTTATCCGCGGGCGGACGATGCGGCCGTGCTGCGTCGGGGTTTCAGGGAGGGTTTCTGGTTGGGCTACGAGGGTCCGCGGATCGCTCGATGGGCAGAGAACCTGAAGTCCGTGAACGCGCACAGGGGTATCGTCCGGGAGAAGCTCTTTAAGGAGGTGAAGGAAGGGAAGATGGTGGGGCCTTTTGAGGAGGCGCCATTGCCGGATTTGATCATTTCACCAATTGGAGTGGTCCCGAAAAAGAGCCGGGTCAATTCCGGCTGATTCAGCATCACTCATGGCCGGAGGGCACGTCGGTGAACGACTTTATCTCAGCGGAGTAGGCATCAGTGTCGTACTCGTCCGTGGACGTCACAAGGAGGTTGGTGACGACGGCAGGTCGGGGGGCACTCATGGCGAAATGTGATGTAAAATCGGCGTTTCGGTTGCTGCCGGTACATCCGGCGGATCATCAGTTGCTGGGGATTCAGCTTGACGGGCTCATTTTTGTCGATAGAGCGCTTCCCATGACGTGCTCCGTGTCGTATGCTTTGTTTGAGAGATTCAGCTCCTTCTTGCAGTGGGTTTTTTCCTGGCGCACAGGCTCTGAGGCGATAACGCATTACCTGGACGACTTCTTCCTGGTGGGTCGGCCCAGTTCGACGGACTGCCAGCAGCGACTGGACAGTTTTACGGACCTGATGGGTTACCTGGGGGTTCCTTTGGCGCCAGAGAAGACGCAAGGGCCCAGCACGGTGCTGTCGTTCCTCGGGATAGAGCTCGACTCAGCGGCCATGTAAGCACGCCTACCGTAGGAAAAGCGGGCGGTGATGATGGACTTGGTGAAGGGCATGTTGGCCAGGCGAAAGGTGACGGTGCGAGAGGTGCAGTTGTTGCTGGGGCATTTGAACTTTGCGTGCCGCGTGGTGCGGGCGGGGCGGACTTTTTGTCGGCGGCTGGGGTTGGCCTTGTCCGGGTTGACGCTGCCCCATCATCATGTGCTCCTATCGGCGGGCTCGAGAGAGGATCTGAGCATGTGGCTGGCTTTTTTGGAGCGTTTTAATGGTGTGCCCATGGTGCCCCCGGAAGACTGGGAGTGGGACGTGACGATGTCGTCGGACGCGGCCGGAGTCAGAGGTTTTGGACTCTACTGGGCAGGCAAGTGGTCCGCGGAGCAATGGCCGGAGCAGTGGCAGGCGGGGGGCAGGAGCATTGCGTTCTTGGAGCTGTTCCCGTTGGTAGTGGCTGTGACAGTGTGGGCGCAGGAGTTGGCGCACAAGCGTGTGTTGTTCAAGGTGGACAATATGTCGGTGGTGCAGGAGGTGAACCGGCAGTCCGCGAGGGAGCCCCAAGTGCTGAAGTTGATGCGCGTTTTCGTCTTGAGGTGTTTGAAACGCGATATTTTGTTCCAGGCTCAACATGTACCAGGAGTGGACAATGACATTGCTGATGCTTTGTCTCGTTTACAGTCGCGGAGGTTCCATGGGCTAGCCACGGAGGCAGCAGCGGACAAGACAGAGGTGCCGGAGGAGCTGTGGTTGGTGGAAGAGCGCGGGTCGTTCAGTTGGTGAGGTCGTCCCTGGCAGCGTCCACGTGGAAGAGTTATGAGCAGGCCTGGCTGGAAATTCTGCGTTTTGGAGCGGTAAGGCAGCGGGGCAAGTGGCGTCGGGAGGAGCAGGTGGTGCGATTCATGCTGGGGTTAATGGACAAAGGACTGGCGAGAGTGACGATCGCGGGAAAACTGGTAGGGGTGGCTTTCATGGGCAAGCTTCGGCGGGAGAATTGGGGGGGGCGTCTTCTGGAAGGTTGGGAGAGGGAGAAAGGTGCTCGGGCCCGGAGGAGACGGCCGATTACGGAGGCGATGTTGGAAGGTTTGGTGGGCCGTTTACCGGTCGTGTGCAGGGATCAGGCGGAGACGGTGCTGTTTTCCACATTTCTGTCATGGATGTTTTTTGGAGCCTTTTGGGTGTCGGAGTTGGTGGGTTTGAAAGGACGTCCGGGTTTGACATGGGGGGAGGTGGAGTTGCGCGGCCGGGAGGTTGCGGTGGGGCTTCGACGGTCCAAGACAGATCAGCGTGGGAGGGGTACTTGGGTGTTGTTGGGTCCTAGGGGATCGGAGGCGGTGTGTCCGGCGGAATGGGGGAGAAGGCTGGCGGACAGAGGAGTGCAGGATGGTGCGGAGGTCTTTGGCAGGAGAGGGGTGGGCCAGGTGACAGCTGCGCAGTTGCTGTGGATCCTGCGGCACGCCCTACGGTCTATGGGTGAGGACCCGAAAGAATTCGGAACGCATTCCTTTCGCATCGGGGCGGCGACGGAGGCGGCGCGGAAGGGCTGGGGGAAGGAGGAGATTAAGAAGCTGGGACGCTGGAAATGTCAGGATGTGGGGGTAGTTGTGGAGTAGACTTGAAGTTTGGGCTCGCTGCTTACATATGTATCTTTGCAGGTGCGGTGGCGGGGCCTACAGCGGCAGCGATGAACATATACTTGGTGGGCTATTCTTTTGTAAAGAGAGCGGAGATGGCAGAGTGGGAGAAATACAGGAACCTCAATCTGGAATTGGATGAGCAGTTGTTTAGGTGTCATTGGAGGGGGAAAGGGGGCATGCGTTGGCACGAGTTGGTGCCGGTTTTGAACAATGTTGTGTGGGGGGGGGGGGGGGGGGTCTGTCCGGATGTGGTAGTCATCCACCTGGGTGAAAACAATTTAGTGCAGTGTGAGGGACTGGCACTGGTGAAACAAATGAGGAGGGATTTGCTGGAGATCAAGAGGCAGTGGGCGGGGTGTTATGTCATCTGGTCGGAATCATACCCAGGAGGTGTTGGAGGGGGGCGGAGAGACCAGAGGCTATTGACAGGACTCGGAGGAAGATTAACAGGGAGATGCGGGCCTTTTGTGAGAAGGAAGGAGTGGGTAGAATGGGGCACCCGGAACTGAGGTATGGGGCGGTCTACTTTTTCATGGAGGAATGAGTACATTTGTCGAGATATGGGATGGAGCTCTATATTGTGCAGCTGAAGGAGGCGGTAGACCGGGGGATAGGGGTGCACAGGTATCCAAAGGTGCAGGGGTCCTAGGGGGGGGTCGAAAGCCGTATGGGGCTTTCGAGTGGCGCTTTTTCCTAGTTAAACGGGGTGGGGGTAGTATAGGAGGAAGGAGTTTTACTGGCAGAGGGGGAGGGAGTGTACATATGGCAGGTGTTTAAACAGTTGAGGCAGGCGTTTGGGTAATTGGTACTGATGTTTATGTTGTTGGCGGGGAACTGTTTAGGGGTGGGGGGTTTGGTCAGGTATATGTATAGTTAGTTAGGCCTAGTTTTGTACGGCAAAGGCCAAGAATGTGGTATATTTTCAGGATGCACCTGTTTCCCAATAAAGCGGCCTTTATCACACCTTACATCTGTTTCCGGTCGGTTCTTCCCCTCCCCATCTCCTGATGGGCCCCAATGGGGCTTTGCGGGGGTGGCCGACCGGAGGGAGGCTCGCCCCCCCCGGGGAATTTGGGGCCCCGGGAGGAAGGGTGGGGGGGAAGGATTTAGACGGGGCCAGGAAGGGCTTTTGGGCTGGTTGGGCTAGCTGGTGGGATTTGGGCTCTTTTTGGGCTAGGGCCGATAAGAGCGGCCATTTTGGGTCACTGTGCACCATTTCGTGGGACAGTGACCCAGCAGCCAGGGGGCATTTTGATCGTTGTCCCGCCCGCCCTCCCTTTAGGACAGGTTTGTTGGGGGAGTAGAGGGGAGTATGTCCGGGGTCTTGACCGTTCTGGGTTGGGAAAAAGGGGTTTTGTTGGAAGCAGGTGCTTTCTGGGTTAGATTTGGCTGGATGTGTTGTCGCTAGGAGCAGGTGCTGGAAAGTTATGTAGGATGGCGCTTTTTCCTAGTTAAACGGGGGGTAGGATAGGAGGAAGGAGTTTTACTGGCAGAGGGGGAGGGAGTGTACATATGGCAGGTATTTAAACAGTTGAGGCAGGCGTTTGGGTAATTGGTACTGATGTTTATGTTGTTGGCGGGGAACTGTTTAGGGGGGGGTGGGGGGTTTGGTCAGGTATATGTATAGTTAGTTAGGCCTAGTTTTGTACGGCAAAGGCCAAGGATGTGGTATATTTTCAGGATGCACCTGTTTCCCAATAAAGCGGCCTTTATCACACCTTACATCTGTTTCCGGTCGGTTCTTCCCCTCCCCGTCTCCCGATGGGCCCCAATGTTTCAGAGTACAGTGAAGTGGTGCAGGGTAGAGTGTAGTGGTGCAGGAGAGAATGCAGAGGTGTAGAGTAGAGTGGCATACAGCGCAGTGGCTGAGAGTGCAGCGGCATGGAGTGAAATGGTGCAGAATAGATTAGAGTGGCATAGAGTGCATTGGCATAGAGTTCAGTGGTGCAGAGTAGAGAGTTCTGTAGTGAGCAGTGCAGTACAGCAGAGCGGTGCAGAGTAGAACAGAGTGGAAAAGAGTTCAGAGACGTAGAGTGCAATGGTGTAGAGTAGAAGGTTGTAAAGTAGAGTGTTACAGAGTAAGGTATAGAAGTGTACACTACAGTGGCGTAAAATGTATTGTTTTAAGTTAAATGGTGTAGAGTGCAGTGGCGTAGAGTGCAGTGGTGAAAAGTGGAGTGATGCTGAGTAGATTGCAGTGGCGTAGACTGGAATAGTGCTGAGCGGAATAGATCATCATAGAGTGCACTGGCTTAGAGTAGACTGTTTCAGAGTAGAGTGAAGTGGCATAGAGTGCAGTGGCATAGAGTAGAGTGCCGTAGAGTGCAGTGTTGTAGAGTGCAGTGGTGCAGAGTAGATTAGAGTGGATTGGAGTAGAGTGCAGTGTTGCAGAGTAGATTAGAGTGGCTTAGAGTGGATTGGAGTAGAGTGCAGTGGCGTAGAGCAGAGCAACGCAGTGTAGAGTTGCATACACTGTTTTGTCGTAGAGTGCAATAGAGTGTCATGGAGCAGAGTGGTGCAGAGTAGAGTGTGGTGTTTCAGAGCAGAGTGGACTAAAATTCAGTGGCGGAGAGTGCGCTGTTGCAGAGTAGGATGGCATGGCATAAAGTGGAGTGATGCTGAGTAGATTGCAGTGGCGTAGACTGGAATAGCGCAGAGTGGAATGGAGTAGCGTAGAGTGCACTGGCTTAGATTAAATTGTTTCAGAATAGAGTAAAGTGGGGTAGAGTGCAGTGGCATAGAGTAGAGTGCTGTGTCATAGAGTGCAGTGGTGCAGAGCAGATTAGAGTGGATTGGAGTAGAGTGCAGTGGCGTAGAGTGGAGCGATGTAGTGTAGAGTGCCTTACACTGTAGTGGCGTACACTGTTTTGTCGTAGAGTGTAATTGAGTGGCGTGGAGCAGAGTGGTGCAGTGGTGCATAGCAGAGTGGCATAAAGTTCAGTGGCAGAGTAGAGTGGCATGGCATAGAGTGGAGTGGTGCAGAGCAGAGCGGTGCAGGGTAGATTGCTGTGGCGTAGGGTGGAGTGAATGCAGAGTGGAGTGGCGTAGAGTGGAGTGCCGTACAGTGACAGGGCTTTGGCATAGAGTTACTGAAAGGGAGCACTGGGAAGGATATAGTACATAAGGTATGGGCAGCGGAAGTGACGAAATCGAGCTGGATAACCTAATACAAATAAAGCCAGCAAAAAGAAAGCCTGAACATGTGAGTTACAAACCACAAAGCAATGGGCATATATTGCCTTCCCAGGGAAGCTTTCGAATGTCTTTAAGTTGGCCAATGCTGGTTGACCCCAAATTAAGCACTGCCTCTGTCCCTGCAGCTCACCCACCTTGCCTCTTCCTCCTTCCCCCATCCTTTGTGGGGCTCCCTCCCGAAGCCCCTCCCACCCCGCCTCCTGGCCTGCCTTTGCCTGCTGCTGATGGCTGTGCTGTGTGCGTCAGTCAGGCCTCCTCAGCGTCCTCCTGTTTAATTAAGTTCTCACACGGGCCGAGGGTGGGTGGGAACAATATTTTATCTCTTTCCTCATCGGAAATGCGGAGCCCAGCAGCTGCTCGCGGCCGAGGGGGCTCCCGGGGGGCTGGAAAGGCTGCTTATCGGGCAAGGCCATGTGAGAACCTCCGCATCAGAATACACAACCTCCCTCTCCCCTGACGAGTAACGGGGCAAAGGTGCCAAGGCGGCCGCTTCATGTAATGATAACAAATCACAGGCAGTGACTCTGGGAAAGGCCGCGCGCCCCGGGTCGCAAACACCGTGTGAAGCCAGAGCTTAATCTGTAAACAAATGAGTCGGAGGGACCGGGGATTACCTCGGAGCTCGCCACGGGGGTGTTAGAGTCGATTTTTTTTGCACTCTTATATAGCACGAACTAGACATGGAGGTATTGGAGCGCTTTACCTCAGCACCAGTTACTTCAAACAAGGTCACATTTGATTATTGTAGGCGTGGGGAGATTAAGTGATTTGGCTAGAATCAGAGAATGTTGGGGAACTGTGACTCGAACCTGGTTCCCCAGATCCAAACGCTGCAGCTCTGGCCATAACGCCACATCCTCTCACATCTTACAGATATTGCCTATGATTTGTTCCACCGCTTGTCTCTTTCTTCCTCCATCCTACCTACCCGTCTCTTTATTATACTCTTGCAGGTACTTTTCCATGCCTGCTTTCTCAATTTGTTACATTTTTATAATTTCCTTTAATTTCTATTTTATCTTTTGTGTCTTTGTTTTCTCTAGCTGTGGATCAAAGTCCAGTGATGAAAAATGCACACTGCTATTTAAAACAAGCATTGGCATAGCCAACAGGTCTCTCTTTTGGGACCTTATAAGTATTTAGTTATGCAGCACAATATCCTCGGTGCAACATCAACTGCTGCATGGCTAAACACTTATAAGGTCCCAAAGGCAAGACCTATTGGCTATGCCAATGCTTGTTGAATGATAGGGTCTGTGGAAGACTGGAGCTGTTCTGAAGTACCAGTATTTGTGCAGTTTATAATCAATTAGTTGCCCTGCTGCAATTGCATGATAACAATGTAGTTGTGAGAGTCCTGGGCAGCACAAATCTCACCATCTCCTTACGGTGGAACTAAAATCAGAACTACATACGCTGATGTTACAAACTATGAATACTGGCATGCATTTTAGTGACCACAGCACAGAGACCGCCCTCATCGCCACCACTGACATCAGGATCCTGATGGACAAAGGAGAAACAGCCGCCCTCATCCTCCTGGACCTATCAGCAGCCTTCGACACAGTCTGCCACCGCACCCTATCAGCACGCCTCCATGACGCCGGAATCCAAGAGAAGGTCCTGGCCTGGACCACATCCTTCCTCTCCGGCAGAACCCAGAGCGTCCGCCTGCCACCCTTCCGCTCGAAATCCACCAAGATCATCTGCGGCGTCCCACAGGAATCCTCCCTCAGCCCGACGCTGTTCAATATCTACATTGCACCGCTCTCCCACGTTGCTCGACAACATAACCTCAACATCATCTCCTATGCTGACGACACCCAGCTGATCATATCCCTCACCGAAGACCCCCACACTCCCAAAGCCAACCTCCACAGAGGAATGAAGGACGTAGCCGACTGGATGAAGGACAGCAGACTGAAGCTGAACTCAGACAAGACGGAGGTCCTCATTCTCGGACCCACCCCATCAGCCTGGGACGACTCTTGGTGGCCCACATCGCTAGGCACAGGACCCGTAACCCACAGACCACGCACGCAACCTGGGGGTCATCCTTGGCTCCACCCTCTCCATGACCAGGCAAGTCAACACCGTCTCCGCATCCTGCTTCAACACACTCTGCATGCTCCTTAGGATCTTCAAATGGATCCCTCCCGACACGAGAAAAACCATCACCCAGGCACTCATCACCAGCAGACTCGACTACGGGAACGCCCTCTACTAAGGAACAACAACCAAGCACCTGAGACGACTTCAACAAATCCAGAACGCCTCAGCACGACTGATCCTCGACGTCCCCCGACGCAGCTACATCACACCCCATCTGAGAGGCCTGCACTGGCTCCCCGTCAACAACAGGATCACCTTAAAACTCTTCATCCACGCACACAAAGCCCTACACAACATCGGACCCACATACCTCAAAACCGTCTCAGCTTCCACACCCCCACCCGAAACCTGCGCTCAGCCAACTTCGCCCTCGCCACAGTTCCTCGTATCCGGAAAACCACTGCCGCCGGCAGATCCTTCTCCTACCTCGCCGCCAAGACCTGAATCTCTCTCCCCACCAGCCTACGACAGACTCAGGACCTGCTGGCCTTTAGGAGACTCCTCAAGACCTGGCTCTTCGATGAGTAGCAGCACCCCCTCCCCCCCCCAGCGCCTTAAGACCCTCACGGGTATGTAGCGCGCTTTATAAATATAGTGATTGATTGATTGATTGAACAGATAAACACAGAACTCCTTCTAGAGCTCAGTCCTAGGGGTGAAGTGTTCTGGTACTCACAGTCAGAAAAGGGAAATCTATATATGCCCCCAAACAATATGAAAAACAATCTCTGTAAGGCGTTTGAGTTATTTCAATAGAATACGTTTAATCGAGCAGTGAGTAAGAAAGATTTTCATTCAATAAGCATTTTCTAAACCATTTCATTAAAGGTGGGAGAGGCCAAATGTTTGCAGGATGATCACAAAGAGATGTTTATTATGAGAACATCTTCGAATCCAAATAAATTGCACCTGTTGTTTCGCCAATAAAACAAACTCTAATTTGTGGAGATGTTCTTCATCTAGCCGAGTATTCTATTTTAGAGAATACTGCCATTATGACCAGTGCATATTCAGTTAGGTAAACAGTGGGATTGTTTTGGCGAAAAGGGGTCATGTCTGCCTGTATCAATCCATAGACAGAAAGTGGATGGTAAATCAGTGCCGTGGACCGAAAATGGACAGTAGATTAGTGCACTCGCCGGTACTATCAACAGGTTCCCCCAGCTGGATTTAACGAAGGCGCTTGCAAGAAATTGTCTCTGGCCTGATGTTGATTTGAGGCTGAATGGATTCCTCTAATGAGAAGTAGCATTTTTGTCTTGAAAGTGCAATGTGTATTGGGTGGTAACAAACAGGGGGAGTAGTCATACATTTTATACTAACATAACAGAATTGCAAACAGACTGCCCTGGGACAGAAGCTCTTAAATGTAAAATTGTCCATGGCACAGTCAAGCTAATTATACAACATTAAGAATGTTCCTTTCTTTACTTTTGCAGCAATCACGGCACCGGCGCTTTAACTTTAACCATGTTAAAAGTAAAGCGCGGGTGCCGCGATTATAGCTAAAGTGAAGAAATAGATGTTTTTTCTATTTCTTTACTTTTGCAGCAATAGCACCACCGGCGCTTTACTCATGGATAAAGGTAAAGCGCCTGTGTCGCGATTGCTTCAAAGTAAAGATAGAGAAAAAAACATCTATTTCTTTACTTTTGCTACAATCGCGGCACCAGCGCTTTACCTTTAACCATGTTAAAAGTAAAGCGCGGGTGCACGATTATAGAAAAAGTAAAGAATTAGTTTTTTTTTCTATTTCTTTACTTTTGCAGTAATCGCGGCATCAGCGCTTTACTCATGGTTAAAGGTAAAGCGCTGGTGCCGCAATTGCTGCAAAAGTAAAGGAATATAAATAAACATCTATTTCTTAACTTTTGCTACAATCGCGGCACCGGCGCTTTACCTTTAACCATGTTAAAAGTAAAGCGTGGGTGCCGCGATTATAGCAAAAGTAAAGAAAAACGTCTGTGGTGGGGGGCATTGAAGTGAGGCGCGCGCTTGGCCAAGCGAGAGGAAAGCCATATGGCGCCTTTGCTCCTGCCTGTGTGCGTAACCGCACACTGTATGCCACACAAAGCTGTGGTCGGACTTTTGAAACTCCAATCCTAAATGTCTCACAGAGGAGCGCATGTGCTGGTCCAGGCGAGACCTAAAAATGTGCTGATGCCCTCCACCTGCATCCATCGGTAATAAAGCATCGTGAGTAACTGTGTCAGGAGAGCTATCTCATTCTACACAAAAGACAATTGAGACAGAACTCTTGCCAAAGTAAACACCATCGTTACCATAGTCCCTAGTCTGGCTCTTGTTCAATATTGAGCGCAAAAGTAGTTCATAAACCCAGTGCTTAATTTGAGCCATGGTTTCCGATGCTCCGGCACTTAGTTGGTTTACGGTGCTGGGGACCAGCACTTAATCGTCAACACTGCACTTATGAAAGTCTTCCACGTGGTGGTGGTGCTGCTCATCTAATTTAGAGATGATCAGAACACCTGTTGTTTATGAATACAATGTACAATAAAAATCACTACTAACTGTCTCACCCAGCCCTTCCTTTAACTTTGGGGACCTGGAATGATCTGAATTGTCGCACTTGCAGGTGAGAGAGATGGTTAGCAGTTGCTTTGGCATCAATGACAAGGGCGATGGGTGGTACAAGCTGCAGTGGCCTCCTGGTACGAGCCCTGGCACTTATTATTTTACAAATTAAGCACTGGATAAACCGTACTCTTCTTCATCACGTTATATCACAATGAAAAGGTGGCCAGTAACCCTAATTCAGTCAGTAACAGGAGCAGGTGGAGTCACTGGGTGATCTGTCAGGGAAAGATCAGGAATTACAGGGGAAAGTTGGGGCCAGAATTTCAGATTCTCTTGGTAATCCTGCATTTCTAGGGAAATCCTCAAGGTCCCATTTGCAATCCTGTGTAACTTTGCCTCAGGAGTGGTCTATCCCAAGTATCAGGCCCTCAAAGTACTTTATTGGCTCAATAAGGTGGTCAAGTGTTGCCAAAATAAACATGTACTATATGTGAAATTTTACAGCCTTCCCAGCAGTGGTACTCTCCGTTTCTGCATGCTTACACATGTCTGCTTTGCCGGCAAACTTCTAATACATACCCTATTGCTCTAAGTGTTTGCCATTCCTGTCAAACTTATAAAAGCGACCAACCTGGTCCCTTCTGTACATGCCCAGATACCCAGGCGAAGCATGATCTGCAGGTTTTTATGGACATGCAGGTGGGAGCAGGGCCGGACTGGGAACCCAAAACAGCCCTGGCAATTTTGTTGGACCGCCCCCTGGGGGGGGCAAGTGTGAATCACTTCTGCTTTTGTAACTGGCGGCAAATATTGAGACACTGCTGCAAAACCGGCCCCCAGTAACAAAACCGGCCCCCACCATGGCAAAACCGTCTCCCAGCCTCCCGGGCAAATGCCCGGTGCCTACTTATGCCAGTCGGGCCCTGGGCGGGAGGAAGAGATTGACCAACTGGGACAAGCAAACATAAGGCTTGGTTCTGACTCAAAGATCTTGCATACATTTAAAAAAAAGTTGTCATCTTTGTTAAGATGACAAAGTTTAAAAACAATTGTAGGTAGATAGCTAGGGGATCTGCGTGACAAGGGGAAATACTCACACTGTCACTCAAGGATGGCATGTGTACCAACCCTGCTTGGTTGCCAATCACCAACCATTGCCAGCTGGCAGAAGTCCAGTCTTGAGGGGCAGGATGCTGAGTGGGCGGGGATCGGCAGGTGTTCCACTGTTGACTGGCAGCCATCGCTCCAGTTTCCCGCTGCTACTGAGGGCGAACAGCAACCCTGACCTCCTCCTGCTGAGTAGTCTATTCCCTGCCACCTGAAGTCTCATGCCTTCTAGGTCTGTACCCCCAGATCAAGGAATCGCAGTCCGGCAAAGCTAAACTTAGCCTTGGGTAAAGTCTAGAAGCTAAGCCTCCTTTATGAAGGCATACGTTTCTCCAGCTTCCACTACCAATGACGTGGCGGGCAACGTTTCAACTTCACACATCTTTAAAAAGGACTCCGAGCAATGAAGATTACAAGTAAGTTCTTAAGCATTAACTCTTTGACCATGTTATTCATCCATTTCCTTACACGTGTGGTGTAGCACCACAGACGTAACAATGGCACAGACCCACCCAAAGAAAACAGGAAAAGCAAAACCTTTATCAACAAGTGTAACTCTGTATTTTAAGAGAGGACAGAAATGTTGCGCTTACATGTAGAGGAATATAAGAAACAACTGTAGAGTTTATGAGAAACAAGGTAGCTTGAAAGACCTGGATGCTACTCTAGACAATCTGAGGGTACGCACCTTTTGTTCCTCAACCAAGTGGTCACCATCTCTCGGATTGGTGGAAGTTCAACCTGGGCAAGCATCTTGGCCATGTTGATTTTTCACAGATCTATGCATGCTGTCTAGATGCCACAAAAGTGACAACAAAACCAATAGAAAGAAGTAGCAGTACTGGCTAGATCTAAGTCAATGACGTCTCTAATAAAATCAACTTGGTGAAGTAGGAAGCCTTAGCAGAGGAAAAATGAAGGATCAACTTATGTGGATCAACTTGCATGACACAATCTTTACCTTAGAAGGGAATACAGTAGACTTGATCATTTTCTTCACCCTTTTTAGGTCTACGACAAGTCTCGTCCCTCCGGATACCTTCATAACCGCAAGCAAGATTTCATAAAAGCCACTGGACGTGTTCACTTCTGGGCCCCAGGATATCAGCTTTCTTGGTTAGAAACTGCTGAATCTGCAGCTAAAGGAGCTGCATCTTTTCTCTGTTCTTTCCCCATGTGCTATAATGGAAACCGATTCTGGAAGGAAGCAGGAAAACTCCAAGCAGTACCTTTTCGGTACCACTTCCGGGATGATCTCATCAGCTGGTTGATTTCTGATCCGGGTCACCGCTATCTAGGAGAGGAAGCTACAAAAGATTTCCCTGATGACGGAGCCAATGCCTTAGTGCCAGGACTCCCAGGACCTTGCTGTTTAAAAGGAAGGCGGAACCCCTCGTGCAGAGGAGGACATCAATGATTCGATGACTTTGGCTAGCTCTAAGCAGGAGTACGTTCCTGAATCTCACACTCTCTTCGGATAATGTCATCAAGCTGGCCAAGAAGCTTCTGCATCCTCAAAGGAATTCCTTACCACCTGATTCGCCTGTACTGTGTGTATCCTCCATTCAAGCAGCCACATGTGCCTTCTTGCTATGACTAATGCTTCAGGAGGAAGGAAAGAAGTCCTTTTTCTGCTTCTGCCACACTGGTCCTCAGTACTCTGATATTGCAGGGGTAGGAAGTCATGGGTTGGACGGGACGCGCTACCCAATGCTCTACTTTATTGGAAACTGTTCAATAAAGAGCTATTCTTCTTGTGAGCCAGGATCCACACCACAAATAGCAGCAGGGACATGTCCTCTAAAACCCACAATGTGTGGGTTAGCTGTAAACGGCAGACCTCCCACCATGGCTCCGCCCTGGAGATACGGATGTGCTAAGATTAAACATCCTAAGTGGTATGAGGAATATCGAACAAATTAGGATGTTTCCAACGTCCAATAGGGATCCACCTGTGAGGCAAACAAACAAGAGGGGCTAGCACTAGGGGATGCTCAAGATGAACCCCAAACTTTGGCAAAGCCAATAGTTATAGCTGAAAGTGCTTCCCATGCGGCTAGTCATCCACCCATCTACACATCTTGTCACTCATCATCCAGACACTCAGTCACTCATTTTTGCACCCATCCATCCAAAATATTGGCTCCTTCTTGCATTCACCCACACATTTTATACCCACATCCCCCTATCCACAATAGCACATGCATACACACAAACGTTTCAGTCAATGAAGAGGAATTTTCAGTGATAGCCAAGCCTATTGACTTTGTCAATGCTTTTTTAAAATTCATTGTGGTTCATATATTTTAGCTTTTTGTTTATTCATCAAGCACTGTTGCTGCCAGAAGGCAAAAAAAAAATGCCCATGCATGTATTTGCACAGTTGCTTTGTTGAACCTGTCCTGCATTTGTAATAAAACTAGTCCGACCGCCGCACTGACGGGATCCTTGATCCTGTTGGATCCAGCAGTCTTTCCCCCCGCCAGCCGAGATCCAACCGCCTGCATCCTTATGTGGCGGTCAGATCCAATGGGCTGGATGGCAGTGGGACGGCCACCAACAGCCTCACGGTGGTGGTCCTCTCGCCATCGTAATCAGGCCCTGTGTTTCCAGCCTCAGTGAAAATTGCAAGGCCCACAAAAAAAACACAGACATGTCTTGTGTCCTTCTGGGGTTGTGGCTTTTATAAACCGCTGAACCTTCAAGGGGCACTGCAGTGAGGAATAGACAAATTACCAGCGGATTCAGACCTGAAATTACCATTTCACCCAGTAATTCTCAGGGTTTCATTCGGAACACCTGGAAACTTTACTCCTGGCATTAACCGCATCGCTGCGGCGGTTATTTTTCCGCTGTGCGGCAATTTACAAAAAGCAGCGTTACATGACGAGCTCAGCTCGTCATCCGCACACGACCACCGTGGCTGATGACGAGCTGAGCTCGTCATCAGCAGCGAAGGGGTTAACAACCCCTGGCTCGGGGCGCAGCTACACGAGGGGTGCTTGAGATGTGACACCCTCCCAAATGATTGCATTCTTAGCTTGGTCGTTGAGTTTGGGGACCCTGAATTGGGTCTGCTATGTCAGTGTTAGTTTTTCTCATTGACCTGATTTCACGAACGCGATTTTAACACGTTAATTTTTGGACGAGGAACTTAAATATGTATAGTGACTGGTTTACTAAAAAAGTAGCAAACCTTTACCCAAAGAAGTATTCCTTGAGTAGATGCAAATCTACTACTTTTTCTAGGTCATACATATTGGCAGTAGTGGGCTTGGTCAGCTGTGCCAGTCTTTGGTTGCCAGTATTATTACTGGCAATCAAACACTCAACAGGTGTTGGAATGAGACCTTGCAAATAGTCTAACCACTGGCAATTGCTCAGGGTAGCATTGCAGACCATCGTTTCTCTCCCACTTTCCACTTTAGACCGACGGTCTGATTGAACTCAGACAAGACGGAAGTCCTCATCCTGGGACCATCACCCTCCGCCTGGGACGAGTCCTGGTGGCCCCCAGCCCTGGGCACCGCCCCCAAGCCTACAGACCACGCGCGCAACCTGGGCTTCATCCTGGACTCCTCCCTCTCGATGACCAGACAAGTCAACGCTGTCTCCTCTTCATGCTTTCACACCCTCCGCATGCTCCGCAAGATCTTCCGATGGATCCCGACCGAAACCAGGAAGACAGTCACCCAGGCCCTCGTCACCAGCCAACTGGACTACGGAAACACCCTCTACGCCGGAACCACAGCCAAGCTACAGAAAAGACTCCAACGCATCCAGAACGCCTCCGCCCGACTCCTCCTGGACATCCCCCGACGCAACCACATCTCCTGCCACCTGAGAGACCTGCACTGGCTCCCCGTCAGCAAGAGGATCACGTTCAGGCTCCTCACCCACGCACACAAGTCTCTCCACGACCTGGGCCCCAAGTACCTCAACGACCGCCTGACCTCCTACACTCCCACCCGCCAGCTACGATCGACCAACCACGCCCTCGCCGCCATTCCACGCATCTGAAGAGCCACCGCCGGAGGCAGATCCTTCTCCTACCTGGCGGATAAAGACATGGAACTCCCTCCCCATCCACCTTCGACTGACCCAGGACCACCTCTCCTTCAGGAAGCAACTGAAGACCTGGCTATTCGAGCAGTAGCGAACCCCTTCCCCAAGCACCTTGAGACCCTTCCGGGTGAGTAGCGCGCTATACAAATGTCATGATTGATTGATTGATTGATTGATTTAGGGTTTGTCAGATGGAGTAAATGCAGACAGAATGGCAGCCACCACCCGGCCCCATCGCATCCATCTACATTGGCAGAAACTGCTGTCATGGAGGTTGCTGTCAATGTAGGAAAAGTTTGAAGGGCGACCCTGTCAAACATGAAAGCTGGCTGTCAAACCTTTTCAAAGTTTTTTTTTATTTTTCAAAAACAAACACCTAGGCAGAAGGGACCCCCACAACCTTAGTTAAATTTCAGCAGGTCAAACCTGCCAAAATTGAACAGGGGAAAAGCATTCAATATTTACAGTTTCATGCAGAGTTTGGTACGCTAAACACCCAAATGTGTATGTTAATCCCCACCAACTTGCAAGTAGGTGCTATTTTTCTCACCTGGTACATAACATACCCTGTGATATCGTTATTTATCACATGCGATAAATAACACCAAAACTCAATTCAGGCCTTAAGTGTCAGTCATCCCCCACTTTTGTGTGGCACTTTCCTACCGTAGGGCTGACTGTTAGTTTTCTTAACCTCTTCGATGCTGATGACGAGCTCCGCTCCGCTCAGCTCCGCTCGTCATCAGCCACGGTGGTCGTGTGCGGATGACGAGCTGAGCTCGTCATCTAACGCAGCTTTTCGAAAAAAGCAGCGCAGCGGAAAAATAACCACCGCAGCGATGCGGTTAATGACTGAAAGTGAAGAACACATCATTTACTTTTCTGCGTTGATTAAAGTGAACCTGAGCATCACCAAGTGTATGTACTGAGACTGGGCATTATTGCATACTAGTATGAATAAGATTTCATTGAGACCCTTGCGTGGGGGACTTTAAATAGGGGTGCTACTCTCAGTTTGGAAAACTTTGTTCTTTACAAATGTCCATTAAGTTTTCCAACTTGCCTTAGGCAAAGTTTTGGTCGCTACATCCCTGCTGCTAGATTGCCCAAGGAAGAAGAGTCGGCCATACAGCTGGCTTGCGGTGATTGTGTGTGTGTGCGTGTGTATGTGTGTGTAAGGGTGGTGACTTGCTGCCACTCCAGTGTCCTTAGCCCTGAGCAGCAGTGGATAACATAATTATGCTCTGCAGAAGCCCACTGGTAATACCCTGCTGCCCATCATAAACCACCAACACAAATTCACCCTGGCAAAAGATGTGTGAAACTGGCAGCTCTTTGATTTTAATCACAGTTGAATCAGCCTCACACCAGCATGGTGACAGCACAAGGTCTGTTTAGAATAATTGCTTGCTGTACATTCAGTTCTAGTGGATTTGCTTAGGCACATATATTATCTTTTTTCTACAGAGAAATATTGCTTCTGGGTGCTGTAAGAAAATCTTAAGTGAGTAAATATTTCTTCAGGTACCTGTCAGAACCCAATATAAATCCTATGACTTTTAGCCAATAGTTTTGGCATCTGTCCTTTGAAATGACCCAAGACTGCCATGTTGTTACCAAAAGGTTCATGAGGGAGAATCCTTCTTCGCAACCACACCTCATGGAGATAGTCTGGATCACTGGCTAAACCTGTTCTCTTGGTGAGGTGAGGGCTGGCATGGACATTTTCACCAAGGTTGCTCTCCAGTTCAAGCTCCGTCCTGCAATGGAATTTATGAAATGGCCGCCTTGTACTTGGAAAAGGCCTTCGTACAATAACAACCAGCTGTGCACAAAGGTGCTCGAGCGGAATCAAGTGCCAAAGAGCTTCTCTGTCCAGGCTTCAAGCCCTAGAATAATGTTGCCAGAGGCGACACGGCCTTTACAACGTGGGCTGAGCCACGAGTGCCATATTCCCGCAAGCGGAACCACGCTTGCCGTAACCACGCATATGCCTTAACCTCATGCATGAGTGGTTAAGATAATGCGCGGTCTAGATGCTAGGATCGCAGGCACCGGAAGAAGAAAGATAAGGAGAGGGCGCCGTCTGATAAGTGGGGCTGGGTTTGGGCGGGTGGGAGTTAGTTTTTAAGGGTTGGGGTAGTTTTTAGGGCTCAGGGTTGGGGGGTCATTTTTAGGGCTCAGGGGTGGTTTTCAGGGCTCGGGGTAGTTTTTTGGACTCATGGGGTCAGATAGTGTTTAGGGCTCAGGGGGGTCCGGGTAGGGTTTAGGGTTCAGGGAGGGCTTGGGTAGTTTTTAGGGCTCAGGGGGGTCAGGGTAGTGTTTAGGGCTCAGGGGGGTCGGGTAGTGTTTAGGGCTCAGGGTAGTTTTAAAGTATGATGGGTCGGGTAGTTATTAGATCTCTGGGCGGGGGGCTGGGGTGTGATCTTTACTGCACATCCATTTACCAGCCATGCTTTTATCACGAAATTGCATCGTAAAGGCATGTGTGGTAAAGCGATGCGTTATTCAGATGCATTCGTTATTCGGGCAGCATCGTAGAGGCACGCATGGCTTAGCCATGCGTGCCTCTGTCATGCAACCTCCCAGAGATGTGAGGCTCCGGCTTAACCAGGCTTTGGGCCTCAGACAAAAAAAATGTAAACAACACTTTTGAGTTAGGTATGATTAGTCGCCCGGTGCCCGGCCACACTGGCCAACATGAGGTAGAATGATGTCTTGAAACCCTCGGGTCAAAGACGCTAATAACTGCACAATTATAGGTAGTAGCTGTTTTCACGACTTAAGGACTCATTCATTAGGTGTGCATCTAATGCCACAGAGTACATTCTTTCTTTTGACCATCCCCATTGGCTGCATTTTCAGACTTGAAAATCATCACCTTCTACTAACACATTCACTTTTGGCCCAATTCCATCCATTGCTCAGTCAAGTAGTCGCTTGGACTGCACCCGTCCGGTCCATCCCATGGTCACTCTGGGCAGTTGAGGCTGCAGAGGTCTGCAGACCGGAAGAAGCTGTACACATTAATGAGCGGGAACATGACAAGAGCCCCAATCATGGAGCCCAGCTGCACCACTGCTCCGCACCACACGAGGGCGCTGTGACTGTGACTCCGTAGGATCATGCCAGTCATCACCTTCACATAGCTGAGGAATCCAGTGAAAAGGACCCAGGACAGCACCTGCAACAAGAGAATGACATAGGCCTCAGTCACTGTACATCAGGATGATACCCAAAGGGGACAATCAGTAGCAGACTTAAGGTGTAAGAACCCATGGAAAACATTAATAGTGAGCCCAAGATGTGGGTGAGGTTTAAGGCATGGCAGAGAATTGAGGCAGCCCTTGGGTGGGCGCAGTTTTGGGTGTTCTTTGATGCCACAAGTGTTAGTTTACTTTATTAATGTTCACTTTTTGAGTGCAATTGTGTGTTTACATGTTTGAACCATTTGAGCCTCCATATAAGACACACTTTTTGAAAAACTATATTGTATTGTAGCATTTCTATGGGGGTTTGGTACACCGGAGTCCTTTCCAGGTATTTAGTAAGAAGTTACTCCATTAGTTTTGCATGGTTGCAAGCAGGTTTTGGTTAAAGCATCAACTGTGAGTGGTGGGTTTTGCTCTTGTACATGAAGCACGTGGTACAGCATCGTGCATTGAATAACCTGCAAAGGGAGTGTAATTGTATTTATATAGCGTTTACTACTCCAGACAAGACATTGAAGCGCTTTTTTTGTGAGTAGCATGCTACTCAGGAACCCAAAAAGGATTTGTGGTGAATTTGTATAAGGAAATGTGAAATTAGTTTTAGAAGTGGACATGTGAGTCTGTTAGTTGCATTGAAAAGGATAGTGGAGGGATAGAAGTGGGAAGGGATAGTTTTGCAAGCTGTGAGTAGAGAGAAGAATGACTTGATTCTGAGAGTCACTTGAACCATGATTCTAGGAAAAGTCATATCTTAACTTCTCTTCTCAATTCCAGGTAGTCCTCCAGAATGTCTTGGTGGTTCCTATTCTCTTTGACAGCATTTGTCATAGCCTACAGGTTGGTACAGAGAACGACGTCCCACCAACGCGGGTACCAATCTCATTTGAGTCTAACTTTACACTAGTAGCAATGATGGGCTTTTTCAAGACCTGATAAACATAAAGCTATGACCAGAGGCTAGGATTAGGTTATTAGTCAATCGTACGCAACAGTTGAATAAGTTGTGCAGATGCCAGAAAACTGCCCACAGCTTCTTCCCAGAAGAAAGACCTTAACTGCCCACACGTTCTTCCCAGAAGAACAACCTTTTAAATTCCAGTAGCATAGGAGTGATGCTGACAGGAAACGAAGGCAGGAGAGAAAATGGGTGGCATCAGGAATCTGGGAACTTCATGACGAAGCCGCCTCCTTCGCTTGTTCTGAAGCCTTTATACCCCTATCACCGGTCACACTTTGACTGCACACAAGGTAAGTGAAATCCCTACAATCACTTCTACTGGCGGTTCATATATTGCTTCACATCAAGAAGACACCTTTCCAGTCATAGGCTTTCCTTTACAAGCCAGGGTATTTAGGGATTGTAGTCTTTGCTTGTGTTGTCTGTTTCAATTGAACTAACTGCATTAACCACACCTGTGAAGGTGAAGGAATCACTGTGATTCAATTTGAGGCTCTCTTTAGATCCCCCTGGAAATTTTGCCAGGTGCTGTAGGGATACAATTCAGTGGTCGATTGAAGGAGGTTTATATGTGAACGCGCTGGATAATTTTGAGCAAGTTAATTCGAGACAGAACTACCTCTAACAAAACTGTAGATATGGGAAACACACAGTTTAAATGATTGGGAGTTCCTGTACACCTATTAGTTTTTCATGGAACTGCACTGCAAAGCTTGAAACACCCGGATGATTTTCCTTATGCTCTATTAGATTACAGTTGTAGTTTTTTCCCTGAAGAAGCAGAGCGGGTATTCCGCGACACACGTGTTGGTAACTTCAGTGCTTTTAGGGCATCTCAAGTGAAGAGAATTGGCAATTAGTGCTTTACCATCAGGCAATGCAAAAAGAACAATTGATGGACAGAATTCAGAACAATGTCATACATTAACACCAGTACAGAGATCTGGGCCTAAATCCATCGTTCTTTGCTCACCATGCCATTCCAGTTTGGACCCAGCCATATGCAAATCAGTCTTGACCCTGTGCCCAATGGAAACAGTCCAGCCCAAACTGCCAGGCCAGGTCCTCCCTGGACTGGAATCAAGCATCCTAGGACCGGTTTCAGGCTTTCAGCCCTCATCAGCCAGGATAGTTTGACTCCAGTGGCATGGAGAGCACGGGACTCACATCTGAGCATACCCGTCCCACTCATGGTGACCAATGCAAAAAGAACAATTGATGGACAAAATGCAGAACAATGTCATACATTCACCCCGGTACAGAGATCTGGGCCTAAATCCATCGTTTTTTTGCTCGCCATGCCATTCCAGTTTGGACACAGCCATATGCAAATCAGTCTTGACCCTGCGCCCAATGGGAACAGTCTAGCCCTAACTGCCAGGCCAGGTCCTCCCTGGACTGGAAACAAGCATCCTAGGACCGGTTTCGGGCTTTCAGCCCTCATCTGCCAGGATAGCTGGACTTCGGGATAATAAGACTTGTTTTTTTAAACATATTTGCTGTCAACCACAGGCTTTGAAGCCACATTTTAATTGCAATATTCTTTTACTGTAGTGAACCCCTGTCAAAGGGCTTACTAATAACCAGAAATACATTGAGTATAACATGACTTGCTATCGAGGAAGTTTTTGTGTGTTTTTGCGTGTCCAGAAAAAGGCTTGGATGTGCCTATCTGGATCATGAGAAGCAGTAAAATTCATAAGTCCAGCGGCCACTTAAAATGCTCAAATCATTTCCTATTCTTCCGCCGACCTCTTAACGCTCCGCCATGCTGTGCCCCTATTGCCTCGTGCAGCCAGGGCAGCCCAGGATTGTGGTATTTTGGTCTCCCCGGACTCTTCTGTCCTTGCGACTCCCCCCCTATGCCCCGAGCCCGTACCGTCTCATCACTCTATACCAACGCTAGGGACTTCTCCCCTGACCGTGCTGTATCTCAATACCCGGTCTATGGTGAAACATCAGCTTGAAATTTTTCAGCTACTAGATGAAAGAGCTGTGGATATTCTACTCTTATCCGAAACTTGGCTGACTGATGACTCAGTCCCCGATATTCTTGCTGCCATTCCTACCGGCTATTATATTTTGCAATCTAATCGCCCAGCTGGGCAAGCCGGAGGTGGGGTAGCAGCTATCATCCGTACACAGTACACCTTTACCACCTTGGCTTGTGCTGCGATCCCCAAAACAGAAAGCCTCGTTATTAAATTTATCTCCATTAAGTCTTCTTTCATCTGTGTCCTCGTGTACAGACCCCCTGATTACATGCCTTCCTTTCCCCAACAGTTCGGTGACCTAATTTCCCAACTTATCATCAACAACGCTAAGGTTATCATCATTGGTGATTTTAATTATTGGCCCTCTGACCCTCGGGAAAGTCGCTTATCGGAGAAATTTTCGGACCTCCTTTTAAGCATGAATTGTCGTCAATTTATCAGAACACCCACTCACTGTAAGGGTCACATCCTGGACCAGGTCTGGACGGCAAACCTCGAAATCTTGCCCCCCATAGTGACTCCTTGTTCCTGGTCAGATCATTATTTCATTTCCTTTTCTTTTAACTTATCTACCCCCTGTCGTCGTCCCCCCCACGACCAATGTTTTAGCCCGGAATTGGAAGAAAGCCAATCTGACGGACCTTCACTCCATATTGGCATCTACAGCACCTTTGCCCTCTGGTTCAGTGACTCGTCAGGCCTCTACTCTCGAACAATGGCTGTTGTCTGCATGTAACTCTGTTGCCCCTCTGAAAACCATAAAATCCATGCGCCCTCATGACGCCCAGTGGTGGTTCACAGATCAACTAAAACTAGATAAACTTGCTCTTCGCCAGGCCGAGCGACGATGGCGACGCAACTACAATCCACAACTCAAACTTAAATTTGTGAACCGTTTAAAAGCCTACAAATCTTCCATCCTTTCGGCCAAGACAACTTACTTCTCTCACAAAATTATGGAGTCTGCCTCTAAGGCAAAGGACATATTCTCCATAGTGAATGAGCTCTCTCTTCCAGACCGGGTCACTTCCCCACCCCTACCCACTCAGGCTCTGTTTGATTCATTAAATACTTATTTTTTGGACAAAATTATCACTATTAAAAACAATATCCCCCTGCCCCCATCCTCTTCTCCTCTTCCCTTACCCCCCAATAATCCCCATCATCTGGATGTCTTCCCCCCTATCTCTATCATTGAGTTCCATAGGTTACTGCACAAAGTTAGTTCCAGCTCCCCCAATGACTGTTGCCCTCCCCAGATCCTCAAAGAAATCTTCTTCGCCTGCCCTGACCCTGCTTTGGCACTACTCAACAACTCGCTGTCTACTGGAGTGGTTCAGGACTCCTTTAAACAGGCAGTTGTGATACCAATCCTAAAAAAATCCAACGCTGACCCTACGGTCCTAAGTAATTACAGGCCCATCTCCATTCTCCCCTACCTAGGAAAGAAATTTGGGAGATCTACGTCACGCGCTGTCTAAGTGCCTTTATCGAGAGCTCGTCCTTTTTTAGATCCCCAACAGGCCGGTTTCCGTCCTCTTCATTCTACTGAGGCGGTCATCGTGGCTGTTATGGACACTTTAAGAACAGGTGCCGACAATAACATCTCTCAAGCCCTTGTCCTGTTGGATTTGTCGGCGGCTTTTGACACGGTCGATCATACTATACTGATCGACCGTGTCAACAATGCCGGCTTCCAGGGCGTAGCCCTCGACTGGGTCAGATCTTTCCTGGACAAGCGATCCCAGGCCGTACACTTGTCTACTTTTTCTGCTTCTTATTCTCCCCTCTCCTGCGGAGTCCCTCAGGGCTCCGCCCTATCCCCTTTGCTTTTCAATCTGTATATGCAGCCCCTAATAGTCTCCCTTCGCAAATCCTCTGCCACAATTTTCAACTATGCGGATGATTTGCAGTTAATATTCCCCATTGACACTTCCCTTTCCTCCCGTATCAGTTTTCAAACCACCATGCTAGACATCTCAGAATGGATGTCTCGCAGCCAGCTCAAATTAAACCCCACAAAGACTGAGCTTGTGCTGGTGGGTGGATCCGCCAACCCATGGAATGACAGCTTTAGGCCCCTATCACTTGGGATCCCCCTTGTCCTGTCAACTCTGTGAAGAGCCTTGGTGTAGTCATCTCTGGTGACCTATCTATGAGGCCTCAGATTAGTGCTGTAACATCATCCTGCTTCTTCCACCTGCGTAGGATACGCAAAATCAGTAGATTCCTCACCAGAGATGCACTCATCCTTGTCATCTTGGCTCTTGTAATGTCCAGAATTGACTTTGCTAACACTCTGTACGCAGGAATTCCCGCCTACCACCTTCACAGGCTGCAGCTGGTGCAAAACCAGGCTGCTCGCTTAGTATACCATCAGCCTAAGCATCAGCACGTCTCGCCGCTATTGCGAAGCCTGCATTGGCTCCCGGTGGCCAAACGCTGCACTTTCAAACTTGGCTGTACGATATTCAAAGCCCTTTCCAACCTTGCGCCCGCCTTCATTTCTTCTAGCTTGAAGCGATACACACCCACGAGAGACCTTCGCTCTACCTCCCATAACCTTCTGCTTATCCCTAAAATTAAACGTAAAAAACATGGCGGCCTCTGCTTCTCTTTTTTGGCCCCCAAATTTTGGAACCCCCTTCCGCCCTCTTTCCGTCATTGCCCTACCTACGACTGCTTCCGTAGGACATTGAAGACGTTTCTTTTTCAGTTAGCATTTGAGTAAACCCCTGCCCTTGCCCTCCGCATTTGTTATGAGCGCCATGAAACCGTTCCGGTGAACGTGCGCGGTATAAAATATTTTAACATAACATAACGTGTGAATGAAACGAAGAAAATAAATGAAACAGAACAAACATGTTGAAGTACCTTGATTAATTTTCGTCAAAAATGTGAAAATTGTAGATACAAAAGTGGGCTAACCCCAATTTAAAGCTGTGCACCTGGTTTAAAAGTGATACTTCGCTCTTTCTGCTCATGATGTTTAACTCAGGGTAGATCACGCAACTCAGGGAGCATGCTAAAAAGAGCAAGTTTAAAATGTTTATGGGAAAATGAAGGAATAAATGGAAGAACGAAGGTGTGCACTGCAATCATTGTGATAGCGGTCTTTTCAACAGAACCAGGAGAAGCACTAATAGTGATTACGGAAGCAGCCGGCGAGTTTGGTTCAATCTCAGGCTATAAATTAAATGTCAATAAGACTCAAGTCCTTCTTAATCATAAACCTCTTGCCCCTGTGCAGGGAGTCTGTTCAGTTGCTACTTATTTGGGGGTCAGGATATCAGCACAGGTAGATAGAATATTTTCTTTAAATTCTGAAGCTTTGTTAAAAGAGACAACTTAGGGGCCCATTAGGATGACAAAGTCCGCCTGCCATCCCATCGTATAGAGTGACCGCCTGCCATAAGGGCGGGGGTCCCATGCCTGCAATTAGGATGCGCCTGCCACAGTGAAGGGCGCATCCAGCATTCCTGACATTGTGGCGGGCGGTGCACTCAGCACCGCCTGCCACAATGCCAGGAAGGCATGCTGTGCACTTCCATGCACAACATGGCAGGCACTGCGCGGTGCCTGCCATGTTGTGCATGGAGCTGCTGGGGGGTTCCATAGGTACCCCCATGTGCACCCCCCACCCACCCGGAGTTCCTGGGGGCCCGCAACAGGCCCCCGAAGCAGACTCCGCATGCCTTTCCATGGCGGCAATGCCGCCACGGAAAGGCATTGGAAAATGCCCATTCTAATATGGCTGGCGGTGTCAGACACCGCCACCATACAGAACCCTTTTCTGCCCGGTCGCAAGGCGAACGGGGCGGAAAAGCGGCGGACGGTCTTTCCATCCGCCACGGACCCCCTGCCATAATATGGCGGGGGCATTCCTGCACGGATGGTGGGCGGATCGCCCCCACCAGGTCGGCGGTGGCTACCGCCGGCCTGGCAGAGGTGATCCGCCCGCCATCCTAATGGACCCCTAAGTCTTTAAAAAAATGGCATAAGTTGCCTGTCAGTATTATTGGCAAAATTAACACTATCAAAATTAAGATTTTGCTTAAGTTTCTTTATTTTGTACGCTCTATTCCGTTACGCGTTCCAAACTCATTTTGTAAGCAATTAGATGGAGCACTAGGCAGTTTTATATGGGGATATAAGAAAGCAAGACGAGCGACAGATAGGTCGAAACTCCCTTTCAGTCAAGGGGGTCTAGAGTCCCTGATTTTAAAACATACTTTTGGCCAGACAGTTTTATTCATCTCCGTAGTCTCATCAATCCTGCTAGCACCATTTTCTGTCATGAGTTTATATTGGAGAGGAGAGCAATATGTTTCTGTATAGAATCAACGACCCAAACTATTTTAAAAGGGTAAAATTCAAGACTATACGGGACGGTATACTCATTTGGCGTGCTATCCTGCTTAGTGGTAACATCTCTCCTTATCATGATAAGTTTCCGTTATGGAATAATCCAGGATTGCCGGAGATATTCCATAATGATGTGGGTAAAAAATGGGCTAGATGTGGAGTCACATGTTTAGGGGATCTGTATGGGTATACACCTGTTACAACGCATTCGTTACAACGCACTACCGTTACAACGCGACTTTTACAACGCATACCATTACAACGCATTGCGCTGGGGGGCGCTCTAGGATAGGGAATAAGTATAATTTACTATCCAACACCTTCCCTAGGGTCCACGGGGACTGGAGTTAGAATAGTAAATTATACTTACCACTATCCAGCACCTCAAAGCGCTATGCGTTGTAATGGTATGCGTTGTAATGGTCGCGTTGTAACGGTAGGTAGTTGTAATAGTATGCGGAGTAACATGGTACATCCATCTGTATGACTACAGAGGTTTTGTCTCATTTGATAGACTGCAGATTAAGCATAAATTGCCAGACCATATGCTGTTTAAATACTATCAGATCCGGGATTATTTTTTAAGAGATCTAAACCTGATAAACATAACCGGCTCTGAGATATGGGATTTTATGTATGAGTAGAGTCTAAATCTTTGATTAGTGGGGTGTAAAAATGGCTAAGTAGCTACAGATCAAACGACTGTGAGAGATTAGCCGATCGTTGGGGTAAGGTTTTGGGGATTACGATAGTGGCTATTACTATATCACAAGCTTTCAGTACCATAGACAAGGCTGTGCACTCTACTAATCTGCTTCTGCAGCAACACCGTACGATATGTCTCTTATACTATACTCCAGAAAGAATAGCTAAATGGTCACCTGATAATAATACAATTAGGGATCGGACAAAATGCCTGAGATGTAATTTACATGCGGCTGACATTAAACATATGTTTATAACATGCCCAGAACTGACAACATTCTGGCAGAAGGTTGGGAATGTTCTGCTTCAGAAGTTAGGGATAGAAACACCTCTGTTGATTATTGAAATCATGATGGGAAATTGTTTTGTGAGTTCTAAATACAACAGTCTGCTTGCTATTTTACTAGTTTCTGCAAGATTAACTATAGCTAGGGTGTGGATCTCACCAAAACCCCCATCTGTCATGGATTGGTGGCTGCTAGTAAGGCAAATATATGATATGGAACACGTGCTGGCTAAGACAAGAGGCACTTGTTCTATAGCTAAATGTACTACAAACTGGGGATCTTTGTTTTAGGTGGCATAAGTAGTATGATTTAGTGGTGGTTTAGACTGGCTTGACTATTCTCTCTGGCTTATGTATAAGTTTATTAATTAATCCTCCTTTTTACTCTTGTGTCATTTTTTTGTAATCTGCTTTTTTTAATTAAGTGTGTAATAATTATGTTTTCTGTGATGTCAGTATATACTCAATACTGTATATCTGATTTGCTTTGTGTTTATTACCCTCTAGTTGCCAAATATTTTTTTTTAAAGGTAACCTCAGTGCTTCTAATTGGCTCCATTAGCATTCAACTATATATATTTGTCACATTATTGCTGGATTGGATGTGATGTACCTAATTGTATCGATGGATAGAATGATATTCTCCTTCAGAAAGCAACTAAAAACCTGGCTATTCGATAAGTAATGTACCCACCCTCCCTCAAGCGCCTTGAGACCCTCTGGAATCTGGCTATTCGATAAGTAATGTACCCACCCTCCCTCAAGCGCCTTGAGACCCTCTGGGTGAGTAGTGCACTATACAAATCCCTGAACTTTAACTTGAATGTAACCGAAGCATACTGAATAAAATTGATGGATGAAATACAATTTAACCATACTGATGTTTTGAGTGTTTATATTACGATTTCAACTCCCCACTACCCTCATTGAATTTGGTTTCAGTTCTGTCAGCTGGATAAACTTACATCAGTGGGTGAATGCGCTGGACCATTTCTCCGTTTATACAGTTCCTAATTCTGGGATACAATTTATATTGGAAAAGGTGTGCCACTCTGGTGCCTTTTGACTGCAGGCCCGCTCTGTATTTAAAAAAAAACAGATAAAGTGGGACTTGGCTACGTCTAGAGTATTTGTCTTTCACCTTATGCTATTGGCTGTTTGCATAGGAGGCTATTTTACCTCTCAAAAGTGCACAATATATTCACAGGTAAAAAAAAAATTCTCCTAGATACAAATTGTTATTTGGTTTTTAAATGGAGTGGGTTTAAAAAATATATTTTAGTCAGGACTCAAAGTGAAGACAGAAGTATAGGCTTAGTCAGGGCTTGCTCCCTCGGATGGTGAGGAAGGAGAGGTTCCACTCTAAGACTTTTCCATGGATGCTGGCATTGTGGAGTCTTGTGTAGAGGGTGTGGTGGGAGACTGTGTCGAAAGCGGCAGAGAGGTCCAGGAGCAAGAGGGCTGCGGTTTCTCCTCGGTCGAGGTGATTGCGTATGTCGTCTGTTGAGGTGAGTCGTGCAGTCTCGCTCCTGTGTTTGCTTCTGAAGCCTGATTGGAAGGTGTCCAAGATTTGGTTTATTTCGACGAATTTGGTGTGTTGGGTGCCGATGGCCTTCTCGATGACTTTGGGTGGGGAGTAGGAGCAGAGAGATGGGTCTGTAATTCTTGAGGCTAGTCGGTTCGGCAGAGGGTTTTTACAGCAGGGGGTTAATCTCTGCATTTTTCTAGTCTTCTGGGAAGATGATGGATTCGGAGAGCAGTTGATGGTGTGGCAGAGTTCATGGGCGATGGTGGTGCTGGGTCGGTTGCATATGTGGTGGAGGCATGGGTCTAAGGGGGGCCCAGAGTGGATGGTCTTCATGACCCATAAGGTGTTGTTGGTTATGAGGGTCGTCCAGTTGAGCAGGGTCAGCCGGGATCTGGAGCATGTGGGCGTGGTGGGCGGGTCCAGCATTGCAAATCTGTTGTAGATGCCTGTGATCTTGCGGTGGAAGAAGGTGACAAGATTATCTCTCAGAGGGCTTGGGATGGGGGACGTCAGTGGCATCCGCGGTGGGTTTGGCAAATTCTTTTATCACAGAGAATAGTTCTTTGCTGTTGTGTACGTTAGCTTTGATATGTTCTTGTATGGCAGTTTTCTTTGTGGCTCTGATGAGGTTGTGGTGTGTGGTGAGGACAGTTTTGAAGGCTGCTTAGTCTGCCAGGGTCTTGCTGCTATTCCATCTTCTCTCAAGTCGTCTGTAGGTGTGCCTGGACTCTTGGACGGTGAGAGAGAACCAGCTGGCTTTCTCAGCAGGCTGTTTGCCGGAGGAATTCCTGATGGGAGCCAGTGTGTTAGCGCAGTCGAAGACCCATAGGTGGAGGTTGCGTGCGGATGTGTTGGTGTTCGTTGAGGTCGGCTGTGGTGTCTTGTGGAGGGTGTTGCGTTATCGAGTTGGTCACAAACAAAGAAACATTTTTTAACAATTCAAGGGTGGGAGAAAATTATGCAAGAAATAGTATACGTACATTGCTATAAAGACCAAATTGATAGTCAAAATGTATTTTAATTTAAATATATTTCTTTGTGGCACAGCTACCAGAATTTCATTTAAATTTGCTCAAGGTTTGTCTCTGAAAAGCAAAGTAGCCAACTATGACATAATCAATTTTCAAGGGTAGGGATTGACTCTTCTCTCCAGAGGAGGAAGGTTTGCAGAACACAGAGGGAAAAATAGCTCTGGGCTCTAGCTGATGGCATTTCATAGTCCATAACTCTGCTCTTGTTCCAGACTTTTGAAGCAGAGGTTCCTCTCGGAGTACCAGGCGCCTACACTCTCTGGGGCATCATGGAGTGGGAAAGCCTAGAAGGAAGACGCAAGCATTTGAAGTGGGATGGGATGACCAGGCTGTTAATGGGTGGGGTTGTAATTTAGGCAATAAGTCTACATCTCTGAGTAAGGGCTCTATCACACAGATACTCCTCAGCAAAGTGTGCTGGATCTGTGTGTGTGTGGCCACAGCACTGGAAGCGGAAATCCTTTTTTTTTAGGCCTGAAGCCCTCACCCATCCAGAGGTGGCATGCTTCATCCTCAGGCCTTCCTCACGCTGGCATGAGGAAAAGCTGCCATTGTGCTCTACCACTCTCCTCAGAGACGAGCTCTCAAGAATATGAATAGGAGTAGATGACTTTAGGGCAGGAATTCTAGGGATCACACATGGGGTGGCTCCTCCTTGAAGGCACAGGAGTGTCGCCCCACTAATCGAATTGCTCCAGTTATGGAAAAATAAAATTGGTTATAAAGTTAATTTATTACCATTCTATTTTTCAAAATCCCATCGCGAACTGAGTGTTAGGCGGAGCGGACAGGGTTTTTTGGTTTCGAAAGCAGTGATGTGTAGGGCACTTTAGGTTTAAAGTGCGCATGTCTTTTGGCCAGACGTCTTGAAACGGCCAGCCAGACATGCGCAGTTTAAACCTCTCTAACCCAGCTGTCTAGGACAGCTGGGTTAGAGACCGCGTAGGGCTCCAGTGTCCACGGGAGCGCTGAAGGAGGCAGATCTTTACAATCCTGGCGCTTCTTTCATGCTGCATGAAAGCTGCACCAGGATTGGTTACTGCAGTTTCCTGGTCCCATGTTGGAGCTTGCCTGCCTGCCTGGAGTAGACCCGATCGAGGAGGATGTCGTGCCAGGATTAAATGTAAGTGTAATTCTTTTTAAAATGTATTTATAACTTTTATTTTTTCCCTCCTGCCTCACCACCCTCCTTATATGCTAGCTGCCACTGAGGTTGCCTACTGCGTAGTACACAGAATGCCAGACCAAAAGAGTCCCCTCTTGTGAGGAAGCTCTTGCCTAGCCACAAAATAGATGTGTGTCCTGTATCCTGTATCTTTTTGTACTAGTTCCAGAACTATGGGGCAGATATAAACAACACTGGTCTCAAAATGCTGGTTGCACATTGCAAGCAGTATTTTTGCGACCAGTGTGGAATTTTTAGGTTGGTTCACAAAATTTCAAATCTAGCTGTTGCTTTAGTAATCGGTTTTGAAGAAAACACAAAAAAACAAACATGGAAAATCAGCTAACAACTTATGGCCACATGTACAAAGGTAACTATTTGTGATTACCAAAAAGCAATTATTTACAATCTGCTATTTGGTAATCGCAAACACCAATGTACAAATGTGTCTTTGACATATTTTTTGATTCCCATAGGGTCGCAAATAGACCTACCCCATGAATATTTATGAGGTAGGTCTCGGTTTGCGACCCATTGGGAATCGCTAAAATCACAGGGATGGTGGCCTGCTGGGGTCAGCAGACCACCATGTCTGTGATTTTTTTTTAAATAAAGCAATCTTTTAAAAAATATTGCTTGTGTAGCCCATTTTCCTTAAAGGAAATTTGGATATGATTTTTTTTTAAACTGTTTTTTTTCCCATTTTGTAAGAGCAGGCAGTGGTCCATGGGACTACTGCCTGCTATGGACCACTCCCTGCTCTTAAATTTTTTTTTACAAACATTCACAAAGGGGAATTTGTACATGTGTTACCACCTATGGGGATGGGTGGCAAAATGCAAATGTTTTGCAACCGCATTTCGGTCGCAAACATTTACACATACCTCTGCGATTTGGTATTAGAAAGGGACGCCCTAAACATGCCCCCTCCTATTACCGAATCGCAAACCCAGTTTTTGATTCGGTAATGGGTTACTGAATCGCAAATAGGGTTTTGTACATAAAAAATAGCCTTTTTGCGTTTGCAAATAGGCCGATTCTGAGAAGCCACCCATTAACAAAAAGCCTTTGTACACGAGGCCCAGAGTGCTATAAGGTCAATGTCTTCGCCCAGTCAACTTGACTTCTAAGTTTTCATTTGTGCATAGATTTCTTATGGAGAGGCATGACCCGATGCTGCTGTCTAGTGGCCCATTTTAATAACGGACTATTTTCTTGATACTGAATGTGCTATTATTCGCAGGGAGGTTTTACTCCAAAACGACTCCTCTCAATCCGGGGTATTGAACAAGTTTTATAAGTAACCCATTTGTTTCCAGACAGACCAAGCGATATTTTAATACTGCCCATTTGTTTCCAGAGAGATCAAGTGATATTTAACCCTCACACACACCGACCATCCACATTTTTTCTGCAGCATTTTCCAACATTTTGTATTTGTGCTTATTATATTTTTCTTTATTTTTCTAACTTGGTGTGGACCTCCCAGATACCAAAGGTGGCCCAAGGGTTAACTCTCATGAATCTGTTACTTCGGTGCAGCTGATTGGGTTTTGTGAAAGTTCAGTCAGAGCTTGCACTAAGGGCCTTTCTTCCAGAGCATGACCGACCACTTCCCTACTGCTGAGGACGTGTGGCACATAAGAGCCACGACGAAATCGTAGCTCAGATGACCAGAACCAGCATGTTGCCTGTCAGTTGGTGATTGCTATATTCAGGTGTTTAACTGAGATCAATGCGGTAAAACATTTGCCCTTGCGGTGTTAACATGTGTCACAGTGACAAAAAAGTGAAGCCATATGGCCTCAAAAGGCTAAAATATTGAAAGATAAGTTCATATAGAGAAAGTATAGATTTACTATTCCTAACTCCATATCTGTGTACCATGAAGATCCATATATCGCCAAGGTACATATATGTGGCGTTAGGTATAGAAAATCTATACTTACCTTTCGATATTTTGGATTTTACATTTTGTCCTCAATAATTGTATACCTTGATATTCTAGTTTTGATACTTAGAGGCATACATACCCCTTACATCCTGCACTTCATACTGTAAAGATAGGCAAATGTGCATGGGCAGGTCCTAGTATCAGCTCTGTAGATATGTGGCTAAGACCGGCCTCCGGCCTGACATGAACCTTGTTCAACTGTCCTAAGTCACCCCAGGTACATTTTCTCTATTGATCAGAACGTCTTGGCAATCAAGGAAATAAGCCAGCACCTTAAGATTTAAGGCCACATGTATCAAAAATCAATTTTGCATTCCCTAAATAGCGAATTTTAGGTAATCGCTATTTAAGGAATGCAAATGGTATGTAAGTAAATAGTGATTACCTAATAGCAATTCCTACAGAGTCGCAATCGCAATTAAGTAATCGCTATTAGGGAAAATCACAAATTAGGAAATGCAAAACTAAGGGTGCCCGGGCCCTAAGGCCTCCCTGAAGCACCCCCCAAAAATGTGCACATGTAAGGCTCACACATGCCCACACATGCTACATGGCACTTTAACCCCTTCCACACTCATGACGAGCTGGGCTCGTCATGGTGTAGCCTCCTCGTACACTGATGACGAGCCCAGCTCGTCATAAAACAATGAAAAATAGCAATTCCCAGCACAGGAGGGGAATTGCCTTAGCAGCCATGGAGTTAAAAAAGGAATTTTATGTGCATTTTCAAATATCACACATGGTTACCACCGACTTTGAGTCAATGGTAATAGCATTTCCTAAATGCACAGTTTGCATTTTAGAAACTGCTTGGTAAATGTGCTAAGAGAATCGCAAATTGCAATTCCCTATTTGTAGTCGCAGTTTTAGGTAATTGGAAGAAATTGCAACTACATAAAATGCTCTGCCAAAGCCTTTCATACATCTTGAAAGGCTATTTAGCATTCTCAAACGGCCTACATTTTTTATCGTGCCACAAATAATTATTGGCACATATATTCATTTGGACAGATCCGATCCCTGTTTGATTCTCTTTTACATCAGTGGCTTTATGAAATCCCCTTCTCAATCTACCGCTAAGTCTCTAGGTGCCACAAGAATCTAATCACTCAGGACTTTACTAAGGTCTTAGCTGAATAGCATGGTAGGACCCAGAAAGCAAGAAATGTTTAAGAATTACCTTGCTGCCATTGTCTTCAATTTCAATTCTATTTAAAAGGACACTTTAAAATCCTGGTTTCCTGTCTGGAAAATGTAGTGAAAGGCAAGTTTAGAACATTTGTTGGTTTTCCATATGCTACAATCAGAAAAAAATCAGTCTTTATGAACTTGAAATGAAATACAGGATATTATGTGGTAAAAGCAGCAACTCCTCGTTACTTTCAATTGCGCAAGTTTAACTCTGTATCCTTGCAGCAGAGAGGAATTTATTCTCTATAAAATCACTATAGTGTATATCTCGCTCAAGAATTAATTAGAAGACCACATAACCTTTTGGTCTTTACAATCGAAGTGACACCTTCCTTAGAATTAGTAAAAGCTTTCTTCATTGATACAGCAAGGGATGTTTGAGAGGAAATAATTTATGAGAATATACCTGTGCCACATAACCACGTAAGGTAAAATACATTTTTTAAGAGCGCAGGTTCAGAACTATTGTTTTAACTGAAGACAGCATGCACACCAGGATACATTCCTTCTCTTTATTCATTAATAATTTTCCATTGTGTATTTAAGCAATGTGTATGTCTTCATTACTTTGTTAAATTTTGTAAATGTTCTTGTATTCATAATTCCCTAATTTGTGATCGATGTGTTTCGGTATATACTCTTACCTTGTTTCAGGATGAACATTTAAATTGAATTCTAGAAAAGAAAACAATAACTCATTCATTTGTGTGTGTGGTGAGGTTAGCTGCAGAAGAAGTAGAGAGTGAAGGCAAAGAAGCAGCCCTTGTGGGATTAGTTGGAATTAAATACTTACAATAAGAGCAACACCCCACTGCGAATGCTGCAGAAACGGACAAGGACTCATAACAGCGGTCGCCATGTTATAGGCTCCAAAAGCTGTGCCAGCCAGAGACAGGGCACCCAGCAGTGGGAGAGACCTGCAGAGAATAAAAGACACCAGAGGTGATCTGTAATGTGAGAGAGAGGGAACTGCAAGGAGCAATGAGTAGAAGACAACACCGAATAGATAAGGATCTACAGTAAGCAGATGATGAGAAAAAAGAGACCTTTCATTGTAGAAGAGAACAAGAAGGGGCAACAGAGATCCAGAGCATGAAAGAAATGACCAGTGATCTGATGAGATTATCCAGAGTAAAGAGAAACACTTGTTTACCCTCCTCCAGTCACTTGCACCACAATAATTAAGGACATAATTTAGAGCTGGGCGGCAAAGAGCCATCCATCAAAACTCATCAGATGTTCTGTATGGTCAGCACTTGGGACCCCACCTCATTTATAGGTGGTGGAAGCGTAGCAGTTCCAGTGGCCGTGCAAGCAGGGCCATTTTAACAGCAAAGTAGTGCACTGGGCCCTGTCTACACAACCACTCACAGGAATAAAAATGTTTAATGGAAAACTAGTGTTAAATTCTGCATGGGGCCCCTATGCTCGTGGGGCCCCTGGGCAACTGCCCTGTGTGCTCATGCGTTAAGACGGCACTGGTGGCCGAGTTACAGCAATGGCAAAGCCACAGCAGACGTTGCTGACCAAAAAAATTCCACCCACCACACAGTCTCTGTTTAGGGGAGGCCTTCCAACACTACGTCACACATTTTCTTTACTGTTCTCGGCTGACAGGAATAGCATGGCAGTACTATTCAAGAAAAAAGAAATAATGTTCCTCACGGTCTTGTTCAAAACACTTGGCACGTCAGGGACATTGAAATGCATTATCCAAAAGGAAAGTCACACTTAAGAGGTCTGTCTTTGGGAAACCAAAACAAATAGCTGGTGGTAAGCCACCATTACATGCCGAACCTGCCACTATAATTTGTTTTTCACCTGAAACTGATGCCATCTTCCCAACTCTGGGTTTGGCGAGTAGCATGCTGTGGCTGGGCCGGTGGAGGCAGTATCTCTTTCTGTCCCAGAAATTTGGCAGGCCACTCACCAAATTTTAAGATACTACCATACCTGCTAACTTGAAGAACAATCTCATAGTGTGAGGAGGGGGTGGAGCCCTGAAGGGGGCGGGGGCCACATGCCGAGAAGTACCTAAAAGATACTTTAAACCCCACCCTGCCCCCAAGCTCCCTCCTCCCTAAACCACCCCCCCAAAAAAAACCCGCTTGCTGAGGCTGGTGCCGATGTCCTGAAGTCGGCAGTTCAAAACCTCGCACCTATTTACAGTGGTTTTCAGCTCAGTTTCCAACCATCCTGTGATATCAGCTACCCACCAGGTGACTGTGTGATGGGAGCTGATATTGTGTGCCACACAGTGGCACTGTGTGAGTTGGCAGGTATGCACCACGGTAAGAAGTACATGAAACCTGTGTACAGATTAATGAAGTAGAATTTGTACCTGAAACACATGGATTTTCTTGAGTTCAAAATATTTTATTGACATTTTTTAGATATGATCAACTAAAAAGACTATACAAAAAATATTATCATTTGGTAAAGAAATACCTATATAACAAAGTATTGATCAATCATCAAAAATAAAAAGTACAATAGGTAATTAGATAATATATGTACATGTGGAACAAAAAGGAGGGAATGGAAGGGAAGGCAGGAGGGGATAAATATAACAATTAATCATCATACATATATAGAGCTACTATAGTATACAATAGGACTAAACTTTTTGGATTAAAAATCAGAATTAAAGTAATAAATACAACTTTAAGAGGATAAATATACATCCACTGGTGACCAAAAAGACTGATAAGAAATTGAGTTATGAGTAATCCCATTCATGGATAATTGAGCACCTCTTCTGGTAAAAATAACCCACGGCCACCAAGCATGAACAGATAATATAGATGCATCTTTCCAACAAAAAGTAATGGATTTTAATGCTGCTGAGATTAGGAAATTGAAAAGTTTGCCTTCTAAATCATGTAAATTTAGTGAAATAATAGTGGATTTACATATTACTAATTGATAAGAGACTTCAATGTGGAGGTTGAAAATCTTTTTTATAACGTCCCAGACTTCAGACCAAAATTTAAGAACTAAAGGGCAATCAAAAAGCATATGTTGCAATGTACCTGTATGTAATTTACAATGCCAACAGTCTGCAGAGGGAAGAAGTTTTGCCTTAAATAAACGTGATGGTGTCCATAAACGATTGTATAGGATATAAGAATTGGTTTGGTATATTAAAACAGGCAGCCAACCAGATATACTATTAAGCCAAATATCCTTCCACGTATCAATAGATAAAGAAAGTGGAAGCTCACTATTCCAAAAATGTGAAATCATTTCTAAATTGCTACCTAGAGTAACAGATAATTTTTTATATAGAATAGAAACCCCATGAGAAAAAATAGAGAGTGTTCGAATGTAAATTGGTAAATCAGCTTTAACAGCAGAAGGGATATCATTGGGAAAGGACTCTAAGATTGAATTAAAAAATATTGGTACTTAATTAAGTCAAATTTACATAAACCAAATTTTGCTTGCAACGATTCAAAAGAAATAAAGGTATTATTGAAATAAACATCTTTAAGATAGAAAATACCAGCTTTAATCCATGAAAGCCAGAAACTAATATTTCTATTCAATTTGATAACGCTTCTATACCAAAGAGATACTTCATCAGTATTATTCATGGGAACAAGAAACATTAAATCAAGATCATTAAATAACATTTTAGTGTATTTAATAATAACTGATTTTTGGAAAATGAGGCGTTATTAGACATAGACACCAAAGTAGGTAAAGGAAATGGATATACTATTGACCTCTCAATAAATAACCACGCAGGAGGATTATTTAAAGAAGAGTGATTAAACCATAATGAACTTTGTGTTAAAATAAAAGCTTTATGATAAAGGAAAAAATCTGGGACCCCAAAACCAGCATTACACTTAGGTACTTTTAATTTTTTATAACTAATACGAGGAGATGTGTTGTCCGATAAAAACTTTGACAAAAATGCATCAATATCTTTATAAAACTTTAAAGGAAATTGTGTAGGGATCATGGCGAGAGTATAAAAGATTTTGGGAGCAATACTAATTTTTATGGAATCCATTCTGCCCCACCATGTAAGATGTAATGACGCCCATTTAGACGTTTTGTTTTTAATATAATTTAGAATAAAATCACAGTTTAAATTTATTGTTGATTTGATAGATGAAGAAAATAAGATTCCAAGATATTGTAACTTTTTTTTTGCCAAATAATTTCACGCATGGGAAGCATATCAGGAGTGCAATAGACATTTAAGGGAAAAATTCTGTTTTGTTGGTATTTAAAGTGTAACCGGAAACTTTGGAATAATTCTGTATAATATCCATTAAAGATGGGAATGAAGCTAAAGGATCACTTACAAATAAAAGCACATCATCCGCATAAGCAAGGGTTTTTACAATAACATCCTTAATATTGCTCACTTTAATATTATCACAATTTCTTATAGAAATAAGAAAAGGTTCAATGCCAATGAAAAATAACAGAGGAGAAAGAGGACATCCTTGTCTTGTACCTCTAAAAAGCGAAAATGGATTTGATACTTGGCCATTAATAAATGAACGGGCAGTAGGGGCAAAATATAAAGCTGAAATCGTGCGTATAAAAGTATCTCCAAAATTAAATGATGATAATGTAGAAAATAAAAATTGCCAATGGATTTTATCAAATGCCTTCTCAGCATCTAAAGCTAAAATTCCAGAGGGCAAGGAAAGGGTAGAACTTTGTTCAATAATATGCAATAGAGTTCTTGTATTATTAGCAGAATATCTATTCTTCATAAACCCAGATTGGTCAGGATGTATAATAGAATCTAATATTGGGGCTAGTCTAGAAGCAAATGTTTTAGCATATAACTTGCAATCTTGATTAATTAAAGATATAGGACGATAATTAGACACAAGAGTGGGATCTTTATCTGGTTTCGGGAATACTATAATTAAAGCTTCTGTAAATGATCCAGAGGTAGTACCTGTGGAGCCAAAAAACGTAAATAGTTCGTATAAAAAAGGTAATAGGTGTGACTGAAATTCTTTGTAAAATTCCGCTGGAATCCCATCAGGACCATGAGATTTATTCTTTTTAAGGGATTTTATAGCTGATAGCATTTAATCTTTTGTAATAGGAGCATCTCAAACCAATTTCATCTGTTTATGAAATCTTGGGCAACTTACATGAAATTAAGAAGGAATCAATTAAAGAATCATCCTGAAAATCGGGCTTATTATATAATATAGAATAGAAATTCAAAAATTCATTAACAATGTCATTGTGAGAAAGAGCAATGCTACCATTTGGACTATGAATGGAATTGATTTGAGTTTTATCTTTTTTATACGCAAATATTTAGCTAATAGTTTTTCAGATCTATTGGCATTAAAGCTAAATCTGGCCTTAGCATTCGAAATTTGGACCCCAGCTCTTTTACTAAGGATGGAATTAAATTAATAGCGTAATTTTTGTAACTTAAATTTATATTGAGGATTGCTGGATGTAATAAAAAGTCGCTCAAATGAAGCAATCTGTGTCTATAGGAGTTAAGACTTTGCGTGAAAGGTTTTATTTTCATGGGCCATAATAGATATAGTAACGCCCCTTAATATAAGCTTTGAAAGCATCCCATCTAGTAATCATAGATGTAGAACCTTCAGGGTTGAGTATAAAATATTCTTGAATGGCCGATAACAGTTTAGGCTTATTATATTAATTTAAAATTATACCAGAGTTCATTCTCCATCTACATTGTTTAATAAAATTTGAGTTCACATTCAAAACCAAAGAAATCATAGCATGATCTGATATATCAATGGTACCAATAGTAGGAGTAGTTCTTGAACTGATGAGTTGCCTAGAAACCAAGAAGCAATCAACTCTTGAATGTGAATTGCAAGGATTTGAGAAAAACGTAAAACTTTTTTCCCGTAGGAAAATGTAACCTCCAAATATCAGCTAACCTAGTGGCTTGAATAAATGATTTGAAAGGAAAATAAACTTTGGAATGGTGAAACTCAGTCATAGATAATCTATCCAATAAAGGGTCAGAAATAATATTGAAATCTCCTCCAACAATCAAAGGGGCATTACCGATCTTCAGAACCTCTTTAGTAAGATTAGTCCAAAAAACTGGGTCATCTGCTGTAGGACCATAAACATTTAAAAAAAATAGAAATCTATCATGAACTTTAATTTTACGTATCTACCATCCTTATCAGAAGTTTTACTTAAAATTTGACAACGAAATGTTTTTGAAAATAAAATGGCGACACCATTTTTCTTACCATTCGCAGGAGAAGAGACAATAGCATCTTCCCATTTCTTCTTCATATAATCTAAAATGTTATCATCTATATGAGTCTCTTGTATAAAACAAACATCCGCTTTGCTTTGAGGTAATCAAGAATTTTGGTACGTTTAACTGGATGGCGCAAACCTTTAACATTTAATGAAACTACTTTAATATTGTGTAAATTAGCCATAACAGAGGAAAGGAGAAAAGAAATCAAGAAGAAGAAAGTAAAGGTAGATCAAGAGAATGAGAAAAAGGTAGCTCCAAAGAAGAAAAATGGAAAGGATAAATGTGAAATGTAAAATGCGCACACGCTTTACAAGCATGACCGGAACCGCTGGAGCCCTTTCTAAAGAAAATTCAGAATTGAGTCAGAAAATACATAACTGGTAAAAGTCATGTAGCAGACTCATTGGTATCCATTGAGTGCTGCAACTGCTGATCCAAAAAATGTGTCAAATCTTCTGGATGATGAAAAGATTAGGAGATGTTATCCTTCCAAATGTGCATTGTCGACTGATCAAAGAGACCATATTTGTAGCCTAGACTCCGCAATTGAGATCGAATAGCAGTGAATTCTTTGCGAATGGAAACAGTTTCCTTGGCAAAGTCTTGATGAATTAATATTTTGTTTCCATTTACCATCAATGAAGGTATTTCTCTAACTGCTTTTCTGATTAGAACTAAATGGTGGTGTCGAAGAACTTTAAAAATCATTTGTCGTGGTTTGGTGTGCATAGGGTTTCTGTGAGAGGGAATCCTATCAATCTCAAATTTTTCAGAAAATGTAATTTGTAAAAGACCAGGCAATAACTTCCCCAAATATAATCTGCAGTTATTTCCCTCAACATCCTCAGGAAAATTAAATATGCGTAAATTATATTGTCTGTTCCAATTTTCAAAGTCCAATAATGTTGAACTCATAGGTGACATTTTTGCCACAAGTGGGTAAAAAGTGTCAAGTTTGACCTTATTATCCTGTATTTTAATGGAGTTATCCGAAATTTTCATTGGCAGGCTAGCCATTTCTTTACGCACATTTTTAATTTCAGAAGCAATAGCATCTGTATTGACTCGAAGAGCCTACATTTTCTCCAATATTAAAGATAATGAGGGTTCATACGTCTCCACTACTTTAGATTTAGCAGGAGGAGAAGAAACTTGTTGTCTTCTTTTATTATTAATAGCACTTTTATTTTCCATTTTGAAGTGAAAAGAGACAAGATTATAATTGCAGCAGTAAAGTATTGTAGAAAAAAAAGCAAAAGCTGTGGAAAGAGCCCAAAAAGATGACTGGTGCAGCAGCTAAAATGGGCTGGGGGAGTGGCTAGGCCCAAGCCAGGCCCTTTGCCCTTTACCCTTGACTGAATGCCTGGCTGTACCTGAGAGCTGTGCTGGAAGCAGGAACAAAGGGACGAAAAAAGCCACTTCCACTGCGCAGAAAGCTTAGCAAACGCTCCACAGGTGAGGATATTGGTGTAGAACTGCAACAACCTCCTTGAGCAATATTTTCTGACAGAAAATTGTCGTTAAATGATTACAAATGGGCTGAAAACACGCGGAGACTCTCATGCGGCGGCCATCTTGAATCGGGCGCTCGCGTGTCTAATCAAACACATGGATTTTCAAATAAGCCAGAAGTATTCATTTGGAAAAGGTAGAAGGAAAACTAAGGAATGAAAAACTCACCCCACAAGTTAATCTCAATCACCAGTCAAACCAATAAGCCTTTAAAGATCTCAGAATGAATGGCCTATTAGGACAGTTTTAGGCAAACACATGAGTTTCTAACAAATTAGTATTGTGACTAGGCTCGGCTGAAATTTAAATTACCCCAGGATAATTTGAATAATTTCAGGAATTTCGTGCTATGCTCGTTATGCAAAAGTTCTGAAATTAGACCAGAACGATGCATTGCCTAATAACACTTCTGTTTGTGGTAACATGATTGCATGAGAACAATGCAAACAGCCAGAACACGAGCGGCTATTGTTTGCACCAATTGTGTTTTTCTTGCTACTTTTTCAAGTGTGTAATGTTTCCTTGTATGAAATATTTTTGTCTAAAATAAAGCGCTGACAGATTTGCATTTCACGTAATTACATGTAATTTTCTAGAAATTACACATAATTACACAAAAACAAATTATGCATATTTCACACACCCCTAAGTATGACCCCCATAGTAATACTGCACATGGTACTAGGAGGGCCACTTTTAATCAGAGTCTAAGAAACTGTACCGAGGGGATAGAACCTGCACGCAAAGTGGTAGCCGAGGAAGGTGTAGCAACTTCCATTGACGAGACTGGAGTGAATTTGCAATTATGAGAAGCAGAAGAAAGGATAGCTTGTAGTGGCAGGTGGTTGTGGTCAAGCAGCAGAGATGCATAGAGTGCTGTCAAGCATAGAAAGTAGAATATTTAGGCCAGGTGTGGGAAGGTGACTATGCAGGAAAATATAGGAGCAGGGTTGTTTCTGGCCGAACGGACTTCCGAGGTCTGCAGTGTGAGGAGGGGCTGCTGTGGCAATGGGTTAAAAACCTACATATGGGGCATTGCACCCAATTTTCCGCTGTAGCACCCCCTCTCATCGGGTTGTCACCTGCCAGCACCATCCTGCTTGCAGCATCACGGCCAGAGGTCCTCTTTGTTTTTTCCTTTTTTTGGGATGATGGGAGACTATTTGTTCTGGTTTCCTCAGGGTAAGATGGGATTTGTAGGTTTGCTAAAGAGATGATATTGCTTTAGTGTACAGATGGGTAGTGATGGATACACATTGGGCCCTAATTAGAAAGAAAAATTCACCTCTCCCGTACTATTTCTGATCGCCCCAAATCCAAACCTGAACTTGCATGGGAAAAGGATCTAGCACAGGATTTTTCCTTTCCTATTTGGGAATCCATCTGGTCTAAGATTCACACCGTTTCTCGTTCAGCTAGCACCACTCAGAATCTTTACTTCTTCTATAATAGACTTTTTGTTACCCCAAATGACCTTTTTAAGTTTAAAGCCCTAGATTCTAGCCATTGTTGGTCATGTTCTCATCCTGATGGTACCTTGTTTCATATGTTTTTTCAATGTCCCTTGGTTGTATCCCTCTGGCAACATATATGGTGCAAGTTGAATGAGATTCTAAATTCTAATCATACCTTTGATATTGTTCACATTTTTTAGGTGGTTCCTCCCTTATTTGGAGTGTTTCACGCAATGTTCGTAATTTTATAGATTTGTTTATAGCCATTTCTTTGCAGATTATTACCTCAAACTGGAAAGATACTTCAAAGATCTCTTCTACTGCATGGTGGAATTTATTATGTCATCATCACAGACTTGATCGTGCACATGCTACGTCCACTTGTCTTTCAATTAAAAGAGATTTGTTATGGTTGCCCCTAACCGATTTTCTATCCAGACGTATACCCTGACATGCCTTACCTTTCTTTTATCTTTCTTTCCTTCTTTCTAATTTCCTGCTTTCTATTCTCCTTTTTTTCTACCTTTCTTTCACTCCTTTTTTTTCCTTTTCTTTTTCCTCTCCTTCTCTCCTTTCCCAATCCCATAGAATAATCAAAAAAAGCATTTTTCCTCAGTATATCCATTATATTTCCCCTTTTGGGATTCTTGTTTTTATATTTCGCATTCATATTGTATTATTCCATTCTTCCTTTTTTTCTCTATATTATTGATTGTGTTTCTGTACTGATGTTTTACTTGGCTTATCTGATTCAATAAAGCTTTCTAAACTCAAAAAAAGAAAAGAAAATGTTGTTGTAAACAAATGTTTCCCATCAAATTTACCTTTTTCATGCCTGCCAGGAATTTACAAAGTTTTTCCCAGCATGCATGACCCCAATCACGTATATCAGGAAATCTCTGCCACTATTACAGAGATCTCTTCAGCTGTAAATTTCAGTCAAGTGGTGGGAAAGTGAGTATTCCATGGTGTGATTCGCATTGGTAGTTTCAGAATTCTCACAAACTCATATGGTTGTGGGCATTCCCAAATTCTGGTTCATTCACTTTCCACCCTGAAAGAGTGGAAATGTACTCCCGCACAGGACTTCTGTGAATCCCTTTCCAGGTTGGGAAGGAGAATAGATCAAAAGGGCTTTCTCCAAGAGATGAGTATTACCCTCCCATAGAATAAGATAAATAAAAAAGCATTTGCAATGTAATAGATCTCGCATTTACGAGACTTTGAGCTATTGAAACTGTAAACGTCAATAGCTTAAATTCCCGCAAATGCGAGAACTATTGAATATCAAATATTGTTAGTGTCCAAGTGTCCGACGCCATGCTTGCACTTAATAGAGGCCTTTTCTTTAGACGAGCAATATTTGCAATTTAATAGATCTGGGGCACTTGGAAACAACCCACAAAAAAATATTTGTAAAGCAATAGGTGTCTCATTTGCAAGAGTTTAAGCAGGGGCGGTTCATCCATTAGGGTGCTGGGGCATTGCTCCTACGCCCGCAGCTCCCTCGGCGTAAACTCTCAGTTTACTTAAGTTCAAAGATGCCGAGGGAGAACTGACAATCATGTCAGTCAGCATGACGTTGGGCAGCCAAACGCCTTCAGAGTCTGAATGGGGTGGTTGGTCCTGCATCATGTTCACTGACATGCATTGTCAGACCAGGGGAAGCAGGCAGCAGTACAAGTGCACATGAGTGGGGAAGGTCGGCAAATTTTTCAGCCATGCATAGTCATGCTCACTAGTGTCTGCTCTAGTTGGCGCATGCCCATTAGCAGAGCGAGGGATGAGCAAAGGCTCAAACCTCGGTCTCCTAATGGGCTGGCGGGCGGAGAGTAACCGTGCCCTGAGTCAATCCTGGCGCTGCTCCAGCGCCAGTATTGGCTGTGGAGGGCGGGGTTGCCACTCCAGTGAAGGCACCAAGGGCCCAGAAGATGCTGCATGGACCGGCGGTCAGGTGAGTTTTCTTGAGTGAGGGTGAGTGAGGGTGAGTGAGGGTGAGTGAGTGAGGGTGAGTGAGGGTGAGTGAGGGTGAGTGAGGGTGAGTGAGGGTGAGTGAGAGTGAGGGTGAGGGGTTGAGGGTGAGTGAGGGTGGGTGAGGGTGAATGAGGGTGAGTGAGGGTGAGGGGTTGAGGGTGAGTGAGGGTGAGTGAGGGTGAGGGTGAGTGAGGGTGAGGGGTTGAGGGTGAGTGAGGGTGAGTGAGGGTGAGGGGTTGAGGGTGAGTGAGGGTGAGGGGTTGAGGGTGAGTGAGGGTGAGGGGGAGTGAGGAGTGAGAGTGAGGGTGAGTGAGGGGTTGAGGGTGAGGGGTTGAGGGTGAGTGAGGGTGAGGGGTTGAGGGTGAGTGAGGAGTTGAGGGTGAGTGAGGGTGAGGGTGAGTGAGGGTGAGGGTGGGTGAGGGTGAGGGTGAGTGAGGGTGAGGGTGAGGGTGAGTGAGGGTGAGTGAGTGTGAGGGTGAGTGAGGGTGAGTGAGGGAGTGAGGGTGAGTGAGGGGTTGAGGGTGAGTGAGGGTGAGGGGTTGAGGGTGAGTGAGTGTGAGTGAGGGTGAGGGAGTGAGGGTGAGTGAGGGGTTGAGGGTGAGTGAGGGTGAGGGGTTGAGGGTGAGTGAGGGTGAGGGTGAGTGAGGGTGAGGGTGAGTGAGGGTGAGTGAGGGTGAGGGTGAGTGAGGGTGAGGGTGAGTGAGGGTGAGTGAGGGTGAGGGTGAGTGAGGGTGAGTGAGGGTGAGGGTGAGTGAGGGTGAGGGTGAGTGAGGGTGAGTGAGGGTGAGTGAGGGTGAGGGTGAGTGAGGGTGAGTGAGGGTGAGGGGTTGATGTTGAGGGGTTGAGGGTGAGTGAGGGTGAGTGAGGGGTTGAGGGCGAGTGAGGGTGAGGGTGAGTTAGGGTGAGGGGTTGAGGGTGAGTGAGGGTGAGGGTGAGGGGTTGAGGGTGAGTGAGGATGAGTGAGGGTGAGTGAGGGGTTGAGGGTGAGGGGTTGAGGGTGAGGGGGTGAGGGTGAGTGAGGGTGAGGGTGAGTGAGGGTGAGTGAGGGTGAGTGAGTGAGGGTGAGTGAGGGTGAGTGAGGGTGAGTGAGTGAGGGTGAGTGAGGGTGAGTGAGGGTGAGGGTGAGGGGTTGAGGGTGAGTGAGGGTGAGTGAGGGTGAGTGAGGGTGAGGGAGTGAGGGTGAGTGAGGGGTTGAGGGTGAGTGAGGGTGAGGGGTTGAGGGTGAGTGAGGGTGAGTGAGGGTGAGTGAGGGTGAGTGAGGGTGAGGGTGAGTGAGGGTGAGTGAGGGTGAGGGGTTGATGTTGAGGGGTTGAGGGTGAGTGAGGGTGAGTGAGGGGTTGAGGGTGAGGGTGAGTGAGGGTGAGTGAGGGTGAGTGAGGGTGAGGGTGAGTGAGGGTGAGGGGTTGAGGGTGAGTGAGGGTGAGTGAGGGTGAGGGGTTGAGGGTGAGTGAGGGTGAGGGGTTGAGGGTGAGTGAGGGTGAGGGGGAGTGAGGAGTGAGAGTGAGGGTGAGTGAGGGGTTGAGGGTGAGGGGTTGAGGGTGAGTGAGGGTGAGGGTGAGGGGTTGAGGGTGAGTGAGGAGTTGAGGGTGAGTGAGGCTGAGTGAGGGTGAGGGGTTGAGGGTGAGTGAGGGTGAGTGAGGGTGAGTGAGGGTGAGTGAGGGTGAGTGAGGGTTCAAATCGGTATTTGGGGGTAGCTTTGAAATCAGTAGTCTTCGATCTGAACCGGGTGTGTTGGAATGTAAGGTGTCTGGCAGTGGATTAATGAGTCATGACCTGTATTTAAGACCATCCGCCTCGATATCAGGCGAGACGAGATTTACTCGTACAACCATGGGCTTCTGAGCAGAGCTTCGGGCATAGACACTTTGTTTTTAAAATAAATTAAACACTGCTCTTAGTCCCAAGTCAGACACTCTATCACTGACGCTTTGGGAGCTTACGGGATTATTGCCCCAGCTACCATGTCAGCGAGGGAACGAGAGAAGCACCGGGAAGCCAGCAGCTCCCAGTGCAGGATATGGGCTGCCACGGTATACAAAAAGAGAATGATAGTAGGAGACTCGTAAAGTGCAAAAGGCATATACGCGCACAGACAATTATATAAAATCGGTCCACCAATGGTGCCAAAGTAGGAGATTGCGAGGGCGTTAAAGATAAAAATGCAGCTGCGACGAGGGGTGTTACTTTGAGTAAAGGATCAGGCGGTGCAAAAAAAACATCCGGGCAGGGTAACCGAGTGCTCACAGCCGAGATGCAACGCACTTTGAGGGTCGGGAACAGAGTTTAAATATTTAGCGCTGGGCAGAAGCCAGATAAATAAGAAGATGGACTATAGAGTAGCTCCTCCTCTTAGATTAACTAACAAAATAAACAGAGGACAACAAGAAAAGAAACAAAGGGGGCATGATAAAATGGTGTAGAAAATTACATATGCAATGGTCGAGGCCAATACCCCATAACAAACCGGGGATGAAAACAAAAGGCATGAACAAAAATGCGACACGGCGGGAAGGGGAGGGGGCGGAGCGGTTAAAATAACAAACAAGACGGAGGGAAGAGAGGGGAGGGGGGAGGAGAAATGCGACACGGCGCAGATTGTACGAAAACTTGTATAAAATGGTGGCTTTAAGTTTAGTTGTGCTTGAATGTTACGGTAGGTGTATTGGGCACGCAGCTAACATCAGACACACAATTAAGGGGCATTTTAGCAAGGGAAAGGTGTCTTAGTAAATAACGAATTGCGTTTTTAAAGCATAGAGTAAAAAAATGCCTCTCCGTACTTACGTTGTTGACATGAAATTGCACGTCTCGGCCGGAGCAGGGGGCGGAGCAGGGAGAGCGGGCCATGGAATGTAATTGACACGGCCGGCCGGTCGTGAAACTGAAAGCATGGCCGGCCGGCCGTGAAAGCCTTTGATGCGGCAGGGGAAATGCGAGACGGCGGGAAGGGGAGGGGGCGGAGCGGGTAAACAAAGACGGACGTGCACGCGCTTTTAAGCTCAATGCGCATGCGCATTGAGCTTAAAAGTCACGGGCACTGCAAGGAATCGCCACGATTCCTTGCAGTGTGGATAAAGCGTGGATAAGTCCCAATACTCTCGCTTGCTCGATGCGCATGCGCATCGACAGGCGAGACCTAAAAATATATAATGTGATAATTTCTTTTTCTCTACTGTGTTGTGTTTACAAAGAAAAGCATTTACAGTTTTACAAACAGGCAAAATGAAATATTTGAAAATGTTCTTGAGTTTTTCTGTTTTAATTGCAAGTTTTCTAGCCTCTTTTGACTATCTGGATACACCCCTTTGTGGCTGGACTGGAGGGAATGGGTCTGGAAAAGACACATCAGTTAGACTTCTGGTTCTGTACATTGCTCTCTGTTGTGTTGGCACTGCACATTGTAGTGTGCTGGTTCTACTCATTGCTCTCGGCTGGATCCACACGTTGTGCTCTGCTGGCTCTGTATATTGCTCAATTTTGGCTCTGTAAATTCTCTACATTGGGACTCTGCAGATTTCTCCCATCTGGCTTTGGGCAGAACTCACTGTTGGCTCCGCACATTGCTGATCATTGGTTCTGTACGTTACTACTTTCGCCTTGGTGTATTGCTTTGTTGGCTTTATACATTGCATGGTGCTTGCTGTGTACATTGCTCAATGCTTGTGCTTTGCTTACTGTTAACGCTGTACAAACTTCTGTGTTGGTTCAGTGTCTTTCTGTGTTGGCCCTGCCCATTGCTCATTGTTGACTCTGTACATTGCTGCCCATTAGTTGCTCTTTACAGGTCTCTTTTTTGGCGCGAGGGAATGCATTTCAGCGATTTAGTTTCACTCTTATTTTTCATGTTTACTTAATCTTGCACTCCCCACAAGTTAGCTATTTTATAATGTTGTTTATCTGTATTTGTTTTGTCCATACTTTGAGGCTTGAGCCATGCCAGGTGTTTATAAGGGGCTTTGAGCATGCCATGCAGGCGCTAAGGCTAAAGCCAAACAAAGTGCCTGTCGGTGAGTTGGCCTCTCTGTTAGAGAACACAGAATAATGTTTGTGTATTCCATTTGCAACTGAAATTCTGTGGAAATGAGTGTGAACGGGGTACACTGATGTCAAAATATTTGCAAGGCAAAAGTAAGAGAAATGAAGGTGCTTATATTTGAGGGAGTGCAGTGCATGTTGGGGGCGGTGAAGTCACAGAGATGTGAGTGAGGAAGGGGATTCGGGGAAGAGTGAAAAGAGGATGCTGAAGAGGAAATAGAGGGGGTTGAAGATGTGCAGATGGACAAGATATGCAGAGAAAAAGAAGATACATATCTAACAGGAAGCACACATAATTGAAGGCCAAAACTCCTTCCACAGGCCTCAATGCTATTTAATTCACAGACTCACTATTTCAGAAGTTCAGAATGTAAACATTTACAATGTTAATTATTTATAAGAAATCATTGTTGTTACTCATTTATCTTAAACAACTAACACCCAGAGACATAGCCAATCATACGGACAGGCTTTAGGCGTATGTCATTTGCTGTGCCATTTATCTGGATAAAATTACATCTCAGAGAGAACTCAAAATACCAGTCTGATGACACACTATGGGAATCACAGAAATGTATTTGGCATGTTCCTTTATAGGGAGCACCCACTTTTTTCATCTCACTTAAAGACCTGTCTGCACATATTTCTATATGATGGGTTACAGCCAGCAGCTGTGGGTGCTTCCCAAAGTCTGGTTAGAGCATATTTTTCCAAAGTTAATGCTGCATGCAGTGCAAGACACTGGGCAAGCATACATTTTAAAGGGCTAAAGTAGTCATGTAGAACAATTTACATATTACAGTAACTGTTGGACAAATTAATACAAGAAGATACGGGCAGTTTTTAATGTGTTTAATACTTTAAGACTATACGTTCCCACTGCTTAAAAAGCCTTGCTTTATTGCTGCATTCATTTGCTTTAAAATGCACCATTTGCCAATCTTTTTAAAAATGTCTTTCTCAGGAGAGGGACTCTCCCTAGACCCCAGGTTTGTCCATTGAACTTGTTCACATCACTAACTTCTGTTTTCTATTGGAAAGGGTAGAGCAAAAGCAGGCTCGCTTAGTATCCTAGCCCTCTTCAGATGTCAGACTTGCTTGGCAACCCAGAAATTCTCTGAAATAATGTATGAGTTTTCTTTTATGTAGAAGAACTGAATTTTTAGTCCATTTATCCCAGAAATAAGGCTGAAAATAACACCAAAACAATGGCAATTTATTTTAAAAATATTCTTCATGGGGGAGACCCCCCCGAATCCCCCTTATTGCTGTCGGGCGTGCACGCTGCGCTCGCTGACATACGTTGTTTCATTCGGCATACGCCTCACCAGTTTCAAATTCCACCAGCCGCCACTGAGTTTAAGCTATTGTCTTTTACAATACCAATAGCTCAGACTTTTCTAAATGCGAGACCTATTCCATTTCAAAGAAGCAGCCACCATTGTACCGGGCTGCTTGTAAAGTGAAAGCTCGCATTGCAAGCTGAATGTAAGAAAAGCACGTTGTGCCTACAGAAGGAGAAACTCATTAAAGAAAATAGTGCTTACAGACTAAATAACACAGACGGTGTAACAACCGAAGTAAAAGGGCCAGTCATCAAGAGAGGTTACAAATGAAGATAAGGCGGTACTAAGGAGGGACTAACAAGCCAATTACCGAATCAGAAGCCAGCATTTACAAAGGACAAAGACACAAACCAATTAAAGATATGGGCGGAGAGTTTCAAGTGCATACTCTAATATAGCATGCCTCGCAGAGTAGCACATGCGCTGCCCAGGCACGGCCTAAAAAAGTACTGGTGAAAAGTAAATAAGGGGTTATAAAAAAGAGAGACCAGTGTACTCCAGGATCTTCTAAAATATTCATGCCACGCCAGTTCAATTGATCTTTAAAACTGGACAAGCAGTCCAATGACACCTTCAAATAAATATTAGCAGGTTTAGAGATACTCTTTTGTTCTGCATTATCCAAATGACACTTCTGCTATCCATGGCTCCACGCACACCTAAATTGGAGTAAATATAGTTGCGGTAATAGGCAGTTTGATAAAAATCCAGAGAGCGAGAAGGTGCATCAAAGTGGTTTATTGTGGATGGCTAATAGACTTCACATAGTTGTGTGCCTGATATTAATAAAACAACAACAAAGGTACGGCTTCGCTTAAGCTTTCGTGCAAATTAAAAGTTTAAAAGATAAAGAGGGAAGGCATGCAGTACAAGTAAAAACACTCTCTTGGGGTCTCCGTTGAAATGTATTGGTTTTTATAGCACCTATCGAGAAGAGGCCCATTGAACCCAACAGATGTTAAGAGAAACAAACAAAGCATCTGATTCCATAAGCTCTACAATTGAATCTGTGCAAATCACTCTGCTGTGGCTAGCAATGAGCATGTTTCAGAAGGAGCCTAGCGACATTTACCGCCTCTAATCTGGCTAGCAACAAAATCAAAACTGCCAATCCTAAAGCCTGCCGGGTCTAGGACCAATAGCCAATCACAGGATAGAAGAATCAACTGACCAAGCAATCAAATAATATGGTTTTCACCTCGGGGCACAGCTACTAATCAGAGTCCATTCTTTTGTTTTAACTAGACTTTTCGAACTTAGACCTTTAAAGTCTTGATTTGAGAGGGGTGGGTTTGATTTTCTACAGAAGGGCCGCTAGTTACCAGTGGGATGCAGACACAGCACCTGGACCCCCTGCATTCCTCTTCATGGTTTGCCCTGTGAAGTTGGGAGACCAGTACCTTTGAAACTCTGGGATAATAGAGCTGGGATCCGTACACGTTGGTGACATCGCTCCCTGGACGTTGGAACTTGGAAACAGGAAAACACAAGCATTTGCATTGCAATTGGTTGTTTGCAAAAGCGCCCCGTGCAGCGCTTTCACTTTAATGTCGTTGTGCCCCTTTCCCTAGACGCGGATCATCTAAAGAAAGGGGCGGGCAGCCATTACCCTGAAAGAGTCGCATGGGGCGCTTTTGCAAACAACGGTTAAGAATAGAAGGAAAAACAACATAGGGCCGCATGCGTTGCCACAAATAAGCCAAAGGCCTGGGGTCCAGGTAGGGGTCCTTCATTGAAGGCTCAGGGACCTATAGTACAACCTGCCACTTTCAAGTTCGACAGGGCGTCAGGGCAAGGGGCCAGTGGTAGCACTCCTATAGCTGTCTCTGTCACTACATCCACTCCTGTCCCTTTGGCTGTACTGGAACGATTTACGGGTGACTGTAATAAATATAGTGTGTTTATGAATCAATGTCACTTGCATTCTATGTGCCATCCCACAGCGTTTACGGATGATTCTGCCAAAGTAGCTTTTATTATCTCTTACTTAGTAGGTATGGTAGCTATGTGGGCTGTTCCGCTAGTGGCTAGCGATGATCCTGTGCTGTACAATTATTTTGTTTTTAAGGAGCAAATGCGTTGTCTGTTTGCAAATCATGCATTTATGCAAGCTAGCGATGCTGAATTATTGAAACTGAGACAGGATTTGTTGTCTTATGTCGCCTCATTTAATCGTCTGGTTTCGGAGACACAATTGCCCATTGCAAAAAGAACCTCTTTGTTCTATCAGGGGTTGAGCGAAGAGTTGAAGGACATTGTGTCTCAGGTGGTGGATCCTTCTGAGGATTGTTCGGCTTTAATTCACTCAGTGGTCAAATTGAATCACCGATTGTCTGAAAGACGTGGGGAGTTGAATTGGTTTCAGGCCTCCCGTGTTGTAAGTGTGAGAAGTGAAAATAAAGGGACCGTGGAGCTGAAACAAGGGATTGTGCCTATCGAGATAGGTGGAGTGAGGGGTCCATTGTCGAATGAGGAAAAGGGTAGACAACGAGCACAGAACCTATGTTTGTATTGTGGGAAAGGTGGACATTTTGCTTACGAATGTCCTGTGAAACCATCTAGTTTGCCCATAAGAAAAGCTGTAGCGTGTGTGGGTAGACAGGAAGGAGTAAGTCCCCTGGGAGACGGTGCTTTTAGTGAATCATATGTGATATCTGGTGCTGTACAGAAAGTTCCACGACATTTCACCATTTCTGTCTGTTTGATGTTGTCCAATAGTGGTAGATCAACGTTGTCTGTGTTGCTTGATTCTGGGACCACAGGGAATTTTATGGACATCCAACTCGCTGAGAGATTGAATGTTCCATGTGTGTACAAGGAACAACCGGTACCTGTAAGAGCCATAGACGGGACCGAGTTGTCCTCGGGTTCTATAACTTGTCAAACTGAACCCTTTTGTCTGTTATGTGATAATGGACATTCAGAGACTATAAGTTTTGATCTTATAGATGCTCCTTCATTTGGAATTGTTCTCGGTGTACCCTGACTGCTGTAGCATAACCCTAGGATTGATTGAGTAAGGTGAACAGTGACGTTAGACTCTGCTCACTGTTTACAATGTTGTTATCAGGTTGCCACGGACTGGGTGATGCCATTAACCTGTGCACTGGGTGACTGTGGAGAAAGTGGTGGTATTCCTGCTCCATATGTGGAGTTTGGTGAGATGTTTGATACAGTTTGTGCCAAAACTCTTCCACCTCACCGGTGTTTTGACTGCCGCATAGATTTGTTGCCGGGTGCTACATTGCCCTGTAGTCGCATTTATGCGTTGTCAGAACCAGAGGAACAACATTTGAGGGAGTATTTGGACGAGATGTTGGCGTCTGGCTTTATACTGATTCCTTCTTCGCGTGTGTCTTCGGCAATCTTTTTTATGCCTAAGAAGGAGGGCAGTCTTCGTGCTTGTGTGGACTCGAGAGCACTTAATAAAGTGACGATACAGAATAAATATCCCTCCCGTTAATTCCTGTGTTGCTCGATCAACTGAAACATGCTACTGTTTATAGTAAACTGGATTTGAGGGGCGCATACCATCTCATTCGTGTCCGTGAAGGGGATGAATGGAAGATCGCTTTTCATTCGAAGTTTGGTTTGTTTGAATATTGCCTTATGCCTTTTGGTTTGTGTAACGTCCCAGCTGCTTTTCAGTTTTTTATTAATGAAGTTCTGAGGGAGTATGTGGACGTGAGTGTGATAGTGTATATTGATGACATTTTAATCTTTTCTAAATCCATTGTTGATCATGAGATACATGTGTCACAGGTGCTGCAGAAATTAAGAGAATTCCAATTGTTTGTGAAACTGGAGCAATGTAAATTCCATACTTCTTAGGTGGAGTTTTTGGGGTTTCTTGTTTCTGCTGGTGGTGTTAAGATGGATCCTCGGAAGATAGAGGCCGTTGTTACCTGGCCCTCCCCTACCTGTGCAAAGGACGTACAGGTCCTAATTGGATTTGCTAACTTTTATCTGCAGTTGATTTCACATTTCTCGGATGTTGTAACGCCTATGACTGCTTTGTTGAGAAAGGGGGTGCCGTTTGCTTGGTCTAGTAGTGCACAAGCTGCTTTGGAGTTGCTGGTTGATAAATTCACCTCGGCCCCAGTCCTTATGCATCCAGATCCTGCGTTACCCATTTTTGTGGAGGCTGATGCTTCTTTTTGTGCTGTAGGTGGTGCTCTCTCACAGTGGGATCTAGAAACAGGTTTTATGCACCCTATTGCGTTCTTTTCTAAAACCTTGTTACCATGGGAACGCAATTACACAGTGGTAGAGAGGGAATTGTTGACCATTAAGTTGTCCTTTGAAGAATGGAGACATCATTTATGGGGGGGCTCGCCACCCCATTACGATTTATACAGATCATAAGAACTTGGAGTTCTTTCGCTCAGCCAGAGCATTAACCCCGAGACAAATGCGATGGGTATTATTCTTTAATGAATATGATTTCATCATCACATATAGGCCTGCGGCACAACAATTAAAATCAGATGAGCTGTCTCGTATACATGTGGATCAGATGGGGGATGCGCAGGGCCTTGAATTAAGACCTGTAATACCGGGGGAGAGAATTGATGGAAGACTGTTTGTACCACCCGAACTGAGGGAACAAGTTCTTACTTGGTGCCATTCCTCATCCTTAGTGGGTCATCCCGGAATGAATAAGACCAGAGAGTTTTGTTTACGCTCGTTCTGGTGGAAGACAGTGGGACAAGTGTTTGTAGCTTCTTGTCCTGTTTGTGCCATTAGTAAACTTACACACACACACAGCCTTCTGGGTTGTTGTATCCATTACCTGTCCTGCCAGCTTCGGGGCATACTATAAGTAAGGATTTTGTTACTGATCTTCCTCTTGAATCTGGTTATATAGCCATATTGGTGGTAGTGGATTTGTTTACTAAGGTGGCACACCTTGTACCTTTACCAAAGGTGCCTACAGCTCATGAGTTGGCCATAGTATTTGTGATTCATGTAGTGAAGTTACATGGGTTGCCCTCTGTCATTGTGTCCGATAGAGTTGCCCAGTTTGTATCCCATTTCTGGACCGAATTGTGCTCCTCTTTAAAGATGGAGTTGAGTCTGTCATCCGCTTTCCATCCTCAGACGGATGGTCAGACGGAATGTACTAATCAAACTATGGGGCATCTTCCGTGTTTATTGACCTCCTTCACATGAAGTTGGGTTATGGCACTCCCCTTGGCGGAATTCGCATATAATAACAGTGTGCATACAGCCTTATTTCTTTATTCTATGGGGTTCCATCCTAAAGCCATTCCAATACCACACACAGGATATGTACCTGCATTAGACACCTTAAGTCTCTCCTTGGTCCAGATTTGGGGGAAAGCACAAGAACAGTTACGGGTTACCAAGCTTAGTATGAAGAAGCAAGCTGATCGACACAGAGTTCCTGCTCCCTCTTATGCAGTAGGGGATCAGGTGTGGTTGGCAACAAAGAATTTGCGGTTGGGTGGTTCCCGGAAATTACAGCCTTGGTATGAGGGACCCTTTAGTATTCTTAGTATAGTGAACCCTGTTGCTATGAAATTGGAGTTGCCAGAGGATTATCGTATCCATCCTTTGTTCCACACGTCCCTATTGAAACCTTATACTTGGTCTACTCAGGCATTGCCGCCTCCCCCTCCTGTTTTAGTGGATGGGCAGGAAGAGTTCGAGGTTAATGCTATCCTGGATTCCAGACGTAGGAGAGGGAGGTTGTATTATCTTGTAGATTCGAAGGGATATTCCCCTCATTATCGTACCTGGGAACCAGTGGGTGATCTTCATGCTCCCCGGTTGGTACGTTTGTTTCATATTCGTCATCCTACTAAACCTCGTCCTGTGGGGAGGCCCTGGGGGGAGATACTGTTAGGGATTAGAGGGGTGCCTACCTGTTTTCCATTGCTTCATATCTTTTTCCTCATTTTTTGTGGATGCATGGTTGGGATTGCTGGCGCGCACGCCAAATTGGCGCCATCACTGGGGTATAAGACGGGCCATCAGCTGGAAGTCTTTGCTTGGTTTCGTTTCCCGGTCTCGTTACCCGGATGGACTTCGCCTTTGTTTCCTGTTCCCTGTACGTCGGATCGTCTTGTCACGTTTCCCCTTTGTGGAATTGCTGCTGCTCGCAGGATTGCGGGTTGTTCTAGTTTTGGAACAATGTTCTTTTTTCTTTGCTGGATTTAAATATCGGCCATCCAGTGTTGCGATTGCCTATAGTATTAGGTATCATTGTGTAGCGGGTACACAGCTGGTTGCCTGTCGCTTTCTCCTGGGCTACTCCGTTTACTTCCTGGATATTTTATGATCTATTAAGGCCGTTGTTTTGGACTTGTAACACTTTAGGGTTATTTTTCACAACCTGTTTGGGATATTGTATATGGACCTATTTTTCCTCCTTTTTGGGTTTGTTTTCTTAGTTACGAAGATGGGGGGTTTATGTCTGTTCCAGACTTTTTCCTCTTGTATTTAATCCCTGAGGATAAACACACTGGATATTGGGAGAACCTCATTTTGCTACAAGAAGATACAAGTTTTGGATTCAGCGTAATCCTTTACTGTTGAGCAACTTGTGCTCGTATTACGGGTCTTTTTCTGCGCTAGGCAGTGCCTGATCATGCATGCTCATGAGTGCTAGAAATTGGTGTTACACTGTCTTTTGTTTCCTCACAGGGTACTTGGGCCTTCTACCTACCAGTAGCAAACAGAGGGGATTGTTGTGCCCAAGAGTCGACCCCTTGTGTTCAGCCGCAGTGCGTCCATTGGGGCATAGGGACGTAGCCCCACTAAGCCTGGATGCACCTGACAAGAGCACCATAGTTACACACAAATTGAATTGAATTTTGATTATTGAAAAAACAATAAAGCGCCGCAGCGCAGCGCTTCAATCCGGGTTCCGGGACACACCCGATGGACTAAGTAGTGTGTGGGGGGTTGAACTTGCTGGCTGGGTCTGCTGAGTGACAGTCTGCAGACTGCAGTGTCTGCGCATGAGGAATTTAGGGCTGTAACTAGCCCGAGCATGCACGTTAGAGTGAAGTTCCCCTTAGAGACGCTGAGACGGACCAAAGGGGCCGGGGGTGCTGCTTTAACCGGGCCCCGTGGTTTGAAAGGTGCCAGGGCGAGGAGTCAGTGTGCCCCCCTACCCAATCCTGGCGCAGCATGCAGCGCCAGGATTGGCTGGTCCACGGCGCTGAAGGGCAGGCAATCCATTATTGGATGCCGCGCGTGGGTGGCACTGGCACACTGGCTCAGGCTCAGCCAACTGCATATCAATCATGGCCAATCACTGTGTGACTTCAGCATGTGAAGCCATTCGGGACGCGCGTGCGGCGCGCCGTGACGTTGTTGTTTGTTGCTGACTTGCTGTTGTCCTTAAGTTTCTAGTGGGGCGGGGGCTCTCGGTCTCTCGAGTCGTCACCACCACCACGTGCGTGCAGGAAGCAGTAGCAGACACGTCCGACACTTCAGTCACTCGAGTCAAGATTAGAATCGTCGAGATACAGTCACAGAAGTCACAGAGAACTTGAAGAATCGAATAGTAGGCGCAGTGCTGCTCGACTTTTCTATAAAAAGATGACTGTCTCTGACTGAGTATATGTGTAAAATGAATTTTAAAACATATGCTGCGCTTTTGCTGGCTGCCGCTGTTGTGTTGTAATGTTGTACAGTACAGTGCTTCTGTGCTTAGTGTTACACGCACGCACGCATGCACCCTGCTCTGTGTTCCTGTGAGTGTACTAATAATTATAATTTATAAAACAATATTCGATTGTGGGAGATGATGATCATCATCTATAGCACAAAATGTTCTGTCTCTGTGGCGCCTATGTGAACGCACAGTCAGCTGGGAAGCAGGTTTAATCTACACACCCTCGCAGCCAGGGCAATAAGTCCAGGTGTGGCATGATGCATTGCAAACACTCCATAATTCCATAACCTGGACTGTGTGTTATGTTTACCTCGCGCTCAAGGGAGCCTGCCACCACGGCCCGGGCCGGGGATAAGGCGGGAAGGAGGAAAACCCTCTTCCACAAAGCAGAGGCGCGACCCGACCGCTTTAAAGCTAAAAGTTCTCATATGTTGTTTCTTATTTCCTCCCCAAATTAGGCCTGTTCTGTTCCAGCTAAAGTCAATGGGCAATTACTGTACCAGTAATATAACTCTTGGGTTCGCCTACATTTTGACATATTTGTGAGGAGTGTTGTTTCCTTATTTAACTTGTTCACTAGTGGTGTTCTTAACATAGCGCTGCATTTGTGTGAAAATTCTATCAGAACAGTTACAGGTTTCTACTTTCTTTTCAGACAAGTGGTACAAAATGGCCGCCGGCCGCGGACCTCTCAATGCTTGCTGTAGTATATCGAATTTAGTGCAACATCATTAACTGGACGGGGATTACTCATATTTCATTCTTTTTTACAAATGCAGACTGGTGAACATCAAGGTTGATGGAGATGTTAATATATAGTTTATGTTTAGATTGGTGCATTTAATATATCGTTAGTAATCTTGATGTGGTAGTGACATGATATTGCCCCTTTTTTTACTTCCTGTCTGATTGCAATAAATATATATAATGTGAGTGATTGCCAAAGAATTGTTGTCGAGCTTCCATACTACCCTAATACAAGCGTTCCTTTGCCCCTGGCTGTTATTCGGTCTCTTTCCTTGGACCCGGGAGATGTGACAGGCTTTAACGCTGGTGAGAAGGGACGCAGCCCGAGCTGCTTAAGTTGTAGAGCCAAGACTGATCCCACGTGTAGGCGCCGTCTGTGCCAGCGCTCTCAAATTGGGCCTTATTTCTTGGCACTGGTGCAGCTCTGTGGCCTGGCTTGTTGTGTGCCCGTGCTTCCTTCATTAATCCTTCCTCGCTGCAGGTGTGAATTGAGGCCACCCAGGCTCCCTTTCATAGCGCCTCCCAACCCCCTCAAATTCTGGCTTTAAAGCCGAGTGTGGCAAATCCCAGACGAAAATATAATACAGACGACAACAACACGCACAGCAGAACGAGCTGCATATTAATGATAAAAAAAATGAAGAGGTGGGTGGGGGCAAATCACTACAACTGTCCTGGTAGGATGCTAATTCCGACCCCATCCACACATTCGGGCACCGCAGCTGGCCAAAGCTGGCAGTACAGACAGAATGGGGGCTATCAAAAGGAGGGGGCCACTCCGAACAGTGATGCACCAACTGTGGCTGAGCGTGTGCCAATAGATATGGCACTGACTGTCAGTAAGATTTATGGGAGCTTTATTCGTGCACACTGAGACTGAGAGTGGAAAGGTTGACACAGTTCTGCAGCTTTATTTAATGTCTCCGACAAACCAGTTCCACTCCGAGTGTGTCTGCACAAGAGTGCAAATGCTTGATAATCTCGCGATAGCAGGTGACGTTTATTTAATGGCAATTAATTAGTGTATCATTTAAAGAAGACAAAAATAAAGCTTAATAAATGTTATCTAATTCACAGCTTAATTCCTTCACAGGCTTTGAGAATACTTTGTCACGTGCTGAAATATTTTTCAAAGAAGCAAAGCCCTTTGCATCTCAGACCAAAAGACTGGCTTCTAAAGGCATTTAATAATACTCATCCTTTTTGAAATATATATTTGTGGAGTTTTGTGTAATACTAGCAGACTCACAGGATGTTGAGCGTTCTGCCGAGTGCACATTCTCTTTAGCTCTGTGGTTATACTGAATAAGCAGCTACCTATGTTATGCCATCTATTAATGTAATAACTGCACTTTCAAAATTGCTTTATTAACCTTCCTGCTTTCTCAAATTCGCTTGAAAATGCACGATTTTTCTTCTCTTCTTTCAAAATTTTCTCGGGGGTAACCCCCCCAAACCCCCCTTATAGAGTTCGGGCTCGCTCGCTGCGCTCGCTCGCTACGCTCACACGCTACGGTGCAGTATACAAATCAGTTTTCGCCCCAACACATTCAAATGTCAATTGGCGCTACTGCTTGTGTTTCCCTCTCTTACCCCCACCTTCGCCCTGTGTTCCTGGCAGCTATTTTTTATTGTCTATATACCGGTTGTAGCTGCCAGGACAGGGGTAGCGGACTGGGCATATCTTCGCTCCTGCAGTGTTGGCTGGTATCTGGTGGTAACAGGACAACACATAACAGGGGGTGTCGCCATGGGAGGTTACAAATGAAGACAAGGCGGTACTACCAAGCCTATTAACGAATCAGAAGCTAGGACAAGGACAATGACACAAGTCAATGAAAAATATGGGCAAGGAGTGGGTGGAGCTTCACCTCCATACTCCGAATACAGCATGCCTTGCAGAGCAATGCATGCGCCGCCCAGGCTCAAACGAAAAAGGCACATAAATAAGGGATTCTATTCCTCCTTTGTGGACATCTCTATTATAGAACAATCACTTGACCTTCCCAGAATTATGCATGCTAACCTGTACCTGGCATAACTTTCCTGGCGTAATCCTGGGAATGACGTAGAATTCCAAAAGTAGAAATTGCAGTCAGGAGATTTTCATACGCATGTACTTTTTTTTTTTTTGTGAATGGGGCTTTTAGCCATGTGTGAATATGTGCAGTAGGACCTTTGTGTTCCAAGGCAAACTCCTTACACCGGTAGGTAATCAGTTGTGGTATGTCTGGGAGTGGTCAATAGAGTTTATGAGACAGTGCGTTCAGTTAACGGTTGCATACTGAAGAATGAAGACGTACGTTACAGAGCTTTGTGTGTGGCGTGGTCCTTTACTTGCTCCAGACCTGGGGAGGACGCTACAGGGCCGATGATTGGGATGATCCCAGGATATTCTAAATTTCTCACCAGAAGCAATCAGGTTTAATTTTACAGAATTTTTGTGACTCGTTTTATGCTCCACAAGGTAGACCTCTGGCTACCGCCAAAGTGGGGCTTGGTCTATAGGTTTGTTCCTAAGATCCAAAACAGATCCTGGAGCGCGATTTCAATGACAGACTTTTGTATGCACGGAAAAAATGTTGTACAAATTAAAGTGGTATGCCATGATCCAGAGGCGAGCGGTGATGCTGGTGTTGTATTGTAGTATGCTCCTGTGAGGAAAAGGAGGACTTCACAGCTGGCTCTGAATAAATAAATGTTAAAGCAGAGATTGAAGTTGGGGGGGGGGGGGCGATATTTTAAATCTTTATTAACTTGATCAAAACAGTTCCCATAGTTTTTAGTTGAAAAACAACCTGAGAGAAGGGAGAGGCAGCTTTAGAAGAAACAAGTCGTACCTCCAATTTGCCTGCTACAAGAAAGAAATGTAAATATGTGCAATTGGTTCTTCAGCAAATCATTGACCGTCAGGTAACACATACAAACATCTGAAGTGATCGATTAACTAACCAAGCTGTCCTACGAGGAAAATGTATTTTTCCCAGAAATACATTTAAGTTGCATTTGTTTTTCATTATGGTGTGTGTATTATATTATATATGCATTTACCCTTAAGTGACCGGCGATCAAAAATGTTATAGAATATTTTGTTCTATTTAACCGCATCGCTGCTGCGGTGATTTTTCCCCTACGCGTCTTTTTTCGAAAAGCCGCGTTAGATGACGAGCTCAGCTCGTCATCCGCACACGCCCCCCGTGGCTGATGATGAGCTGAGCTCCTCATCAGCATCGAAGGGGTTAACCATGTCTCTGACCGCCCCCAATACTTGCTGACTCCGCCCCATTGTACAAAGCTTCACAGTTCCCATACCTACCAACTTGTGAATTTCTTTCCCAGAGTGGATAGGGGTGTGGCCACGAAGGGACAGGGCTTAGTGCCAAGCACAGCCTGAGGCACTTCTAAATTCACAACCCCTCCCACGACAAGCGGCACCCCTCACACGACACCCCCACTTCCCTTCCTCCCTCCCACACCAACAATGAAAATAACCTTTCGAGGCTGCTGCCTATGTCCTGGGGAGGTTTCACACTTCATAAGGGACATCGGCTGAGCAAAACCTCCAAACAATTAGCTAGAAACCCACTCTCTGCAAGGGTTTCCTGCTAATTTTCTGTCCACTGTGTGATATTGGTTCCTCAGTGGGAGACCCTATGAAAGGAGCCAATATCATATGATACACGCGGCACCATGTGGGTTAGGGGGTCTACCGTCTACATGCTTTTCTTTACCCACTTAAAAAATCATGTTTTCTTAATGTCACAAGTTTTATGTGTATTTGTTTTGCTCCCTAGGGTAAATAAATAAGAACTGAGATGTTTTATACACTAAACACATTTTTCTTAGGTTGTTTCTATTGAGGTGACACATCATAGCTAGCCAGTTCCTGGGTCCCCTGGAAAGGGGGGACAGGTAGAGGGGAGCAGGAAATTGTCATCCCCAGCATCCCTGATCTGCCATCAGCAGGTCGGTGATTGGGCATATGGAGGTGGCAGTTTAGTACTGGTGCTGCATCTGCAGGGATGACTTTGCAACACAGTGGCGTAGCAAGGGGGGGGGGGCTGTCTGACCCAGGCGGCACAAGTTTTGGGGGTGGCAGCCTCCTCACTTACCTGTAGCCAGGCGGGGTGGCAAACACAGGATTTGTTCACCAGCAAACCACCACCCACCCCCTCCCCCCCCACTTTTACAACTGCAGCAGGGCGGCAAAGGCTGTGACCGCCACTGTTGCAATGGATACTTTCATGGGTGAAAGCAGCCATCTTAGCAGCCATCTTGTAACTATAGAAGAAATATGCCATGTATTTCGGTGGGCGAGTCAAGTGGGGACTGAGCCTTGCTTGGACTAAAGGGCTATGGTTCAGCAGGGTTGGATTGGGATTAAAAATCAGCCCGGGCATGCTAAAAAAAAGTGGCCACATTTGCATATTGCCTTTCCACAAAACACTGCTTCAGCGTATTTTTATCAAAAAAGGAGGAGGTGGAGGTTGGTGGGTGTTGGACTTGGCCCTTAAGGCAGGTTCACCCCTAATCTTTTTGCTTTAGATCTGTGATCTGTGTGGATGATTTTCTGGTCTGTGCGCACTTTTTCTCTGTGTCCCAGAGTAAAGTGCGTGCATGTAGTTAGGCTGGCCTGCTCTCCCATAGGGATGCATGGGGAATGTCTGTGTCCCTAGTAGTTCCTGATGCGTGGGGAGTGCATGCTCGAATTTGGTATGTGCGAGCTCGGGAGAATGAATGCTTTGCAATGGTGCATGTGGCATGTGTGTGTCATGTGTAGAAATGCCATTCTAGGACTTGGCATATTAATGTAAAATATGCCTGCAGTGTGATTGGCTGGAGCTGGCTGGTGAGCCTGGCTCCAGGAAGGCTGGATGGGTCTGCCCGGTGGTGAGTGTGAGATTAGCATGTTGATGGCTTGGGAGGAGTGCACCTGGTCCCTGATGGGCCTGGACTTTCCCCACACAATTCTGGCTCCACCCCCTGTAGTGCGACTGATGTCCCTAGCCCTGCCAGTGCATAGAGAGGGTGGTTGAGGTAAACAGAGTACTTCAAAACCAGCTGCGACTGGTTTTACCCCACCCTGCACCCTGAGACAAAGGGATTTTACTGTATAAGAAGGGGCTGTGTCCCCATACAATTTGTCTTTGGTTCTCTTCCAGGATCCTGCCAGAGGGGGCTGTTGCTGCTGCTGGGGCCAAGAGGACAGCCACTTGGACTGTCTCCCTGCCTGGAGACCCAGTGTGCTGGCTCTGGCCCTGCCTTGCCCCCCTGCCTGCCTCCAGACCCTGCTGGAGCTTTTGCTGTGCCTGGAAGCGCCTTGATTTGATTTATAGCGCTAGGAGCGCTTTACTTGTGGCCCAGCGCTCAACAGCGCTTCGCTTTTCCTTCTAGCGCTGGAGGGCGCTTTTTCTTGACCTTCGGCGCTGGGAGCGCTTTATTTAAAGCCGGTGCCCACCCGGCATTGCCCCGAGATCACCGCCGCAGCCCAGGAGCACTGAAAGCCGTTGCCGGGCCGCTGCCTACCGCGACCCAGAAGTCCCGCCTCCTGACCTCCAGGGCCGCGCTGCCATTGGCGGCCCCAGAGGAAGTCAGGCGGATTATAGCGGGACGGCGCCAGGCCAAAGAAGCAGGAAGCGGCTGGCGCGTCTTCCCGAGGCTCCCGATTGAGAGAAGAGCCCCGGAGTGGCAGAAGAGCCGAGAGACCGCGGCGGAGCCCCGCCCGCGGCCCCAGCAGAGCCGCCGAGGAGCCGTCCCGCCAGCAGAACAGCCGGTGAGTGTACTCGAGAGGAGGGGAGGGGCGCGGGACACATTGTCGGTGTCCGCCCCCCCTCCAGAAGTGCGATCTAGTGCGCGGTACGGCTGTGAAGCCCGAGGGCTTCAGGGGGCACTTCCTTCCTTTGCGAGCCCCGAGAGGCTCGTTGGGCATTTACCTCTGTTCCTGAGTCCCCCGTGAGGGACTCCAACGACCGCCCTGATCATATTTAGAGCCCCGAGGCTCTGGGGGCCTTTTCATTATTTTGAGAGCGCTGAATCTCTAAAAGTGCACATTTGTTTTAAGAGCCCAGAGAGGCTCATTGCCCGCAGTTGTCCACGAGCCCAGAGAGGCTCAGCAGTGCCACAGTGGTGGTTCTTGAGCCCACCTGGCTCCAACGTTTGCCCAGTTCTGATTTACAACTGTCCAGCACTTAGTGGACAGTTGCTATGTTTAGGCTTGTGTTTGTGCCGCCTGCACAGACCCCCTGACATTGAGACTCAGGGCATTCAGCCCCTTTCGAGGCCAGTTGGCCTGAGGGACAAGTTCGAGTGTTGTGCTACATGCACCCTGCGCATTGTAAGTTACTTGCTAATGTGATTCTTGCGCAAAAGTTCTAACCTGCACCTCTGAATGTGTTTTAATGCCTCATGTGCAATTGTTGATGTCCCACTTTATGTTTATCCCCTTTTGCTGACCTGCATAGAGGATTGTTGATGTCCCATTTTATGTTTAGGTTTCCTTCCCTTTGCTAAGAGTGACATGCTTAGGTGATGGTATTCCTTCCTTAGGTCCCGATGATAAGGTCCTAGTTCCCTGCGTGATTTTCCTACAGTGTTTTAGGGTTGCGTAGGAGGTATTTACTCTTAACCGGTGATTACTGGTTGTGTGCTACATGTACTATTTTGGTGCTAATCATTATATGTTTATGTGCTAAGTGTATACCTACAAGTATTATTTCTAACAAGTGCCTACCCCTGACAGTGGTCCATGTGGCCTTGTCCTGTACATAATCCCTTGTAAATTCTGCCCGTGCCTCTGGCACATTGTAAAGTTTGTGTGTTATCTAATGTGTTTTTATTATTATACAAAGGCTATTTTTTATATATCCTGGTGTGGAGTTTCCTTTGTGGTGGGTGTTGTTGCTGGGGTGCGTGCGCAAATACTTAACTCATACCGCCTCCAAGTTTAGCCTTGCTGCTCGCGCCACGTTACCTAGAGGGTGAGCAGGGGTTATCTTGGCGTGTAACTCCCTTGCCCTGACCTTAGGAGTGGTGGTCTCTGGCTGACGGTGGCGTGAGCCCTGGCCAGCCAGGGATCCCGTTTCTAACAGTGGGGTTAAAAAAAATGCACAAATTAGTTTACACTGGTGAAACACACCTGAAAACAAGTAAGGCCACTTTTGCACAGGCCCCCTGACCCCACTCAATATGCATATATTAATGGGCCGGCCCAGCGAGAGAAAGAGAGTGACACCTCTGTGTTGATAAAAAGGAGGTAATGGACGCTCATCTAACTCCAGAAAGGTCACTCAGGCACCAACTGGGCCGCTGGCTCCATCGAACAACACAGAAACTGCCCAAATCAGCTCCCCAGGCTGCTAAAAAAAGCTGCCCACAGCTGGAATTCAAATACCGGCCCCTCGGACATTGCCAGAGTGCCCGAGTTACCAATCCGACGCTGTGGTTCAGCCCTTATTTGCGATGTGACTAACAAACCATTTTCAGAGTCCAGCTCAGCCTCCCTGGCACTGCTATAGCCAAAAAGAGCATTTATGAAATTTGAAAAGATGCTTTTGTGCTTGAACTATATACACTCTAATTATATTTTAAATATATATGACAGTATGCATGCAGTAAGACTGGGCGCAATTTTGTTTGGCATAATTGCCACTTGGAATGGCCAAGATTGAGCTTTTACACCCACATCGCATTATCAAGATTTCATTCAGTTAAAAATCCAATTGCGGGAGTACAGGAACAATGCAAACAAACCAAACATCTGTCAGACTGTTGTTTGCGTCAAAACAGATGCGAGTATATAGTCAGTGCTACAAAAATACTGCAAATTACCAGATCAGCATTTTGCATAATAGCACGTCATTTTGTGTATTTTTTTTACATTTCCTATCGTTTCACGAAGGAAATTCTGCACATTTCACTAAAGCTTAAAATACCGTCCTTAGCCGAGCTGCAGTGTTGCAGGTGTTGCTACTGATATAGTGAATTAGCACCTATATCTGCACTAACTGCCATTAGTAGAAATAGCGCCCTTCAGTTTCTATTGCAGATCAAAGACTGATTTTCTTTTGCGATGGTGTGTGGGCTGTGGGTGAGTATTTCAATTGTAATGAGTTATGAGGTATTTGTGCTGGACGAGGCGCGAGGACTGTACCACATTACTTGCAAATCTCCTCAGTTCGGTGTTCAGGGAAGAAAGTGTTGTTGTAAGTCTTAATAGCTAATTAATTCCGTTTTCAGGATGTGTTGTGGTTTTGTAGTAATCTCAGGAAACTGGATTAAATATTAAACTTGAGTTTTATTGAAGTAATTCTACACAGCTCATCATCTGCAGGTCCCATCTGTCCACCATCCGTTGACTCACAGCATTGAATCATAACATTCCACAAAGGACTGGAAGCAATGACATCATAAATACAGTGACAGCTGTGTGACAGCTGTAGGCAAGTATCTGATTAAAGTTAGAATATAACAGGTTGTATGTCAAAATATCAAATGTAAAAATACCGACCCACTACCGTATCCACTACTCGATATCGACTTTCTCAATATTGTCAAGGCTAGCGCACAAAGCGGAATATAGATATTCTATACTAATTTCACATCTACCTACCTGGATGATATTGTGATAGTCCATGTGCTGCAGGTTGCAGTTCGATATTTAAAAGTCAGTCCTGTGGTGCCACTTTCTTGTGAGCCTATATATACCCAAAAATATGGCTAGTTGGGTTATTTCTAGAGAGCTGTCTAATGTATTTTGGTGGAGGTTTGTGATTTGTTGAGAGCTTGGTGAGCTTGAAAGCAATTTAGGGGTGCCTTGGTTTTTCCATTGAAGTATTATTTATTGACCACAGGGCTCTACACTCAGTCCAATCTTGTCTATATTAAATCATTGATCTTGCTTATTAAAACTTATAAGATTACAGTTATCAACTATGCAGATGATGCTCAACTGATTTGATCACTTAATAACAATCAATGTGACTCAATTTGCAACTTTCAGCTTTCCATAAGGGACATCTCAAATTGGATGAGAGTAAATTCGCTAAAGTTAAATGGAGGGAAAACAGAGCTTCTTTGTTGTTCCTCTGGTATGGTTCTGGTTCCTTTGCCTTCTAATTTCTAGGCTTATTCTACAAGACTCCTTGGGGTGCCTCGGAGAAGGTTAGGAACCTTGGAGTAATTTTGGACGGAGATCTTTTACTCGAAAAGCACGTCAATGGAGTAGTACTGGTCTGCTTTGCTCTTCTTTGGAGCCTTAGAAAACTTTTTCCAATGTTACCTGCACAAGCGAAATCTCGAATTGCCAGGTGTGTTGTGCTTAGTAGGCTGGACAATTGTAATGCTATTTTTTGGGTGCTCCAAATCATCCGATTAAGGAAATGGATAGGGTTCAGGTTGCTACAGTCAAAGTGACGTTAAATAGATCATGGAATTCTTCCGCCTTCAGTGCTCTTAGGGATCTTCACTGGTTATCAATTGAACATAGGAACCTCTTAAAAATAATCACTTTGCATTGTATTCAAAGCCCTACAAAATAAGGGCCCAAAGCCGTTGCAGGCCAGGCTGAAGGAATGGGCTCCAGGAAGGTCGCTAAATTCAGCTACAGCTAATCTTGTTCAAGGACACAGATTAATGGGGGTAAGCTTTTTCTATTAAAGCTGCGCAGATATGGAATAATTTACCACCGCAACTACAATCTCAGACCGATTTGCTTACGTTTAGGGAAGCCCTTAAAACCTGGCTTTTCCCAGAACAATAGTGATCAGTAAGACAGCTGGATGGCCGCTATCGCTCGCATTGAGAAACCTTTCATTCGTGTTGAGGTTGCTGCAGTTCGAGTAGAACATCTAATCGAGCGGCAGAAAGAAGCAGCGCCCTCTTGCACTGCGCATCGTGCCATTCTCCCTGATTTTCCAGTATGGGACAAACACCCACTGCTAAAACTCAGCGCAAACGGCGTTACCTAACGCTCTCTGCTGCTTGCAGAACTCTGTGTAGTGCGGCAGATTTGTTTGGTCACTTCTGCGTACTCCGCCTAGGACTAGTGCATAGATGGAAAATGCCTATTGTCTTGTTTTATTCTGTTTTAAACTTCTTAGGCTGTAGTGTGGTGGCGTATTGGCTGCAAATGCATTGAGATCCACCAAGGATGGTGAGCTGTCTGCAAGATAAGCTGGGGGTGCTAGCAGCTAGCTTTGAAGACAATGCGGGCCGGCGAGCGGAGCCAATGGAGTTCCATCAAAAAAGGAATGCTGCTTCTTCCTTACCCTTAACATTGTCATTAAGGTGAACAGTGCAGACACATTTTCACCACATAAAAGGGCCTATTACGATGGAGGATTTTCCGCATCCTCCGGGCCGGCGGAAGCCACCGCCGGCCCGGAGGATGCGGAAAATCCTCTGCGGACCCACCAAAGACCCACCGCCACATTAGGATGGCTGGTGGGTCCTGGTTTCCGTCCGCAGCTTTTCCGCTGCGGTTGGCTTACAACCGCGGCGGAAAAGCTCTAATATGATGACGGTGTCTCTTAGACACCGTCAGCCAGATTAGGATGGGCTGTGAAACATGCTTTTCCGCGGCGGCTTTTCCACCGTGGAAAAGCATGTGTAACTTCAATGCGGGGGCCCGTTGCGGGCCCCCTGGGTGAAGGGGGTGCACATGGGGGGTACCTATGGTACCCCCTGCATTTGTATGCAGAAATCGGCAGGCACCGCACGGTGCCTGCCGCTTTCTGCATTCAAATGCAATGTATGCATTTTTACCACTGCGGCGGATGCAGCTTATCGCCGCACCCGCCGCAATGGTAAAAATAGAGGATGTGACCGCCAGGGTGGCGGTCACATCCTAATTGCACAGGAGGGAAATCCGCAGGCCATGCGGAGGTTCCCTCCTACTCTATGGTGGCGGACGGACTCAGGTCCGTCCGCCATCATAATCGGCCCCTTAGTTTGCTTGAGTCTCTTTTTGTCCACATCTGTGACTACATCATACTAACTTAGATGGATTCATCCTGTGCTCCTGAAAGAGAAATAAACACAGATGTTAAACTAGAGAGAAGAAGAGATATTGTCCAGAAACGGAGCTGTCGGCTGCATAATCAGCACAAGCATTTGCAATGCAATAGGTCTCGCATTGGCGAGAGTTTAAGGTATTAGCATTGTAAAATGACAATTCATTTTATTTATGTGTTTCTTTTTACAACAGATAAATAAAAAGCATTGTCATTTACAATGCCAATAGGTTAAACCCTCACTAATGTGAAACCTATTGCATTTCTTGATGCTGCAGTGGAAGAGAGGGAGCAAACGGGGAGAAGGAGTCAGCTGCAGTGACTCGTGCTGATTAACAGAAAGGCGCGGCTCGCTGAAGTCTATTTTTTTAATACTGTAATACTGTAAAAATAGACTTCGGCAAGCCGCGATGAAGAAAAGAAATGCGCAGCTTGCCGGAGTCTATTTTTTCAATATTGTGAGATTGTGGTAAGTAGCGCAGCACCCCACAAGGGTCTCAAAGGCCTGGTCAAGAACAAACTCAAGGCAGGCGAAAGCGAGCCAGTTCGTAGGGACCTACTCTAGATGAACCGTCTCATGTTCAGGGAAGTTTTCCTTCTGGGAATTAGGCCATTACGGTCTTCATGAATAAGCTCAGGAAAGGCGGGGAGTTGCCTATCTGCAAAATGTTTATTCAGTAATGCATATTCTATATTTAGTATTGAAAGAGGTTGGTAGAAAGATCAGTTTAATACGTCCTGCCCAGGATTAAGGATTGGGTTGACTAACTCTTCATTAGTCATGGTTGGAAGATGGCCAAGTGTCTTCAGGGATCTGTATCATTTAAGCAATTTAGGTATAAGCAGCTAATTATAGGTGGAGTAAAATTCGATGGGTGGGACATTAAAGTCAGGTGTCTTGCTCCTAGCAAGAGCGTGATTCTCGCTTGACATATTTACTGCATGAAGATGGGCGTGTCAACTGTTCAGAAGTATCTAAGGCACTTGGGGGAAAGCTATGTCCCCAAAACAGCCTTCTATGTTCTCTGTAATATGATCAATGGTGCTAGACTGTAGTTTAGCATAGTAAGATCTGAAAGTTCAATTTATCGCTTCTCGCACATGAACCTCTTCCCTTGCTTGGTCTCTGATGGATAATACGGATGTTTGCGGCCGTGGTGGCCTAGAGAGCCATGGCAGGAACTGCCCTGCTTTATTTCTATATTATTGGGTTTTTTATGCATAGGCTGCATAATCAAGAAATCTAAGCCCTGTACTAATTCAGCGTACTCCTGCAGGCTTGAGCAGGGATTCAGCCTGTTCCTTGTCTAGAAGGGAATCTTCAACCTTTTTCATATGTGACCTAATCATCCTGGGAGCACCTGTGGTGGTGTTGATACATGGGTTTTACCCCACAACTTTAAAAAAACCTCCCACTCCAGTCGGGGTGAGGAAGTAGTATTCTTATTTAAACGCAGCCGTGGCCCATGCCGGTAAGAGCAGTGGGTCCGGGTGGGAGGGGATTTCGACACACAACGACGAGGGAAGATTAATTATTTAATTTTCCCTCATCAGAATCTTTAGAAAATACCCTCACCCGCCCCACGGCTCTTACCTGTACGGGCTGCGGCTGTTTACACGACCCTAGCTGAGTATTACTTACCTCCGCAATTCCCTAGCAGCGGAGACTCCAAGCCATGTTGGCTGTATTTTACCGGATGGTATTGAGTCCTCCTCCCCAGTTTAAGCCCATTTCCAAGGGAATGTCGTCTGATAATGTTTTTCTTATGTATGTTGCAAAGTATATTGATGGTTGTGGATAATCAGAGCACCCTACTCAGTCTAACATAAGATTCAACTTGTGTGAGGGCAATAGAAGGAGTATTCTGGCATCCCTTCATTCCTACACTGAATGGAGACGGCCAGTGCCCACTCACGGAACCATATCTCAAGTGCTGTGGCATTGCGGGTCGCAGGCATACTCATCAAGAGGGGTATGAGTGATCGAGGTCCAAATCTAGCATACTATTAAAATCCCCACCCAGGACCACTGCAAGTCCACCTAGTCAGCTAGCTTCCATGTTTGGTCTGCCAGGAAGGTAGGATGGACGACTTTAGGTGAGTATATGCTATCCAGCACTATGGGATGCCCAGCCTGCCAACCACTGAGCAGGACATACTGCCCACTTGGATTCAGGAATATTTCTTCTAAGAAGAACGGCATTTCTGGTGCTGCGCCTCCGGCAGTGAGTTGTGTCGTTAAACTGTCCCCTCCACTTGGGTTTTAATTTAGTGCCCTCCCCGTCCATCAATTGCGTCACCTGCAGGAACACATTTTATGCACCACGACAGCGTCGTCGAGCCAGTACCTTGTATCTTTTCTGAACCAAACCCAACCCTTGTGTGTTCCATGTTGTTTATAGGTATTTACTCATTATGCAATATAATGTGGTGGGGTTTTGGATGAGGTAACCATAACCAGTCGCCTTGTGTAATAAGCAACATTCCATCTAACATAGCACACCTCAGAGTTGATTGTGATTGGACAATCTTAGGTAGCAAAAAACATTAGAAACTAGAAACGCCCGGTTCAAACTAATCAATGACTATGTCCTACATAGGGCGTGTTTGACTCCAGCAGGCATCAATACATTTTTCAATATGGCTGGGGTGACCTGTCCGAGACGTGGGGAGGTGGGCACGGAGATCATGCGTATGATATGGACCTGCCCCCGGCTAACTGCGTACTGGGAGGAGGTAACAACAGTGGGTGATGACATCATATCAAGGGAGGTCCCCTGTTCTGTAGGTCATTGCTTGCTGCACTGGTTCCCACACACCTCCAAGACTAAGGTCACAAGTAGAATTCAGGACTTTGACTATATATTGGTGAAAAAAGAAATAACCAGGCACTGGAAGGCCCCGGGTGGGTCCCAGGGTCAAAGCATGGCGCAGGGAGCCTGGAAGGTAGGCTGGCTATGTGGGTGGGGGGAAGCTGCGAGAAGCTAGGCAGGTCCTAGGCTCGCTAGACACAGCCTATGCTTGGGAAACAATGCTGGATTGCCTAAAGGACCCAGAATACCCATTACAAATGGCAACACCAGGGGAATACCTACCAATGCCCCTCCTTAAACATCATAGATGTGTGCAACAGCTGCTTTTAGGGTATTACAAGTATTACCGACACCACCATGGTATGAGCACTTTGATTATTCCTGTGACTGGATTGTATTAATGGGATGATATTGCTTTTAAATTCTCAATTGCTGTTTGTGTTACTTCGGGGAGGGTGGGGAGTTTGATTACTGTTTTTTTAGGACAACTGAATAGTTTTGATTCACTGTAAGGCAATGATGATGCGCACGTGGTTGTGTAGTCTGCGGATGTGATAAACCTCAATACAATCTGTTATAAAAAAAAAAAACTTTCAGTTCACCCCCGATTCGGTGGAAAAGGCCACTTTGACCAATAACAATTGGACACAATAACTAGAACTGTTTGCAAACTGATAGTGTGATAAATATAATGTAGACGTAGCGAAGCCTGGGAGCGGCTACATGCCTAATATCAGTTCCGAAGCCTCATCTGATCTATTGGTACATGGGCTGCGTGGGGCTCTTCACTCAGGCCTTCTCTGCTTCTGGAGTTAGCTCTTGTCTGTGGTTCTGGTTATCCATCACTGGCTCAAACTCCACCCCCTGTGCTCTGGTATTGTTCCATCCAGGTGTCATCTGGATCTGTAAACAAATAAGGCCTGGTTTAGATCTTGGCAGATGGGATACTCTGTCACAAACATGATGGATATCCCCTCTGCCGTATTCCAAGTGCCATAGGATATAATGCCCTTGTAAAAAAATTTGTGACATAGTATTCCATCCGCAAAGATCTAAATCAGGCCCAAAGTCTGTTGATCTGCAATTATAATCATCAGGGGGGCCCCTGAGCGATAGCGTTTTTGATAATTCTGCATCTTTGTGGAAGTGGGTTTGAATGGTGCGCCTGGAGGGGATTTTAAGGCCAGGAATGATGTGCTCACTCATTCATAAACATTGGCGACGAGTCTTGTGAGCACATCTTGTTTGCTTCTCTCTCTTTCTCCCTCTAACTTCTTCTCTCTCATCTGTCTCTTTTTCTCCACATTGCACTGCTCTCTTATACCTATGCTTCTCTCCAGGGCACGAGTCCTAAAAAGAGAAGTGGGGGGACGCCGTCACCGGAAGTGACGTCACCACAGCAAATGACGTCACGAAAGGTGTGCTCCGATCTCGTCCCAGAGAGGCCAACGAGTGAAGTCCAGCTGTTTAGCAGGGGGACGGAGTCCTCCCGGTAAAATAAGTGGGGGGACGCCATCCACCCGCGTGGTACCCCGACTCGAGCCCTGCTTCTCTCCTCCCACACCGTGCTTCTGTCTCTCGCCTGTGTGCTTCTGTGGTGTTCTACCTCTCGTGCTTCGCCCCCAGCACTCTATATGCTCATATTCCCCGTCCTCCCCCATGTTCTCCTCTTCTACCACATCCCCACGCAATCTTTTTTTTTTTCCACTTGGCCCATTTGCACTACAAGATCTTTAATTTACCAATCCAAAAGACATCTGCCATCTTGGAACGGTGAATAAAAAAAGCAAATGGCACCTGTCCCATTCAGCTGGCGCATGTCAGTGGAATGATGCGACTGACATTGCACCTTTTTTTTATTGCACAGTACCACAAGAAACTATTTGCAAAGCCAATATATCCGAAAGGTAGGGCCGATTGGCTTTGCAATGCCTGTTTTAATAAATGAAAGAGGTGGAAAACCTTTTAGCCTGCATTATATTAACCAGAGAAACACTCCTCTTTATTCATAAACTTTTAAATCTATAGATTCTGTGTTTACTCTATAAAATCACAAATGGTTGCAATATATGATTTGGGCATTAAATTAGATAAAATAACCTCAAGGTATAGATTACTTAGAACCTGCTTGATTAGCTTCAAGCAAACGTTGGTCAATTCTTTATGTGAACCCTACAGTCTGTGCATTGGTCTACCCCATACCTCAAGAATTTAAAAAGGGTTGCAGCTCCCCTTTCCCCCCTAAATTCACTTTCTATGAAGTCGCCAAATATGCTAATAAGAATTTTGAGATCTTTGTAAATGAATTATATTTTGAGTGGTTTGAAAGTGTTGCAATTATAGTGTGGGGGTGATTTTAGCGACTATGCCACTGGGGGTGAGTTGTCTGTTGTGATGAAGTGCATAACGTGTAGTAATCTTGAGGCTACTAGCATGTGAGCGGCATTATTGTGAGTGGTGGTGGTGTGTAGTGTGCTTGTCAACTTGTAGGAGCGAGGGAGCTGCAACAGTACAACTGCAATGTAATAGTGTTGTGTGGTGCGAATTGTTGCACAGCACACAGGAATGGGTCCCATGGCCTTCTTGTTGGTGGCTGAAGTGTGAGTGGGCCCCTGCCAGTGACAGGTTAGGAGGCCCTGTGACATTTTAGTTCAGTTCTGTTGTATTATGTGAGAAACAAAGTTAGTGGGCCTAGTGCCGGTGGTACCTGCAAGTGGAGTGAGCCTTGGCCAGCTGAAGGGGTGGAAAGCTAATGGCTGTATAGTTTTTCTGTTGTGTTGCTTTATGTGTTCAGGCCTGGCCCCTGGTGGATGAAAGGTGTCTAGGGCTTGTCAAGTTGCAGGGTTTTGGGGTCCTGTAACCGTTCTGTTGTCAGATGTTATTGTGTTTCCAATAAATTGCAAACAATGGTTCTCGAAGGACTCATTTAAAAAACATGCATTCACATTATGTTTGGCAACATAATTGCTGATGTAATTTGTGCAGTGAAAAAAACCATACTGGATACAAGTAGTCCTGGACAGACATGACTAAGCTGCCATGATGAGACTATCTACAGTCACTGACAGTCCTCCCTTCATTTTTTGTGACTTATCAGCCCTTCTATAATGTATAGGATTTGTGTTGAGAACTCAGACCCATTTTGCCCCATTATTCCCATCTGGTTGCAGACACAAGTACTCAGGTGTACTCCGACTACTTTTTTACCTTGCGGGTTATTTTCTTGTTTTGTCTTAATGATAACATATGACTGACTAAGGGCCTTATTACGAGTTTGACAGTCTTGTGGACCACCATATCGGCGGTGGCAGTCCAAGCACGATGAGCTGGGCGGTCATGGGCTGCTGGCAGGGGCATACTCGGTTCTATGATAGTCGGACAGCCAAACTCGTAATAAGGCCCTTAGTGTTGTCAAAACTCGAGCAAGCAGACTGTGTTCTCTGTCTCACTTTGAGAGACTATGCTGTGGACTCATTCCCTTGAAACCAGGATTCCTATTGGGGGAACCGTCCTTTACAATGCAGTTGTATCCAAGCAGTGCGTTTACCACGTAGCCCTCACAACGCAAATCTTTAACCCCTTGGACGCTCATGACGGGCTCAGCTCGTCATGAGGTACACCTCCATACACTCATGACGAGCTGAGCTCGTCATGAAACAATGGGAATCATGAAATAACAGCACAGGAGGAAAATAACACTAGCATCGATGGTGTTAAACACATGGTAAGTATAGTTAAGGTAAGTATGTATGTGTGTGTGTGCGTGTATATATATATATATATATATATATATATATATATATATATCTCCAAACAAGACCCTTTCAGGCATAGAGTGACGCATAAATTATGCAAAAAAGAAGAAGAGAACTCTGGGTAGTTCTCAGTTTAGGTGGAAAGCAGCTCCTGTTAGAGCACTCTCAACACCAGCGACACTCTAGATATGCTCGCCTCAAATGTCTGCTTTTCTGTCAAAGTTTTTAAGCATAGGATTAGCACAGTGCTATCCACGCCGAGATAGAAATGGACGAAGTCTTTTGCCATTCCTACTGCAAAGTTTTTAAGCATAGACTAGCTCAGTGCTGTCCTTGCCGAGCTGTACAATGATAAAAGCCATTTATCACTCCAGGCACAGTATTACAGCATTGATTTGGCAAAATACCAACCAAGCCAACCTGAAATGAATAAAAGCAACCCCTGGCACAGTGTTTCGCTCTAATTAGAGCTCTTCAGAGAGGTAGAGCTTTGTCCAGACACAAGGGAGCACCCAGTATAAGTCCAAACAAAACCCTTTCAGGCATAGAGTGATGCATAAATTATGCAAAAAAGAAGAAGAGAACTCTGGGTAGTTCTCAGTTTAGGTGGAAAGCAGCACCTGTTAGAGCACTCTCAACACCAGCGACACTCTAGATCTGCTCGCCTCAAATGTCTGCTTTTCTATCAAAGTTTTTAAGCATAGGATTAGCACAGTGCTATCTATATATATATGGGTCAGGGGTGGGTTTTGGTACAGGGTGATAAGGGCTAAATATGGGTTGTTTTGGGGTTTAAGGGTGTGTAAGTGTATTGGGCTGTAAGGGTGTTTTTAGGGTTAAGGGGTTGGTAGGGGTATAGGGTGGTAAGGGTATTTTAGGGCTAATGGGTAGGTAAGGGCATATGGTAGTAAGGGAGTTTTTAGGGGTTATGGGTGGGTAGTGGTATATGGTGGTAAGGGTATTGTTAGAGCTTGGGGTGGGTAGGGTCATCGGGTGGTAAGGGTATTTTTAGAGTTATGGGGAGGTTAAGGGTATTGGGTTGTAAGGGTGTTTAGGCGTATAGGGTGGTAAGAGTATTTTAGGGTTTAGGGGGTAGGTAAGGAGATTGGGGTAATAAGGTCTTTTTTTTAGGTATTAGGGGTGAATGCGGGGGATAGGGTTATAAGGGTATTTTTAGGGTTTTAGGGGTGGGTAGGGCATGGGGTGGAATGGGTATTTTTAGGGTTTATGGGTGGGTAAGTGAACTGGGTTGTGATGTGTTTTTAGGGTTTAGGAGTGGCTATGGGTATTTGGTGATATGGGTATTTTTAGGGGTTGATGTGGGAAGGGGCATAGGGTGATACAAGTATTGTTTAGGGCTTAGGAGTGGGTAAGTGCACAGGGTGGTAAGGGTAACTACTAAAGGGAGGTTTGGGGATGTCCCCCCAATAAAAATGTGCATTTATTTATAAAAAAGTGAGGGATTTTTTAGAGTCTCCTCCAAACACTGAAAATTATTATTGCACACACATATATATGTCCCACAGCAAGACGCACTATATATATATATATAAAAATATAATATACAATGAATTTGTAGGCTCCGACACAACATGATTTAATGTATGATCAAACACTTGCTAAGCTAAAACAAGTAACAACATGATGAATTTTGTATAAATCAATAAATTCAAATGATGATGCTTAAAAGGGCAAGGTAATATATGGGAAAAGTTTTTAATTCTGATGAATGGTATAAAATATTTTACAATATGGCCACTACGGAAATCGCATCAATGACTAGATCAAGCTGTCTTCTGTGTTTAGAGTGCGCTTCAATTATTCCAATCATTATCTGGTGTTGGACAGTTGAGCATATATATATTTCACTTTCCTGCGTGGTAAAGGCATATGCATGGCAAAGGAGTCGGGAGTGTATTCAAATATAAAGAGCAGGTCCTGCGCCCGTCAGGTCCCGCACCATCCCCACTAGGTGGAAGCGCTTCGAGTCCGAAGAACTGCAGGGAAGCAGTTATTTGGATATATGTGTGGTAAAGGCATGCATTGTAATGTCATACCTATTCGATTCCAAGTAATCTGTTTTGTTCATTTACACACCACCGGTCACCTCTACTATTTTCGCACTGTGTGGTCACTTTGAAGCGCTGATCACCACACTCGTCATCCTTTTCAGAAATATGGCTGGCTTTTCTTACTGCATTTCTTGCGTTGGTAATCATGTTACCAAAAATTATGTGAATGTTTGATTTAAAATTAGTCTTTAGAAAACCATGGTTTTCAAAATACTCGTTGACTATGGTCCTTTTAAGGTGTATTGGGTTGCCTATGTGTCCAGTACCAGTGTTGTGTTACCAGGCAGTTGAGTGCACTGCTGTGCTAGGCAGTTGCAGATTTGTGGTTACTGCAATCCCAGTCTTCTGCAATTCATTTCTATTGTTCTTTGTATGCACGTTTGAACAGTCAGTCATGGACTGACGGTCCCTCTGCAGTCACTGATCTGTCTACCTAATTGTAAACATCTGCATTATAAACAAGCATTGGCATAGCCATTAAGTGTCGCCTTTTGGTCCTTATAAGTGTGTAGCCATGCAGCACATTATCCTGGGTGCTTTGTCGAAAGGTATTGACTAGCTATACAATTGTTACGCACGGTTTGTTTTACAATGTGGTTGTGTGTCAGGGTGTGCTATTCTAGTGTGTGTGGCCTATGCCTAAATGCACTGAGAGCACCCTTTGAATAATGCATTGTTTACAGTCCATGTCTGGCTGCACTGCACTCATGATACACTCTTTACAGAGTGTGTTTTGCGTATGTGGTGAGCACATGATACCAATTGTGTAGGAGTAGTTATCCCTGCGGCTACACCAAGCTGAAAATGTATATCATAATCACGAAAACAGAGATACATATTGTCTTTGTCAGTGCCCAACCTCTCAGTGGAAACGTAAACATAGTGAAAGATGTAGTTTGTAATGTGGTGAAATGTTTACAGTCACATTTTCTGGAGTGGGGGGAAGTATCTTGCAAAAGTGACACAAGGAAGTAGTGAGTTGTGTCTGTGAGAGCAACGATGGGGGAGCCGGAGGAATATTCCCTGTTCATGTGCTTTTAGATGGAGTTGAGTCAAGTGTGAGCTGCGACGTGTTCACAACTGCAACAAATAATAAGTGCATACAGTAGAACAAATACAATGATAATGTAGCCACTTCAGAGGCTGCAAAGTGATGGATTTTCTAGACCAGACTAACTTTCTGGTCTGAATTTAAGTTATTATAGAACAAGGGTGTTCAGCGCTTGCAAGCGGCTGGAAGGCAGGATATTTCCGGTTTACAAAATAATCGCATACAAAGTACTTTGTTAACGCCTTCGATGCTGGTGACGGAACCGTTCCGTCATTCACGGTTGAGCTGTGCTGATGACGGAATGGTTCCGTCACAACCGCACCCTGTTCATAAATAAGCAGCACAGCAGGAAAATTCCTGTAGCAGCGATGTGGTTAAAGGACTATTAAAAACGTGTTATTGCACACCATGCCAACTCAATAGCCCTCGCTTTAATGATCTACAATAAAAGAACACTTTACATGATACCTCCATGATCACAAGACTAGAAGGCTGCATTCACATTTATTTGCTTATCGGCATACCACTAATACTCCATTGACTGACCGTTTTGAAGAGCTAGAGAGGGAAACAGTCTGTTAGAAGGGTGGGAAGGGAGAAGAATACATGCCAACATGCAGAATGTTTAAAATACAAGATATCGTGCAAGCGAGCAAGTGGTTTAATGTCGGTTCCTTGGTTGTAGCGCTGTACAATGTAACACACAAATCCACCTAACACGATTAACCCTGCCCAGCAAGTGTTTCTCCGCTTAGATATTTTAAGACGCTCCTTAAGAAATATTAGATGTATTTGAAATATGGACCTCACGGTAAATGTCTTTAGCATGCCAAATGAATGCTAAAGCGGAAACACACATCATTTTCTCACAAAATTTGGAGAAAAAAATATATATAACTTACATAGTTTATACATTAATTCAGGTCAAGGGATGCTTTAGAGCCATGGTATTATGTAATAATCACGGCACCCCGAACAATCCACCTCCAATTTCCATTATCCGGCATTGACGTCTTGTTGATGCTTTTTATTTATTAAAACCTTTTTATAGCATACAAACAAAGCAATCTGAACCTTTTGTCAAGGCACAGGCCCTCAACTGCATGAAACTCCACTTAATTAACTGATCACAACCAGCCGAGAAAGGAAGCAAACAAACATGTGTCGCATATAAGCTTCTCAAAGTAAGCCGCAACCCTGGAAGTACTTACCAGTTGTACTCCTGAAGCAGGGCTGTTGACTTTACCGCACTGAGGGCCAGATGTAGGTCGCCCAATACCGGTCGATAGCAGCCGAAATTACCGAATTTTGGCCATTACCGACCGGTCTTAGGCTACTGAGATGTAGGTGGCCTAAATTGCAAATTCGGTAAATTAGCGATTCGGTATTTTAAGGAATCGGTAAATTACTGATTCCTTAAAATACCGAATTAGTAAATTAGCGAATTTGCAATGTAGGAAGCACTAAAATGAGTGCTTTTCCAATTTTAGGATTCGTTATTTACCACTAACTAAAAGTTGGTGGTAAATAACGAATACCTTTGAAAATGCAAATCTGTGCACTTTCAACTGTGCCATGTGGCAGACATACATTTGTGCCACATCTGCGCACAAGCATTCAGGGGTGCAACAGGGTGTCAAAGTGACACCCTGGCACCCTTGAATGTTTCTGCCATTTTGCTGAATCGGTATTTACCGATTCAGTAATTGCCATTCATTCCTATGGGCCTCCAGGCCTATAGGAATGAAGGGCAAATACCGAATTGGTAAATACCGATTCGGTAAATACCGAATCTTACCGAATTGGTAATTTTTACCGAAAATGTATCTACATCTCATTTCCTATTCTTAAATACTGAATCGTTAAAATTCGGTATTCCTCTCGCCATACCTATTTGCCTTGGCAATGGAGCCGCTGGCGGCCTGGGTCCGTATGGACGCACAACTTAGCGGCTTGGAGTGGGAACGGGGTCCATCTGATAGGATAGCCCTCTATGCGGACGACGTCCTGTTCTTCCTCACTAACCTAAATAGGTCAGGACCTCGTATTCTTGAAATAATGCAAATCTTCGGTGAGACCTCGGGCCTATACCTTAAACCCCGTAAATCGACGCTGTGGGTGCTGGGGAACCGAGCCGAGTGGGCGACTGGGCTTCACCGCTACAAGTGGAGGTTGGAGGTATCAAATATCTGGGAGTGTTTCTCTCTGAGGTCCCCACTGTCTCCTGGGAGCGAAATGTAGTACCGCTATGGGATAGGGTCCGAACTGACATGAAGACTTGGTCCCATATGCCTCTCACTATATACGGCAGGTCTGCCATTTTTAAAATGGTAGCGCTCCCCCGATTACTCTATCAACTGCAGAATCATCCATACCATATATCTCCCCAGTGGTTCCGTCAAGTGAATTCAGCATTGGGCCAGTTCCTTTGGGAGGGGGGTGTGGTGCGGGTGGCGCTGCGGACGTGTTTTCGCTCAACGTACAGTGGGGTCTTGCATCCGCGGATGTCCTGTCGTATTACCAGGCCTCTCATTCCCTGGTTTTAAATGACTGGTGGTACGGGGATAGGGGCGACCCAGCATATGCCCTGGAACGCTATCTGATGGGGAACCAATCAATCAATCACGTCATTTGTATAGCGCACTACTCACCCAGGAGGGTCTCAAGGCGCTGGGGGAGGGGAAAGTTACTGCTCGAACAGCCAGGTCTTGAGCTGCTTCCTGAAGGCGAGATGGTCTTGGGTTCGCCGGAGGTGGGTGTGGAGGGAGTTCCACGTCTTGGCTGCCATGTAGGAGAAGGATCTTCCTCCGGCGGTGGCTCTGCGGATGCGTGGTACGGTGGCGAGTGAGTGGCCGGTCGATCGTAGCTGACGGGTGGGCGTGTAGAAGGTCATGCGGTCGTTGAGGTACTTGGGGCCCAGGTCGTGGAGAGCCTTGTGTGCGTGGGTGAGGAGTCTGAACATGATTCTCTTGCTGACGGGGAGCCAGTGCAGATCTCTCAGGTGTCCGGTGATGTGGCTGTGTCGGGGGATGTCGAGGATGAGTCGGGCGGAGGCGTTCTGGATGCGTGTAAGTCTTTTTTGAAGTTTGGCTGTGGTTCCGGCGTAGAGGGTGTTCCCGTAGTCAAGTCGGCTGGTGACAAGTGCCTGGGTGACGGTCTTCCTGGTTTCCGTGGGGATCCATCTGAAGATCTTGCGGAGCATGCGCAGGGTGTTGAAGCACGAGGATGAGACGGCGTTGACTTGTCTGGTCATTGACAGGGAGGAGTCCAGGATGAAGCCCAGGTTGCGTGCGTGGTCCGTCGGTTTGGGAGCGGTGCCCAGGGCCGGGGGCCACCAGGAGTCATCCCAGGCGGAGGGTGATGATCCCAGGATGAGGACTTCCGTCTTCTCCGAGTTCAGTTTAAGGCGGCTGTTCCTCATCCAGTCGGCAACGTTTTTCATTCCTTCGTGTAGGTTGGCTCTTTACACCAGATATTATACACGGCACACCTTTGCAGGAGGCTCCCGCTGGCAACTCAGCAGGTATTCCAGATTTGGAGACAGACATTGCGTCGTATGGGATGGTGGGGCAGACTGACTGCGGAGACCCCGCTGTGGCAGAATGGATGCCTCTGGAGTCCCTTCGGGGATTCGGGGGTTGGGACGCCATCAGGATCTCGAGATTAGGGGATGTCATGTCGGGTACTACGCTTAAATCCTTTCAGGACCTCCGAGTGGAATACGGTATGCCCAGGACCCAATTTTTCAAATATTTGCAATTTCGCCACGCCATTACACCGAGTCTAGTGGGATTGGACTCTCTCCCAGAGTTTAGTCCCGTGGAGGCCAAAGTTTTCATGGGGGACTTGGGGGACAAAAAGATATCACGCATATACCAGACTCGCACCACACATTGTTCCTCAACACTACAGAAGCTTAGGGAGTCGTGGGAAGGGTATGTTGAGGCACTGGAGGAGGAGGATTGGCGGGAGGCATTGGAGGCTCGAGGTGCGGCAATAGCAATGAGATTAAGGCTTATTCAATTTCAAAATCTCCACAGAATTTATTATACTAGGGAGTGGCTGTGGAAGGCAGGTCTTATCGCAAGCCCGAACTGCCTGTGATGTGGTGGGGAAGTGGGGACACTGCTACACACGGTGTGGGACTGCACCTCACTGGCTAGATTCTGGGGAGGAGTGTGGGGTTGTCTGGCAGAGGTTCTGGGGTGGGAAATCCCACGAACAGCACGACTGGGCCTCCTACATGTGATGGAAGGGGTGGGAGGAAATAGGTACAAGAGGCACCTGTTGATCTTAGGCTTGACCCTCGCTAAAAGTGATATAGCAAAAGCATGGAAAGATCCCCGAGCTCCCTCCGTTACGGTGTGGAAGAGGGGGTTGGACTACTGCATGGGTTTGGAGCAGCCAATCTTCGCTGCCTGCGAAAACATTATCGGATTTGGAAGAGGTGGGCCGACTACAGGGGCTTGTGGCTGGACCCTCCGGTAGAGCGTGGGGCTACAGTGGGGAATGTGTGCTGAGCTACAATTATGGATCTATGGATGATACTGATATGAGCCACCAAATATTGACCAAAAGGGACAGGGTTGTGTGACTATGGGGGAGGGTTCCAGGGAAGGGGGTGTTGGGGGGGACTTTCACTGTTTTCAGTTAGATATTGTTGTCGTATAAAATGATATACAGATTGCTGTGAACATGACGCTTTGTATTGCTGGCCGGCTGCTTCCGACATGTGGGGGGGGGTCGCAATATATGTGCAATCTGTCAAATATAATTTGTTTAAAAAAATAAATAAATAAATCGGTATTTAAGAATAGGTAAATTGGGATTACCTACATCTGGCCCTGAAAGTGTTATTTCTCTGTCACTGTGTAAGAGCATGCTATCCTATGCCCACCTGAGCACACACTGGGTTGTATAGGTTACAGAACCAGTGTAGATGGCACTGCTGATGCTTTGACTGCAAGTATGTCTAACGAAGACCGATCTACCACGGTCTTAAGTACATGTAACCGCCTTCATCCTATTACATTGTAGTTTCTGTTGTCGGTTCTCAATTAGAACCCACACACTGGTTCTATATACAAGTTTTATCGAAGATATTTCTTCTATAATTTAAAGTGCTCCATTGTCTCTTGGAACTAGGTTTGCTGTATATTGTTTGAATCTTAAAAATAAATAGAAAGTATGGTGAGGGGAGACGTTCCTAGGGCTGCAAGAAAGGGTATTGTTATAGCTGCTGAGCCCCAGAAGCCCACATCACTTGACAACATTTCTGAGCACTTTTGTAGTAGAAAGAGGGTACTTTGTATTTACCTGCTAACTTACATTAGAAATAGTAAAATCTAGCAGTGGTAATGAGGCACAGCTGATAAATAATTTATTTGGCAATTAATCATGCAAGTCTCTTTCCTTAAAGAAGGAAAGGGTGCGTACATGTTTGCTGGGGGGATGGAAGGCATACATGCAATATTCTAGATTAGGATGGAACTAGATCACCTCCGTTTCAGAAAATTACTGAAAACGCACATTTTCCCTTGATCCCCATCCTCCCCCTTTCTACCTGGCTCATCACTCTCTTGACTGTCTCGGTTCAGCGCTGGGATGCTTACGGGTTACTATGCGCTCTACAAAACCCTAATAATATTAATAATAGACGGAAGGACGGTGATGAAAGGTTTACTTCCTTCACTGCCTCTGTGCCAGGGTGATGAAGAAGGAAAGCGAAGTTCAACCCTTCGCCACCTCTCTTACTCTTTGTTGCTCTGACGCTGATGGACTCCGCAATGGCACGCATGTCAGGCTGTTGATGTGGAAGAAATGCTGTGGTCCTCTGTTCTCGGGCTGTAGCATCGGGAAAGAGAGACTCTGCCTGGTGCACAGAACTGTCCACAGCAAACATCAAAGACGCCAATGACAGGAGAAGAAAACCAAAAATACAGAATCCGAGTAGAGTACCTGGCAAAATCCCCCTTGTGTTCCTCTGATCAAGTGTTTTCCCCCTCTGGTCTTCACAAAGACAGAGGCAGGCACAAAATAGCTTTCTTTTCCCACCAGGGAGCGTGACTGACACCTCATTGAGATATGATCACTTGCAGGCAAGCCTCTACTCCTGCTATTGGGCCCGGGTGGCACAGGAAAGAAAACAAAGATCTTTTTGCAGTCTCCAAAGAAACAAGCAGCGGGGCGGAAGGTGCGAGAAGGATGGCGGCAACAACAGGGCAAGGAGGGGGTGGGAGCCAAGATGCAATAAAATACAGTCGTCAAAGCTGAACTCGCAACCACAGTGTAATGCGAGCAGGAAAGAAAGAAAAAAGTCCCCCAAATGAATAGATAAACAACGGAAGCATAAAGATACAGCACTTGGGCCCTGCTGAGGGACAAAGAGGAACAATTGATCACTAGTAAGCAGTTTTTAAAGGACACGGAAAGAAACAAATGAAAAGCAGTGGGCGGGCTGTAAGCCTACAAAGAAGTATATTCAAAGTAAATACAACAGGTCTTGCAGCTCGACCTAAAAAACACCAAAGGAAGTTAAATGTTAGATATTAAATCAGCAGTTATGCAAGGGCTATTACCACATCTTAGCCCTATTCAAGTCAAGTCAAACAAGCTTTATTTGATTTAAAAGTAAATCATAAAAGCGAATCAATAAATTACAACATTAAAAACACAATCCATTACAGAGCAATAAAAGCATAAAAATAGTTTAACAGCCTCAATCAATCCTATAAACCATAAAAATATGGCATATATATGCCTAAACATAATCAGATATTAAAACTAGTAGTTGCATATAATTCCTACCCATCAATACCTGTACCGCTTCATAATTAAAATAGCTCCTCTAATACAGCTTAAAAACGCTGAGCAAACATTAGAAGAGTGCACAGAGAGCAAATAACTAAAACCATTTATATAAGAGCATGGACAAAGTGGTCTCAACGGTGGGAACAAAAAGGTAGCTCTTACATTCTTATACAAAGGGCAAAACATAACAAATGTAAGGTTTCGTCATATTTTTACATGGGCACATGACAAGGTTATCAGACCAACTGCATTGTTGCGGAAAAGCTACTAAAAAGTGCACCAAAGAGAGACGAAATCTGGTCAAACAAAATATGTGTTGCTGATTCCTAGTAAAAGTAAAGTAAAATTGAGGTTGGTTTGTTACTAAACCCAGATTCAGGTGAGCCATAGAACGCTGCTGACTCAAAACGTGTGTATGCTATGCACTAACCCTAACTGCAATTATCAGTTCTAATAATAGATTTTAGCCCTATTCACCAACAAAACGCAGGAATGTCAAACAGCAATAAAACACAAAGCATCCAAGTTTCCTGCAGTACATGCAAATTGTAAATGTGGCTAACAAGTACCCCTGAACAGTAAATTGTTAAATTCCTAGGACAGGGAAAACTGAATGAAGCAAGCAACAATTCCTAGGCAATCTCATATAGTCAAGGAAACAAGCATGTTAGGGAGAATAATGAAACAAAAGAGTGTATAAAAAACATTCACTTTAATGATTTGTTAAAAACTATTTTGTTAAAAATTGTGTATACAACACAATACATAATATATATCAGACATTATAATCACAACATTTAATTAGACCAAGAAAAGACAAATAAATGAAATAAAATAGTGGCAATATCTATAAATTCTATCGACTCGCGTTTCGGCGTACTCGACGCCTTCTTCAGGAATAGCCACAAAATTACTTTAGTATTCTGTAGTTCAACCAGAGTTCAGAGTAAATATATGGAGTTTTGATTCCTATTTAATCAACTTTAAAGTTATTTAGCTTCCTTTACAACGATATTCCTCTAAGATAGTCGAGGTGTAAAATAGAGTATTGATATAGGAAAACTTCTCTCTAGAAATTAAAAGAGGCCACTTGGAACTATTTGCCTTATAGTATGATACACATCAGGATAGGATGTTCACACGAAGATAGTCTCCCTGAATGATTATCAGGGGCTGAGATTATTAAGGCGATATTCCAATACTTTCAGCCTTCTCAAGTTAAAAGGTGACGATAAACTAATCTGAAGTAGCTTCTATTCGCATACTGTTACGGGGCAGAAGATGGCCACCGGCGTCTGACATCACGGGGGAGAAGGAGTACATGCAAATTGTGCCTTCTCAATAAAACATGACAAAAAATGTGTAATATTAGCATATCATTATGCTGTTCTTAGTCGTTTCTTTTACTATTTCAGTGCAGCTAGGCCATTCATATTATGTAGCACAGTATAAATGTAAACAAAACAAAACAAAAGAAATGTTGCATTCAGATTTCTAGTTATCAAAGATGTTCTATCAGGCTTTCTATTAATGTACATGGGTGTTTATGTGCATACATACATGTTTGTGTACATGAGTATATCGGCCAGTATTAAGCCTTCCGAATCCTTTGAAGGGCACCCCAGTTTTACATTCTTGCGTTATCAGCCCATTTGATAATTACAGTGCTGTTTTATGGCAACATCTACTGTAGCAAGCACTAATACCTCTGCTAACGGACTACATCCCGTTCCATAGATCACAGCTCTCCTCTCCCTCAAACCCAATAATACCTAGTCCCTTCCAGCCACTCTATTAATCTATTCAATCACGTGCATGATACCACAAAGCCCTAACAAACGTTATCATGTACTTCCATTTAATTTATGACACAAAAACGAAGTAAAAAGCATGAAATTGGTTCTCTGAATTCCTAATAAACCTAATACCTAAGTTTCCAATAAATTGAACATTAACCTTTGTTTCTCGGAGTAGTGCGCTACCCGACATAAAGCACTAAAAAGAGCAATTACAATACTATATATTTTTTTTTACAATAAAAACAAGTTGTCAAAGTGTTGCAGTGGGTTACCAGAAAAAGAAAAGTTTAAAAAGTACTGGAAAATATGAGTTGAAGTGCACTTTAGTAATACATATTAGAACATTGGAATGTTGGGAGCTCCATGAAGACAATGGAGTGCTCCCTGCTTCTACGGGCTGGTAAAGACCCGCAGAGCAAAACATTCCAATGTTTTACAAATGCCTCTTGGAGCTCGAACGGATTTAAATCCCCTCGAGCTTCAAGAGGCCTTTGTTTTATTTGTTAGAACATTCTGCCACTAGGCAGAATGTTCTATTAGCCTTATAGTCCTTCGTAGCAGGGCTATACCGGCTATTGAAGGTCCGCTCCCTTGTTAAAGTCCCTCACCTTCGGCTCGGGCCATTAACGCGGTAGCAGGCCTTTAATAGCCGGTATAGCCCGCTACGGCAGGCTATAAGGATATGAAATAGCACCATACAAATTATAACTTTTCCTTAATAATACATGAAGTTATGTCATGTTCTGTGGAGCGATAACAAGTTTATTCAAAAGCATCTTAAGTGATGTGCTGTGGCCTTATTGCACCAAGAGGAGCAGGTATCAAAGAGTGCCATATCACAGCAGGAACCTACAAATAAGGTCCTTTTGTAGAGTCTGGAGCCAATATAAAAAGTTTACCTCTAATACCAATAATCCTAGAACCATTTCTGTATCTTATCAGAAACTTGTTATTATGCTAACACCAATTACATCCGTTCTGATTTAGAGGTTGGTGGGTAGCCCACCATCCATCATAGCAGCAGGGGTACTAACATTTGCTGCCCTATGGATTACAGGCCACCGTACCTAGAGATTACCACTGGCCTGGAAGAGATCTCTGCCATGGCGGCTCCTCAAAGGCATTGAAAATGTACTGAGCAGCCACCACATTTCATGCTGGAAGTCTATACACTTTATTTTAATCAGAAACAAACTCCCAAACAGGAGTTGTTTTTTAAACAAAAAACTAATTGAAGTTTTCTCTCAGGGTAAGAGGGTACTTTTTTCTGTTCCGAACCACCAGGCTTTCCACAGTGGTCCCAAACAAAAAAAAGTACATCAGACCACCCACTCTAAATAGGACAGATGGTCTGATGTACTTACACTTAAGGCCCCCTGTCCGTCAGGCTGTCAGTGTAAGGTTTCCACCAGCAGAGCCGGTGCCATGGATGACACCACCATCAGAAACATGACAGTCTACGTGACTCTTAATAGAACTGATGGTCCATCAGTTTGGCAAATAGGCATGTATGCTATTTTGTTTTTCTTGAATGATTATGGATACATTTATGGTCAGTCCAGCTTGTAAGTGTTTCGTTGACTCATGTTAATGTGGTGTTGTGAAGACAGTATATAAATCTACATTTGTGTATGTGAATGTACATTCATTGATCTGAATTCTTTGGAGCAGATCAAAATTAATAGAGTCAAATGTACTTTCTTGGTTTAAATGTACATTGGTTAGAATGATTTTATCTTTGCTTGCCCGATTGTACACTCATTATAATAAATGTACATTTGATTAGGCAGCGTTCCTGTGTGCGAGGTAGCTAGTGAGGTGGCTTTCCTACCCGTGCCTATATGTAACACCCATTTCATGTTGATTGTATAATAATGAAACATACAGAACTGGTTTTGGTAATGGCTTTGTGGACTGCTTTGTTTTACTGTACCTTTTGTGCAGCAATTTCATGTCCCTAATAATGCGTGAAAGTATTTTCTGGGTCTTCAAGTAAGCATACACTCAGCTTGATATGCATGTCTGGTAAGCAGTACGGTTCATATTGCAGTCTATATTGAAAGTATTTTGGTGTTGTGTGTAAAGTTCAGTGGTGTGCTACAAAGCTGTAGCAATACTTTGCTGTGCTTAACCAAGGTACAAAAGCAAAAGGAACAAAGGATGGACGGAATGCTGAACAATGCAAACATTCACTCCCAGACACAAATATCTTGGTTTAATCCATTGTTCTTTTGCTCACCACGCCACCCACCCCAGTTTGGACCCAGCCATATGCAAATCAGTCTTGACCCGGCTCCCCAAGGGAACAGTCCAGTCCGAACTGCCAAGCCAGGTCCTCCCTGGACCCGAAACAAGCATCCTGGGACCGGTTTCGGGGTAACACCCCTCATCAGCCAGGCTAGCCTGAATCCAGTGGTGCAGTGAGCAGGGGACACACGTCTGGGCATACCGTTCCGACTTTAGGGCAACAAAAAAAAAGGAACAAATGATGGACAGAATGCTAAACAAATCAAACATTCATTCCAAGCCATGTGTTGCTACGGCACTAACCAAGGTACTAAGCAGAAAAGATGTTGGAAAGTAGAGCTGCTTTCGCATAGACTTACCCTACAATCCTACAATACGTACCATCATAATTGAGAGTGGTGTTGTTTTAGTGAGCTATCTCTGCAGTGCTTGGTGAGTGGGTGTGGGTTTGGAGCCAAGGCAAAGAAAGGGTGTGCCCCAAGCAAAGTCAACAGACATCATTGTTGCATGGTGCACCAAAGAGCAGCGATGCTCTGAACCAGCAAGATCAAGAAACTGCATTGATACTTGGGTTAATGGGATCCACCCCAGGTTGGAAATGGCATGACCCAATCAAGAGACCCTTCTTATATGATCTTATGGGGCCCACCATGAAGTGGGGACACAGCAACCCTAAGAATCAGGGGTCTGTTGGTTCCATCCAGGAGGGCAAGATGCCATGACCCAGGAAAAGCAAGAGTCACTACTTGTACCAGGGTATTTAGGGACCACCCAGAACTGAAATTTGGTTGTCACATGAAACAGAAGAGGATACATATCAGTCTTTCGTTGAATGAAGCATTAATTAATACGCTGGATTAAAGTTACCAAGGAGTGAACGTCAGTTTTGGGAGAGAAGTTTCCTTCATGTCTCTGAAAGGTATGCTGCCCTGTCCTTGTTGTTTTTCATGTAATAGTCTTTTTTGTTTTTCCCAGTAAGCCCAACATTCCACAGAGATCCCTGGGGCGCCTCCTTATTACATGGTTCCTAAACGCTAGAGCACTGTTTTGAGGTTGAAGAGGCAGACAAAGTACATCTTCTATGTGAGCATGACTATTTTCGCTTCTGTTGGGGCATTGTGGGACTGTCGTACTGCTGGTAGTCGCATCATGATTCCTACTCAAGGCAAATGTTCTGATTGTTAATTCAGAACTTGAACATGTTTTTGGACATCGTAAGATATTAAACATATGAATTAGTCTATTTTTTGACACAAAATCAAACACTACAAAAGAAATAAAACTAAACAGTTGTGTTCAGATATGATCAGATAACAGTGTTCCAATCCTCCATCCGTTGAGCCCATTCTGGAAACTGACTGGTAAATATAGTATGAACATAATAATAAGTACAAATTTGTGCTTAACCAGTGACCGTTTGCGAAACTTAATTTGGTGGTGTGGTGGCCACCCAAACATTCTACAAGCATTGTTTTCCAGAAAAGTGTATGATAGAATTTATACTGTTAGACGCAGAAACTAGGACCCGAAATTCCGCAACCTACTAAGTCTAATGGCTTAATATGTAATACAACAAAGCAACATTTGTTATTCATTCTTCAAAAATCCCTTGAGGAAAACCCTCTGTTAGAAATGGGATTTCTGGCTAGCTGAGACTTGCGCCAAAGCGAATCAGAAACTACCACTCAAGTCAGGATAAAGGAGTTACACTTCTAAAATAACCCCTGCTCGCCCCCTTGGTATTCTGGCATGAGCAGTCAGGCTTATCTTAGAGGCAGTGTGTAAAGCATTTGCACATAACCAACAGTAATATAGTGTACGCACTACAAAAGGACACCACACCAGTTTAGAAAAATATCCAATTTTTCTATCCTTAAGACAAGACCAAATATGATAAAAATCTACAATACTATACTTCAAAATCTTCACTTATCAAAGTATGCTTTTAAAAATAGTTCCTTAATGTCAATAGCTCCGTCCAGGGCTATCACAGGGTTGTGAACAGCAAATCCAAAAACAGTTCTGGCTGACCGCGGAGTCGCAGGCCAACTACGTTGTTGGGAAGACCGGCAAACAGTACCTTTCAGAGATGCAGGGCGATGGGGCCCTTGAAGTCACTCGCATTGCAGGTCGAGCTCCTTTCTGATGAGATCCGGAGCGCTGGCGCCAACAGGCGTCGGGTACTACGGTGTGAAGCGCAGCGGTGCGGCGTGCGGTGCCCCCAGATCGCGTGCGAGCAGCGGCTCGGTGGCGGCTTCAGATGGCATTGTCGGTGAGACCAGGGTCGGGTGCGAGATTGAGGCGGTGCTCGTCACGGTGCTAGCAGATCAAGGTGCAAGCAGCGGCGTTGTCGTGGCTGAAGCGCTGTCTTCGGCTGACGAACTGGAGTCGATGGCGCCAGCGTCGGTAGGCCAAGGCTGCGGTGTGGGATGAGGGCGGTGCGTTGTGTGGCTTACGAGCGGCTCGGTGGCGTTGTCGTCGGTGAGACCAGGGTCGCGGTGTGGCATTGCGGCGGTGACCTCTAAGGTGCCAAAGCTTCGGCGTTAAGCAAGGCGGTGCAGAGAGCAGTGCCCACAGGTCGCGGTACGAGCAGCAGCTTGGTGATGGCATCAGCAGGTGTGGTCGGTGGGACCAGGGTCGCGGTGCAGCGTTGCCCTCTGCGGTGCCTTCAGGACACAGATTCAGCAGGGTTGTAGTAGACCTCTTTGAGGGGCGTTCTTCGGGTTGCAGCACAAAACACACAGCCCCCAGTGCTGCAGGTTGAAGAACCTAAAGTCTTTGCTGTTCCTGAGACTTCGTGAACAGAGGGCAAGTTCTACCTCAAACCCTTGGAAAGTCTCATCAATTCGGTTGCAGAAAGTCCGGTGTGGGTTGAGGGCGGTGCGTCGTGTGACTTACGAGCGTGCCCCCCAACCACTGTGCAGGCAGTGGCGTCGATTTCGGCAGGAAGTTGCGGCGTCAGGAAGGCCACGGCGTCGCCGTGTAGCGAGGCGGTGCAGAATGCGGTGCCCACAGGTCGTGGTGCGAGCAGCGGCTCAGTGGAGTCGTCGTCGGTGAGACCAGGGTCGCGGTGTGGCATTGCGGCGGTGCCCTCTGCGGTGCCAAAGCTTTGGCGTGAAGCAAGGAGGTGCCGAGAGCAGTGCCCACAGGTCACGGTACGAGCAGCGGCTCGGTGATGGCATCAGCAGGCATCGTCGGTGGGACCAGGGTCACGGTGCGGCGGTGCCCTCTCCGGTGCCTTCAGGACACAGGTTCAGCAGGGTCGTCGTAGACGTCACTGAGGGGCGTTCTTCGGGTTGCAGCACAAAACACACCACCCCCAAGTGCTGCGGGTTGAAGAACCTGAAGTCTTTGCTGTTCCTGAGACTTCGTGAACAGGGGGCAAGCTCTACCTCAAGCCCTTGGAGAGTCTCACCAATTCAGTTGCAGAAAGTCCAGCCCAGGCCTTTCACTGCCCAAGACAGAAGCAGCCACTGCAGGTCAGCCCAGCAAAGCAGTCATTCCTTTCACAGCTTCTCCGGCGCTTCATCTTGGCAGTCTTCTAGTTCCAGATGAGTTCTAAAGTTCAGGGGTCTGGGACCCAGCATCTGTATTCAAAAATCTTTTGATTTTTCCGGCAGAGGGTGTCTGTGTCCAGCCAGAACCAGTTGGACCATCTCTGGCGTGAATTCCTGGCAGGAGGTGGAGACGGCTTTGTCAGAGGCAGACCAGGCCCTTTGAGTTGCAAGGAGATTCCCTCCCTCTTCCCACATCGTAACCCAGGTCTGTTTAGCCCTTTCCTGACCTATCGAGACTATGATGAGCCACCCCGCTCCCCAGCCATCTGTCGTCCTAAAAACCAGACAGGCAATCCGCATTCCAGCAGAGGCACACGGGATGACTGAGCAAAATAATACTCACTTTCTAAAAGTGGCCTTTATGAACTCAGAATGAAAAGGGCACCCTTGCTAAAGGCTGCGTCTTTAGACGCTGAGTTCAGGCATACCAAACTTCATTCACTTATACCTTTTTCGGGCTACATACGTGGGTGGCACAATCAGTGCTTCAGGACCACGAGCAGTGGTGGACTCACAAGCCCCGGCACTCCAGTCCCCGTTACTGGGGGCTGACTAGTGAGTTGCACATCCAATCATAAAACAATTTACCACAGGGGGCACCCGGGCTTTACCACTGATCAGCACTGCGAAAAGCACACAGAAACGTTATACCAGCAAAAACAGAGTCAAAACCGGGAGGGCAGAAAGCAAAAACTCGGGGGAAACACACCAAAAGATGCCAAGTCTAACACCCTCCCACTCCTAGAGTTGTTAAATCTTGTTATTCTAAGCTCACCCTTACTGCCCAGTGCACTTAAAATGCATTATTGCCTACATATAACTGAGAAGAATGACACATCATATCAGGTATTGTACCACAATGTTGAAGGCAACCCAAACCCTACAGGTAACTTTAATTCAGCTATGAAGATGGCATTACCCCATTATTCTAAGTATCAGCTCCCCCCAAGATCTGGGTCTAGTTGCGCACATGCACTGTGGGGGGGCAAGAGTGTGGTATCTCAGTGTGTTTTGCACAGTGCATGTGAGTGTGCCTCCCTGCTCAGTGTGTGGAATACATGGGATGTGTCCAGTTTTCTGGGGCTGTGACCGATCTAGATCAGACAACTGGAGGAGTCAGGCGAGCAAGGCAGATCAGGGAAGGCCTGCTGTTCTTGGTGGGTGTACTTAATGGATTAGGTGACCAGGTAAGTCCATTCCTCCAAGGACAAAGTGCTCCTTTTCTGAGTATTCATTTAATAACCAGTTGCATTCTAGGAGTAGAAATCCTGGCTCTTTAGTTGCTCAGTGGCGGCTGCTAGCTGGGGGTATCGGTGAGCAGCGCGGGGGAGAGGGGAGAATAAAAATATAAATGCTTACCTGAAGGCTGACATCCGCCATCTCTACAGACGATGCTCACACAGTCTCCCAGAATCCCCTGCACCAATCCAGACTACTCTCATGCTAGGATAACCCAGTATAAGAGAAGCATAGGGATTGGGTGGAGCAGGCTGGTTCCATGCTCCAGGAGAGACTGGGAGCCTGTGTTCCTGAGCCCTGCCTTATTAACTGCTTTACTATCATTTTATTTTTCATGCGTTTGCTGGTTCCTGCAGTGGGGCGACGCTCCTTACCATAATGGCGGGGCTGTTGCTCCAACTGAGCTAGTACATCTGAAAAAAATAATGTGGTTAAAAACAGGCCTCGGATTGTATTATTGTGTCTTTGGTGACATTAAGTCATTAGCCAACAGAAGCCTAGTCTTAATTCCACCTCATGACCTTTTCTTCCACCACCACACACTCCCAATATATTTAGCTCACGTCCTGTTGTTGGTTCTTTTTCATCACTTCTTTATCCCTTTGCTACTGTTTTCCTGCCTTTCTCTTCTTTGTTCTTTCCCTATTTTCTGCCAGTCTCTCTCTTGCTCTCTGACAAAGTCTGAAGACGAAAACTATACCTCATCCCCAAGAAATGAATGTCGATGAACCACCACATGGAACCACCGACAGAAATGAAGTACTCACCACCTCACTGTACACTCCCCCTCTCCCACCCTCCCTGGGTAATTTTCAGTTACAGAGTAACTATATTAGAGTCTCAGCCCACCTCACATGTCCTAGCGCTACCATTAGAGGGTGTTCCCTCATTTGCATGGGGGCATGGCCCCATGCAAATGAAGTAATTCCTTTGCCTCTGCGCCCATGTCGTATTGTAAATTGAATAATAATGGTTCTGTCGGTAAAACAGTACTCTGTCCATAGTCAGGATACAAAGATAGCCGTATTTTTATCAAAACAATTAAGTACACTGACCACAAGATAAAAAGGAAAGCGAAGTTTTACTCAAACACTTTCATATTTTGAATTTAAAACACAAAAAACTACAGATGCTGTCCCTAAAATACACTTAAAACATAATTGACACATAAGCTTTGTGCAAAACTTGATACACAATTAAAACAACAAGTAAACTTGTAAATTCATATACTCATTGACGAAGACAACTACATATACAATAATCTGATAGGCGCAACAATTTGAACTTGGTTCCTAGGAGATTTTGACTAGTTGGTTCAAATAAGGAAGGATTGCGTCGACGTTTCGACCCTGGGGAACGATGCAATGTTTTAGCGCATCATGAGCGGGTCTTCATCAGGACTGTATACATGTAGGACAGCTTCTTGTGGACCTTGCTCCACTTGGAGTCCTGGTCTGTTTCTCAAAACTACTGCCGGTCAGCCGACTCAGACAGCGTAGATCTTCCTCATACCTCTGCAATGATTATTTATACAGGAGGCAGAGTGAAGCGATTATTTCTTGATTTACTTTCAGTACAAGCCGTTCGTGTCTCTAAACCTTCCGATTGCATGTCGTATTGTAGGCACGGGCACAGAGGCAAAGAAGCTGTTAGGAGGTGCACTGACAGTGCACCACATAAATGGTAGTGCACTGTCAGTGTGTCACCTGATGGCAGCCCTCTGGAGGCGGGAAAGGGAGTCCTATGGACCCCCCCAGACATCCGCTTGCAGGCGGTTGCAGTCACTCACTGCACACGCCTGCAAGGGGATCTCTAATTCCCCTTAAAAGTGCAGGTGGGTTGCTGCCTGTACAGAGAAATATGAAGGGGCAGCTTCAAAGCAGCTCCGTATTCACTTGAATGCCCTGACCTCAGGGTAACAGGGGTTCGCAGCTGCCCTGGGGGCAGCGTTTTCCATCTAATATGGCACACTCTCCTTGTTAGCACGAAGCACACCTTTTGAAAGGTTCACCCAGCACTAACAAGGAAAATGTGCCGCATTCTGTAATGCGGCCCTAAGACTACAAGTCCCAGAATTCAAAGAAAAAACCCTTGCATTGGACAAGCACATCATGCATGGATCTGGGAATCTGGGCAGGTATGCCTAGCATTTCCTCTGATTCTCCCTTTCCTCCTTTCTGTGGGCTCACCTCCATCACTGTACACTTCTCACTCTCCTGCACTGTGCCTCCAGTCCCAGATGCTCTTACCGTACATTTGGGATTTACATCACTACATTACAAACCCATGAATAGTGTCCTCTGCCTCATGTCTCGGACTCACGTTGGTGAATGTGAAATCTACCAAGATGACCAGCTCCCTCCAGGTCAATACAGATATTATTCCCAATCCTGGACTTTTGTGTGATAGCCTAATGCATTCTGGGTGGTGGTGTCTTGTTTTTCTTCCAATTAACTAATTGAGCTCCTACCGTAAATAACACAAATGTATGTGAAAAGTTCAGGATTAGAACCAGTGTTTGTAATGACCTGGAGTGAGGTGGTCACCCTATGTGCAGCCAGTTTCCATGCTGTAGCTGCACCCATGCCCCTCAGAGAGCCCATCAAGCATGTTGCCACCATCCCTCCCTGGTGTCTGTCTTGACTGTTCAAGGAGTTCTGAAATAGAACACTTTCCACACTTGGGAGCCAGCTGTTTATAGACTAGAAATGAAGGTGACTGCTGGAGAAGCCCAGAAAAAGAGAGGGAGTCACTTACAAACTTGATGCAGAGGATGCTCTGTGTTCAGGGTCACAGTGCCCTCTATGAGACTGCACTAACCCCTCATGTTCCGACACAACCAAACTCTCCTCCGTGAAGCATGAGGCACACCTACCTGGTGGGTAAGAACATGGCGATGATGCAGGCCAGTGGATTGGCCATGCAGCCCAAGGTTGCCGAGAGGTGGTAAGCCATGCCACCATATGGCATGCAAGAGTACGTCTGAACGGATGGCAAGACCCCATTGGTGAGGGAGTTCACCCAGGCAACCAGGAAGTAAATAAACACCAAGTGGGCGCAGGTGTAGCTGGCTTTTTCCGGTTCAGTGTTGGGTCTTTCATCCAGGATTATCTCCTGTGGACCTTCTACTGAGGGGGTCCTTTCACCTCCAGAGGGTTCTGGTCCGTTGGTTGTTTGGGAAGCATCTTCAAATTTGCTCAGGGAAGCAGATCCTGTGAGTAGGTTCTCCCTGGACAAAGCCTGCTGTGCTCCAGAAATGCGCGTTAGGAAGAAGAACGCGACCAAGCAGAAGACCATCATCGCAGTTAGGAGAAAGAAGAAGACATTGGTCGGAAAGTTGGCCGGCAGATATTTTGTCTGGATCTCGTACTCCACATCTGAGGTGTTCCCCAAGGTGCTGTTAAGAGACAAGGACACATTCACACAACTGTGCATGCCCACACCTTGAGCCAGGGCTAGCAGGCCTGGGATGAAGCCACTAAGACCCTCGCCTACGTAATACGTGGTCAGATAATTTGGCGGAAGTTGCATCATGAAGGGCAGGAACGTGACCGATGAGGTGCAGTCCACCAGGGACAGCAGGAAGGTGATGGAAAAGAAGGCGGTGCTGTGAAGGACCCCTCCCACCACGGAGGTGTACCTCCAGAGGAACCCCAAGAGGAGGCAGGCGACAACTCCGATGGCCACAATGGTGTAAATGGCGGCCACTTCGTTGACCTTCCTTGGCAGGAACTTGTGCATCAGGGTCACGAAGAGCGGCCCAACGTTGGCCAACTGGATGATGATGATGAGGTAAGAGGGTAGATACCAGCCTTCCGGGAGCTCATTCACGATGAGGGGGAGCTCCACCCATAGTCCATTGATGGCCACCCAGGCGCCGATGCCGAACAAGCAGGCCGGAAGGTGGACAAGGAAAGCCATGTTTCACGGATGGACGCCGATGTGCGGGTAAGTGTGAAGCCCTGGATAGAAGAACACTCCGCACTTTTGGGGACTTATATTCACACTTGATGAACTCTAATGACAAAGTGAGGCTGTTGTGCAGTCACACACACTTACTTAGGGCACTTTTCACACAATTTTAAGTGGCCCAAGATCGAAGTCAAAGGATGCTGTAGCATGTGGCAACGTTGCATCCGTTGTCCTTGAGGCAGCAGACCGTGGAAGGCACTTCTCTGCAGCCCCCTGTGCCTTCCTAGGGGGCTAGGGCGTGAGTAAGTTCATGTTCATTTCAAGTTTCCTCAGCAGAAAAGGTAAGACGGCTGTTTGTTGTTGAATTCTCATCCTGTGGAGACTGCAACACAGGGTAAGTGTCCCGTTGACGCTGCACCTTGCAGATTTGGGGAGAGTCGGGGGGCTGCGACGCTTGACTGCTTCTCGTGGTCTTCAGTCATGCCCCATAATACGAAATAATTCGATATATCCGGTCTGTGCGCATCCAACAGGCGAACGAGTTGCCGTCCTGGCTGCTGAAAGTGCGGTATGACGCAGCCTGTAGACTGGTAAGGACCCAGAGTCCCCCTCTCTGGCGAGGACGCCCCGCTGTGCCCTGTACCCGACGAATGAGGTGGGTGCGTCAGGGGACGTCCTGCTTTGTAAGCCTCGGGAAGCTGCCTCCCTCGCCTGAACTTTGGCTGCAGACCTGTCGGCGCGCGCCACGCCCCCCGCATCTTATCGTCAGCCGGGTTCAGAGGCGGCGCCACCTGCAAGGGAGAGCAGGAAGGCGCGAGAGTCAGTCTGCACGTGCGTTAAGCCAGTGCGTGCAGCTCCAGCATTGCACCGTCAGCTACTCACGACGGGGCAATGTCTGGAACAGAGCACGACAAAGGAACACAGGCCTGTGAGCAGGGACACGTGGGAGTCATCAAGGGCGTAGGCAGTGAGAGCAGTGCTACTGCTACCTTTGTACCAGGGACACTGGCATTATGAAGCAATGCTCCAAAATGTTTGGCGCCTTTGACTAAATTATGTGGCAAGAAAATACAAATTATACAGCTTTTACTTGACTGTTTTTTATTTTCGCATTTAAACACACTGAGAACATGACTTGCCTCACGTGTAGCAGTTTAACGCACGAATGCAGCAGTCAGCACCTGAGGCTGCAAAAGAGCTGCCATGGTGGCACTTGTTTAGAAATGTTTTATGGATCTTTTGAATAATGCAGCTGATGGTGGATTGTGTGGCAAGTATGGTAAAGCCAATGACAGTGGCCCTGCTGTTCACCATCACCGGGAGCAAGAGGGAGAACAGGCGCACATGGGATCCATGAGGGACACAGAGATTGAGGCAGTATTGGAGCTGGTTGGCTGAGACAAACCCCAGCCAGGCAGAACTTACCACTCCAGTCAGGGGCGGGTGATTACACACACTGTATTACCTGCTTTCACCCTTGGGTATCTTGGCACTGAGCTGTGAGGCTCACCACAGAGGCACTGTGTAAAGCGTTGGCACAGCACACACTCACGATAAATAACGTAAGGCCACAAAGCAGGCTTCACACGTAATGTATGTAAGTAACGTTTATATTCAAGACACACTTATAATCTGTATAACATTAGCATTGGGTCCGTCTGAGCAGGGAAACAACCTTTACAACGCAACTTTTACAACGCACTACCATTACAACGAAACTTTTACAACGCAACATCCATTGCAACGCATGCCATTACAACGCAACCATTACAACGCATGACACTACAACGCATACCACTACAACGCATGTCATTACAACGCAGACATTACAACGCATACCATTACAACGCATAGCATACAACACATAGTACCCTTACACTATCCAACACTTACCCTACTGTTGCACCCCCTGGAGTTAGAATAGTAATTTTTACCCCTACACTATCCAACACATACCCTACTGTTGCACCCCCCTGGAGTTAGAATAGTAATTTTTACCCCGACACTATCCAACACTTACCCTACTGTTGCACCCCCTGGAGTTAGAATAGTAATTTTTACCCCTACACTATCCAACACTTACCCTACTGTTGCACCCCCCTGGAGTAAGAATAGTAATTTTTACCCCTACACTATCCAACACTTACCCTACTGTTGCACCCCCTGGAGTTAGAATAGTAATTTTTACCCCTACACTATCCAACACTTACCCTACTGTTGCACCCCCCTGGAGTTAGAATAGTAATTTTTACCCCTACACTATCCAGCACTTACCCTACTGTTGCACCCCCTGGAGTTAGAATAGTAATTTTTTTCCCCTACACTATCCAACACTTACCCTACTGTTGCACCCCCCTGGAGTTAGAATAGTAATTTTTACCCCTACACTATCCAACACTTACCCTAATGTTGCACCCCCCTGGAGTTAGAATAGTAATTTTTACCTCTACACTATCCAATACTTACCTTACATGCAATGTAATGTTATGCATTGTAATGGTATGCGTTGTAAAGGTAGTATGCGTTGTAATGGAATGCGTTGTAAAGGTAGTTTTAAAAAATTTGTTGTAATGGCATGCGTTGTAATAGAATGCGTTGTAAAGGTATGCGTTGTAAAAGTATGCGTTGTAACGTCATACATCCGTCTGAGCATAAATCACACTGGAAATTATTTCTAGCAGTACTAGGCCCAGCTGGATTCAGAAATAAATCAGTAATATGCACACATGGGCACAATTCAATCCTACACCACCCCCCAACACCCTCATGTGGTGCAATGAGTTGAACACCCTCAGGCCCACCACACAATGACTATAAGTCAACAGCACACAGTTTGACAGGGCTCCCCGGGCCACAACGATATCAGAAATATGTACATATACCAAACGATACCACTTTTTAGCAACTTAGCGAGATGAGGCAGCGTGGTTAAGACTAATGTCAAACATAAGACTTTATTCACTTAAAATCAACGTACTAGGCAAACCGCTGACCAGTGTCGTGAATCACAGGTGGTTTACCTACGGTCACTTCCACACACACACATACTCACTCTGCACCACTAGGCTGTGCAACAGTAATCAGTCAGTTCCGTACGGAACAGACTCGCACACATATGCACCCAACACCGTAATACTATGCCACTAAAACCCAGCAGGTCAATTAGTAACATGCTGCGGACCCCATAACCCTAAAATTCCCTCCACCCTCCACATTACCCCGGCTATCCTACACCCCCTCCCCCCGATTAAAGACACCCCATCCTCCCCCCAGGCACTAGGTTGCATGCAACCGAAGTAGTCAGTGTCCCCGGGAAGCAGGTGGGAGGTAGGCAGCAAAGCCAATTAGAAAGCAGCAGGAATTTGGCAGCCACTCAAGAAGTTCACCCACAGTATGCAGTGCAGGGACGGGTTGGGGGCAATAGTCGGTCACAACAAAGGAGTCCACAAGGGCCTTCCAGCTCCAGCCCAGTTCCGCAAAACACAAGGGGGTCACGCAGTATCTCAACCTGCTTCCGATTGAACTTGGAAACGCTTATCCAGCCCAGGCAATCACTCTTACCATATATTACAGTGAACAGGTTGACTAGAGGTAAAGACATACAGCTCCTCAAGGGTAAAGAGGTCTCCGGAGTTAGGATGAAGGTATACTGCCTCCCTCACCAAAAACAGGGGAGATGAGCTGAGGATAGGTAACCAGACAGTATGGACCTTTGACGAAAGTTCACCTACAAGGCCGCCCTCTCAAGCTCCTGTGGGAACAGCTGTCCCACTCACTGGGGGTAATTCCCAACAATGGCAAGTATTGAAAAACGTGTGCATTCTAATTGCATGCCTACAGAAACTACTACTAAAAAAACACATGTTAGACACATCAATAGGGGAGTGACCTCTTTACTAACCAACATGACGAAAACCCAGGACCTCATATAGGCCAGTAGAACAGGGCTGAACATGTTGGTGTCATAGGGTCATAGGACCATAACATCCTTACACCCTCATAGTATTTTAATTTTACCTTCCCACCCACCCCACCAATAAAAGATTCCTTTGATGTGGGTGAGAAATGTTATTTAAGGTTACGCCCCCTTAGGAAAACGTCTTCATAAGAGCTCACTGAAACATGGTCGAATCCACCCTGACCTTTAGGAGTCAGGGTGAACCCGATGATGAAACATGCCACTACTGGAGTGGGGAGGGTTATATGAAGAAAAGGGTTTCCTTTCCCTATAGATTTGGCGTATCCCCAAGGTGTATTATTGATCCTACACTATGCTTCGAGGAGATGTTTATCGCTTCTTTGTGCGGCAATCACTCTTACCACCCAGGCCCTAGCCAGGTTATACTACCAGGCACCACAATATCATTGGGGATGGCCAGGTTAGGAGAGACCAGCGGGTCTACCGCGCTGGAGGGCCAGAGGGGGAACAATCATGGAATAAAGCAGAGGAGGGGAGTGCCTTTCGAAAGGCGGAGGCACCCCATCAGGTATAGATCGATCAGTGTCGTACCCAGGCAATATGGGCACGATGTCTGGTTCACAATGATACGGGTCGCACCAGACCGTCTTGGTCACACAACATAGAGTTGAAAGCAGTACCTCCCTCAATAGGAGGCACAAGTGTCCAGTGCACTTTGATATTGGTCACACTAAGCAATACAGGCACATCCTTTTGTGCACAATGATATGAGTCACACCAGGCCGGTCCAGTCGCAAGCACAATGAAGAGTTGCAAATTCCATACCTCCCTGGAAATGAGGCGCAAGTCCGGTGCACTTGATAGGGCACCGTACTCCAGGTGTTATAAGTAGATTGTGGGCGTCACTCGTAGGAGATCTTTGATGTCCCTGCGATCTCCGGGAGAACAGGGGGCTTGCACAACAAGCCATTGGAGAGCACATTACAGGGTGCCACACTGCAGCAGGTAGTTGGCCCAGGCCAGCCACTATTCACGAAGGGCATGCGGTCCCCTTCAATGACAGTAATCCTCTTTGTGCACAACAGAGTCCTCTGGCAATGTGCACCACATAGACCAAGATCTTCAGCCCTATGCACCCACAATTGTATCTCATCCCTTGCTGAATTGCGGCGCCAGTGTTTCTTTGACGTTGGGGTATTCAAATGGTCTCCCTTTGAACCACAGATGTGTCCCCTACATTTCAGTCCTGTCTGCCATTGGGCCATGAAATGCAGATCCTAATCTTTAGTGGGGCCATGATCAGGCTCCCATAGACCAAGTGTCAAAACCTCTTACTCCAATCTCTCCAGTCGACCCGCAAGTGGCAGAGGTCTGTCTTTCCAGTTGCATGACCAGTGCTTTATGACCGTTGTTAGGGAATGCCCAGATGTGCTCCCCCAACCACCAGTATGGAATGGAGCCAGACACAAAGGCACACAACATAATGCTAGAGCATTGAAATGCCCATCTTCTAGTACTAGCATTTCTACGTGAATTATGACAAAGCCACCTTTATCATTGGAACAGGGTTATCACTGCAAATCCAATGATAGGAAACATGTTAAGGGTGCACCATAGCAATGCATTGTTGCAACGCAATGTACCAGTTTGCCATGGCAGGATGGACATGTAGTCAGAGGCACCATCAGTGCCAGTGTGCCCACCAGCTCACAATGGCAAGCTCGACACAGGTTGGGCACACTCTCGGGGCCACGCGCACACCAGTCTGGGCTGGCAGGTGGCCCAAGTATTTCAGAATACCATCAGTGCAAAACGCACCCCAGTCTGCAGTGGCAGACTGTATGCTGGTATTTGGAAATACCAGCGTTGTAACATTCCCCCCCAGTCTGCAATGGTAGACTGGGAACATAATGTGGAAATACCAACAGTGCAAAAGTGCACCCCTAGCCTGCAATGGCAAGCTGGCCCGTGTTTAGAAACACTAGTGGGGCAACACACACACCAGCCTACAATGGCAGGCTGGCCTCGCTTGTAGAACCCACCATTGATACTAATGGTCAAATCAGATAAGCACCACTTCCTAACGTGTGTAGGACGGGTGCGCACGCACCTTCCAATTGCATCTGCAGTGGGGAAGCACCCCAGTCACTACGGCCACCACAGAACCCGGGAGAAAAAAGCAAGAAGTCTGGGGAAATGCTACTTGAAGGGTTCAGGCCTAACAGGCAGTGTTACCTAAACATCATAAGGTCATCACATATAGAATGAAAAGGGTTACCCGGTAACTAGTGAGAATGGGGTCACCTGCAAGCCCTAAGATGCATAATGAATAAGCAAAATGTTACATGGAAACCATTAGAGGTAAACAGTCTCAAAAAGGTCCCATGGAATTCATCCTCATCTCTCAGTTGAGGCCAGAAAGACCTTACCCTACCACAAAACTCCTAACTTCTTCAAGGAGTTCTAGTTCACATAGTTCTAGACATGCACTTTCTCATTTTCACCTCTACCCCACTTATTGAAGCTGGAACAGATTTTAGAGGGAGGGTGCTGGCCACTTATGTCACATCGCTAAAGGCATGGGAGATATTCTGCAGGCTGTCTTTGATAACACAACAAGTAGGGCCAGAAGGAAAACATCTGCACGACCCCGTCATTGCTCATTCTCAATCTAAACGCTTTCAAGGTTTATGAGGGCACCCCTTTTTCCCAAAAACCAGCAAGGTAGAACCTTTCTTCCCCTGGTCAGAGCTCCATGTGCCCACACAGAAGTGTGGCTAGGATATTGGGCAAACTATCCAATGTGGTCACTCCAAACCAGGTCTGGGGCAGCTCCTCCTCCCATTGGGTTTGGAGCCAAGGTGACTGGGAAGACCAAAGGGAGACAGGTCTAGGTTTGAGCTACATCTACCACTGACAGGGTAGGCATCATTTGATCAATAGTGTACTTGGGCCATTAAATTAGTGGCAGCAAAGATCTGCCTCTTCATGCCAAAATACAGACTATCATGGCTTGGGAGCGTCCCAAGACACAAACTCAGGTGCCTTCTTAGGCCTCACTTGGTGCTAAACAAGATTGGTAAGGGATATGGCCCCATTGTTGCCCCCTTAACTGAGCTGGCTTCCAAGAAGCAGCCCAAAAAGGTGATCAGGATAGATCTGTGCTAGAAAGTTTTTGACACCCTGAATGAGGCCATGTGTGTGCCACCAGTGCTCAAGGTATCCAACTTCTCCAAGGAAATACTAGTTCAGATGGATGTTTCAGAACATGCCATTGCGGCTGTCTTGTCACAGTTAAATGATAGGTTAATGAGGGCTTGAACCACCCTGTAGTCTTCAGCAGCAGAAGGCTACATCAAAGGAACAGAGGTGAAATGCAATTGAGAGGGAAGCATACCTCGCCTACTTTTCTAATAGTTCATTTTCAATCTCATGGTGATTAATTTTTCTTCTCTTGATGCTTGACGTTTCTATTCATAGATGTCAATTAGCTGAACCCAGGGTCGCAACTGTAACCCCTAGGCAACCCATTGCGATCCGTGGCGCCCTGCTTGCGATCCCTTACTCCAACCGACCTTTATCTGGATACTGGTAAGTTTACTGGCCTCATCATAATAATATACATTACGCTGGCTTCTTTGCATAAATAAAATGGTTGTATGGGTTTGCCTCTGACTTAGACTGCAGAAGGTTCACCATCATGAATACTGATGCACCGTGGAGTGCACTTGTAGTATGCGCTTACTGGTGCGCATGTGTCTGCATAGGCGTGGTGGTCGTCGCGTCGGACCATCTTCACCTCGGTGCACACTTAATATTGCTGTCAGTGAGGAGTAGGGCCTGCCGCAGTCATCCTATGCCCTGCATCCCTGCATTTATAATTTGTGCCCTATTAGAGCTCTTACAGTGGGAACCCTGATGTGGCATAAGTGTCCCTTCCTGACAGCAGTGTCCACGCACCCAGCCCCAGAGGTTGGGCCCACACTGATAATGAGTACACAGATAACCCGTCTCTGCTTCACAGTAAGGTTGAACCACATTCTTAATGTTTTTCAGTATCCTGCTGTCAGAAATTCCCATAAAGTCAAGCTCTCAGTCAATACAGAGCTGTTTCTAAATGGCGTCAATTTAATGTTTACAATATTTACAGGGACAGGTCTAATTTTGCACATTACACATCTCAAATTGCATGAACAGGCCTGGATTTTTCTTACCATTCAATAAAATAAATTATGTGTTCTTACTGTCCCATTAGCACATTTATACCCTTCAAAAATAAATGGGGAGATCGGTGTAGGGCATACTCACCAGAACTTTGAGATGTTTGCAGAAGTGTACAGGAGGAAAGTGGGGGACAATGCACTAATGGGCCTGATGGGACAGCTTATTGAGGCCAGGTGAACACCACAGTCCAAGAGCAAGAGTCAAAATGCACAATTCCTTAATTTTTGAGTACGCACTAGCATGCTGCTATTAAAAGGACTTTTCAAGCATACACAAAAAAGCAGAACCTTTCGCCTAAATCCTTGTCAGCCCTAGTTCGGAATCCGAGATCATGCTGTACACAGTGCCTGAGCAAACCAAAACAAGTGCCAGTACTGAACACTATTTCCCACTTACTAAATTACTGGTACCAATGCAAGTCTGTCACAGGTTCCAAGAAAAATCTATTTCAGCAAAACTTTTTGTTTTGAATCTGTGACCTATTTTTCAATAAATATATACACATACAAATATATGATCAATGAAACAGATACAGCAAAAACAAAAAAACATTACTTCACAATATCACAATGCGTTAGGTCGTGCGTTTCGAACCCTTTTGAGTAGCATGGTTCTCCTCAGGACCAACACAATTAAAAAAGAAAGAGAGACACAAACTCTTATTACTCTGATCAAGAAATACACAACAACGGCAACATGCCCGCACCCCACCGGTGCAAAAATTGCTTACCTTACTCATCAGTGAGAGACTATTCTACTTGTTAGTCAATCCTTAGTGTGTCTGAAAATCAAGACAATCAAAAGAAACTCCTAAGGCTAAATAATGAACCTACCATCCGTCAGATCTACGTCAAAGTAAGTAAGCCAACAATTGGCTAGAAGAAGTGCTTACATTGCGGTATAGTCCATGCTCCTTGCAGCTTCGGCGTGAATGTTGAGGAAAATTCAATGTAGATTTCGATGAGATCCATCAATCTAAGGGGCAAGCAGGTTAAATTTCTATTACCAAGACCGTTAAAAATCAGCCATGTAGAGACCAATCCAATTATGAATATCACTAGGCATACCAGTTCGGTTTCCAATATGTGGCATCCAGTTGTAAAAAGGGCACCTCAAAAACTTCCCAGACTAATAGCATAAATCTGAATCAATAAAGGAGGAGAATACGATCAAAAGAGCATCCAAAGGAGAGTGCTATCGCGTGCTAACACGATAAACCCGCCCGATTCAGTCCCTTCATACGTGATAACTATCAGCCGTTCACCTAAGTCTTAAAAAGTAGCGTTACACGCACTGCTGCACTGAATTAATAACCAGCACATCTCGGCTCTACCCTGGCTGACAATAAAGTTAATTGCAAAAAACGGGAACATCCCGTGAGGGACTCACTGGTCTGGGTCCCGAGGTAGGTGCCGACCCTTATTATACTAGCACCCAATAGCCGCTCGGTCAAGCCTTAGTCGAAAGGTTGCCTAAATTGAAGCATTCGCCAAAACACTTGAAAAAAGCTTGAGAAAAGCGCTTCATGAACACTGACCTCGTAAAAGTAAGGGAGTCAACTCTTCATTCGGGTTATGGAATCCAAGCTGAACTCGCCCGCAGTGACACATCCCTCCAAGTATTGTGGGTGGGGTTGCATCATGGGAAAGGATGTTTTTATCCCTTCACATAAAAATTTATAGACAAGCCATAAATCTTATATGCTCGGAAGTGTGAGCGTCCAAATGCTACGGTGTTGCCATTCTTGAAACTGTATATCAGTAGCAAAGAGGTTTTTCAGCATACAAACTTAAAGTGAAGGAAAGGCTCTACGAAATTACCAGATTTAATTAAGTACCGGTTTTATTAGCCGCGCTTCGGGGTGCCGCAAAGGGTTATGGGACAAGTAGGCGTCCTCACAATAGGTATATATCATCTATCTCAGTTTGTATAACATAGTAGCGCACTTAAGTAGACCGTAAGCCATCACTCCTGTGGGCAGCAGTGTTACCAATGCGGATCCATAGTGTCCAAAGCCATATGTATTGTACTGAAACAGTCAGTCAAAGGCTGGCCACAGGGAATTCATACCCGTAAATCTCATTGTTGTTTACAAAGAACAGAACGTATTGTGGTTCTGTGACTCTGTGACTTTGAGGGTCTGTGGTTCGTAGATTCTGAACCCGTTCAATGAAGGTCGTCGGATATAGACGATTTTGGTATCAGCGGACCGCAAATGACGAGTGTGGTGTGTATGAGTGTTTTCGTCAAAACCGATCGATGAGAACACTACGTATTCAGGGATTTCGTTTGAACCCTCGGGTTCCATTTTGTGTGCGGCAGCCATTTTGTGTGGTTGCCCTCACATAGGCCGATGACTATGAACGAACGAGTCTTTGGGACACGTACACCTTAGCTGACTTTCGTGTGACCTGGCCGAACTGACTCCCTTGCCCGAGGCTGACCTCGTTGAGCCAGTTCCTTGTTAAGCAGCTGGTTACATAAAGATCAAAGAGCAGGACATTGCTGAGTTTATGATACACGCACACACCCTTCTATCTTGCTTCTCATCTATTTCTGTTCCTTCCTTTATGGCTTAATCACTGATTTGGGTTGAGGTCTTTATGATGGGTTTGTCTGGCCTGATTGAACAGGAATATTGGAATTTGCTTGGTCATTTCTGGTGGGCTGGACAACAGAAAGTGGGATTGTCGCCATGTGATATGTTTGAAATGTCATGTTTCCATTGGCCAGTTTGTATGTAATTGATGCTAGTCAGGAATGTGATTTTTGGCATAAAAGACGATACTCCGCTCCTTGAATTTGTGCAGTCTCTAGCGAACCACCCGTGTTGTGCTTCGTAGACCTCTGTTCCTGGTTGCAGCCAATAAATTTGGTCTTTGACGTCATCAAGAAGTGTCCCGTGTCTCTGTATGCCAAGACAGGTGAACTCGAAGACATCGGGCGTTTTCCCCTGGCGCCGCTGGGTTCTAAAACCCGGTTCTTCAGTATCACCTTAACAGCCGGGTGCATATGTCTACTCTGTGGACTGATGCCCAACAAAACGACATGGACAGCCCTCTAAAAAGGGGGCTACTTGGTCCAGCAATTCATACAGTGCATGCTTTAAGCAGAGGTCACAATTGGAGCGGCAGGGAAGACTTATGCCAAAGATAGTACAATAATGACACGGCTAAGGCATGTGCCCGTAAAACTAAGTTCACACTACCATGTAGATTTACAGTTTAAAAATTTCAGAGATCTCATTAAGCCCATTCACTGCTGTATTGAATTTCAGAATAAGCATCAATTCGCGTTGAGACAGACGTAAATCACTGTCACCTCCCCTTGGATCAGCTTCAATCTTAGATATCACGGTCCGTTTAAGGTCACCTAAAACGTGTTGCTTAGCCTTCCAATGGTTGGCTAGCGGGCGTTTTCGACATTTCTCTTAATCCTTGATTTGTGCTGCGTAACTCTATGGCGGATTTCCTGGCTTGTTTTTCCCACATACAATTTAGGGCATGGGCAGAAGATTCCATATACCACGTATTTAGGTTTACAATTGGTGAATGTTTCATGTTTCCAATGGACACCCTCATGGGAAAACACTGATCCTTCCAACGTTTGATCACAACAGGTACAAGACTCACATTTATGATGACCAATCACTGGTGCCAGTCCGACATAACCTCTCAGTGTGGACTTAGGTGGTTTAGGTAAAGCAGCCCGAATGATGTGATTCGCAATGCTTTTCTCCTTTTTGAATGCGAAAAGCGGAGCCTGTGCCAAGGCTATATCAAGATCTTTCATAAATGCCAATTTTGATTGTACACAGTGCCTGAGACATGACATCCCTTTATGCAGTGCTTACTTAGTTCCCGCTAGCAGGGTTTTAAGAGGCTATCAAATTGGTCCCTTTATGTCCTATTTTCTTGTCCAATTATCATATCCTTAACTTTTACAGGCAAAAACACTGTTTGATTTATCAACAGTGACTGTACCAACCTTTAAGGTAGTTAATGACAGATATGCAGTCTCCGTTCCCTTTTCACGTTTTACTTCACCTTGCATTCTCTACACATATTTGCTTTTTCAGGCTGCCATGTTTCTGTAGGTTTGTTCATGTAACATATCCCTTTTTCTAAAGTGCACACTGTGTACTGAGTGAGTTGTCTATAGGTATCTGGGTGAGAGCTACAGATCAAAGGATAAAGACAGTGCAAGTTTGTCACAATGCTTGCCAGTGGATCTAAAGATACTACATGCACATCCAATCCTTGGCAACTCTACAGAGGGCAGAGAGCTATGATCACATATGTGCCAACTAGAAATGTGGGCAAGTGCCTAAAGAAGATACACAGCTGTATAAACATGGACAGTGCCAAAGGAAAAGAAAATGTCTTGCCTACAGGTGAATGAGTCGGTTCTGTGCAAGGGGGATGGTGAAGTGGAACAGAAGAAAGTAAGTATCTATAGGAAAAGCAAGAGGAAAGATGCTGCTGAAGAGTAGTGAGATGATGTATGAGGTATGCAGATGCAGGATTTCAAAAATATGTGGGGCGAAAAAGGTTGCAAATGTCTAACAGAGTGATAGACTGCAGTACAAAGTGGTGTAGAAGTTAGAACGGAAATGACTGAGACATTCCCAAGATCATTACCTCCTCCAAAGACCATAATAATGCTTAATTCAAAGTGTCATATTTTCAGAAGTGAAACATTATCAAGCCTAAATATTCACAACAAAATCCCTGTTGTTACTATTTTTTATACTTCTTAAAGCATTGGCAAAGTCGATAGTCCTGGCTTGGTTTAGGCATTGGTCCATTGTTGCCTTATGTGTATGGATGCAATGACAGAAAACTCTAAGACCTTCGCCTCCTTGGATCTGCACTGACAGATTGAGTGCCTTAGGACGTCCAGCGTCCACACGCTGGTGAACCCTACAAAGCTGGATCCTCACCCAGCCTTCCTTAAAACACATCTAAACTGGCAAAAGAGTACCAGGTGAATGAAAGCTACTGAACTTAGCATTTGTGACCTGTGAGAAGGAAATGTGGTGGTTGGAACCCCTTTAGCTTGAAATCCAGGTAGAGAAAGATCTTCAAGAACATTTAAAAAGCTGAAGAGGAGGTTTACAGACACAATATTGTGGTAAAAAATATCATTGACAAACATATTGTGTCAAAAAATATGTCAAAAATATGGTTTACCACAATATTGTGATACTATACTTATAATGGTGAGTACAACAAAAATCATAAGAAAAATATAATTGACACTAGTATCATTAAAAAAAAGACAAACATATATATATATGTTTAATATAAATAGAGTTTTAAAGTTGTACATGTTAATTATGTTTATATATACATTTAATATAAAGTAAATTAAATATATTCCACTGTTATTTCATACTATATATCAATATACTTATATAAACACATAAACACACCTAAGAGTTAGCATGTTATTGCAAGCAGTATTGTATACATTGTTGTCGAATATTTGTAGAAAGCATATTATGTTGTTATAGCGAATGCTGTACAATTTTTTCTTTGGTACCAGATCTGGAACTTGCAGCAAAGAATGTTATCACTGGTGGCAAGTAGTGATCAGATAAGATACAAGTATGTAATTTAAGTTGTTTGTAAATGCTGTAAAACATGGAAATTAATAAAAACTAATGAAGAAATTTATTTTAAAAATTATAAAAACAAATAAACACATATATTTGCTTGTGTGTGTGTATATATATCTATATATAACTCATGTAACATAATTACTAAAACTATTTATTTTACATTACATTAATGTTTTCATATTTTAAATGTATTACTATGAAAATGTGCATATATCTCTCTCTGTCTCTATCTCTCTCTCTCTCTCTCTCTCTCTCTCTCTCTCTATATATATATATATATATATATATATATATATATATATATATATATATATATATATATATATATATATATATGGAGGAGTAATTAATAGGAGAAGGAACTCGCCTCCTAACAACACTCACCTGGCACTGAAGAAGGCAGTTTTTGCCGAAATGCATTTGCCGAGTGTATTCAAATAAAGTTACCTCCGACCTGATTCCCCGCTGTGGCTTCTCTCTTTTCAAAGAAGGAGGTGATTTGCATTACTACAACGCGGTTGCCTGTTCCGTGTTTCAGAAGCTCCCGCATTTTCAAGAGGCTCCAACTTCTTTTTTTGGAGCGATGAAATGTACTGTTCCCACTCCAAACAATGCAACATTAGGGAAAGTGTTGAACTGCAGAGAGGTTAATTTGAATATTCCTATTGTGGTCTAAGCAAGAGTATGGAAAATACTTCACATTAAGCACACATATCTGAGACAACTCATGAATGTAGAACAAATATTAAACTTTTAATAAAAATATATTAATTAACAGAAAACATATATATGTGTATTAAAAAAACTAAAAACAATAAAGCAAGTTACATAATTACTACTCGATAATTTTCTTTATCAACTAATAAACAATTGCTATTCAATTATTAATTAACTTCCCACCCTATGCCCCTACAAACCTAGAGCAGCCCGCACCTAAAATATAGCTAAAAAATTACTTTTCCATAACTCTTAAACAAATTAAATAATCGATTGTCAAATAACAATTAATTGTTATTTAATCATTACGTACTTTACATCCCAACCTAGACCCCTACAAACCTAGCATCCAGCAACTAAAAACAAGCATATGCAATGCGTAGTGCGAGAGTTTAAACTATTGTCATTTACAACGGCAATAGCTTAAACTCTTGTAAATGCGAGACCTATTTCACTTCAAAGTAGCAGCCTCCATTGTCCGGGAATGTTTGAAAGTGAAAGCACTTATGTTGCGCTGAATGTAAGAAAATCACGTCGTACCTACAGTAGGAGAAACGCATTCAACAAAATAATGCTTACAGACTAAATAAGACATACCATGTCGCAACAGAAGTAAAGGGCCAGTCGCCATGGGAGGTTACAAATGCAGACAAGGCGGTACCAAGGAGGGACTAACAAGCCTATTAAAGAATCAGAAGCCAGCATTTGCAAAGGACAATGACACAAGCCAATAAAAAAAATTGGTGGAGAGTGGGTGGTAAATCAAGTACATACTCCAGTACAGCATGTCTCACAGAGCAGTGCATGCACTGCCCAGGCTCAAACTAAAAATGAAAACAAATAAGTAATCTATAATTTACATATTTAATAGTCTGTAAATAATTAATTTACAAATTATAATTGATAGTTATATTTAATTTTTAAGTAATCAACTTCCCACCCTATACCCCTATAAACCTAAAACTAAATCAGTATTCTATATTTTACATAATTAAAAATCAATTGAAAAATTAACAATCAATAATAACTTGCTGACTAATTATTGCTTAATTAACTTCTCACCCTACACCCATTCGAACCTAGCAACCCTCAACTAAAATATAAGTAAAATAAATAGGTATTTAATAAGTATTCAATAAATGACATGATTAAACATCTATTCAACATTTAACAATTAATTAATTGTTAATTAATTATTACTTAATTAACTTCCAACACTATACTGCTACAAACCTAACAGCAGCAAATAAGATATAATGAAAATTAATCTCCATTACATAAATTTCATAATAAATAGCAATCATATGATTAAATCACATTAATTAAATCATTCTAAATTAATTATTAGCTTCCCACCCAATCCCCCCCAAACCCAACAACCCGCTACTACACTATAAATAACTCTTAAAAATTTCAAAACATTCCCCAGTCACTTAGAATTACTTAGGCTGAAGCAGGAAGCACACAGGCTTCCACCCCTAAGCCAATGGAAATGCTGAAATGCAGCGTTGTGATTAGTCTGAGCACCTCGAGGGAATGGGAACCAGGGCATGTTCCTCACCAGGCTGTGTAATGCAGCCTGGTGAGGAACATGCACATTGCGCATGATTGTTTGGCCGACCCAAGAGGGAAAACACTCATGCAAACCACTCCTCCCCCTGTGACCCCAGCCCCGCCCTGACCTAGCCACATAGTGAAAAATAAATGATAATAACAGGGTTATTATCATTTTATTTTTCCATTCTCCTACTCTCAGAGCAGTGGGGCAATGCTCCTCCGCCTTAGTAGGGGAGCCGCCCCTGTATAAATAATAGTAACACATAAAATTAATATATCACCTTAAACACATTGCAATAATTAAAAACAAGCATTTGCAATGCAATAGGTCTCGCATTATGAAAGTTTGTGCTATTGGTCTTGTAAATGACAATTTTTTTATTTATGTGTTGGTTTTGAAAATAGCTAAATTAATAGCTTTGTCATTTACAATGCTAATAGTTATAACTTTCGCAAATGTGACACCTATAGCATTTGTAATGCAACATGTTTTGTATTTACGTGACTTAGATGTATTGATATTACAAATAACAATGGCTTTTAATTTTAAAAAATATTTAATACTTAAATAAAAGTGATTGTAATTTATAATGGCAATAGCTTAAACTTTTGTAAATAACTTTTGTGAAGATTATGTTCTGTGTATTTTATTGTGATGAAAATCCAAGAACAGAAGTGAAATATTAACATCTTTTTGTGACATTTGTAATAAAGCTTGAAACATTGAGAGAACATATTTGAACCAGTTGTTGTTGAATGGTTGCACAGATTGATGCTGTGATGGCGCAGAGTGATGTTGTGGTGGCGCTGAGTGATGCTGTGGTGGTGCTGAGTGATGCTGGGGTGGTGCTGAGTGGTGCTGTGGTGGTGCTGAGTGGTGCTGTGGTGGTGCTGAGGGATGCTGTGGTGGTGCTGAGTTGTGCTGTGGTGGTGCTGAGTGGTGCTGTGGTGATGATGAGTGGTGCTGTGGTGGTGCTGAGTGGTGCTGTGGTGGTGCCGAGTGATGCTGTGGTGGTGCTGAGTGGTGCTGTGGTGGGGCTGAGTGATGCTGTGGTGGTGCTGAGTGATGCTGTGGTGGTGCTGAGTGGTGCTGTGGTGGTGCTGAGTGATAATGTGGTGGTGCTGATTGATAATGTGGTGGTGCTGAGTGATGCTGGGGGAGCGCTGAGTGATGATGTGGTGAGGCTGAGTGGTGCTGTGGTGGTGCTGAGTGATGCTGTTGTGGTTCTGAGTGATGCTGGTGTGGCGCTGAGTGATGCTGGGGTGGTGCTGAGTGGTGCTGTGGTGGTGCTGAGTGGTGCTGTGGTGGTGCTGAGTGGTGCTGTGGTGTTGCTGAGTGATAATGTGGTGGTGCTGAGTGATAATGTGGTGGTGCTGAGTGGTGCTGTGGTGGTGCTGAGTGGTGCTGTGGTGGTTGGTGAAACTGAAAGAAATACCGCTATAACACGACTTTATTTACATCGAGGAGAACAGGCAGAAAACAGTGTTTTTGGTTCCAGCTCTTTCATTGGACTGATTGTCTTTCTATTTCTTCACAAATATATTGAGGTAACTAGAAGCAGAATAAATCGTTTTCAACTTTGCGTCAAGAGGTGGGGGGGCTTTAAGAGTACCTGAGGAAGGCGGTGGGGTACACACCTCCTCGAGCGGTCAGGGTGGCTCAGCGAACTGAAGACTCACCGCTCACAAACGTGGTGCCTTAGGAGTCAAGAGTTTGAATCCTCCCTACAACCCAGATTCATCCTTCCGATGCCGTTAAATCTAAAGCGCTCAGAAACGGTAGAGGTGCTGCATTTTGGCGCTATATCTAACCTGAGTGTTGCCCTCTCGCTAGCTGAGGTACACTTCTTGTCTGTGTAATGTGCTACTTGCCCGGTCATTATTGCGCGCAGTGCGAGGAGAAGCGCGAGCTTAAGGGGGTCTGTGGTGCATTAGAGCTCAGCCTGCCAGGGTCTGCCTCCCATTACTGTGCTCTTTCCCTGGGATGGTCCCCATTTACACCGGTGTGAGCCGTGTGATATACTGACAAGAGACACAAAGTGCCGGGACAATAAAAGTGCGTGGGTACGGCACTGTTTCTTTACTGAACACACTTTCAATCCCTGTTTGTTTTCGGATGGCGTCCTCCAGAGAGGAGGGGGCGCGTATCCCTTTGAAGGGGGCAGAGTTAAGTGCCTATGACAGCGCTGCTCCCGGTAAGGTCCGTCTGCCAGTGATGGCAGTGCACGACGGATGGTGCCCCCCTTAAGTGCACTCACTGCACGTGGGTGCCACAGACCCATAAAACGACTGCAGGGCTCCCGGCTGAAGCAGCAACCTCCCAGCCTGAGCTAAGCTGTCCTGAAGTGCAGCGCACGCGGGTTTGTGAAATTCTTTCACGCACTTCAGAACGTTTTGTGCAAGGTCACTGAACTGCGTGCTACTTCCTACCGCACGGTGTAAGAAAAAGAGAAGTGTGCGCTATCATTATGCCGAGGTATAGTAAGGGTTAATTAATAGACCACATTTCTTTGATGTATTCCTTACCCATCTATAAGGCACACACACGTTTTACAAGTCTGTGTTCTCCAGTTTAGCTGTGTAGAAGTAACAACATCAATTTAAAAAAGTTTATAAATCCTCGAAATTTAAAACGTTAAGGGCTAAGGTGTAGGTATGATGTTACTTGTAGAATCATATATCTGGATGCAATGGACGGGAGAGAAGAGGTCGGTGTAGCATAGGGAAGAGATGAGCTAAGAGCTAGGAAAAAAAAGGAAGAACTCATAAAAGCGGGGAAATAAAAAGCAGCCGGGAAATGCTTGGCATTGCGGGGGCCGCATTCCTCTGAAGTGTGAAGCAGGGGGCGGGGGAGCGGATCCCTTTCAAGTGAAGCTCGCGGCCGTGAAAGTGAAAGCAACAGATGGCTGTGGGAGGGAGGCTGATGGCTTTGATGTGGACGCGCTTTCCGCTTCAGTAAGCCACACGAACTGTCCGAAATCCGCTGGTTTCAGAGCTTGGTTTGCCCTCAATACTCTCGTCCTATTATCCCTTGCGGGATTAATAGGACGAGACCTAACAATATTTTTAATCACTAATAGTGAAGACGATATTAAAAACACCAATATTATTTAAAACAAGATTAGTTACCTCAATAAACAATTTTCATGGCAACGTTATTTGTGCTCCCACTGAGGTTCAGAAGGCATTAGAAGTACTATTGTGGTTGTTCGGGCATCAAAAGAAGTTTGGGAACGTTTTTAACACTTGTGCGCCGGACCTTGAAGAGGACTGCCAGCAAGAAGTATCAGACTGCCAGTTCCACCACGTTGATTTACATTTCCGGTTTGTCCTGCAAGGAGAAAACGTTTTTTTCTGAGAAAAAACAAAAAAGGATTTTTTTAAATTAGGACTTAGAAACTTTTTTAAACTTTCCTAATTCCAGGCCCTAGTGGGACTAATGTTATTGATATATCTGACCTGTGTTAAGTCGCGATTGTGCCTCGGTTATGGTCTACCATGACCACTGACTGCGATTGGCGCTTTGTGCATTTTAGCCCTATTTTCACTTCCATTTTTAAAAACTCATATCTCTGGTTTTAATTATTGGGTTTTCTTGTTTTGATGTCATTTTGTTCATTACATTTTACTCTATTTATTGTATGGGCTTTTTATTGTGTTTTCAACTTTTTAACTCTTTTGGTACTTTTAAATGCTTGACACATTTACTCTAAGATAAGCTTGTCTGATCTGTGCCATAGCTACCAAAGGCTGAGCTCAGGTTTACATCACTGAAGCCTCTGATCGGACTCAACAAGTTTTTACTATATTATTTCTAATAATTCACTATTTCACAAGTATGATGACATTTGCGCTCATTCACTACGAGGCACTGAGTTGCTGGTATACTCTGTAAGGGCATTTGTAGAGGTGTCTCAGTGGAAGTAGCGCACTTTGACTAACTAATCCAAATATTCATACCAGCTTATTCAGAGTATTGGCTTGAAAGGGAAAATTCTGAACTGCTTATTGAAATGTTTGAGGGTCCCAGAATGTTGCAGTGACACTACTGCCCTCCTTTGGCAATACTGGTATTGCAAATGTGGAAGCTGATACCTTGGCAGATAGTCATAAAATAGGTGTGTATGTCTCAGATAAAAAGAGAATGCACCCATTCCATTCCAGACCCACCACTCCAGCAGCCCAGTTCATGTCTGGGAGAAAATAGCAGTCTCAGCATCCAAAAAAGTACCTGTGTCCTGTTGGTTACTTCTTAAACATGGGCCCAGGGATGCAATAACATTAGATGTGCAGTTCTTGAGTTGTGGGATGTTCTAGCACTCTGGTTCACACTCTCTTTCCTTCTTCCCTTTCACTCCCAGCTTCTCTGTCCCAAGTGTTCAGCCCTTTCTCAGTTGTCTGCCAAATTTTCCTTCGTGTCTTCTTTTCTTTTTTCAGTCACTCATATCTCTCTCCCCTTCTGTCTTTCTCACTTTGTCACAGATTGGTGTTTCATTCTGTTTCTTGCTCCTTCCTGTTTCTCCTATGTGTGCCTTTTATAGGGACAGAAGTCGGAGGCAACTTGCTGTACACTGATAACTGCAATTAGTTAATACAATTGTATAATGTAGTCTCCGAGTTGTCTGGCCTTTCGACATTGATAACAGATGCTTATTAATATTACCCAAGTTAATCTTATTCATTGTATTAACCAAAGGATAATGAAAGTCTGGGTGGAGTCACACAGATCTCAACAATGAATGAATTCTCTTCGGCTATCTTATACGGTCCTGATAATGTATATATATATGTATATATATGGGGGCACTTTTTCAAAAATACTCTAACAATTTGTGTTTTGCCTTACCAATCTTACCATATTCATATTTAGTGTATCATACAGTAGACTTAAAGACTATATACTCTGGTCATATGGACTACTATAGACCACTCTCGCTTACCAACACTGATGCAAAAATCCTGGCCAAAATCTTGTGAATCATTTGCTCCTGACTTGATCCTCCTTGACCGGGCAGGCTTCATCCCTGATAGGTCAATACCTCACTACCTTAGGACACTCTTTGCCTTACTGCTTCAACAAACCCTGACAAAGAGCTAATGGCAGCATTTTTATACACCACAAAGGCTTTCGATTCTTTAGCATGGTTCTCCCTATTCGACATATTAACTCGTCTAGGATTACCAGCAAGTTTTTTAAAATTAAAGTACAAATATTGCACACAAACCCCACAACAAGAATTTGCCTTAACAGTTTGCTCTCTGACCCATTTCCCATAGGGAGGGCCGAATTTACCCTCAATTTTATGCCTTGGGTTCAGAGTCTTTGGCATGAGCTATCAGGCAATTGCACAGACACAGAGGCCTTGCCTTTAGACCAAAAAATATCATTGTATCAATTTACGCCAGTGACGTTACACTCTATTTGTGCAATTCACCCCACAATCTTGACCCGGTCATGGGGGAATTTAATCTATCGAAAGCATTGTCAGGTATAACAATCAACTGGAATAAGTAGTCAACCATTTCCCTCTAACACAGGCCAAGTGGACCCATGAGCTGGCCTTCCCACAGGCATGGTCTGCAAACTCTGTCAAATATTTAGGTATATGAATTAATAAGACTACAGTAATTATGAAGATTCATGGTATTGCCATTGGGAAAGTAGGAAACCAAATACAAATATTTTAAACTCCTGATATCCCTAACGGGCAGGATTGCGGTGATCAAAATGATCATACTTCCCAAATTACTATGCCTCCTTTACAATATTCTGATACCGTTAACTCAGCAGATATAGAGGGTGTCACTGTACTTGATATGTTCACGTATTTCCAACTTCGGGCTCTAAGTAAGGACCGATATCCAACTTTCCCCCCCGACGCTGTTATTTCGCAGTCCCTAACATTATTGTTGACCATGCAATCACCCAAATGCTTGGTCCCTAGACTGCACTTGATGATGCAGACAGAAGCCCTGGTGGTGGTACCTAAAACTACAGCAAAATGTGAGGGTGGTCTGAAGGATCAGACCTCAAGCAAATGCTGGTTACATTGCTGTACCTTACCACCTACGCCTCAAACATTTCATATACATCAACCAGACATACCACACACTGTAAAAACGGTTTAATAATAAACTGAGGGATAATTCCATCTGTGTGAGATGCAAAGTCCAGGACGCCAACTTCATAAACTTAGGGGGTCATTAGGATGGCGGGCGGACCTAGTCCGCCCGCCATCCTATCGGTGATTGGGACCACCCGCCATAACGGCGGAGGTCCTGTGGGGGGCATTAGGATGCGGCCGTCACTGTGGCGGGCGCATCCTGCATTTTTAGCATTGTGGCGGGTGGTGCTCTCAGCACCGCCCGCCACAATGCTAAAAATGCATGTATGCATTTGCATACACAAAGCGGCATGCACCGCGCGGTGCCTGCCGCTTTGTTTATGCAAATGCAGGGGGGTACCAGAGGTAACCCCCCGATGTGCACCCCGCCACCTTTCTTCACTTGGGGGGCCCCCAAAGTGAAGACCGATGCCACCACGGAAAGGCATCTATAGAAGCCCATGTTAATATGGATTGCGGTGTCTGATAGACACCGTCACCATATTAAACCCGTCCGCCGCGGTCCCCCCGCCATCCTAATATGGCGGGGGGTCATTTGGGTAAGGATGGCGGGCGGATTGTCCCCGCCAGGCCGGCGGTGGCTACCGCCAGCCTGGCGGGGGCAATCCGCCCACCATCCTAATGACCCCCTTAGCCTCTTGTGTATAGATACCGGTGCAAGGTATTGCAAGTTCTCTCCAACTAAATTGGTACAATGATTATGCGGTCCCCAAGAATAGCATTCCTAGGTTGTACAAGGGAGATACTTTGGATTATGCAACCACTCTCGTCAGTGGCACTGTTAATGGCCAGAAGATGAGTGATTATTGTGCGGAGTAAAGACGTTACTCCTGTGGTAAAAAAAAACTGCTTAAATTATCTAATCTATTCAGTGGTGGCTGGTAACATTTGAAAGTGGTAGTGCATTAAAGTTGGTTATGACTTATGTCGCAAGCATGCTAAATAGACGAACGTCTGTTCAAGTTCTCCCCTTGAGAATTTTTTTTAAAAAGATTGACAAACGGTGCATTTTAAAGCAAACTTTAATAAAGAATTTAGTGTGACAGATAGAAGGTGTATAAAACAACCTTCAATGTGTAGTCTCAAAACATTTAAACACATTAAAAACTGCTCCATATCTTACTGCATTAATATGTTCGACAGATACTGCAATTGCAAATTGTACAGTGCAAGAACTTAAAGTGTGTGCTTTACCACTGTCTTCCGATCTATGCAGCATCGACTTTGGAAGAAAATGCTCTAACGGGCTTCATGAAGCACACACAACTATTTGCTGCAATCAGTCATGTAGAAATTTGTGCAGACAGGTCTTTAAGTGGGATGAAAAAGTAGGGTTCTCTAAAAGAGAACATGTAAAATAAATGTATGGTATTCCTATAGTGTGACACCAGGCAGTTATTTTGGTTTCTGTCTGAGCTGTTACTGCATCCAGATGTATAACACAACAGTTGACTTACATATAAAACTGCCAGAACTATTAACTTTGTTAGCTGTTTAAGATGAATGACAATCATTTGTCGTAAATAATTAACATTGAAAAATGTTTAATTCAGAAATTGTGAGACCGTGAAGCAAATGATATTGATGCCTTTGGAAGGAGTGTTAGTCTTCAGCTATGTGCACTTTATTTTAGACATGTATGCCCTTTTTCTCTCCACATCTTATCCATCTGTACATCCTCATCCGCATCTCTGTTCTCTTCAGCATCCTCTTTTCACTCATCCCTCGAATGCAGTTCCTCACATTTTCCTCACTTTTCCACCTCAAACATACACTGCCCTCACTCACATGTAAGTACTTTATTTTGTTTTCCTTTTGCCTTGTACATATTTTGACAATTGGGTACCCACATTTACACAGAATTTCAATTTCAACTGGAATACATCACCATTGCTCTATGTGCTCTGCCGGGAGGCCAACCTGCTTACAGGCACTATCAGTAGCTCGCACTGCCTTCAGCCTCAGCACCAGAGCTCTTAATCGCGGTCCCTCAGCACAAAAAAAAAAGATTGCACTATACAAGAGTTATAAGATGCACCGAAAAAACACAGAAACACATGATGGAAATAGCTAACACCCTCAGGAAGTGCAAGATTAAGCAAAATATGAAACTAAAGAAGAACTAAATCACTGACATGCATTACCTTAACATTTTTAACATTCATTGTTCGGAAATCAATCCATGTTTTTGGCAATAATGTTAATGGCATGAAAATAGGGTCCGTTTTAATGTCATATGACCGAGCCAGATCCGCGGAATATTGCACCAAAACACCAAGCGTGTAACTGCCTTTCAAATCCAAACATGTCCACAGTGGGGATAAAACATTCTAAAGCCATTACACCGAACAATCTAACTAAAAAAGGACCTTAATAGCAGGAATTATGCTCCATATTCTAGCCACGCATACTCATAACATTTCATGTTTTTAACAGTTTTCTCTTATTCCACAATCACTACAAGCACATATTTCTCCCTTCCCACTTGACTCAGCTATTTGGATCAGCTTTGCAAGGGAACAAAAGACCTGCTGGTCTTTTGGATCAACTTTGCCAGAAAATAAAAAACACATCAGATCCACTTCTAAAGGGGCCAGTGACCTACAGTCACGGGCTTGAGTGTTACAGTCGGGGATGTCAGCGTGACCAAGTGTCTCAGCACAATATGCCTAATACAAGTTTACAACACTTACCAATACAGAGGACAACAAGGCACCAAGGGGCACATGCATCAAAGGAAATTGCATTCGCAAATGGTGTGAATCGCAAAATTCGGCCGTTTGCGAATGCAATTCCCATTTTTGGGATGCATTAACATTTTTGTAATTTTCGCAATTTAAGAAATCGCTAAATTGCAATTTCTTAAATTGCAATTGCATTTAAGGAATCTCAAATTGAGATTCCTTAAATGCAATGCATCAAACTCTAACAATTTGCGAATTCGCAAATAAGGGGAGCATATTACCATGAAGTTGACTTTCATGGTAATTTGCGAAAACTTTGAAAAATGCACTAAAGTGCATTTTTCAAAGTTCCATTTTACACACACACATGCCCTTGGGGCATGTGAGTGTGCAAAATGTGCTTCTAAGCAGATTTCAGGGGTGCAACAGGGTGTCCTTTGGACATCCCTGCACCCTTGTAATTGCATTCTTAATTTGCGAATTTCTAATGGCGAATTGCAAATTAAGAATGTCTTTCCATTCATTCCTATGTGCCTCTAGGCCCATAGGAATGGATGTGGAGGTATTCCTTAATTGCGATTCTTAATTAGAGAATCGCAATTAAGGAATTTTAAGAAATCGCTATTTTTATAGCGATTTCTTGATGCATTGCAGTTTGCAATTCCTTAATTGCGATTCCTTATTTTTCGCAATTAAGGAATCGCAAAATGCAATATTGATGCATGTGCCCCTAAATCTCACATCGCCTAAACCCACTCCTGTGATGAATGGGAAGATGGGTGGATATATGCCTATGAATGATGGATGTCTGGCATCACGCAGGGATGCAGCTTGCAGTGCCCATAATTGTGAAGCTGACAGCATCCCTAGCCTACAGTGCAGAACACCATAGACTACCATAGCACAGAAGGGCTTTAGAGAGGTAAACCTTGCTGTGTGTCACATTGCAGAAAGTTGATTTACTGCCTGGCTTCCTGATCATTGTTCAGAGTAAGGAAGGGCAGCATCCCAGACTTAAATACATCAATTTGTTTAGAGATACCATTGTATATCTAAATAAAATCGACCCATTTAATATTTTTTGCAATAAACAAGCCCCAGAGATTTTTTTTTAATAAACTTTTTATTAAACAGTTGTGACAGTATAGTAAGGTACATAGCAAAGCCATATTACATTTGAAAGTGACATTGGCACCATAGTAATCAATTACGGTAGCACAAGTTGAGTACATTTTCTTAACAACCCTGGCTCAGATCAAGACTACCATCTACTCTTGCACCCCACAGTTTCTCCGTTGGGAAAACACATAAATGCCCTCTTGACGTATTCCACTTGTCCCATTTCTGATCCCATTTCTTGGGACAGCCTTGATGTTTAAATACCTCTTTCTCTGCAATCATTGCACTTTCCATATAATTTGCCCACCTCCGATACAAGCCCAGGGATTTAATGAAGAAACCAGCCTATTGCAACAAGCATTTAGAAATATATTATTCTACAATCCTACAGACACACCTACTTATAGACATATTGGGCCCGAGTCACAGAACTAACTTAAGACAAAATCCTAAACTTACTACTTTTGGTATTCACAGAAGTTAGGATTTTGTCTTAAGTTTGTCTTAAGACAGACTTAAGACAAAATCCTAACTTAAGTCTGTCTTAAGTCTGTCTTAAGACAAACTTAAGACAAAATCCTAACTTCTGTGAATACCAAAAGTAGTAAGTTTAGGATTTTGTCTTAAGTTAGTTCTGTGAATCGGGCCCATTGAGCCCTCTGCAATCATACCTCCTATTAATGATGGTCTCACCTTAGAAACCAGTGGAGGCATTTGTACAGTTACGGGAGGATTAGTAAAGTTGTATGCAATCTACACTATGCCTATTTACCAATATCAATTTATATGGTCTGAAGGTGAACCGTCTTCTTTAAACTTGACAAGGTTCCATAACATACACAGCAGATCCCATGGGTTGCCTAATAGTGTCTGGAACAAACATAATGGGGTCGATTCCGATTCGGGAAACAAATCCGTACGACGATTCAAATTTGTAGCCGTTTCCGTACGAATCGTAAAAATCCGTCCGAATCGCGTAGTACGATCCGCAGTAAAAAAATATGTCCGAATCTACGCGAACCGTACGAAAAGCAAGGGAAAATCTGTACGATACAGACCCTGAAAGTGAACCGTACGAATCGTAAACATGCCGTACATCCCGACAAGTACGATCCGGACCGGGGAATGAGTACGCGATTCATACGGTAAACGTCGCGTATGAGCAATTCGTACGGAGAGTCACACAATCACATAGGGTACAGTTCGTACACCCCATGATCGTAGGGGTACGGTTTGTACACCTACGATCATGGGGTACAGTTCGTACACCCCATGATCGTAGGGGTACGGTTCATACACCCCATGATCGTAGGGGTACAGTTCGTACACCTACGATCATGGGGTGTACAAACTGTACCCCTACTATCATGGGGTGTACGAACAGTACCGGGGGTCTGTTTTGCACACACTTCAAGTCGATTTCTGATTTTCTGAACATTTGAAGCTCTCGTAAAAAAGAGTCCTACGGAGTGTTGACTGGACGAATCGTACTTGCTGGGTCGTACTACATCGTACGCATGGGGACATTCAAGGATACAATTCGTACGGGAAAAATGCTCCGTACGGCTATTCGTACGGGATTTTACCGAATCCAAATCGGCCCCTTTATGTGACAAAGAGATTGTGCGGCTAACACTGTTTCTCTGCTGGTAATTAATGATGACCTGGGAGTCCTTCTATTCTGTAAGCTGTATTTTGTCTGTATTTCTTTTCTCTTGTGAAATAAAGAGAAATCAGATTTACATTTTTTTAATCCTTCGCTTTGCTGATGATGCAGTGATTTATCCGGTCACGCAAAATGCTGCATTTAGATTGCTGGCTAATTTTGTAAAAATCATACAAAGATATAGATCTCCTAATTAATTCCACCTAAACTAAGATAATGGTGCTCAAACGGTTGCTCCTCTGTGGTAAGCGCCGACGTTTTTGAGAGTGTACCAATGTTCAACTATTTGGGCATACATTTTAACTACAAATTAAAGTAGCATGACCCTATTGACAAGGGTGCACTCACTCTCAGATGAACAACTAATGCTATACTGCCTCTTCGAGATAAAATAGGCAGGCAATTGTTGGATGTAAACTACATATGTATGGACAGAAACAGTCACTGCAGCAATTATGGAGCCGAACTGTGGGGCAGCACTAGGGCCAAGCATTTGCAATCAATAGAAAAACAATTTTCTAAGGATGCTTCTAAAGCTTGGTCTTGGAACACAGCTACTCCTTTTGTATATGTAAACAGGTTTCTGACCTATATACAATATCATTACATTATGCTGTGTCATGTACTGGTTGCGTCTGAACAGAAACTGATACAGAGAGTATATCCAAGAACCTTAATTAAGGCATCCTCAATTGGCAAGGTTTCTAGCAACCTATGGGCATTAGATGTCAAAAGAACATTAATGGAGCTGGGTGTTCAAAGGTCCATGGAATGACCCTGCAACAATCTCCCCTGATGCTGCTATGCAAGTAAAAGAAGCATATTAGTCCCACAAGTATAAGATTATGGACAAAACTGCATACACATCACAACTGACTGCATGATACCTTCTAGCAAAACATCCTTATGGACTAGAGGGCTATTTTATCTGCATCTTATCATAGGCACATCACACTTTATATCTCATATTTAGATTTAGTAGTCTCCCAACTAGAAAATAGTTTTTAGAGTTCATTAACGATCCAGCAATTAGTGAGTATTGTGATTTTGAATATGGGGGTCATTGCACGATAATGCATAGTTGGAGGGTGGGTCAGAAAAAAGGCTTCAGAAGTTTACTTATGCTCTTCAAAATTTTGATTTAAAGCCTTGTAGCCGGCAGCCAAGGCTATACCGGTTGTTAAAGTCCCTGAACCCATAACGAGGTGAGGGCTTTTAACAACAGGTATAACCCTACTCAGAAGAGCCATAAGACTATTAGAAGATTCCACCCACTAAGGGTACAATGTTGTAAATTGAAAATGGAAAAACATGAAGACAAACATTGGAATGTTGGAGCTCCGCGGCTTATATCAGCCATTATGAACCCAGAGCTACTCCATTGTCTTCATTGGAGATCCCAACATTCCAATGTTTGTCTTTATGTTTCTCCCTTTTCAATTTAGAACATTGTACCCTTAGTGGGTACATTCAATGTTCTGATATAGCCTTATAGCCCTCCGTACCGGGCTATACCGGCCATTAAGGCCCGGGCCCTTAACAAGGGAGCTGGAATTACATTGCTGAGCTGGGCTATAAGGCTATTAGCACATTCCGCCACTAGAAGGCAGAATATTGTAACACATATAACAAAGCCCTCAGTGAACCCCAGCTTTAAACATTTGTTTTAAAAATAAAGCAAAAAATGAAACCCAACCCTAAAAACCTCTCTCCCATTCCCTTCGCCCTCCTCTTCTTTGGCTATGCTCACTCACCCAGGTTGCCATAGCCCTCCAGAACTCTGGCGTGGTCTGCGACCTTTGTTGGTGTCATCCATCAGCCCTCCGATCACATCTCAGCACTCTCTTCTCCTCGTCACTGGAGCCAGCTTGTTCTCGGTGTGGACGGCCTCAAAATAATCCCTGGGATGCTCTGTAGTCCAGTCTCCTGTGTCGCTCACACTCCTTTCCCAGCTGATGATCTTCCCTAGGACCCTCTTCCAGCTTCTCTGCATTTTCTCCCTGCTTTCTCCGCCGTCCGCTCCTTGCTGCAAGTGGCAGTCCATTGTCCTTTTTTTCTGACAACCTGCACTAACACCATAGCTGCCAGTTTTTCAGATTGCTTATGTGTGACATTTCCATAGTTTCAGTGCACTTATGGGTGACATTCAATGACCAATGTGTGACACTTAAGAGTGACACTTTCTCAGAAGTGAATCCAAGAATGATGTGAATGGAAATGGTTAAATATCAGACATGTTGAATAATGATGAGCTCCAACAATATTTTGAAATTGCTGCAAAACCCCTCAAATGGAAGGTTAACTCTGGCTCTATATTGAACACTAAGGTGCTTATTTACAAGCCAGTACATCACTATTTCCCATATTAAAAGTGACGCACCGGCGGCACAAGGGGCTTGTAAATATACCCCTAAATCTCTACACATTTTGCTTCAGCTTGAGTAATAATACAAGTTTAAAGCAAGGTGCATATTCACAGTGCTTTCAGTCGCATACTGGGACCTCGTAGCAGTAATACAGAAGTCAAAGTCCAGCACTGTACCAACTAGGACAAAGTTCAGTGATTGCAGCAACCAATTGAAGGTTTTGTAACATTAATGTAAAAGAATGCATTTCCCATCTGATATGTTGAATTTTCCAGGTCAGCGTTTTGTCGCTTGAACTGTGTGTTCTTTGGCCAGGCTGGGTAAAATGAGCACAGACTGTAACTGAAGGCATCCGTTGAAAGGTGTGTCTGAGCCAAGATCAGACTGGCCTATGGAGCAGTCGGGCAGTGCCCAAAGGCCTGGTCTGCCAGGTCATTGTTTGCGCTGTTTGTGTTCTTTTGGGGCTCTTTATGGGCCAGGTTTGAGGTCTGCCGGACCGGTTTTCACTGTTGATTTCCCTATTATTAAAACAAACAGTGCCTGCAGTAAGCTGAAATTCAAACAATCTTCAATTCCTTGCAAAACACGTACAAGTGGAAACCTGCCACAATTTGCAAGCATTGGTCTGTTCACCTTTTTAGCTAACTTATTCACTAATAGGGGCACTTTTATCACTTTTATTTTGGTGCCCAGCCTATTCTCTGGCCCAGTCCAACTCTGCTCTAAGCAGAGAGTAAAAAAGTTTCTAGTTTATGCAATAAGAATTTTAAAGTCTATCAAGTGTACGGGGGCTCCGATTATGCTTAACTATCTTTACTGCACATATTTGACAGCAGCCAATTGCAGTCAAGAAAACTTAAACTACATTTTCCATGAACAGTAACCACATCAACATCACAGGTTCCAATCACCATGCAGCCAGTCCTTTAAGAGTCGACACTACCATTTTGGATCCTCTATCTTTGCCAACGACCAGGGTCAGCGGACTCGATAATTCTCTCGCCTCGGTGCCCACTCTGATCAGCGATCACACTCGGCAACTCTGGGCATTAGCTTGCCTCATCTTCACTAACGGCCCCACCAGACCGCCGGGGATGCCTGGTCTCACCCTGGAGATACCCACTAAGGGACCATCTCTCAGGGAAGCCAGGAAGGGTTTCGCAGCGGTCGAAGCGCCTTGGGACCCTCCAGGTAAGTAGTGCGCTATATAAATGCCTATACATACATACATACATACATACATAACAGAAGAAACAACCTTTTGGAACAATAACCATACGGTTTTAAACCACGTCAAGTCTAAAAGTCCCACAGGAGTGCTAACCGATCTCCAATACTGATAACTTCAACTTCCATGTGATCCTTGGCAGAACAGGCCCTGCTGAGAGCAGATAACGCCATGTTGTGAAGGATAGGATCCATCCAGGGTCCATCATCGTCAACCCAAAATATACTCCGGGACCCACTTTGATTCTACATATGGAAGGCATAGGACCAGGGTGGAAAAGCGCAACATATTGTTTTTAGAAAAGTGGTCCTACCTGCTTAAATTTCTTTCACGAGAATGAATCCATCAGAACCAGAACATACTATATTTTTTCATTAATATGTAGCATGTTACGTTGCCATATTTTATTGATTTTTATTTTATTATACTTTTTATCATTACTTATAAAAAATCAATTATTTAGTATTTATTACAAAACAGATATGTATTCATGTCTTCAATATATACCCTGAATTGTAAATTTTTCAATCATAACATTTTACAAATTCATCTATAAATTGAAAATTTTCACACCTCAAAACATCACTCTTACATTCGACCTCCTATGTCACACTCTCCGCTAACATCCCATTCACACTACACTTCATACACTCATCATACATATATCCGGAAAAGCAGAAAAATGTCCAAAATACACCAGGAGGATCTCTATAATTCTCTCTACCTGCTGTAATGGCACCAGACTGGACACATTGAAAGTCAACGCCCGTTTTGGTGGTATTTGGAATTATGTGACCACCTTCTTCAGGACTGACTTGTGATTGGATATATGTACAAACCAACAGGAGGGCAAAAGGAGTAATTATCTCCTGTATTTCATCAAGAAGTGATACACTATCTCATGTATTGCAGGCGAAAAAATGATTCAGTCATTCCAGAGGCCTTCTTCATATAGCTGTCAAAAGAGTCCTTCACTAAAGGTTCCACTGTGGTATTATTCCAGCTGGAAGAAGTAGTTATCACTTGGTATTCTGCTCGCATGTACAGCACAAATGCATACTTCACTGTGGATAGCAATCCTCTCTTAGCTTTACACGATGTTCTCCACCATTATAGGCACGGGTTTTAAACACCCGTAGTTTCGATCGGGCACATTGGGTTTCAGGCTGTCCCCGACTTAGCTCCTCTAGCGGACTCCTATCTCTGCTTCCGTCCACCATCAGCCTCTCTTGTGAAAGAAATTTAGACAGGAAGGACCCCTTTTCCAAAAACCAAAATCATCAACCAGCAGGTGCCTGGAGTTATCCTGCTTCAGGGCCCCTTCTGCTCTATTACTGTAGATGAAGAAGAACAATCCATAAACTTTGCTCCCACAAAATATTTATACCGTATACCATAAAAGAGGGTGGGCAATCCTAACAATGCATTCACATTATGTATTCTTACAGTATGTACAATTACGATTACAAAACATATACATAATATGCCAGGGAGTGATAATTCTCGTCTTTGTGTCCTTAATACAATTTAAATTTTTTATTGTGTAAGCTAGAATTGTTTTTAATTCTATGTAAGAACCTGAGGCTCTGATTATGCTTGTATAAAGCCGTGCTACCACCCCTGACACAGCATCCACAATAGGCTTATAATAAAAGGTTTTGAAAGTGAATTCGGGGGACCAATCAACCGCTTTCATGATGTCATCCAGATGCGAACCCAAGGTGAATGACTTGGATGCCACCTCTCCCCTAGCTGAGTGAGCACCAAAATTGGAAGTATCTATACTTGCTCAATCAAAAGCCAGCTCATACATTTGGCTAAGGAGGCCGCTGCCACAAGTTTAAAGGGATTCTGTATAGCGATCAACAGTTGGCTCCGAGGGCCCAATCTATATTCGCTAGTACATGCTTTGTAAAATTTGAGGCACTGAACAACACACAATTTGCGTTATTCATAAAAGCTGGTTATGAGACAAACCTGGAATGTGACTTTCTTCAACTGGAAAGGGAAAAAGAAACACCTGGAGTAAAAACTCTACCAGAAAGATCAAGAGCTCGGACATCCAAAACTCTTTTGCATGAAATTAAGTAGAGTAACATAGTGAGTTTAACAAAAAGTTGTTTGCGAGAAATACATTTATTATCTAGCTAATTGTCTAGGAAATTGATTACCACATCTACATTCCATAACATTGAGTACCGTGGTTGCAGAGGTTTACACATTCAAATACCTTACATGAGTTTGCATACCACTAAATGCTCGCTGCCAGGCTTACCGTCAACCAGGAGATGACCCTCAGAAACTGCAGACCTGAAATTATCAATTGATCTGTACTCCAAACCAGAGGTCACTAAGGAAGACAAGAAATTGATCACTAGGAAACAATCTTCTCCATGGGATCAGAACTCTATTTGTTGCACCAACCACGCCATCATCTCCATGTTGAAGAATATTGTTTGTAGGTCCTAGCAGACCATGCTTGTTTGATGTAGAAAGCAGCATGCTGCAAATGGCATGGCAAACTACATCTTTCCCTGAAACCTCCTATGCCATGTGCGTGAAATGCCCTGACAGGATAAACGGCTGAGGCTGGCCCACTGGGTCCAGCAACAGGCACTGATGGAAAGTAATCCACACCCGGAGAGCACACAACATTTCCAGAACCACCAGGAACCATGGCTGAGCTTTCCACAATGGAGTAACAAGAAGGATCTTCGCTTTTTGATGTCGTACAAGAGAGAGAACTTTGGGGATCTTGAGGAACAGAGGGAATGCATCCCCCAGGAATGGAGACCAATACTGGAGAAAGGCATCCGTTGCCTGAGCCTCCGGATCCGGGCGCCAGCTGAAGAAAATCGGGATCTGACATTTGAGCCAGATTGCAAACAAATCTACCTTGCATAGACCCCACAGATGATTGGGAGTGTAAAAAATATTTGGGTGAAGTCTCCAATCGCTGTAATCCATGAGAGAGCAAGATCGGAATTTATCGCAGAGGCATAAATCCAACTCCAACCATTGGGCCCCTGTGAAAAATAGGCGCATCTCATACCCCATCCCTATCTGCCGGTATCCCATTCTATATTGATTCCGAGGGAAGAGCTGAATATTGCCTTGCCATTCCAAGACTCTATGTGGTCGAGCAACTATGTCATCTCCATTCTGGCCTTGACCCTCAAGCGGACTTGTTCTGAATATGCCAGACCCTTCCGCAGGTGTTGAATTTTGAGTAGCTGGAGGGCCTTGTTATGAAGAGGGCCCGGAAAGATGACCTTTATTGAGGAGACAAGACCTACACTCCCTGCCACACATCTTAGAGAAATTGTATAGCTCATAGCAGACTTCAACCCTTTCTTTATTGCTTGGTTCTTTTGAGGGGGAGGACTAACTGACACTGAACAGAGCCTATCTGGAAGCCCAAAAACTGTAGGTGTTGAGGGGAGAAGGATTGACTTCTGCTAGTTTATGATGAAACCCAGTTCTTGCAAATGTTGTATTGTCCATGTTAGGTGTAAAAATCAGAGTCTGTCAGTTTTGGGCCATTAGAATGATATCATCAAGATAAATTATCAGGCAAACTCCTTTTGCCCGCAGAAATAAGACCACCATCCTCATCAGCTTGGTGAAGCACCAGGGAGCTGCTGATAGGCCAAAGAGGAGGATCTTGAACTCAGAGCATCCGCCGTGCCACATGAATTTTAGGAACCGCCTGTGGGGGAGAAAAATGGTAATCAGCAAGTAGGCGTCTTTCAGATCCAAATGGACCATTGAAGAATGCCTCGAAGGAGATAAATCCCTTCCAACTTCAAATGCCTGTATGGTTTAAATTGTTGCATTTTGGCAGACCGAGTGCTTTATCAATTGGTGTATTTAATCCCCCGTTTGATTTAGCAATGTGCAGGATGAATGTATGAGGTGTGTTTGTGAAATGACTGAAGTGGTATGATTGAAAGTATAATTTGTGAATTTTGTGCACTTTTCCTTGTGTCCATTTTCATTTGTTGTACAATATTTCTTGGTTTAAATGTGTTGAACTTTCAAATGATCTGAAAAGTAATTCTTCAAATAAAACAAGCTATTAAATAGCACTGGATGCATTGTACAGTCGTCTATGCATTTTGGATAGATTAGGCGTTTTGATTAAAGTATCAGTACTGGCATTTTTCTTCGTTATTACATGTATATAATCCAGGCACTGAAGTCTTTCAATTTCAAGACCAAGGCCGAACCGCCACCCTTCTTCTCCACCAAGAAGATGATAATGATAAATCAGTGGGGGTGAGGGTCGGAAACGCAAATGGTATCTTATTACAAGAGTACTTGAATTTCTGAGGAGATGAAACTGTTAGTTTAGGGAAAAAATATTTTTCTGTGGAGGGCAGAGCTGATGAGGGGTTTCATAGAATTCTGGCTTGTACCTCTGAACCAACTTGAAGACCCATGTGTCCTACATCAAAAGTTGCCAATTGTGGAGAAATAAACAAGTCCTGCCTCCCAAAACCAACTCAGAAATGAGAATAACTCTCACCTTGACTGGCTCCTTGCACTTCTCTGTGGTGCCCTCTGCAGAAAGGATTCCTGCTTTTGCTGAATTGAGAGGGGAAGAACCTGGTGCCAGAGGTGTGGCCATACAATCCTCTTCGACCACAGGGCGAATACTCTTGCTGGAAGCCTTGATAGAATTCACGACCTGACAGGCGCCCCCTGAATTGCCCAGGCTGCCAAAAGGGGTCTGCCTTAAGGCCTTCTCAAAGGACAATTCCACCTTATCCAGAGCAATGTAGGTGGAAGCAAACTTGGGCAGGTCCTTTACAAACGACCACCAAAAGAGAAGACCTTGGGCCACTGGACTGGCCTCCAAAGAGGCTGAGGGCCATATGTATCAAGCTTTTTTTGATTCGCAAAGGCCGAAATTCGCCGAATTTCGGCCTTTGCGAATCGCAAAAGGCTGATTAGCATGAATTAATATGTATCAAACAATCGCATCTTAAGGAATCGCAAATGCTTGCGATTCCTTAATTTGCCATAGCATTAAAGGAATCGCAATTTTGCGATTCCTTAAATGCTATGTATGAAGCATTTTACTGTTGAGAATTCAGCTTAAGGAATCGCAATTTACCACCAACTTCCAGTTGGTGGTAAATTGCGATTTCTGTTCAAAATTCACTAATTTGTATTTTTGAATGTGGCATGTGACGCGCATACATGCCCATAGGGCATGTATGTGCGCCATATGCACACACATGTGATTTACAGGGGTGCAGCAGGGTGTCATTGAGACACCCCTGCACCCTTGCAATAATTCTCAAATTGCGATTAGCAAATTGCGAAATCGTAATTTGAGAATTATTTGGAAATCATTCATATGGGCCTCCTGGCCCATAGGAATGCATTGGAAATTATTCCTTAATTGTGAATTCAGAAAATGCGAATTCGCAATTAAGGAAGATTAAGGAATTGCTAATAAAAAGCGAATTTCTTTATACATACCATTTTGCGATTCCTAAATAGCGACTCCTTAAAAATCGCTATTTAGGAATCGCAAAACGGAACTATGATACATATGGCCCTAAGTCATTTAATTTAGGGTCAATACGCATCAGAATCAATGGTCTGCGTTCTGTAGAAATCGCACAGTTAATGTTCCCTACCTGACAAACGACCCGTTGGGTCCAAACTACCAGGACATCTTGGCCTATGGGGGTAAAGGTGTCCTTTTCTTGATAAGTAAGCATGAGGATCTTTGTTAGGGGGCCCAACATATCTAGTACTTTGTTTTGGCGCCTATGCCAAGCTCTGTCTAAACCCTTCTTGGGGTCCCTAGAGTACTTTTTCATACAAATGACCAGTGCAGGGGCTCGGTGACTTTGCCTGGGAGGCCTGGTGTAAGACACTCAGTCCGGAGACGGCTCGTACCTCCTTCTCTAAGCCTTGTCTAATGTGAACTTGAATGTAATCGTCCACCTCTTGGGTGGGGGGACCCCACTAGACAATCGGGGATGCACAATGTCACTAAGTTCGAAGTCTAACACCTTCAAAACCTTAGGGCGTCCACTCAAGCACTCAGAGCATTTTGTTTTGCTTGGCCCGGGCTCATCCTCTTGAGTGCAGTCACTGGAATGCATTGTGGCCGAATCTGTGTCCACAAAGGAATCAGTCTTGGTGAGAAGGCCAGAGGGAGAGGAAACACCCAATGGAGGGGCGGTGGAGCCATGATCACCCACCCGTGCCAGACAGCTTCTCAAAAGCTTTGGAATGAGGCCACCTAGATGTTTTGGACTTAGCCTTGTTGGATTCTGAGGAAGAGTGGCTTTATCCTCCGAAGGTGTGAGTGAAGGGGCCCAGCCCTATTGAAAGGCCTGGCCTTGTCATAGCTGAGTAAAAGGCCACAAAGTCCGTGCCAGGGCTATATTACTAGATTGTTGGAATCTTGAAATCAGGGTTTCTACGAGGTCTTACTCCTGGGACCCCAAGGTTCATCCTAGTAAGAGTCTTCAGGTTCAAAAGGGTCATATTTGGGCCATGGCACCAATCAATAAATGGAACTATCAACTTTCAATAAACGAAGTGGAAAACACACTATCAAGCAATCAGGGGGAGTGCACAACTCCAGACAGGCAAATACAAACAAATAAATAAAGTTTGGAGGCAGTCGCCTGTCAATCATACTCTAGGAAAAGCGTAATAGAATTTTATTTCCCTAACCCGCCTTTGCTGCAGCAGGGTGTCCCTGGGAAGAAATGAGGGCCAAAGTAAGAGTGGCGGTGAAATCTGAACCACTAAACATGCCTAAAAGTAGTAACCTCACTCATTGGATACTCAGCTCAGGCACACGTATGGCCCCTAAACATAAAAAGTGACTACACACATCTCAGGGACAGGTGTGACCTGCGCCTGCTCCACAGAATCATTGGGAGGTAGGACGGGTTCCACCCGTAAGGGAAAAAGGTATCTCAACAAAAAAAACATGTGCGGTAAGCGGGCCCTCCTGACGGATTTACAGATGCATTACACACCTGCTAAAGTGCAAGATGGGAAGTGTCCCCCACAGCAGTGCCACATAAGTCAAAGATGTACAGCAATGATTAATATCTATTAGATCCGCAATAATCCATAAGGACTAAGGGACCACTGCTTTTATTTTAACTACTCCTTTGATATCCATTGTTTAATAATTTTTTAACTTCGATGTATTTATATTTTAATACTGTGCTTGTATATATTTTATTGCACTTTTATGGTCTTTGACCGAAATAAAGTTATCAAAGTGAATATCTATTATCACAAATAGTACACGTAGCATTTGCTAGTAGTGAAAAAGGTTCTTAACTGGCTGCGCAGCAGCAAAGAAAGAGGTACCAGAATGGTGGTGTTGACTCTTAAAGGACTGACTTCTTTGTGATTGGAACATGTGATGTTGATGTGGTTACTGTTCATGGGAAATGTAATGTAAGTTTTCTTAACTGTAATAGGCTGCTGTCAAATATGTGCAGCATAATCTCTTCTCGCTGGGGGGGCGTGGCTTGGGCGCCGATGGCCGCCTGAGAGCTCGGCTCCGGGACTAAGCCCGAGATTATCCTGGAAATCGGAGGCTGAGGGGCACCCCAGACCCCGCATTCGGTTGTGCGAGGCGACGACACCCTGCCGGGGGCCTTAATGGAGTTTGGACGGGGGCTGCTCTGAAGAAATGCCGAAGTTTGCGGAGTTGCGGAGTGCGACCCAACATGGCGCCCGGATTCCTTTGTCCCCTCGATCGAAGCTACTGAGTTGAGGGGGACTCGCGGGTGTCGGCTGGCACCCGGCTTCACCATCCTCGGTTGTTTTGGACATTGGACATTGACGGGCTCAGACTTTATACAACGGGTTCACACTCGATTAGACGACCGGGCGGGTGCCCACGCACTGGAGGGCACCGGGTGTGGGAGCCCTCGGCTACAGGCGGTGGTCCGCATCGCGACTCCGCAACCAGCTACGTCCTCCCGGCCAATCCAACTACATGGGAGGCGCGACACTCTGGCGCCACGGAACAACCGAGGGAGTTGGTGGCCCTCACCCGGGAGCTATAGTGGGTGAACGGGCCTGCCCGTCCAGGCGACGGTTGTCTCCGCCCCCTCATCGGTGCCCTCGGACGACGTGGCGGTGGTGTGAGCCGAGGCGGCGGAGTCCCTACAGGCTCTGGAGAAGGAGATCGCCCAGACCCGACGTGAGAACGAATTCCCGGGAAGGTCGTGATCGACTCCTGTACGCGGAGACGCATACTCCGGGACACCCACGGAGAGCCCCCGGCAGCATGGGGAAACCCAGAGGAGCCAAGGGATCCAACCAGACCACCTCGGACTCTGAAGCCCAGGACAAGGAAGAGCAAGGAGACCCCAAAAGACCTGATGGCGCTCCACTGCAGCAACAGTTCGACCGAATACTGGAGGCGATAGAGGCTACTCGGTCGGCCCTCCAACAGGACATTGCTCAGGTGGCGACAGGCCTGGGCCTCCTTAGGGCGGACCATGGTAAACTCTCAGACCGGGTCAAGGAGGTGGAGGGCACGGTGAAAACTTTGGAACCGGCGCAGAGAACCTTAGCTGCGACGATAAAGGATGCCATGTCCCGAATCGAGACCCTCGAACGGAGGGCGGAGGATGCGGAAGGCCGCAACAGAAGGAACAACATTCGAGTGGTGGGCCTGCCGGAAAAAATCGAGGATGGTGATATGGTGCGATACTTGGAGACCTGGCTCCGAGACACGGTGGTCCCGGAGGGGCTGTCCTCCTTCTACACTCTGGAACGGGCCCACAGAGTTCCAGCACGACCCCTACAGCAGGGACGCACTCCAAGGCCGGTGGTGGCGCGGTTGCTACATTTTCGGGACAGAGACTTGATCCTAAACGCCGCCAGGCACAATGGCCCGTTCCAGGTTGCGAACAGTCAGGTGAACATCTTCCCTGACTATACCTACGAGACGCAACGCAAGCGGTTCTCCTTCCTGGCGGTTAAGCGTGAACTCAGAAGTGAGGGCATCCAATATTCCCTCCTATTCCCCGCAAAGCTCCGCGTCATTGTCGACGACAAAACCCAGTTCTTCGACACCCCGGAGGAGGTCTGTGACTGGCTCGAGCTATATCGGACAGGGAAAGATGGTTTCGGCGCCTCGACCCAACGGGAGGATGAGCCGGAACAAAGGAGGCGATCCAAGAGAGTCAGAAATCGCCGCGGCCGCACGGGAGGGCCATCGACTGCGGAGACATCATCGGAGCGGAGGGGAGTGTTGGAGGTTTTGTCGGAACTATCGGGAGCAAGAGGTGAAACCCTCGAGGAGGAGGAAGAAAACCCGGGTGCCCAGGGGGCACCATCGGACTCGGAGGATTCAGTGGCAGACAGTACCCATACACCGGTGATCACACCGAAGTCGGTGGAGGACCTTTTAGACGGACAAGGGTGACGGGGTACGCTGCCTTGTTTTGGGTGGGGGCCCGGCAGGGGGGAGGCGGTTGCCGTTCTTTATTGCTGACAACGGAGGAGGGAGGGTTGGGGGGCCCCTGCTCTTGCCCCAGGAGGTTTCGATACCGGGGGGGGCTTGCTATAGTCCTGGTAGCCTGGGCGACGAGGGCCCACTGCCTCCGCCCAGCCCGCACCTGGCCCATAAGGCCTTCCTACGGTGGCGACCGTGGGACTAGGGGGGGTTTTGGGGTTGATACACGCCGAGGTTTGGATGGGATCTAGAAGGTGCAGTTTGGGTCCTGTTCTGGGGTGGTTGGGGGGGGGCCTTGTTGGTTTTTGGGTGGTTTGGTTTTGGTTGGGGAAAATGGCCGCCATCAGCGCTGGGAGGATTGATGCTTTTTCTTTGGGGGGACCCAAACGGGAAGACTGTGCAAGAACACTCTGGGACAATGGCTGATGTTGCTAACTTGAAATGTGTTACTTGGAACGTGAGGGGGCTTCACACTATGTCCAGGCGTCACAAGGTCCATGCTTATTTAGTGCGTAGGGGAGTGCAAATGGCGCTGCTGCAGGAAACGCATCTGAACAAGGCGGAAGGGGCGGCGCTTCAGCGTAGGTGGCGAGGGCAGGTCTTCTCCACGGCGTACTCTGCTTATGCCAGGGGGGCGCTAATATGGATTAGGGCAGGAGTCCCCTTTCAGGTCACGAGGACAGTGTTGGACCCAGAGGGGCGTTTCGTGGCCATCTCAGGCACCCTAGGAGGGAGGGATCTGAACGTTTGCTGTGTGTATGCTCCTAATGTTGACCAGACTGCCTTCCTTTCCGGGTTATCGGGCTCGCTGGCCCACTTTTTTGCCGGGCCCCTCCTGCTGGGGGGAGACTTTAACTCCGTAGTAGATGTGGACATGGACCGCTCGCATCCCCCGCTCCCCGATTCCCCAGTCCGGCGTACGGCCAAAGGTCGTCAGGATTGGCAGACCCGCTGGGGTTTGACGGACATTTAGAGGGCGCATCACCCCGCGACTAGAGATTATTCATACTTCTCGAGCCTCCATGAGCTACATGTCAGGCTAGATGGCTTTCTTGGTTCGCCCGAACTAGTTTCGGCAGCGGTCCGTTCGGAGTACCTATCGCGGACCATCTCGGACCATAACCCCCTCCTGCTGGACATTCGCTGGTTCCCCGGGACGCCGGCAGTACCCACCTGGAAGATGCGCCCCGAGATCCTCGAGGACAGTGTCTTCAAGGCGGACCTAGGGGAGAAAATCACGGATTATTTTGCGTCCAACGGCGGTTCCGCGAGTACTAGGGCGTTCGAATGGGACGCTTTTAAGGTGGTGGTGAGGGGCTACTGTATCTCTAAGAAGGTGGGCATGAGGCGTGTTATCCTGGCTGATTTAGATACAGCGGACCGGGCACTCCGCGAGCTTGAGGTTAGCCGTCCCGGGCACCCGGAATTGCAAACGCAAACGGTAGAGGCGAGGGAGAAGGTAGCGGTGGAGGTCGAGCGGCTCCGCTGTTTTGATTATAAGGCCTATACGGTCCGGTCTATTGCGGAGGGAGACAGGTCGAGTGCGTTGCTGGCGTGGTTGGCCAACCCCACGCGCCAGTCCCAGACGACGACAAATATGCGTATGGCAGATGGGACCGCGTTTTGCACCCAACCGGAGATTCTTAGTTGCTTCCGGCATTACTACGAAAGTTTGTACCGTAGTCGCTCCGCGCGTGACCCAGATCGGCTTGATAACTATCTTAGCCCACTGGAACTCCGCACAGTAGGACAGGAAGTGGCTGAAACCCTGGGATCCGATATCGACTTAGGGGAGATCCGCGGGGCCATCAAACAGATGGCGAGAAACAAGACCCCGGGCCTAGATGGCCTCCCAGTGGAGTTCTATGCAGCTTACGCTGACCTCTTGGCCCCTCGGTTACTAGTGGTCTACAGGGAGGCGAAGAGGTTGGGTCGTCTCCCTGGCTCGATGTGTGAGGCGTTGGTGGTTCCTCTCCTCAAACCGGGCCGGGACTCGTCCGACCCGGGGTCTTACCGTCCCCTATCCATGCTGACGGTGGACTACAAAATATTGAGCAGCATCTTGGCCTCGAGGCTGCTGGGACATATGAGTTCCCTAGTACATGAGGACCAGGCCGGTTTCATCCCACGGCGGAACACGACTATGAACATCCGACGGTTGTTCCGCTTGCTTGGGGAACCATTCGTGGAAGCCCCGTCCCCGGTGGTCTTGTCGGTAGACCTGGAGAAGGCTTTTGATAGCCTGGAATGGGACTACCTATGCACGGTATTACGGAGATTCGGCCTCGGGGAGGGATTTGTCAAATGGACTGCAGTCCTCTACGCTTCCGCTTCGGCCAGGGTTAGATCGGGTCCTTTGATTTCATCGCGATATCCGGTGGAACGTGGCACGCGGCAGGGATGCTCCTTATCCCCGCTTCTTTTTGCACTAGCGGTAGAGCCGCTGGCGATGCACCTCCGCTCGGGAGCCCACTACACGGGCTTATGGACGGCGGCGGGCCCGCATTATGTCTCGCTCTATGCGGACGACCTGTTGCTCTTCCTGGAGGATCCGGTCGACGCTTTGCGGGGAGCGGAAGTAGCGCTAACGGAGTTCGGAGCAGTCTCGGGTCTCCAAGTGAACTGGTCTAAGACCTGCCTCTTCCCGATGCGCAGGGGCACCCCCGCTCCTACGCTAAGTAAGGAGATCAGGTGGGAGCCCGACTGCTTTAAATACCTCGGGGTATTTGTGTATCATGACCAACCCGACCTCCTAGATGGGAACATTGCCCGTTGCATGCGAGCGCTTCGAGGCTGCATGGACTTCTGGGCCACGCTGCCGCTCTCAGTGGCGGGACGTATTGCCCTGCTCAAAATGGTGGCGCTCCCCCGGCTATTGTATTACTTCCGAACCTTGCCGATCTGGGTCCCACCGGCCACGTTTCGTCGCCTGCGTTCTATGGTGGTCGGGTTCCTCTGGGGAACGGGCCGGCGGCGGGTGGCCCTCAACACCCTGATGAGGCCAAAGGACGAGGGGGGGCTTGCTGTGCCGGATTTCGAGAAGTACTATCTGGCGGCACAGCTCCAGACCTACACCCAGGAGATAGCCAGGGAATTTAGAGGCCCGGAAGACGGAAGGGGGACGGGTATGGCCAGGCACATCCTCTCCTTTATCGCGCTGCGACAACGCTTGGTCCTACGGGACCTATCGATGGAGGAGCGGACTATCCGACTGTGCTGGAACCGGGCTCACGCTAGAGGCCACTTACGGAAGCCATATGCGCCTGAAATACCGTTGGGGATGCTGACGGCCCTCCCCCACGGAGGGGATTGGACACGATTGGCGGACTGGGAGGACTCAGGTTTACAGCTCGTCGGGGACCTGTACGAGGACGGAGCGCTCTTGTCCTTTCAGGATCTCATTGACCGCTTTGGGATCTCCAGGGGCGACTTTCTGCTGCATTCGGCCATTGTGCGAGCGATCCAGGCGCACTGGCAGAACGGGCTAGAGGAACCCCAATTGTCTCAGGTGTGCCAGTACGTGATGATGTCGGCGGGCACGGTGAAGGCGGTCACTTGCCTCTACGGCAGGTTGATTACCGAGGGGTTGGTTCCTCTCACCACATTGAAATCCCGCTGGGAAGAGGACATTGGTAGGGAGATCCCGGAGACGACCTGGGCCCAGCTGATGAGGCGTGCCTGGAAGGGTACACGTAGCGCCCGTTTCCAACTGGTCCACTATTATGTTCTCCACAGAGCGTACCTGACCCCGGTAAAGATCAGGCGTTATTTTGCCACGGCTTCAGCGGAATGCCCTAGGTGCCCGGCTCAGGAGGCGGACCTTGTACACATGCTATGGGCCTGTCCAGGACTGACGTCCTACTGGCAGGAGGTAGCAGCGACCTTAGAGGAGGTGACGGGGAGGCATTTATCATTCGATGTGGCGGTAGGGCTCCTGCACTGGTTCCCCCATACCCCCCGGAATAAAATCTCCAGTAAATTCATTGACCTGGGGCTCCTACTTGCTAAGCGAGAGGTGACCAGGAACTGGAAGGCACGGGCTGGTCCGGCAGGCAGCAGATGGCACAGTGAGCTTTTGAAGTGGGCGGCGGGTGAGAGCGCGCTAAGATACCAGCTGGCTTGGAGGCAGGGTAACGAGAAGGCGCAGGAGGCCGCGTTAGAGTGGGAAACGCTGGTGCAGGCCCTCAGAGATTATTGTACCCCCAGCGACTCCGAATGTGATGAGGCAACTCGCCCCGAGTCCCGATAAACATTAGCATTGATAGCACTATTACCTTCCCCGTGGGTCAAGCAATGGATCCTATGTTGATGAGCTCCCTGGCGCTGATGGTGGGGGGACGGGGGGGGGGGGGGGGGGTTCCACAGTTAATGGGCAGTTTGAGGGGGGGGGTTTACTTTGGGGGTTTTGGGTTTGTTTAGAAAAGCAGAAGACGGACAGTGTGTTATCCGGACCAGCTCCAGCATTCTACTGACCCCAGCTGCATTTGCCGCCCAACCCCAGGGATATGGGCTAATTGGCTGTGTACAAACGTTATGGAGGGGGGTCGGTGGGCTTTCTGGTGTATATGTCGTTCATAACACAATGCTGGTCGATACTGTATTGATTTACTGATTCCTGCAATAAAAATATATTAAAAAAAAAAAAAAAAAAAAATAATCTCTTCTCGCTGTGATGTATCAATTATACGGCCTGCGAAATCCAGTTTCTGTGGGCGGGAAAGACAGTACGGAATATATACACCCCAGGCCCATGTGTGCCCCCAAAAACACACCCGCAGCAGCACAACCTCATCTAAACAGTAGAAGAAACCAGAAAATTTTACACCCCTGACAGGAGAAGCCCCACAGTAGCAAGTGCACTGAACAAGCAGAAGGAGGCATAAGACGGACATGGGAGGGATTATTGTCAAACAGAACAGGTGCTTTCATAAACTAGTGGTGGGCGCACACCACAGAGGAGCGGGGGTGAGGGAGCACGGCAGCGAGGCGAACGTGCTCTGCTGCGCGTACTAGACACGGACGGGAATGGGCATTGCAAAGGCAGGACATGCGCCCGCCTTTGCCCAATCCGTGCCTTTAAAAAACAAAAAAAGCACGCGAATCCCAATGTCTGCCGGGGAAAGCCTGATCACACGCACAAGCGTGTGGTCAGCTTTCAAAACCCCCTTACAAGAGGTCTAACGCTGCGCGAGCAGTTCTGCACACTGCAACGCTAGGCACGAGACCGAAAAAGAATCAAGTCTATCAAAACATACTTTCCGTGGCTTGAGAACAGATACCTGGACTCACCAAGATCATCTCTGCACCTTATTTTGATAGTTCCCTCTGCAATCCAGCTGTTTTCTCCACTGTATTCCGCTCAGCATTTGCAGATTTTTACATGCAACTCAAAATCACAGGGCTCTCCCTTGGAGGCAGTAAATTATATCCTGAGTACTCCGGCGCTGCTTGCTCCTACAACTTGCATCACCAGTCAGTCACTAATCACACAACCCCCGTAGCAGCATGGCGCCACTTTTATGGGCAGGCGCTGCACGTTTGAGGGGAAAATATAATCTCTCACAATTGCTGCCGCCTGCACACATGACCTGCAGCAGTTGGGTCCTAAAACAGCAGAAAATGCCGGATCCATGTGAGAATGGACCCAGCGCCTGCTGTTTGTCTTATTTTTTTTTTACGTTACTCCCTGACCTAAACTCCAGTAGAACAATCCTGTCAGTATCACATGTCTGTGTATCTCCCCGAGAGGCCCCATCAGAGAGCACAATTTTGTGTGCGCGCAGCAGAGAAACAATGTATCAATCCAAAATGCTTCACCAGGATCACCATAGCAACAAGTTTGCCCAAAGCTCAGTTGTAATTTGCTTGGGCAGGCAGAGCGCCACAGCAGTGTATAGCCAGACCCGCCCACTGGCTGCTTTTATGCAGTGGAGCGCCCACAGTGCAGATGCGGTCCATAAAAGCGTGACTAATACATTTTGTGTGTTGATATGGCCACAAACGCTAAAATGTGTTAGTCTAACCCCTGATGCGTGATACTTGGCAGGGCTGTTACACACTCACATATTTTGGCTGAATGTCTTACTCTGAGAAAAACTATTTTGCACACCATATTAGGATAGCTGAGGTTTCCTGGCTGCTAAGGATTTCTTGAATATTATTGATATTTTAACTGTATACATTAAGTTTTTAGAGTAGCATATTTTTAAATGATAATATTGAATTTGTTTTGGGAATTTTGTGGGCTTTCTTCTTTTTCTTTCCTTTTTACTATTCCTCATTTTTTTTAGAGTCAAGTTTATTCTTATTTGGCTTTTCAATGCATATTGCTGAAAACAAAAAAGATGGCTGAGCTAATTTTGTATCGATTATTTATTGATTTCACCAGATCCTTTCAAGGAAATTAAATCACTTTCATTAATTTTGACAGATTATAGTCCAATCATGATCAATATTTATTTATTTATGTCATCTGTAAAGCGCCTGAATCACCCCACATCAGGTATCTCCGCGCTGAGAACGCACACCGGTGAGGCAGTGGGAGTTTAAAAGAGAGAGGTTTTTAATTTTTTTCGAAAGCTTAGATAGTTGGTGCAAAGGTGTAAGTCCAGTGGAAGCTGGTTCCAGAGTTGAGGTGCTAGGTAGGAGAATGATTTGAATCCCAGTCTGGTTTGCTTGATGTGAGGGATGACAAGAAGACCTTTCCCATTGGAGCGGAGGGTGCGCGATGATGTGTGTCAGGACAGTTTGTTGGTCAGATATATGGGACCCAGCTGGTTGAGGCCTTTGAACAGCAAGCAGCAGATTTTAAATTGAATTCTTTTGCAGATGGGTAACCAGTGAAGCTTGCAAAGCAAGGGCAGTGACGGGGTACGATATGGTGCACTGGTAACCAGGCGGGCTGCTGTGTTCTGTACCACCTGTAAGCTGTTCAGGGCAGATTCTTTGGCAGAGATCAGCAGGGCATTACTGAAATCCAGGCAACTGAGTACTAATGCATGAACCAGAGTTTTGCGGGTAGAAGTGGGAAGAAAATGAAAGACTTTGCAAAGAAGATTGAGTGCGTGAAAGCAAGCTCGTTTGGTAGTAGCTATGTGCTCATCAAGGTTGAGTTTGCTGTCTATTAGGACTCCTAGGTTTTTGACTACTGGTTTGGGAATATACTTTTTAAAGCTTTTAAGTGTTGTCTCCCAATGATTGTTTTCAAGTGTCATCCTCGCATTCTATTGTAGGCATTTTGAATGAAAATGAAAGAGAGTAAACTGCATTTTAATCCCAAGTAAGCATTAATAGACACCTACCGCACAAGTTACTTACCTTCGGTAACAATATATCTGTAAGGAACAGTAGTTAGTGTTAGATTCCTTACCTTAGAATATCCCCAGGCCTCAGACTGGATCCGGAAAGTTTTGCGTAGCAGTACCTCTGCGCGTCGGTAGGCTTCGTCTGCGGCTCCGCGTCCGTCATCGGCGTCGTGATCGCCGGGAGGTCGTCGTCGGTGTACCTAGACGACGCCCTCGTGCGCTGACGTCAGTTCATGTACATAGCTTGCCGGGCCAGGAACACAGAGCCATGCCAGAGACTGACACTGGTGCCATGAAACTAGGGCCCTCAAAAGGAAGTACCTTAACCCTAGATATCGGTTCGCAGAACGGCGAGGATGGATGGGGAGGTAAGGAATCTAACACTAACTACTGTTTCTTACAGATATATCGTTACCGAAGGTAAGTAACTTGTGCATCTGAAAGAAACAGGTTAGTGTTAGATTCCTTACCTTAGAATAGATACCCCAGCAATACCAACCCCGGTGGTGGGTCTGCGAACCAAAATCACACCAGAAAGTCCTGGAGAACGGAACAGCCGAAAAAGCCATCTCTCCGGACTTGGCTATCCAGGCAGTAGTGTCTAGCAAACATGTGCAGCAAGGGGACTCCCCGACCCAGGGCAGTTGTAGCCACTGTGACCTGAGTGGAATGGGCCCTCAGCCCAACAGGAGGCTCCTTTCTAGCCAAAAAGTAACAGACCTTAATGCACAACACGACCCACCGAGAGATGGTTCGTTTGTGCACCGCCCGTCCCTTCTTCGCGCCCATGTAACCAACAAAGAGCTGGTCGTCCACCTGGAACTGGCGTGTGCGATCTAGTTAGAAGGAGAGCGCACGTTTTGGGTCCAGACGGTGGAGCTTCTCATCCTCCTTCGAAGGATGTGGAAAGAAGGTGGGCAAGGTGATGGACTACCTGATGTGAAAGGCTGTGACTACCTTGGGTAGGAAAGAAGGACGAGTCCTCAGAACAACTTTGTCCGGATATACAGAGAAGAAAGGAGGTTTAGAAGATAGAGCCTGGAGCTCACTCACTCTCCTGGCAGAGGTGATGGCAACCAGGAATGCAGTCTTAAGAGTCAGAAGACGAAGAGGACAGTTATGAAGTGGCTCAAAGCGAGCGCACATCAGATATGTCAGAACAAGATTCAAGTCCCACTGAGGCATCACGAAGGAAACTTGTGAGTGATGCCTTTCAGGAATCTATTTACAACAGGAGACTCGAAAAGAGAAGGCTGATCAGGAAGCCTTAAGAAGGCTGAAATGGCCGAGAGGTAGCCCTTAAGAGTGCCCAGAGCAGAGCCCTGCTGGGCGAGAGAAAGAAGGAAGAGAAGAACCTCTGAAAGGGGGGCAGAAAGTGGATCCACAGCCTTTGCTGTGCACCATGCCACAAATTTGTTCCACCTGCAGCCGTATACCGTTTTTGTGGAGGGACGCCTGGCTGCCAGAATCACATGACAGACTTCAGGAGGCAAGTCAAATGTCCTCAACTGTCGCCGCTCAATCTCCACGCATGTAGGTGGAGACTGGACAGGTTCAGGTGGAGGACCGTCCCCTGCTGCTTTCGACAAAAGGTCCTCCTGAAGAGGCAGACGAATCGGGGTATCGACTGACATGCTGAGTAGCTCGGGATACCAGTATCTTCGTGCCCAGTCGGGAGCCACACGGATGACTTGGGCCCGGTCTCGCCGGATCTTCTTCAGCACTGTGGTATAGGCGGAAAGGCGTACAACATACCGCAGTTCCACTCGCGCCGAAAAGCGTCACCGAGCGAGTGCCGCCTTGGAAATTCCAACGCGCAGAATTGATGACATTGTGCATTCTCTTCGGTGGCGAACAGATCTAACGAAGGCTCTCCCCATCGCTGAAAGATGCTTTGCGCCACGTCCGAGTTCAGACACCATTCGTAAACCATCATGCACTGGCGGCTGAGTTCGTCCGCCCTGGTGTTCAAAGAACCTGCCAGGTGTTGAACCACCAGGGTGACGGCCTAGTGATCCAATCATGTCCAGAGGTGCAGAGCCTCCTTACAAAGGGTCCACGACCACACCCCGCCCACTTTCTTGCAGTACCACATGGTGGTGGTGTTGTCCGTGAACACCTGCACTACACTTCCCCAGATAAAGTGAAGGAATGCCTTCAGTGCAAGACGGATCGATCGCAGCTCTAGAAGTTTGATATGGAGGCGGGACTCTGCCGGAGACCAGAGGCCTCTGATCTCTCTCTCTCCCATGTGGCCCCCCATCCCAGGAGGGATGCATGTGTCACCATTACGTGCTCCGGTTGGGGAAGGGAGAGAGATCTGCCGCTGACCAAATCGCGGTTCGTGAGCCAACACAGTGAAGTAGTGTGGCTCACTGGTTAGAGGCGGCAGACCCGAGAGCAGGGGATGGCCCGGGACCAGGGTTCGATTCCCGGCGCGGCAGGTTTCTGGACCAGGGTCAGCGGACTCGATAATTCTCTCGCCTCGGTGCCCACTCTGATCAGCGATCACACTCGGCAACTCTGGGCACTAGCTTGCCTCATCTTCACTAACGGCCCCCCAGACCGCCGGGGATGCCTGGGCTCACCCTGGAGATACCCATTAAGGGACCATCTCTCAGGGAAGCCAGGAAGGGTTTCGCAGCGGTCGAAGCGCCAGGACGCCTACGGGTAGCAGTGCGCTATATAAATGCCTACACATTTACACATAACACTGCAACTGTCTCGCAATGCCCTCCGAGATGGAGACGTGGTCGGACAGGTTGCCCTGATGCTGGGCCCACTGAAACTTCAGGTCCCACTGCAGAGCCTGCATCCGCCACCTGGCGTGATGCACCAGTAGGATGCAGGCCATCAGCCCAAGGAGCCATAGCGTCAACCTGACGAGACCCGGGATAAAGGCTGAAAGATCAGAATCAGAGCCTGAATATCCCGAACCCGCTGCTCGGAAGGATAAACCCGAAACTGCTCCGAGTCCAGAACCGCTCTGATGAAGAGGAGCTTCTGAGAGGGGCCCAGGTGCGACTTCGGCACGTTGATGGAGAACCCCAGCTGGTGCAGGAGGTCGGCCATAGTCTGCAGGTGGGAGTCGACTGTTTGGGGTGAGCCCGCCTTCAACAACCAATCATCGACATAGGGGAAGACTGAAACCCCTAATCTGCGCAGATGAGCTACAACCACTGCCATCACTTTCGTGAACACCCATGGGGCGCTGGTAAGGCCGAAGGGGAGCATGGTAAACTGAAAGTGCTTGTGGCCTACCGTGGACCGCAGGTAACGCCGGTGGGCCGGCAGGACGGGGATGTGAAAATACGCAACTTGAACTTCTCCTTACGGAGGAAGCCGTTGACGCTCCGTTTAGGTCCAAGATAGGGCGTAGGCC